>NC_045711.1:41517584-42126046 GCF_009834535.1 Camelus ferus
CGGTTGAAGTACCTCAGTGGAGGCGGGTGAGCAGCGCGGCGCCGGCGGATGGCGGGGGCGGGCTCATGGGGGACGGAGGCACCCGAGAGGCGGGGACGGGCTGGGGATGGGAGGCCTCCGGCGCCCTCGGCCTGACGCGGCCTGTGGAAGACCCGCGCCGCTCCCCTTCCCTCCCCGCCTCTCTCGTGCTCCTGGAGAACCGTGTTCCCCGGAGCGCGGCTCCCGGACACGTCGCAGGCCTGGCGGGGGCGGCTCGGGGCTGAGGAGGCCCCAGGACGCGGGGAGGGATGGGGGGCCACCGGCAGTCCAGGCGTCTGCAGGCGCCTGTGCGAAGCCGGCCGCCGGGCCCGCCGGTGAAATACGTCCTTGTCGGGCGCACACCTTCGCGGTCGGCCTCAGTTTGCCCTTTCTAAAAAGCAGACTTGGCCCCGCCACAGCCCGTCTGCCCGCGGCGCGCGCGGAGCGCGCTTACCCGGAGTCACCTTCACGTTTTGATTTCCCTATCTGCGTTAATAGATCAAGTCACTAGGTGGCCGAAACCCCTGAGCCCTTAGGACTAATCTCTTGTTTGTTTTTACACAGCATACAATTCACCCACTTAAAGTGCAAAAGTTCAGTGTCTTTTCATATATGCATAGGGTGCAGGCTGCCTTCTGCTTTGACCACCCCTTCCACCTCCATCTCCACCCAGCCAAACTCTACCGGTCCTTCAGACCTCAGATTTATTGTCCCCTTTTCCAGAAACCTTCTTTGACCCTTGACTTGGGTGAGGGACCCCATGAATCAATCTCTCAGGGACCTGAATTCTACTTTGTAGTATTTAGTTATAATTCGACAGTTGGCTTTTATTATTATCTCCTATTAACGTGTAAGTTTCGTGGAGATCAGGGGTTGTCTTGATTGTTTCTGTAACTCCAGCGCCTAGCACCCTGGTGCTCAGTGACCATTTCAGCACACACACATGTGCCGTCTGTGTGTGAGACACTGTGCTGTACTCGGGATACAGGCAGGAACAAAATAAACCCCCTGCTCTTCTGGAGCTTTCAATCCAGTGGGGGAATGAATACAAACAGAAATATTAAGTATATGCTGAGGTGAAGAATGCTGTGAAGAAAAATAGAAGGGACTATAGTGTGACCAGAGAAGGCCTACTCAGTGAGATTTGGATCCTTGGGTGCTGCGAAGAGAGACCACAGGGAGAGGGAGCAATGGAGGAAAAGGGTCCAGGAGTTTGCAGTTCCAGGGTCCTCAGAGACAAGCCCTGGATGTGTGTAGAAAGCCCTTGAGTTAGGAAGGGAGAAACTCAACTTTGGCTCTTACTGAGTTCTGTGTAACCTTGAGCCTCAGTTTTCTTCCTCTGTAAAGTAGGAGTAACAGGGTTGTTGAATAAGTAGCTCCTATGAAGTACCCAGCGCAGTATTTGACACGTGGTAGAAAACACTAGTTCCTTTCTTTTCCCCTCAAATAGAGTGTGTTGTGGCCTGTAGGGGGAGAGGGGAGGCCATTGGCACAAAACGGTCTAATATCATAGAATTCAGTTCAGGTTGCTGAGTGCTCTGCTCTGAGACCAGCCCGTTCGCCTTTGGAAGATTTTTCTGGTTTGCTGTGGCTGGAATAGTTCACCAGGTTCACTTCAAACTGGTAAATGCTCAGGGTGCCTTTGAGACAGCAGGTGTGGTTGAAAGAGCTGAAGATTCAGAGCTCAAGGACTTGAGTTTGAGACCTGGCTCTGCCACCTGCTGGCTTTGTGACTTCAGGACAGCCCCCTTCCTCCTGGCTTTAGTTCCTCTCTCGGTGAATGGGAATCAATTGACACACATTTACTGAGCAGTCACTGTTAACTGTGACTAGAGTCTGTCCTCCAGAAGCTGACAGCAAGGAGCACAGGTCGCCAGGAAGACGGAAAGGGTAAGACGTCCAAGCAGCGGGTACATGTCGGTCCCTGTGCTGGAAACTGTGCTTATGTTAGCTTGTGTAAACTGTACCCCAACACCCTCCATGAACTTCATTTTATGTTGTCCAGTTTACAGAGGAGGGAGCAGTAGTCCAGAGGACATGAGTTTGATGAGGGAAGTTGGAACCAGATTTCCGAGAGCTGAGAGTAAAGAACGTTGCACAGAGGTTTTGGAGAATAAGGGTGACAAGGTGTGTTTTTTAGGAAGTGTCCTTGGGTGGCACTGTGGGGGTAGGACTGGCAGCAGAGATTGATTAGGAGGTGTTTGGAGAGTCCAAGCGAGGTGTTGTTACAAAGCTGGGAACCGAGGTAGTGTCCTCAGAGGTGTGAAGCCTGGGGGTAGGGGTGGGTCTTGAGAGCCTTGACCTTGCGGGAGAGGGACTGGAGGAGCGAGGATCGCCACCCCACCTCTAGCTTAGGAGAATGTGTGCACCATGGACGGAGCCCCGGAGTTGGAGGGAGCAGAACCACTCTGTTCCTGTGTTTTGACTTTCCCCATCCAGCAGAATAATTGTATATTTAAACAATGGCCTGTGCAGGCTTAATTTAGCTTGTGTCAGTGCTCAATAGGGCATAATTTCTGGTTATTTTCTGTAGTTCCATTCTTTTCTTACTGTTTTTTATTTTAAATGTATGACTTTTCGTCGTTTATTTTTAGGTGCCCTATGTCAGAGTACAGGTTAGGGAAAGAGACAATGGAATTAAAGGGGGCCGAAGGTTTGTTTCTCAGCATCTGTGAGGCGATACCCCTTGGCTCCCAGGAAGTTCCCTTTGTGGCTTTATTTTAACTCTTTTCCTTTATCCTGCCACATTCTCGTTTGATTTCCTAAGAGCTTTTTTAACATTTCCCTAGTTGCCCCTTTTTGTTGTTTGTGTAATTGACATTAGCCTGGTGACCTATTTTTTCATCTGTGTGGAGAGGGAATCTATGGATGAGGTCCTTGGGTTTCTGAAAATCATGGAGCAAGGTTTTATGGAGAAAGTTGAAAAACAAATACTGGATAGTAGCAATAGTCAAGTGCTTTCGCTTGAACCTGGTCCTGATGAGCCCTGGGGCGAGTTCTCGGTGGGGTCCTTAACCCCGATCTGGGTAGGATTTGTGAGTGGCCCAGGTATGGACATAGGTGATTTTAGAAGCAGGTAAGGGCATGGGCTTTGGACTAAAACAGACCTAGATTTGATTCCTCACCTGACCACGTACTAGCCGTGTGGCCTCTGGCAAGTTACTTAACCTCTCAGAGCTTCAGTTTCCTCGTCTATAAAATGGGGCTAATGACACCCCCTCCCTAAGATTGTTGTCAGGATATGTGAGTTAACACATGTAATGCTCTCAACTCCTCTCTGGCACACATTCATCACTCCCTGGATGGCAGGTAGTAAGACATGCCGGCAGCTCTGCAGAGACTCCAGGTAGGAGAGCCAGGTAATGTGTTAGGCCATTCATCTCTGTGGTCCTGGCCCTGAGTCCGGAATCACAGCTGGGCTAGATGCTCTGAATGCCATTGCATGGGGGACTGTCACAGCTTGCTGAGGTTACTCTTTCTCTGTACCTCATTTGTCCCTGGCATGTGATTATTTCTGTGCTTTTGTTGTGCTAAATTGAGTTGGATTATAGACCCCAGAGATTGTGGCAGATTGTGACTCTGGACTGAATTAATAACATACAAGCTGGGGAAACACACTTAAGAATAGTTCATGGAGAAAAAGTTTCCTTTAAGCCAAATGCCAGAGCCACGGGGAGGGCCAGAGCAGAGAATGCACTCTGTGCTCCATTCCTTGGATTCCCAGGTAAAGGAGGTGACATTGCCGCCTGAGCTCCAGCGCCCACGGGGCCGGTCAGAACACAAGCAGACTGGTTTCCCCCTGGACAGTACGTGTAAGAGTGAGATTGATAATGAAGGTGTGTGGGTGTCCAGAGAGAGGAGGGTGGGTGAGATGGAGACACACTGGGAGATGAGGCAGTCATAGGATGGTTATCTCGGAGGAGAAATGACCAGGGCTGGGGGTGGCGGAGGGGGGAGGTGTTGGGATGGTTGTCTTTGAATAATTACAGACCCGACTTGGCAGTAGGTTAGGGAGACTTTAGTCCCAAAGGGCAGAGTTCAGACCAGCGAGTAGCATTTTATAGGGCAGATCTTAGCTCAGAACCGAAAGGACTTTTAGCACCCTGCCAGGAGGGAGCACGTTGAGGGAGAAAAGGTGGGTGACTCCCTGCCAATGAGAAGAGATTCTTTGACGCGGGATGGGAGAAGGCCGCCTTCAGCACTTTGGCATCCTGGTTTTGAAAGACGGCCTACTTTGGACTGTTTCTTCTATTCATTCAGTTAACATCTCCTGAGAGCCTGCTACTTCAGGTGTTTTTATTATAACTAATTCATTAAAGGCTGCAGGATGAGTCACCAGAACTCAGTTCTGATTCAGGAAGAAGTTAAATAAAAGTCACCTGATCTTTAGCTTGCTTTGAAAGGGGAAGGAAAAAAGATGTATTTTTTCCTCTCTCTCATGTATAGAGAGCTACTGAACAATGAAATCCACAAACCTCTCCTGATCTCAGTTTGCACCAGAGGTTCCTTTAACAGGCTGTCCCTGTTTTGGATAGAAGCATTACAAGGGCATCATAACATACTGTTTTTCCTTTTGCTACTGTTCCAGGGGGACTGTGAACCAGGCACGTGTGCTCTCTTATGTAATCCTATATTGGCCTTGCCATGACTAGGGCCATGTGTTTCATTGTTTGACTCAGTCAGTACTCAGTGACAGGAAAGTTGTTGGGGAGAGGCAGGATTCAACCTGACACCCCTCTATTGAGTGACGACTGTGTGCCAGGCACCATGGGAGTGACAGAGGAGACAGAGTGTAGAGTGCGTGGGGATTTGGTTGCAGATGCGATAGAGATGCATGGTTGATTGGCGAAAGTCTTCACCCACCCCCCACCACCAAGCACACATACTAATGACCCTAGAGTTTGTTCTGTGGGCATTAAAGGACATCAAGCAAGGGGCTCACAGATGAGATTTTGGTTTTTAGAGGCTCACTTGGGCTGAGGGAGGGATTGAAGAGGCAACATTTCGGAAGGGTGTTGGGTGAATCCAGGAGGGAGGTGCTGAGAGCCTAACAGATCCTTGGAAAAGGAGAGGCCCCCTTTCCTTCAAGAACTCAGGAGGGCTGGAGCACTGGAGTTGGAGCCCGAGTCCACAGTCCAGCTCCAGCACTCCCTAGCTGTCTATTCGTGGGTACGTCCACCCACTTTTCAGCCTCAGTTTCCACATCTTCAAAATGGGGATATAATGCCTTTTGTCAGAAGGTTGTAAAAATGCAGCATGCTTAGTGCATCGGTCAGTTCTCAGGCCAGGATGGATTTTGTGGTGGAGGGGCGTTGAGGATATGCTGATCTGATGGCCTCTCGGGACTGAGTGAGGTGGGAGGCATCTGTGGCCTGTGGGGAGTTCCCGCAGGTGATATGGAGGGAGGCTGAGAGCCTGGAAAAGGCCTGGAGTAGTGGAACGGGAGAGGGACAGTGTCTCTGCCAGAGGTGATGGCGGGGGCGCCGAGGCAGGGAGGACCGTGCAGAGGGCAGTGGTCATCACTGTGTAGTGGGCAGGGGACGGGACTGTCTCCAGGGCCTGCCTGAAGGCAGGGAGAAAGCTGGGCTCAAATTTTTTCTCAAATTTGGGGATTGGTTGGATTTTGAGGTTATTCAGTCAGCAAGCATTTGTGGAGGAGTCCACGTTGTGCTCCATGCTGTGCTCGGCATCAAGGAAACAGAGACAGAGGACCTGACAATCCCTTGCCCTCAGGGGAGTTTGGTCTGGGTGGGGACCTGGACAGGCAAACACCCGAGCATGAGGTGATTTCTGCAGGCACAATGGGCTGTGGGCAGACAGGTAAGGGAGAGAGTTTAGTTCTGTGTGAGGGTGAGAGGGGGAAGGGGAGGAATTAACCAAAAAGCAATGTATTGAAAGAGTGTTAGGAGCTCACAGAATCAAGGGAGAGGGCTGGAGAACTGGGCAGGACATTTCTGGAAGGCCAGGTGGCAGGCCCTTCAGGGACAGTCCACAGCAGGAAGAGGCTGATCAGCACGCACTACACAGCGGTGCATGAACTCATTTTCTGCTTCCCTGTAACACCGTTCAAGAACCCATTTCCAGAGGTGGGGAAGAGTCTGTTGGCCGAGCTGAGGTCTAATGCTCTCCTTGCAGCCAGGAGAGATGGAGCCACTGCTGGCAGTCTCAAAAGGCCAAACTCAGTGGGAAGAAGTCATCCCCTAAAAAGAAATGTGGGGGCAGGGGAGGCTGTTAAGAAACACAAAAATTCAGTACAGGATGAGAAGTCCGTTTAACGGCTGGGGCTAGTATTCCAGACAGCACCCACTGCGGGCTCTAGAGCCAGACTTCCTACGTGGAAAGCCTGGCTTCTGGACTCACAGCAGTGTGACCCTGGACAACTCTCCTCCCTTCTTTTGACCTCCATTTCTTTATCTGTAAAAGGTGAGCATAGTGGTACCCTCTTGTAGAGTTGCTGCGAAGATTAAAATTAGTTAATTCATGTGCATTGTTTAGAATAGTGCCCATCACAGGAGAAGTACTCAGCAAGGCCGTTGTGGTAGTAACTGGAAATGTTGATGATGGTGATTGTTTTTATCATTAAAGGAACTATATAGGTGGTTTGTCAGTGTGTCTGGCAGGTGGAGGAGTGAGGAAGAATGCATCTGGGCAGGTAGGAATGCATAAGGAATTGGCATCAGCCTAAAGAGCTTAAGACTTCACTAGGTAACGGAAGGAGGTGGAAGGGTTTTTCTAAAATAACTTTTTGTTATGAACATTTTCAAAATAGAAGTTGAAATAACATCACAGTGTTCAACCTTATACCTGCCATCTAAATGCAGTCTTAGCATTTTGCCACATTTGCTTTCTCTTTCTTGCTCTATCTTCTCTATTTCTGTGTTTTATTTTGGGGGAGTGATAATTAGGTTTATTTATTTATTTATTTTGATAGAGGTACTGGGGATTGTACCTATGACCTCGTGCGTGGTAAGCACATACTCTATCACTGAGCTATAACCTCCCCCTCTGTGTTTTTGCTGAACCATCTGAAAGCAAGTTACAGACTGATGACACATCACCTCTAAATGTGTCCACTTGGATCTCCCAAGAATCAGGACTTCCTTCCATATACTCACAACATTGTTATTATATCTAAGAAATTAATAATAGTAATTCACAATATCATGTCACATCCAGCTGTGGGAAGTTTTTAGTTGGGAGTTAGATAAAACATTGTGACTGCCACGTGGAGGGTGGTGGGAAGGGGGCTGAGGGCAGGTAAATACCCTTGCAGTAATCCTGGCAAGAGATGATGAAGCCTGGGGAATGCAAGGTGGGCTGTTGGAGGTATCCACAGGCCTCTCAATGTGGCAAGATGGTGGCAGGAGTCCTGGTCAGTGAGGGCTGCCAGGAGGAGGTGCCAGACCTCAGAGTTGAGTGTTGAAGGATCAGGTGATCTGTAGGAAGCAGATAGGAGTATTATAGGCAGAAACAGGGGGATTCATTGAACACATGGATGTTGAATATCTGATGGTTAAGTGTATGGGTCAACCTGACTGGGTTGCAGGGTACCCAGATATTTGGCCAAACATTTGAGTTGTGTCTGTGGAAGTGTTTTTGGATGAGATTAACAATTAAATCAGGAGACTGAGTGGAGCTGATAGCTCTCCCTCAGTTGAGTGGGCCTCATCCAAGCACTTGAAAGCCAGACTAGAAGAATAGACTGACCTTCCCCTAGTAAGATAGAATTCTCCGGCCTGACATGGCCTCCATACTGGGGCATTGGCTCTCTCTGGTTTTGCAGCAGCTGCTGGCCTTCAGACTCAAACTGGGATATCAGCTCTGCAGATTTTGAACTTTCCAGCCTCATTCATTGTGTGAGCCAATTCCTTATAAATCTATTTATCTATCTACCTATCTACCTACCTACCTACCTACCTACCTATTTATTTACCTGCCTACCAACCCACTCATCCATCCTATTGGTTCTGTCTCTCTGGAGACCCTTAATACATCTGTTATATGCCAAGCATTCTGTGTGCTGAGACCATAAAGGCGAATGTGACATAGGCTGTCATGGAGTGGGCCACTCAGAGCTCAGTTTGCCTGGACTCAGCAGCGAGTGATGGGTGATGTGATGAATGGTGGAGGGGAGGGGCCAGATCAAGAAGGGGCCTTGGAGGCCCCAGAAAGCAGAATGGATATTATTCTGTAGACCAGCGCTTTTCCAAACTTCAGTACCACTTTCATGATTCTTGTCATATCCACATTTCAACTGCATTCTTACTTGCTTATACATTTTTAAAAATCACTTTTATTCCCATTCGTTTTAAACTGTTTTAAGTCATAATACCTATGAGATAACAGAATTTTGTTTTCTCATTACACATGAAAATAAATATAAAATCATGACAATAAAAAGATGTTGGTCCATGTACTGCTTAAAATAATTTCATATTTGTGCCACCTTTTTGGAAAAGTTGTCATGAATGATGGGGATAGGGTGGATATCAGGGGTTTTAGGCAGGAATGAGACCTGCTGAGATTTATGTTTTGGAAAGATTCACTCTGGCTGTTGAATGGAGAATAGATTGGCAGACAGGGAGACCTGCCAGGAACTGTTGCAGGTATCCATCTGAGCTGTAATAAAAGTCTGAACCAAGGATGTGCTGTGGAAATGGGGAAGGGGACAGATTTGAGGGGGGCATCCAGGTAGAATATGATAGGACTTAGAGACCAGTGGCATGGGGATTGAGGAGAAGGAAGAGTCTGGGTTGTCTCTGTAAACACTTTGGTTTGGTTGCCTGGGAAGACAGAGGTGTCTTTACAGAGGCAGGGAGCCCAGGTGGAGAGGGTAAGGTCACGTCCAAAGAGCAGGATATGTGAAATAAGTGTTCCCAGGACCATAGGGTTTGACTACAGTTTTAGCAGTGATGCTGTGAGGTTCGTTGCCCCTTAAATAATAGCAAACCCATGCTTTAAATTAAATTAAAACATCTTCAGTTTAACTCTTCTGAGTGGACCTACACAAGCATTCTCAGCTAGATATTACTGAGAATGACTAAGTATTATAATTGAGCTGAAAATAATCTCCCGCCCATACTTGCTGGGTTGGTTTCTAAGTATTGCTTGGGTTTTTAAGTAATGTAACAAAGTTGTGTTCTTTCCAAGTGTTAATTTTGAAGACTGCAGATGGTAACCATCTGTTACACGACTAGCATTTTACAATATTTGATGAGCGCTTTATATAGTTTGGGGAAGCCTGCCAGTGGAGTCTGCCCATCAGGTTGGGGACTTCGGTGGTATGTCCTCTGTGGTGGCCCTTGAAAGCCTTTGTCCACATAGTATGCGGTTCCCCTCTGTTTTTTGTGTGGCTTGTCAGACTGGCAGGTTGATATTCATGGCAGGAGGACCTTTTGAAGAGCCTTGCCCTGTTTGCACTCTTCCTTCGAGCTGGAACCACTGAAGCTCATGGGGAAGTGGAATCTGAGAGGGCAGATCTGTCCATCTGTCAAGATCCTCTTGGTTGAAAGTGACAAGGCAACAAACCCAAATACAGGATGGGACTGCCTTCAGGTGCATGGTTTTTGGGTTCAACTGACTTCTTCAGACCTGGTTTCACTCAGGGTCTCAGCTCTGCAATCTGTTGTGTGGTGTCAGTCTCAAGCTTGAAGAGGAGGCAGGATGGCTTCCCTGAGAGGGGTAAGTCCTCAGAGCATCAAGTCTAGAAGTACCAGGAGCAGTTGGCAAATACAGCTGTGGAGACAGACATTTATTGTTGCCAGGAAGATAATATGCTGGAAATGGAATGAAGGAGCCTCTGAAACTAGCTCCTTAAGAAGTTTCCTTTCTTAGTTTAAGGTAAATTAATATTTAGTACTGAGATTTAGTATTCTGGTTCTCTTTTTTCAGAGGGAGGGGGTTGTCTGTCTTGTTTTCGTGTTATTTTAAAACTAAGACCCATCACTTAATCTTGGTCATTTAGCTCCTCCATTTGGAACATAGTGAGCTTCTCTTTCAGGGAGAAGTCTGTGCAGAGGAGATAACAGATTCCATTCAGGCCAGTTCAACAAACAGGGCACAAAGCGCTGGGGCCTGGGCCAGGCTCTGCAGGCCTGGCAGCAGATGAATCCCCAGCAGTGTGGGAAGCACTGTAACAGCTCCAGAAACAGGGTACTTCAGCCCCTCCAGGGACAGTCATGGAGGGCTTCCCAGAGGAAGTGACACAGAGCTGGACCTGGAAGGATGAACACAAGTTCCTTACATGGGGAAGGGAGCTTCATGCTAAGGATCCTGTGTGTACAGAGGTGCAAGAGGTGCCCTTGCCAGTTTGTGGGGTTCTGGGGGAAGTTCCTTGGGTCTGACTATGGGTGAGCCCAGCAAACTGGTTCCAGAGCTCAATCGGGCATCAGTGTGGAGGCAACTGGGGAGTGACAGGCTTCAGGCAGGGACACCAGGCAAGATGCAGTGGTAGAGGTCCAGGCAGGAGCCTGTGGGACATCTTGTTCAATTGCAGATTCTGTCTAGTAGGTCTGGGGTGAGACTCTGTGTTTCTAATTAGCTCTTGGGTGATGTCAGTGCTACTGGTCCAGGACCACACTTTGGGTAGCGAGGCTCAGACCTCTGGGCATTCTCCCCTCTGTTGCCTCAAGTTGCCTGGTTTCTCAGTGATTGCGACACAGGGTCTTCCTGTCTACCTCCCCTACTCTGCCTGTCATGAACCTCCTTACCCGCCACCTGAAGTCGGTCTCCAGAAAGAAGACGACAGGATGAGGCTATGCCTCTCACCTTTGGTCCTTGCAGGCCTGCTCAGGCTGAGACTTCTGCAGGACTGAATGCCCAGCCTGAGCTCAGGGTTCTGTGGGCTGTGGCATTAGGGGACCTGGCCTCTGCACTGTATCAAATATGTCTGCTTCCCAGAGCACTGGAAACTGGGGGCCAGGGCTGAAGATTGGCTTGATGCCTAGAAGTGATGCGCTGTGTTTTCCAGGGATAGAAGTCTTGTCGATGGCCCCACTGCCAGGGGCCGAGCTGGTCCAGAGGCCACTGCAGCTCTACCGATACCTGCTACGCTGTTGCCGGCAGCTGCCAACCAAGGGCATTCAGGAGCATTACAAGCATGCTGTCCGGCAGGTGGGAACGGGTAGTGGTCTTGGGGTGGGAGGGATTCCTGTAATAAGGGGCTTGGCACAGAGTTGGAGGCCAGGGCAGCGGGCAGGGATGGTCTTTCAGGTTGGGGGTAGCGGGGTGGCAGCTTGGTAAGAGCCACTGGAAAGCAGTGCTGGCCAGCCCAGCTCCTCTCTCTGGTTTCTGTTCAGAAAACAGGATTTGTCATCCAGCACACCAGCTCCATACCAGGACTTAAATACAGCAATTCAGATAGAGTGTGAGACATAACATCATTTTGACAGGCATTCCTGCCAATAATGCACAACTCGAATTTAATCACGAGAAAACATCAGGTAAACCCAAACTGAGTGACTGTCTGCCCTGTAACTGGCCTGTACTCATCAAACTTGTCAACGACATGAAACACAAAGAAAGGCAGACAGCTGCTTTGGCTTAAAGGGGGCTAAAGAGATGTGACAACTAAATATAAGGAGTGATCCCAGAGGATCCTGGACCAGAATAAACAATGATCATAAGGGACATTATTAGGGAAATTCATGAAATGGAATACAGGCTGTAGATTAAATGGCAGTCTTACATCAGTGTTAAATTTTCTGGATTTGATTACTGTGGTTATGTAGGAGAATGCCCTTGTTTGTACACACTGAAGTGTCAGGGCTTAAGGGCATGAAATCTGCAACTTTTAAATGCTTCCAAAAATTGTATATGAGCCCATATAAAGAGAGAAAGGTAAAGCAAATGTGGCAAGATGTTAACTGGTGATTCTGGAAGGGAATTCTTTTGTATTACTCTTGCAGCTTTTCTGTGGATTAGAAATTATTTCAAAAAAAAAGTTAAAAACTAAAGTTAATACAAATGTAATGTGGAAAGTATAAAAAATAGAGGTAGCGACAGAAGGCTACATGGAGAAGGGAGCGGTTAGCTGTCTGAGGGAGTCAGGGAGGACTGCCTGGAGCTGAGCATTTGAAGTGCTCCTGGAGCTGAGTAGGAGGACGCGTCGGGTTGAGAGTGACAGGTCAGAGGAATTAACCAGTTCTTTGGAAGGGCCTTGAGTGCCACACCTGTGCACCTGAATCTCACATTACTTTTCAAGGTGAACGTCTGGTCAGAGCAAACAGTAGCCCTGCGCTGCTCTGCACTGGGCCTGCCTGGATTTTCCAAAGCCACTCTCTCTGCTGCTCCTCCCTTCCCTGCGTGGCTTTCCAGCCAGAGTCCAAGAAACCCTAGTCTTTCCTGTTGGGAAGCCTTGCAGAGCTCTCACCCTGGTGCAAGCAGCTTCCTGGGAAGAGCAGATGAAACAGAGTTGGAAGGTTCCCTTAGGCCCCTGATACCTGATAACTTTTGGGCCCAGGTTGTTCTAGGGGTAACTTGGGGCTGGTCTTCCTTTTTACAGCTGCCCTGCTGGTAGGAGTACAGGCTGTGTAGTCAAATAGCCCAGGGTTCAGCTGTTGGTGCTAAATAGCCCCAAGGTTCAGCAGCAGGTTCGAGTTTCTGAGCCTCTGCTCCCTCATATCCGGGTGGTGTCATCACGACTGTGGAGGGGTGAGAGCGATGCTGAGTATACAGTGCCTGCAGTGACTAGTGCCCTGAAGCTGCTGGTCCTGTGATTCGTTTTGCTTAGTCATTTTATGCTTAAACCTCTAGAGTTTCCGAGTTCATTCAGATGAGGACAACCCTGAGAGGATCCAGCAGATTATTAAACGAGCCATTGAAGATGCCGACTGGATCCTGAACAAAGTAAGTGCTTGGCTCCGGCTTCCACGTCCGAGTTGGGGGTTGATGGCTGTAATCCCCGTGGCCACCAGGGGTCGCCCCTGCCCCATAGCTGAGAACAATCAGTGCTACAGAGGCCTCCGCGCCGCGTTCCCAGAATTTCCCTGGGATTCCTTGTTTAAACTCAGTGATCAGACTAGATGGCTTCTGAGGGTCGTCTTCTAACCTGAGATTTTTTTTTTCCCTCTGAGCAAGACTCAGCTTAAAGGAAGCCTAGACACATCACAATTTTTAGTTTTAATGTTCCCGGTGTCTTTGTTATTCTCTCTCCCCAACCCCATCAGCTTCCTCTTCCATTGGCACCAACCAGAGATTTGACCATCTGGTGCCTGCTGACTGGGTCCCACCACCTCCAAGAAGCCCTTGCAGGAGGCAACTGAGGTCTAGTGACCACAGTTCCCAGAACTTCCCAGGTCCTCCCTTCCCCGCTGACTTCCCTCACCCACTCCTAATGATCTGTCTGTCTTGCAGTATAGAAAACAAAACTGAGACTCCAGGGCCTAAAGAGTGACGCTGCCTTGGAGACACGGCCGTGGAGAGCCCTCGCTTTGCCTGGCGCTAACAGCAGCAGCAGTCTGGGGATACCCACTGGCCTCGTTGGCTGGGAGCAGGAAATCAGGGGTAGGAGAAGCTGACATCTGCTCAGACGGTTCTTCTCTCGTCTTCTTGTGTCCCCAGCATCCTTTATGTTTGCTTTTCTAGCCATTATGATGGGAAGTTTGGGGAGAGTGTGTTCTCACTTTGCTCTAAAAGTGATTCATTTACTCTGGACATCATTCTTTGAGACCTGGAGCTGGCGTCCCCTCAGATGGCAGCCTGTACAGAGGACAGAGCATGGGTTTTAGAACCAGACAGAGCTGGGTTTGAATCCCAGCTTAGCAGCTTTTCAAGGGTGTTGGCTTCAAGCCCAGTTTCCTTCTTCGTGAGTATTAAATAAGATAAAATTGAAGAGCCTGACGCGGGACATGGTATGCAGGGGTGCTGGTAAATGTCTGTCGGAGGAAGCCGTCCTCTGCCATTGCCGCCATGCTCTGCACATCTCTCTAGTGCCATCCACGTCTTAGTTCATTGTGGGCTTGTCCTGTCCCTGCTTGTCACCCTGAGCCCTCACAGTTTCACCGAGCCCAGCAGTCTACCCAGCAGCTGCTCTTGCTGACACCACGCCTTCCTGCCCAGAGCAGCAGAAGCCCTGGTCCTTGCCTTCACTGAGTGTACAGTGTCCCAGAGCCAGTGGAACGCAGCCTGTGTGAAACAAGGAAGAACACCAGAGCAGCTGCGAGAAACGCCAGCGCTTTCAGGCTGCCACGAACTTGCAGTCTGTTTTGACCGGCTCTTCCCTACTTTGCCTCCATCTTGGAAGGAAAGGCAGGAGGAACAGCAGTCATATGAGTCCGAAATCGGTGGAGAAAGCAGACCTGGGTCGCATCCCAATTCCACGCAAGTTGCTCTGGATGACTTTCCTCACCTCCTTCAGCCTGAGTTTCCCTGTCTCTCTAGGGGAGTGATGACTGTACCTGCCTCATTGGGTTGTGGCAAAGAGTCATGAGCCCTAAAGTACCCAAGTGCTTCACCCAAACTCAGCCTGGGGAGCCAGATGGGGAGACAGGAGCTCAGAGAGGCTGAGCCCCTTTTCAGGGTCACAAAGCTGCTAAGACAGGTCTGTCTAAATCTGCCAAACACTACAGATTTAGGAGAGCAAGGAGAGCAACAGGGAAAGAGGATGGAGGTGGGAAGAGTGAAGGGAGAGAGGAAAGGAGGAGGAAGGGAGGAGGGAGAGCAGCAGGGAATGTCGGGATGACTGGCTGGAGTGGGCGGAGCAGCCAGAAGACACGGAGAGAAGCCACGTTGGGATGTGAGTGACCCCCAAGGACTCCCAGCCAGAGGATGAGCTAGCGTGCGTTTGTATCCTCGCAGTCATGTGACTTAAAGTGACTCAGACACGTCTGTGTGCACTCAACTGATCAGCTAATAATGAAGTAAATACATCAGTTTGTGAAAGCTCTTGTGTTTCCCTACCGTGTGCTGCCACACTAGCTGTTGAGGCCTAGAGGCTGGCAGATGGAAAGCTGCCTGGGAAGGATCATTCTTCAGAGTCTCAATTCATTAACTGAAATGACCAGTCTTAGGTAAAAATAAAATTTCAGAACTTGAATTAAGGTTGAAGTATCTCCCCTCTTCCAGTTTGGATCTGCTGCAGTGGGAAACCTGCTGTCACAGAAGGGGGACATGGGTGGGCTTTCTTTGCTAGCTTGGGGGTGGGGCGGGAGTGGAGGGACATTTTAAGCAAAGGCTCAAAACAGCACCACTTGCTCATGCTGTTCAGTGTGGTTGAGACAGTGTGGACCAAAGAGATAGTTCTGTAATGATCTCTTTATGTAATTGTCTCCCTCACCCAAGAGTGAATCCCTTGAGTGGAGGGACCATGCACCGGTCATTGCAGAATCTTCTGGGCCAGCTGTGCCTGCTGCCCAGGTGGTGCATCTAATGGGACAATGGTAATCCCAGGCACACTGATGTGTCTCTTTTGTTGGAGTTATTTTATTGCTTTCTAATAGTGGAGGAGGCTGGGAGACGTGGTGATTATTTCTTACCTAAGCGCTGGTGTGTGTGTGTACATGTGTGTGTCTCTTCTTATCACTGATGCTCAAATGAAGTCTTAGTATTATTAAGAAAGTAGTTTTGACTTTGAGAATCCCCTGAAATGGTTTCAGGGATTCCCAGGAGTCCATGGCCCACACTTGAAAATCACTGTCTCTCGATGTAATCTGAAGAAAGCAGAATACAAAGAGGATTTTTACCTCCCTTCTTGATAACCTGCTTTTTAAATTTGGCCTAAGATTGCATTCATTTTTTAAAGAGCCAGTGTCGTCCGATTGGTTTGCATTTGGCAGTTAACGTGAAAAAAAATCTTAGAAGACGTGATGCTAGGGGAAGCAAAGAACAGCTTCACAGAAGAAGTAAAGCCTCTGCTCAGTCTTAATGGAGAAAATTTTGTCTTTTCAGGTGAGTGAGTCAAGAAGAGCATTTCAGATAGGAGGAGAAGCAGGGCAAATCCACATGGCATGAACAGGTTGGGGTTCTGGGAGAGTGAGGATCCATTTGCAAGGTAATGGTGTCAGAGAACATTGTGGACAGGGCAGGAGGCAGGTCAGCAGTGGAGGCAGGAAAACCCATATCAGTTTGAGAATGGGAGCAGGTGAGATTGGTGATCAGAGGAGCCTGCTTTGGGCCAGTGGCTGAAATTGAGTGGCACAGGGGCTCTCGGGCACAGCCAACCTCAAGGTTACCAGTCAGTTTCAGAGGTCTAATGAAGCTCCTCTTGTTCATTTTTTGCTCAAAGCTGAAAGAGAATGAAGTACCTCCCCAGATGTTGGTGGGAAAGGATTCACTGACTCCAGAGATGCTGTGTCCCTATGGTATTGACAACAGCTGATAGCCGTTAGGAGGTGGATATAGAGATATTCTGTTGGTTTGAAGAAACCTGATACTGAATGAAACTGTCCAAATGCCTGCTCATGGGCATGCGCCTCCTTTGTAATCCACTGCTACCCAGAGAGAGCCCTGTACTTCTCAGACTGGATGGCATTTATGGGATTAAAGGTCCATCTGCTCCACCAGATAGTGAGTTCCAGAGGCAAGGACTGTGACTTCAAGTCATGCAGCAAATGTCTGTGAAGTTCCTGCTACGTGCAAGGCATTGTGCCAGGTGCTGGTGGGGTATCTACATTTAGGGCCTTAATCTGAATCCCAATTACATTTTTCTATTGATTTTGGCTCATAAGGCTAGGTGCCAGAATTATTGTGGATCTAGCATGTTAATCATCATTACTTCATTTGCTCTTTTGTTTTGTCATTCATTAATTTATCCTTTAATTCAGCAAACATTGAGCACCCCTTATGTATCAAAAATTCCATCTAGAGTACTGTTGAGGTTGTGTTATGGGTGGTTTGATTTGTTCTCATTGATCTTTGTGGTTTCTGGAAATGTGTATAAACATTTTATTTTGGGTACCCATGATTACCCACAGGAATCTAGAAGTTTTAAAATCAAATTTAAAAAATCATGTTTCCTAAATTTTCCTATTTATGAACATTTAGCTGACATTTACACAGACACACACACACACACACACACACACACACATAACATTTGTTTGTAACAAGTCTGGCTGAGAAATATTTTCATTTGAAAACATGTTTTTCTGTCATTTTTGCTTTCCTATTACCATGAATCTTAAAAATTCTCAAATTGGAGTGATAAGAATTGTCCAGTCCAGCCTCAGCCTCCAGCCCTCAGGCATGTAGATAAATGAACATTCTCATCCTTTTCTGCTTTTTTGCCACAATACTGACTTCATGTTATCTCTAGTCCAGGCCCCTATGTCTTTCCGTTGTATACTAGGCTGTGTCAGAAAATACCTCTTGAATGCTTGGAACCTTCAGACACTGCGGGCGAGAGTGTAAAATAGTGCCGCCACTTTGGAAAACAGTCTGGAAGTTTCTCAAAATATTAAACATTGAGTTACCTTATAATTCAGCAATTCTATGTGTGTACCCAAGGGAAATGGCATATATTCACACAACACATGCACACAAATGTTCATGGCTTTATTCATAATAGCAAAAAAAAAAAAACTGAATGTCTATCAACTGATGAATGGATAAATAAATGTAATATAAATAGATATATAAAGTAATAAATAATATAAAATGTTATATAAATAAAATATATAGTTATTCAACAGAACATAATTCAGTAATAAAAGGAGTGAAGTATTGATACATCCTGCAAGGTAGATGAACCTTGCAAACACTATGCCAAGTGAAAAAGACACAGATACATTGTATGAGTCCATTTATATGAAATATCCACAATAGGCAAGTCTATGGTGGCATAAAGTAGGTTAGCCCAGGGGCTGGGAGGGGCGTGTGTGGGGAGGAATTGAGAGTGACTGCAGACTGGTACAGGGGTTCTTTTTGGAGTGATGAAAGTATTTTAAAATTAGAGTGTGGTGATAGTTGTACAACATGGTGAATATTTTAAAAACCATTGAATTGTATACTTTACATGGATAAATTGATAGGTTTGTGAATTATATCTCAATAAAACTGCTAAAAAGAAAAAGAAATCAAATGTCAGGAGAAAACCAAATAAATCCCAGTGCATCTGGAAGGTACCACTAGAAAATTCTCCCTTTCTTGATTAATTTCTGTTGAAAGGAGCAATTATCTTCTTCCTCCAGTGGTGTCCAAGGTTGAATTTTTCTACTAGGCAGGAGGGCCAATCCTGATGCCTCCTCTACCCACTATGCTCAGCTTATAATTCTGTGGGCCTGTTCTCACCTTTCTTCAGAGAGAGACAAGCCCAGAGAGGCTAAGACATTTGTTCAAGGTCACGTCTCAAGAACACACGTCTCCCAGGTTGGGCCCTTTCTAGAGATTGAAGGCTGGTCTTCCAAAGGCACTGAGATATAACCTATCTCCATTAAGTTATATTTAAAATTTTAAATTTTAATCCCCTCTTAGAAGTCTCAGAGGCAGCTGGGGAAATGAAGTGACTTTGGATTACATATAGTTTGACTGAGTTTCCCCACTGGAGTCCCCTAGGCTTGTCACCTGTACCTGAAGTTAACCTCAATCTGTTATCCCAGTGTGCCCTTATATTGTCACTTTTTTATGTGTGCCAGGGAATGAAAAGAGTTGGAAAGTGCTGAGGTCTTCTCCTTGGCATTTTCTGTGGCTGAAAGCACTGAACTGGGGTGTCTCTCTGACACATATATGGCCACCACAACCCAGAAGAAGAGATGTTCTATTGTTAGGAGATGGGCTAACAGCCATGTGACTTTGGGAAAGTTACTTAATCTCACTAAGCCTCACTTTTCCCATTTGTATGAAGGAAATAAAAATAACAGCTGTCCCCCAGTTTAGTTCTGAGGGTTCAATGCGATGCTGCACGTGGCATGCTTAGCTAGAGCCTGGTACACAGCTAGCACTCAGTAAATGTAGCTGCTGTGCTTATTAATTGCACGTGGTCTCCCTGCACTGGTGGTTGTCTGGAGCCAGTTTGGGCTTTTAGGCTGATTTCTGTCTGCACATTATTTCGCAGATTAGGGAGAACAAACTCATTTTAACTTCCCCATAAAAGCTTCTTCCATTATTCTTGAGAAAAGGAACATGACGAGAGAAAAGGAGTCATATCTTCATGTCACACGTTGGGGTTGGCATGTCAGGACACATGGGGAAGCTATGAAGGTCCTCAAGGCTTTCTGGGAAGCATGGAGACAAGTTGAAACACAAGTTTGGCTCTGGACTGAGATGCTGAAGCAAGGAAAAGGGCAAAAGCCCCCTCTTGAAAACCTGGAGGCTTGTCTTTCAGTGTCCCCATTTATCTATAGCTAGGTAACAAGTTACCTCAAAATTTAGTATCTCAGAACAGTAAAGATTTATTATTTCTCATTATTCTTCAGTCTGAAATCCAGACAGGACTTGGCTGGGTGGTTCTTCAGTTCCAAGTAGTGATAGCTGGGTCACTCAGTGTGTGACTTTCAGATGGTGGCCAGGCTGAGCTGGAAGGTGCAGGAAGGCTTCACTGACGAGGGAGAGAAATTATTTTAAAATACATCGTTTGCTACTTGGAACCAATTGCTTTGTTTTTTGTTTTTTGTTTTTATTTTGAGGGGGAAGTAATTAGGTTTATTTATTTATTTATTTGCATGTAGGTGCTGGGGATTGAACCCGGAACCTCATGCATGATAAGATGTACCCTCCCCCAGAACCAATTGCTTTGAATTTCACGAAGGCAACCATCACAAAGAAACGGCACTAAGGATGCTTGCATATTCAAAGGGCCCAACCATGGAATACTACTCAACCATCAAAAGGAACTAACTATTGATCCATGAACCAACTTGGATAAATCTCAAAGACATTATGTCAAGTGAGAGAAGCATATGTTATGTGTAACCAAGGTTACATAGGTTATGATTCCATTTCTAAGACAAAAGTCTCAAAAAGACAAAACTACAGCGATGGAGCATATATCAATGGTTACCAGAGATTAGGAGTGGAGGGAGGATGCAACGAGCAAGGAGTAGCATGGGGGAGATTTTGGAGTGAAAAGGCTCTTCTGTATCCTATTGTGGTAGTAATTACATGAGTCTATACATGTTTTAGATTCATAGACCTGTACCCTGCCCCTAGAAGTCAATTTCATGGTATAATTTTAAATGGCCCAACCATCATTAATAGGATTTTGGGTCATTGCTGTCTTAGTTTCCTCCATTGTCAAGGGAGGGTGATCTCCTGACTTATTTTCTGTCTTCAGGAACAAAATGAAGAAGGAGGAGACATTGCTGCAGATGGGGATTTTTTAAAATGCCATCTTTTTAGATTTTGCAAGGAGAATGAAAGAAGGCAGAAGGGAGAATGGCAGATGCAAAAAAGAGGGAAAGAGAGGGTGGGAAAGGTGTTCTGGAATGACTTTTATGAGTTGCTGTATTTTAAAAAAAATTTTTTTTGAGGGGGAGGTAGTTAGCTTTATTTATTTTGATGGAGGTACTGGGGATTAAACCCGGGACCTCAATGCATGCTAAGCACTCATTCTACCACTGAGCTATACCCTCCCCTCTGTGTTTTTAATACTTATTACCTGCCAGGCAGTAAAGCTCTAAGTGCTTTCCTTCAATTTTCTCTGAAAGGTAGTTGCTATTGTTAGCCTCACTTTGCAGATGAGGGAATTAAGGCCCAGAGAAGTAAAGCAAATGGTGGGGCTGGGATTGAATTCAAAGCCAGTGCCCTTCATCCCCCAGCTGCATCCTGTTACCTGTCCCAGCAGGCCCAGTGCTTTGGGCTCCAGTCCCAGCTTTGTGCTGTTCCCCTGCCCCATGTGCCCTCCCCTCAGTCTGCCTGCCAAACTCCTCACCCCTCTTTCAAGGCTCTTTCAAGACTCCTTTACAAGGTCTTTCTTGACCCCTAGCTACGGGCAACACTGATCTCTCCCTAAGAATTCTACCATCTCTAGAACGTTTCTGGTACTTAATCAGTATCCACCCTTTCTGTGTGTATTGATACAGAGATAGGTGCTTGGTGTATGTCATCTCAAATTCTGGCAGCAGCCACGTGAGGAGTCACTGCTGTTTCCATTGACTGACAAGAACACGGACTCAGAGAAGCGGAGGGCTGGCCCAGGCTCTCACAGATGCCTGTGGTAGAACCACTGAGTCTACCACTAGAATTGACACTGGGTCTGTGTGACTCCAAGACTCAATCAAGTGTTGCTGGATTGAACTGGATTACTCTGCCAGGTGGTGGCTGCTGCAGGGGGTGGTGACCGTGCATTCTCAACAGTCCCCTAAAAAGAGGGGCTTAGACTTGCCATCTGGTTGGAAAGGGAGCAGCTAAGGGATGGTCTGAAGCTGCATTTGGGCAATGGCCGTACTGCTTTTTATGGACTGCATGTAAGGCAGCTTTAGAGTGGCTTGTTGGAGATTGTGGGGGGCTAAAACCTCTTGTGTAGCCACTATGGATGGAAGCAAGGAAAAGTTGGGGGTAGAGGGTGGGGTCAGGGAAGCAGAAGGCAGAAATGCAGTTGTGGGAAGTCATGTGTTTGTATCAGGATGATCAAGCACCCAACTTCATCCTTCACGCTGAGTCAGACCCAGAAGGCATAGAGAGTAGACGATGCCATTCACTCCCTCAGGGATTCTTCATTCTAGGAGGGATGTATAAAAGAAGAAATGTTGTGGGCATTAATAATAGACAGCCGTTTAGAAAGCTCTCGTTAAACAACATCTCCACGCTCCTGAGAAGGTGTAGCAATTATTACTTTCTTCTAAGAACAGGGAGGGGAATGTTAACTGGGATGAGCAAGACACAATCACTGTTATTAACAACAGTAAAATCATGACATTGGAATATAAATTTTCAACTTTTTCATAGAGCTATCATATATCATTATCTAATTTAGTTCTCACTTTCTTTAAGTGAGATGTCGGAGAACCCCTAATCCACAGGAAGAAACTAAAGCCCTCAGTGGTGGATGAGAACCTGGTGGATCTTGTGGGGCAAGCCCTCTGGTGGTTAGCATCAAAATTAGAGGGTACTCAGTGAGCTGTCATGGGCAGAGAGACAGATGGGCAGGTCCTTGTTGCCTGGAAATGAATTGAACTTTGGGTCCTGGTAGACAGCACCCATCACTGTGAAAAGGCAGGTGAGCTGTTTTTCCCTTTACTTTCCTTGTTGGTCATTTCAGATTTGTTCAGACATCTTCAACAGTCCTCAGATGACATCACTAATAGTACTGGGCAGTATCCTTGCACACAGGGCAAATTTCAGTATCCTCTGGGTTGACTGATCAGGGATGAGTAACTTGCCTGTTGATATTTGATATATGATACCTGTGACCCTCATCTCTTCCTTTCAGCTTTAATTAATGCCTCCTTTCAGGGTAGCCATAGTTATGGTAGATGATGGTGATGATGATGGGGAAAATGATGATAATACTAATAGCAAACACTTAATATTGTGCTTACTATGTGCCAGTCATTGTTCTAAGCACCCTACAAACATTAGTTAATTTACGTAAAGACCCATTATAATCCACCTCTGTTTTCTAGTATCAGGAGGCAAGACCAAGCCAAAGTCTATCTGGGAAAGCCAAGAGTCAACCAGAGAACCAGAGGCAAACCCTACAGAGTGGTCAGGAGCCAAGTTCTCAGTGTCTAGCAGAGATGGGCTCAAAGAGGGGCAGGTTGGGAATAACCCAGGAGAACCAGGTGACTGGCATAGACAGCTTTGGAGTCTCTTAACTCAGCTTAAATGGCAGAAGGTACATCACACACAGAGCCTTGAGGGCCAGGCTGGTCTATCTCCTACCTTTGGTGTGAAATGCAGGAAATAATGGAGATGACCCAGATGCTTCTGTGCAGGGTATGTGAACAACAGAATGCAAATGTTAAGACTAAGACATGAATAAGCAGGAGTATTTCTATGTTAAGATCAAAGTCTGAATTTTAACTGGTACCAATAGTGACAAGCTTGTTATCTATCAGTGACAATGTGGGTAATGTCCACTATGTGTACATCTCAGCTTGGTCTGGGCTTGGGTTTAGGGACAGATATTTCTCAAACCATATATGGTATGATGAAAAGTACCCTGGCCCATTGTCTGAAAATGTTGACGTCTAGTTCTGTTTTGCTGTCTTCTAGCCCCGTGAGCTGGTGCCTTGCCCAAACCACTTGCCCTTCCCCACTCTCAGTTTTCTAACCTGTAAAATGGGCTTTGTGGAATTGTTATGAGGATAAAATGAACTCTTCTGTGTAAGAGCACAGATGTGTGGTAACACATCACTGTATCAGGGGTGACTGGATGCTGAGGAAACTGTGTTCCAAACCAACAAAAACTGGCGTGTCCCAGAATGCCAACTTCATAAGTTGGTGTAAATTGGGAAATGTAGTTGGCAGATATCTATGTGTGCCGCCGGGGTATTCTCTTCCCAGAAGAGGAGCCCACAGAATGCAAATGAGGGTCAGATGGTTGCATGTGAGGGACTCTCAGCAGAGTGACAGCTGTCATGTGGCTGGTGTGGCAGGCTCACAGCAGAGTGGAGAGCTGTGACAGTTGCTGCTTCTGTAACATGCCCACCTGACCTTGCAGGAACCAGATGACAATGACTAAGTCCCAGACTAGGGAGAGTTCCAAGGGGGTAGATTCGTATGGGCTGGAGTAGTTAGGAAAGCTTCAAGCAGACCCAGGGACTTGAGCTTGACCTTGATAGACAGAATTAGGACAGTGTGCTTGCATGCAGGAAGTCCTGGGTTCAATCCCTGGTACCTCACTTAAAAAAATTAAAAAAAAGAATCAGGACAGTTAGGGAGAGGGAAAGGCATTTCAGATGGCAAGGTCAGTAAGAGGAAAGGCTCAGAGGCATAAATATATGTGGGGCTGCGACGAGATGGGCTAGGTGGCAGGGTGTTTCAGGAGACAGAGGGAAGCAACAAATCAAAACAGCCACAATTCACTGGATTTGGATTATATGCATGGCACCTGCCAACCAACTTACTGCAAGTCTGTCATTTTCTTAGTCACTCATTTTATGATCCAACATCTATCACTCACTGTCAGAAAGTTCTTTCTTCTGTCTAACCCAAGTCCCACTGCTAATGTTAGGTGGTTTCCTCTGATTTTTGTCTTCAGAAGAGGCAAACGATGCAGTTTATGACAAGTCCCAGTAACCAGAGTAGTCAGATCCTGCCTCCAGGAAAGGGCTCTGGCTGCTCTGGGTCTCCTGGCTATTTTCTCTCTGTCTTCTTGACTGATAAAAGGACTTGAGAATCTCCCATTCAGCTCATATGGATGAACCCAAGGTGAGAAGGAAGAAAAAAGGAAGAATTCATCTTCTTTGTCTTCAAGGTAGAAATAATCCACAGATAACAAATAGCACATTGAGATGCAATATTTAAAAGGTTCTTAAAAGCTAAAGGTTTATTTCTGATTTAAAAAGAGAATGGGCTCTGCCAGCAGAGAGACCCGGGCTCATGTCCTGAGCTGGACACTTGGCTAGCTATGAGACCTTAGACAAGTTACTGCAATTTTCTGAGCCTCAGTTTCCTCACCTGTAGGCAGGGGGCCATAATCTTTTCTCCTTAGGGTTGTTACAGAAACGATCACATTATAGCACAAATGGAGACTGAGGGTTGAAGATCCTCACTCGTCACTTCATTCTCCTTTTCTGTTGCTCCTTTCATTTATCGGTCCCCTCTTGGACCCATGCGCTTGGTCCAAGACTTCAGCCTGCTGGAGGGGACGCCTGACAGAGCCCAGCTGCTTTCCTCCATTAGCACCTGGAGCACCTGGAGCCTGCCTCCTAGGCCCAGAGAAACAGGGAACTCCTTCTGTAGGTGAGCCTGTGGGTCCCCTTTCATCCTCCTTATCAAGCCCAGGTGATGACACTGAGTGGCCAGAGACGTGTACCCATGCTGTGCACTGCCCTTTCCACTGGAATTTAATCAGAAGCCACAGACCAGCTCTTCAGACTGCTGCAATTTGGGAGCACAGGCCATTCTGGCATTTTCTACTTTATGCTGCTTTTCCTGACATGGCAGATACTTTTGGATGCTCGTTTTTATGCAGGAAGGCACCGAATATCAGACTTTTTAATAAGAGTTCCCTGGGGAGAAGTGATTGCATCTTTAAGGGCCAGTTGCTGCCTCGGAGACCAACAGTGCAGCTTTTCAGCAAGGAGCCTAATAAAATGAGCTTGGCAAATTCCTCTAACTGATGTGTCCTGTCCCTGTGGGGCTGCGGGACAAGCCTGGTTTCACAGTGAAAGAGAGAGGCTGTTCCTAGAAATGATGCCAATTGCCCAGAATAAATACTTTCTTCCTACCTGCCTTTCCGAAGGCCCCAAGGGCTCCTCTGTTGATGGATTCTTCATGGGGATGGTGCTAGGAATTAGGGAGAGGCTAGGACTCCCTAAAACCTTCTCCTCTCAATAGCAGAGAGGAGAACTGACTGGAAGCCATTTGTTTCATAAATTAATTTTCTAGTTCATTAGTTTATTTAACCAATGAGTATTTGTTATGTGAATTCATTTACTTTTCGAATAGGTAAGATATTTGCATGGTTCAGAATTCAGGAGGTACACTTTGAAAGTCTCCCTCTAACTGACTCCCCAGCTACCCAGTTTCCCTCTCCAGACTTAGGTCTTCCTCTGGAGAATATGCCAAGCACAGAAATGCTGCACATATCTTTTTTTCCTATTCCTGTTGTTTTTCTTTCTTTCTTTTTTTCTTTTTTCTTTTTTAACTCACACAAGTGGTAATCATTTATAAACTCTGCTCTGAACCTTGAGTTTTTAAAACTTAATGATGTATGTTGGAATTCTTTTTTAAAAATGCATGAAAGGCATCCTTCTTCTTTTTTTTTTTTAATGGTTCATTTTAGTCCACTGCATGGAGACATCACAACCTTGTCAGTAATCTACTGAGAGATGTCTGGTTTGTTTCCATTCTTCTGCTATTATAAAAAATGCTGCAGTGGATAACCCTGTGCAAATGTCATTTCATACATGGGCAAGTACATTTGTAGAATAAGTTCCTAGAAAGGACTTGCTGGGTGAAAAGGTATATATATTTGTAATTTTGAACGATGTGGTGAAGTTGCCCTGCATAGAAGTTGAATCAATTTACGCTTCCACCAGCAACAGGTAAAAGTGTTTTCAACATGCAGTCGTGTTTTATTGAGCGTTTATGATGTTCCAAGTACATTGGGTGGTTAAAATTGTGGAACCAACCTCAGTGGTTTCTCTTTGCTCTTAAAGAGCAGCCCCTACTTGACTGCGCGTAAGCCAGCCTGTGAGCTCCCTGCTTGCTCCCCAAACACATTTCCTGCCTCTCTCCTTGCCCGACTCACTACCACCAGGCACACCCATCTTCTTTTACTTCCTCAAATGTGTCAAGCTCCCTCTCCTTGCAGGGTATTTGTACATGAAGTGCCAAGTGCCTAGAAGGCCCTTTTCCCCGTTCTCCACCTTTTGACTCTTAGTTCCTGGTTTGGTCATGGCTTCCTCTCAGGAGCCCTTCCCCAACCTCCATGACTAATTCCCTGTGACTAGGTTAGAAGCCCACACCATGTATTTCTCTGTCAAGGCCCAGAAGCTATTATCCATTTCACTTCTGTGATAATTTAATGTCAATCTTTCCTGCTGGTCTCTGAGTCCCATCAGGACAGGGACCACATTTGTTTTTCTCCCCACTGTATCTCCAGAGCCTAGCACTGTGTCTGGTGCCTGGTGGGGGCTCAGTAAATATTTCTTGTTTGACTTTATTCAGTAATATCAATGACTATTAAGTATCAGCTATGTACAGGAATTGTTCTAGGCAGCAGGGATACATCAGGGCTAGAACAGACAATATTCCTGCTCTCATGTTGCTTAACATTCTTATAGTGTTGGGGGAGCTAGGATTCAATCAATAAGCAAATAAACTAATAAATCTGTAATATGTCAGATTGTGAAACATGCTATGAAAACAAACAAGGTAAAGCAGTAGCACAAGCTAGGGTTAGGAGAGCCATTTTAAATAGAGTCTTCCAGGAAGTTTTCTTAAATAAGGTGATGTTTGAGCAGCGACCTGAATGAAATGGAGTGAGCTTTGTGGATATTTGGAAGACCATTCCAGACTGAGAGAATGGCAAGTGCAAAGACCCTGAGGCAGGTCCATAATAGGCATGTTAGAGGAATAGCAAGAAGACTAGCATAGCTGGAATTAAGTAAGCAAGAGGAAGTGAGTGATGGTAGATGGATGAATGAATGACGCAGGAAATTGGCATGTGGTAGAAAAGGTAAAATTTACAGGGGGAAAAGACCCTGCAACGTTAGATCAGAATTGACAAGGGTGTTCAACAAATTGTCCTTGGACAAATGGGTATCTGCATACAAATTGGACATTGATCTAAACCTCTCACCAGCTACAAAAATTTAATCAAAATGGATCATAAACCAAAATGTAAAACCTAGAACTAGAAAACTTCTAGAAAAAAGAGGGTATCTTTGTAATTTTAAGTTAGGCAAAGATTTCTTAGACACAACACCGAAAGCATGATCTGTAAAAGAAAAATGTAAATTGGACTTTGGGTAGGGAAAAGAAACATGAGGGGAAGGTATAGCCAGCTCAGTGGTAGAGTGCGTCCCTAGTTTGCATGAGGTCCTGGGTTCAATCCCCAGTACGTCCATCAAAAATCAGTACATAAATGAACAAACCTAATTACTTCCCTCTCCAAAAAAAATTAAAAAAAAAATAAAAGAAACATGAACAGAGAAACTGCCTCATGAGAATGTCTTTAAATTCCACCACTAAGGTTCACAGATGCAGAAAGAGTCCCATATTTCCAATAGACAAAAGTCTATTTTCCATTGATAATTATTGTTCCTAGGAAGAGGGCTAGTCTTCCTGAGGTCCTTATTTGAATAGTGTCTTCAGCGAATAACTTCATCTTGCCCAGCTACCTGGCTACTCAAGTTTCCTCCACTACTATGTTGCAGACTGGGATGATAATGAAATAGAGCTGTGGTTCTCATACCTGAGAGCACAGGCAATCACCTGGAGGGCAACACTTGCTGGGCCCCATCCCCAGAGGTTCTGAAGCAGCAGGTGTGGGTAGGTCCCCAAAATTGGCATTCCTAACAAGTTCCCAGGGGATGCTGTGGGCCAGGACTTGGAGAACCACTGAGACAAAGCATAGAAATAACAATTGCATAATTCTTTGTCTCCCCTGTTGCCTTGACTAACAGGTTAAGGAAAGAGGAAATGGCATTTATTGAGTACCTACAATGATACAAGTCATCTCATCTTATTTAATATACATAACACCCTTAAAGTGATTATTATTATTACCTCATTTTACGGATAAGGAAATTAAAGCTCAAAAAAGTTAAAGGACTCGCCCAGTGCTTTACAATGAGGAAATGGTGAATCTGGAATTCAAATCTAACTCCAAAATCTACATTCTGTTTGTTGCCTATGCACAGTGTTTGGCCATGGCAAGTGCAGTAGCTTAGGGGTTTAATTTTATTCTACTTCCTCTCACGTGGCTTGTTTGTCTTCTGCTTTAATTGTCTTATTGTATTTTTTTTCTAGGTATTGTGATGTGCAGTCAGGGTTCAGTCCACAGCCTAGAACAGGTTATTTTGCTCTTTCAGCCTCAGCGGTGGGCCTTCCTGACCCCGGTGCAGGCTGGGCCTGATGACCGGCCCACACCGTTGGTGCTCACACAGCACTCAGTCAGAGCACTTTCCTGCTCTCACAGGATTTGGTTTGTGTGTCTGCCTCTCCCTGCAGACTGTGATTTTAGCTGGGACAGTGCCTTATTCATGTTTATTTTCCCAGCCTAGCACATAGTAGGTACTCAGTGAACATGGTTGTAGGAGGTGGGAGCTGCTGTGTCTTCCAGGCTCCGTGGCTTCATGGTGGCTGCCAGTGCTGTGGAAGAGCCCCATGACCATCAGTCACATCTGTCCGGCACAGGGGTGAGGAGGCAGGTCACGTGCATCCTTGTCTGCCTCCATCCAAGCACAGAGTAACTTTTTGTTGACTTGAGGATAGAATGCTTCAAGTAATTGACTTGAACCCTTCAGGCCACATGGGAGGGGATTTTTTTTTTTTTTTTTTAATTCCTCAAGGAGAAGCATTTGGAAGAGAAGCATTTTGTCAACACTTGTTTTGCCATAGTGCTCATGGAAGACTGCACTGATAAATTGCCCTTTCTGGTTTACCCGAACATAAACCCACTCTATCTTGATTGACACACTTCTGTGTCCTTATTACAGACCGTATGGAAAGAAGATGCTTTTGCCTTTAGTGGCTGAGGACTCTGTAGCACCTGTGACTACAGTACAGCAGTGCTGCTTGCACTTTGAGCACAGACAGCTATAAAAGAACTTGGGCTAAGTCAAGGACATTCCTTGGATATTAGAACTTTTGTTACCTCTCAGACATATTTGTAACTTCTTGTAATTTGGTCTTTTACGTTAAAAGCAGAGCACCTACATTTAGGAATGGGATGGACAGATAAGATTCCAGTTAACTGAGGGCTGTCATTGAATAACTTGCAGTTGATTAGTTTTGTAAATAAGGGGACCCTAAGACAACTTTGTGAGCATGTCCCATGTTTACACATCCTATAAACCAGAAACAGTCATGCCTCACTGTAACCAGCTCTGAGCTCCAAATATTGTAACCGTTCTGCTACTTTGCTAGCTGACAATTGTTCTAAGTGGACCTCTTTTAATTCCCAGGGCTTAGGAATCTTTTGTTCTATTGAGAGTGTTGCAGGGCTGTGACTTGTTGTAGCAAGGTTTGGCTGAAAGATAAGAATTTGGATGTGTGTAGCTGTGCGAAGCGCTTTGCTGAAAGGAGAAAAAAGTTGTTTTGAGCCGCTGCACCTGCCTGTCTCCTTGGGCTGTGATGCAAAACACAATCCTTTCAAACAAAAGAATGTAGGAAGTGACTGTCCTTCAGCCTCACCAATGAATTCAAATTGGCTCCAAGAAAACAGATTCAAATCAGCAACCCAAACCCCACCCAGAGCCAATTCTTTCTGAACAATAGCTGTAACCAACGCCTCACTGAGCATTAGGTGCTCAACTCTTAAGTAACATAAGTACTTAACCCCAAAGTTAGGTTTAATTAGTTAATTTTATTCTGCCTCTTTATAAAAAAAGACATGAGGGGTTTTATAATTTTAAATACAGTGAAAATGGAGAATTTAAAAAGGGAGATTGGAAGCTGGTTATGGCAAAGTAGGGCATAGTTTATCAGTACTGTGGATAAAATAGTTTGAGCATGAAATTTAACTCTGAGCTTCCTAGCACCCAGGGCAAAAATAAGAATGGTGGGCTGTGTGGGTTTCATCATTATCTGAAGGAGATGGAGAATCGAAGCAGCTATATCAGCTGCATTTAGTTTTGTTTGAAGGAGCAAGCATTCACCTGGCATTAAATTATTGGAAAATTAAGTTTTGTAGATCCTCGTGTAAGGGACTTGGGATAACTTGCTCAGAGATGTCTTTAACTGTAGTTTTGCAGGAGCAAAAATGGCCTCTGTCTTACCATGAAATCATGAAAGCATAAATCAATGAGCGTTCTTCTGAGGAGAGCCATCGACTCATAATTAAGCTCCACATCAATGCCTAATTCCACATCACTTTTATTTTTAACTTTGGTTCAGGGATGTGAAGTGGTTGCTCATAATGAATTGACTTCCAGAAAGATGGATTTTAGAGACACAGTCGATGCAGGTAATACAAATAAGTCAGCTTGAGCAAACCACCAGAAAACCCCCCATGCCTTCCTTTTCCACTGGTTGCTCAACACTGTATTTACCCCTGTGTGATGCTGTCAAGAGAGAAAATGAAATAACTAGGAGAGTCTTTGGCCAAAGGAGACAGAAAGAACAGCACTGACTTCATGTGCTGAACAGGAGCTTCAGCTGTTGGAAATTCCCAGTGTGTACATTTTGGCATTTCCACCTTGAGTGTGGACCTCCTGAGACGGTTGGAGAAAGCCCAGCCTGCCATCTGCAGTAAGAGTGGTCCCTGCCCAAGGGCAAATATCCTGGTCCTCGGCTTTCCCAAACTGGCCCAGTTCCAATGTTTGACTTTGTATACAAAGGCAGCTTTTCCAATACAATTTTGTAGGAGATTCAGTTAACTTGCTTTTTTTGCCTCCTCTCATCTGGTTCTTTTGGAACCATCTGCAAACACCTGCATTGCAAGTGCAAGTGTTTATTTAGCACCTGAGTGACCCCTATCACTCCTGCAGGCCGTTCCCAGGGAGGCTTCCAGCTTCTCTGGATTGGTAACCAGTGAGTCTCACAAAGGAGTAGGTACCTAATTGAATGCAGCCATGCCATCTCCTGGTTCCAGCCCTCTAAATGAGAATGTTTCCACTTGGAAACAGCTCAGGGGTAGATTCTTTTTGGCTGTGTTTCTTCCACACAGCCGAAAAGAGACACCGTTTTCTTCCAGGGTGCCAAGTGAATGGCAGGGGTGATGAGTAACTGTTTTCCTTCTAGAATGGCGAGCTGTTGTAAGGCCAACAGAGGGCATGAGTTGGTACTGGGAAGCAGGGGGCTGTGGCTGTCCCCTTACAAGAGGGACATTAAGCCAATGTCAAGTCAAATAATAGGAAGAGAGCTCCCCAACTTCCCCAGTTCATTAAACTGGTATATTCTGAGGTACCCAGTTTAGTTCTGAGCATGGCAGCTGCGGGGTTTTCCCTGTCCGGGTAAGACAAGTGATTCAGCAATTTGGCTAATTTCCTTTCTCAGGTCTTGGCTCTAAGTCTTGACTTTGCTCTAGAAAAAACACGTCTCAGAAATGGGCAGCACTTAGCTAAGCCACTTGCCAGGGAGTCAGACATCCATGCAGAAACTCTCTAGGCTCCCCAAGAGGTCCAGAAAGTAATGTCATTAAAAGTCATAACAACAGCCATCCGTTACATAGCCCTTACTAGGTACCAGCTTCTGTTCTAAGCACTTCCACACCTTTACTCACTTGAGGCTCCTAAGAGCCCTATGAGGTTGGCGGTGTCGTTATCCTCATTTCCAGATGAGGAACTTTGGGAACAGAGAGAGAGGTTTAGTTACTTTCCCAAGGTCACAGTGTGGTCAGAAGCTGTCTACCGAACATAGGACGCGAAGGAAGTGTCATTGGAGAGAGTGGTTTGAGGTAAAGGTCTGGGTGGTCTGTAAGCAGCCTAGTGCAGCCCTGATGCTCTTGAGTCTTCTTTGGGTCCAGGCACCCTTTAAGAATAAGTTGAAAGTGTCCCCCACCTCCCCAGAAATATATACGTATGCATTAACACAGAAAAAAATCCAATATAGCTGCTTTACTTGAGGAATTGCAGCTCACTGACTGTTCGACCAGGAAGAGTATCATTTTTCTGATATTTGCTGCCATCAACCCCCTTTTCTGTAGGTAAGCTTCTGTTGATGAGCAACTAGAAGGACTTCTCAGTCTGTCCTCATGACACTAGTCATTTGCATTTATTAAAACAGCCTTCTGTACACTTTTAAGTATATACAATTTTATTTGTTGATTATACCTCAATATAGCCAAGGTAGGGGGAGGGAACAGTCTCGTTTAAGTTATTAAGCCTCCTTAATGTTAACAACATTGTGTAAAGTTCTGTCCATTTAAAAACTTTGATCTTGTTTTCAATTCCCATCTCCCCTCCTCCTCCCAGGCCACCCTGAGGCTCCTTTCCTTCTAGGGGAGTGTGTGTGGGCGGAGGTGTGTCTGCTCTCACTCAACCCCTCCATCCTCCTTGGTTACTCCCTCACTGATCTTCGATTTGGTTCAGGTTGGAGGAGGCATCTGCCAAGGGCTCAGCTGCAAGAGATTCAATGTCAACATCAGTATCCAGTGGCATTTTGAGCTGTGTGTGTGTTGGGGCCACTGTCTGTACAGAATTTAAAAACAATCATAAAACTGGCAAAAGCCAGTCTATGTTTATCCTCATTGTGCACAGAAAATACTAAACAACATCAGTGATAAAATACTTCCTCCCCCACAAGTGGACCGCACCCCCTTGGTATGCCATGGTGTCGAGCCTCTTTGCTGGGCCTTGGCAGTCCCTTGAGACTGGCTATCTTCAGGCTGACTCTCAGGCAGAAGCACCTGCTGCTCATGCGCCTGTGCCCAGCACAGCCTGCCTCCTCATCTCCAGCAAACCTGCAGCTTCCCAGCTCTTCTTACTCTCCATGGCCCTACTCTGGCACCTGTAGGCCCTGGTTGCTGGCGGGAACCTGGAGGGAGTGATCTTTGCCTTTTCTTGACCATAGCGCTCCAGGAGCATCAGGGCAGCCTGGTGGCTCTGTGGACAACCAGATAGACAATGAGGTGTCAGTCTCCCCATCCTGAAGATACCCACAGATTTTTATTGACTCTCATTTCTGTTTGGACTAGTCAAAGTCCCACTCTTCCCCCTCTACCCCAGGTAGAGGAAGGATGGAATGACCTCTTTTTACAGACATTGTCTTCCCCCAAGAGACATTTTGCCATTCCCTCCAAACCACCAACTTTATATAGACCGGAGTGGTGGGAAAGGGGGTGTAGCGCTGGTTCTTCTAAGTGTTACACCTTAGCAGATCTGGTGGGAAGGTGGCTTGCTTCCAAGCTGATGGATATGGTCTGTCCAGTTCCTTGGGTTCTCAGTTCCAGTCATAGTTTTGGGGAAATCAGGAAAAATTTCTCTCAGCATCTCAGGCCACCATACTCTAGTTGTATAACAGTTCAAGGGATTCTCAGACCCAGTTAAGCCCAAGTCCAGGCCCCAGGTCAGTAACCTCTGTGACACTATTATCACCTATAAGGCTGGTCCCCTCAGGATTGGTTTACCCTGGGGTCAGCAGCATAGCCAGTGTATTAGTCATCAAGGCCCTTTCCTCTTGGCCAGCACTACATGTCTGTTGCCCATCTCTCTCTGATTCTGTTTTGATTGCATCGGTTGTGCTCTGGGCAAGGTCACCCAACCACATTTCATTTGTCAAGCCCTGGTGCAGGCTTCTCATACACTTACCACATGGCCCAGAAATACCACTCCCAGTATTTATTCCAGATAAATAAAGACTTACATTCACAGAAAAACATGTACATGAATGTTTATAGCAGCTTTATTTGTAATAGCCCAAAGCAGGAAACAACCTAGGTGTCCTTCAATGGCTGAATGGCTAAGCAGACTATGGTATAGTCATCCCATGGAATACTACTCAGCAATAAAAAGGTATGAACTATTGATACACCTAAGAACTTGTATGAATCTCCAGAGAATAATGCTGAGTGAAAAAAGTCAATCTTAAAGAGTTAAATACAGTGTGATTGATTTGTATAGCATCCTGAAGTGACAGAATGTTGGAGAACAGACTAGTAGTTGCTAGCAGTTGCACAGAAGAGTAAGGGGTAAGAGGGAGGTGAATGTGGCTATAAAAGGGCAACATGAGGGATCATTGCAGTGAAGTAAATGACATTTATTGTACCAGTGTAAATATCCTGGTTGTGATATTGTGCTGTAGTTTTGCAAGACATTAGAACAGGGTGAAACTGGTAAAGGGTACATGGGATCCTTCTGTATTATCTCATGCAGCTGCATGAGAATCTACAGTGATATCAAAATTAAAGTTTCAGTTTAAAAAGTTTAAAGATGTTATATCATTTGCCACACCTTCTAATCTTTCCTGACCAATGGAATGTCCTTAAAAGTAGATGTCTTCAAAGCAGAATATTTTATTAAATACAATATTCTTGGTAACAGTAAAGCTCTTTCTTGGTTACTTTGGTAGTAACATCATCTGTGGAGCAAAATCCTTTTTCTGGTTGCTTTAGAATTATATAGCTTTATGAAATTTTAAAATGATGCTGGACTTCAGCTTTCAGACAAGATGGAGTAGACACACCTTTCCTTATTCCTCCCATTTTAAGCACCTAAAATGGGACATCCTGGACATGACATATAATAAGACTTGGAGAGGTGGCGAGAAGAAGACAGACCAGCTAGGGACCTTAGGACCCTAGGATTTTCATTTTGTCTCATATTTCTCATATGTCTCAGACTGTCCTGGAGAATTCAGCAGCTTGGAAACACCAATGAGCACAGAAAAAATAGGTCCCAGGAAAATCCTGTTCTCTAGCCAGAGGACAAAGAAAGGGACAATGTAGTAAGACAGAAAACTTTTAGAGAATAACTGCTACTACAGCCAACACCGTGAAGAGAGCAGTAGCCCCACCCCAACCCCCATCATCAAAGGCTGTGTGGACAGTCTAGAGTTCCACACTTGGTGGCTCTAATGAGGACCCCTTCTAACTCCCCACTGAGGTAGAGTCAGAGGAAGCCCAGTGGAGAGTCAGGACTTTCAATACCACCCAGTGATAATGACACTCCCCCACCATGATGTCAGTGGAAACCGTGTGCAGTAACAAGGCACTCTTATCTCTTCCTCTCAGAGTGTCAATGGAAGCCAAGTGGGGAAGGTGGATTTTTACCTCACCTGGAAGTAATGAGGCAGTGCCTTCCTTTTCCTGCTTGGTGCAGTGTCAGAGGTAACCTTCTAAAACAGAAGATTTAAGTAAAATTCAGAATTTCTTAACATAATATCCAAAATGTCCAGAATTCAACTGGGAACCCACTCATTCTGAGAACCAGGCACATCTCAACTTGAATGAGAAAAGACAGTTAACAGACATCAATGTGGAGATGACACAGATGTTAAAATTATCTGGCAAGGATTTTAAAGCAGTCATCAGGAAAATGCTTTAACAAGCAATGACAAACATGCTTGAAACAAATAAAAAGAAAATCTCAGCAAAGAAATAGAAGATATAAAGAAGAATCAAACAGAAATTTTAGAACTGAAAAATGAAGTAAGCAAAATTTTTAAACAGAGTTGATGAGCTTACGAGGATTGAGGACAGAAGAAAATTAGTGAACTTGAACATAAAAAAAAATAAAGAAATTCCCAAATCTGAAAAACAAAGAGAAATAGACTGGAAAAAAAAAATAGAGCCATAGGGAACTATGAGACTATAAGAAAACAACATTTGTGTCACTGGAGCCCCAGGAGAGGAGAGAGAGAGGGAAGCTTAAAATGTATTCGAGGAAATGATGGGTGAAAACTTCCCAAACTTGGCAAAAGATGTAGATTCAAGAAGCTGAGAAAAATCGCAGATAGGATAATCCTAAAGAAATCCATCCAAGACATCTTATAACCAAGCTTCTAAAAATTAAACGCAAAGAAAAAACTCCTGAAAGCAAAAGAGAAATGACACCTAACCTAGAAGAGGAAAACAATTCAAATGACAGTGTATTTCTCAACAGAAACCATGGAGGCCAGAAGTAAGTAATATAATATTTTTCAAGTACTGAAAGAAAATAACTGTCAACCCAGAATTTTGTAGCCAGTGATACAGAAAATATCCTTCAGGACTGATAAAGGTAAGTGAAGATATTTGCAGATGAAGGAAAACTAAGAGAATTTGTCTCCAGAATTTGTCTACCCTAAGAAATGGCTAATGGAAGGTCTAGAAACAGAAAGGAAATGGTAAAAGAAGGAATCTCTGAACATCAGAAAGGAAGAAAGAGCAAAGGAAGGAGTAAAACTATGGGTAAATAGGGTAGAGCTTCCTTCTTCTAAGTTTTCTAGATTATGCTTGATAGTTGAATCAAAAATCGTAACACTGGTGTGGTTCTCAATATACACAGAAGAAATGTTTAAGTTACATTATAAGTGGGACAGGGTAAAATCCACTGAGAAGAACACAGTATCATGTCTGTTATTCTTGTACAAAATGCATGATCTCAACTAATCATGAAAAAATATCAGAGTGACAGGTGACTGGATAAAGAAGTTGTATATCATATTTATACAATGGAATACTACACAGCCATAAAAAATGTCATTTGCAGCAACATGAATGGACCTGGAGATTATCATTCTAAATGAATCAAGCCAGAAAGAGAAAGAAAAAATACCATATTATATCACTTATATGTGGGATCTGAAAAAAACGAACTTATTTACAAAAGAGAAACATACTCACAGACATAGAAAACAAACTTATGGTTACTGGGGATAACCAGTACTGGTACTGGGGATAAATTGGGAGTTCAAGATTTGAAGATACTAACTAATATATATAAAATAGATATATAACAAGTTCATACTGTATAGCACTATATTCAATATCTTGTAGTAACCTATGGTGAAAAAGAATATGAAAACGAATATATATATGTTCATTTATGACTCAAGTATTATGCTGTACACCAGAAATTGACACAACATTGTAAACTGACTATAATTCAATAAAATATATTTTTAAAAAATCAGAGAAATCAAAATTGTAGAACATCCTACAAAATAACTGACCAGTACTCTTCAAAATTGTCCAGGTCATGAAAGACAGAGGAACTGAATCACACTGGAAAAGTCTAAAGAAACCACAACCAAATGCAATGCAGGATCCTAAATTGGATTTCTAAAATATCTCTTCCTTTTAAAAAATGCTATTTAAAATAATAATAACAGTAGAGTGCATAAAATACACCAATTTTAAATGTACAACCTGAGTCTTTATATATGGACACAACTACATAACCACCACTCCAATCAAGGAAAGAGAAAACATACCCATAAGATTCCTTGTGCCCTTTATCTATTACCCTCCCCCGGAGACAACCACTATTCTGACTTCTGTCATCACCGGTTAGTTTTGCCTATTCTTGAACTTCCTATAAATGGGTCACATAGTAGGTAGTCTTTTGAGTCTGGTTTCTTCCATTCAGTATAATACCTGTGAGATTCATTTATGTCATTTTGTAAACTTGAGTTTGTTCTTTTTATGCTGAGTAATATTCCATTATATGACTACCCCACCCCACAATTAATTTATTTATTTTCTTGTTGATGGGCATTTGGCTTGTTTCTAGTGTTTGACTACCATGAATAAAGCTCCTATAACCATTTTTGTATGTGTATTTTTGTTCACACATGAACTCATTTCTTTGGGTTAATATATAGGAATGGAATTGCTTGGTCATATTTTTAGCTTTGTGGATATTGCCAAGCAGTTTCCCAAAGTTGCACTAATTTACATTCCCACCAGCAATGAGAGTTTGTTGTTCCATGTCCTTGCTAGCACTTGGTATTCTTAGCCTTTTGTTTTAGCTATTCTGGTTGGTATGACCCTCCTTTTGGGTATTTTCAACCATCACCATCATCCATCTCCTGAACTTTTCATTTTCCCAAACTGAAATTCTGTGCCCATTAAACAATTAACTCCTCATTCTTCCCTCCCCTTAGCCTTAGCAACCACCATCCTATTTTTTATCTTTATGAATTTGATTACTTTTAGGTGTCTCATGTAAGTGAAATCATACAAAATCTGTCCTTTTGCGACTGACATTTCACTTAGCATGTCTTCAAGGTTCATCTGTGCTGCAGCATGTATCAGAATTTCCTTCCTTTTAGAGGTTGAATAATATTCCATTGTGAGTATATACCACATTTTGTTTATCTATTCATCTGTCAATAGATACTTGTGAATATATGAATATGGGTGTACAGTATCTGAGATCCTACTTTTAATTCTTTGGGGTATATACCCAGAGTTAGAATTGCTGGATCATATGATAATTCTATGTTTAACTTTTTGAGGAACTACCATGCTTTTTCCACAGTGGCTGCACCATTTTCCATTCCCACCAGCAATATACAAGAGTTCTTATTTCTCCACATCTTCACCAACCCTTGTTATTATCTGTTTATTTTTTAATAGTAGCCATCATCCCAGTGGGTGTGAAGTGGTATCTGATTGTGGTTTTGATTTGCATTCCTCTAATTATTAGTGATACTGAGCATCTTTTCATGTGCTTCTTGGCCACTGTAAATCTTTGGAGAAATATATATTCAAGTCCTTTGCCCATTTTCTACTCGGGCTGAGTGTGTTTTGGGGTTTTTAAGTTATAGGAGATATAGTAATCCCTTATCATTAGTTAGAAAAGATAAGGAAATGCAGGTGACCATATAATATAAACACACACACTCAGATGGTCTCCAGCTTATGATGATTTTTTCTTAATGATTTTGCAACTTTCTGTGGTATCACTATGAAAGTGATACACATTCAGTAGAAACGATACCTCAAATTTTCATTTCGATCTTTTCCCAGGCTAGAGCTAGGGATATGCAAGGACAATACTCTCCCATGATGCTGGGCAGCTGCAGTGAGTCACAGCTCCTGGTCAGCCACACGATCACGAAGGTAAACAAGATACACTTACAACCATTCTGTACCCAGGCAACCATGCTGTTCACTTTCAGTACAACATTCAGTCAATTACATGAGATACTCAGCATTTTACTATAAAATAGGCTTTGTGTTAGATGATTTTGCCCAACTGTAGGCTACTGTAAGTGTTCTGAGCACATTTAAGGTGGGCTAGGCTATGACATTCCTTAGGTTAGGTGTCTTAAATACACTTTCAACTTGTGATAGTTTCACCTTACAGTGGGTTAATCGGGACATAACCCCACTGTAAGTCGGGGAAGATCTGTATATATTTTTATATATTCCATAAGGATCAGGTATCGGATTTGCAAATATTTTCTCCCATTTCATGGGTTTCCTTTCACTCTGTTGATGGTGTCCTTCGACACACGAAAGTTTTAAATTTTGATGAATTCCAGTCTATCCATTTTCCCTTTTGTTGCTTGTGTTTTTGCTGTCATATCCAAGAAACCGCTGCCAAATGCAATGTCCTGAAGCTTTCCCTCTGTATTTTCTAAGAATTTTGTAGATTTAGCTCCTACACTTAGGTCTTTGATCTGTTTTGAGTTAATTTTAAAATAAGGTGTAAAGTAAGAACCCAGCTTTATTATTTTGCATGGAGCTATCCAGTTTTACCAACACCATTTGATGAATAGACTATCCTTTCGCCATTGAATGGTCTTGGAATCCTTGTAGAAAATCATTTGACCATATAGGCCTCCATGGGCTGTCTTGAACCTTCATATCCCCAAGTCCCTTTTCCACACAATAGACCTTAAAATATTGTAGACAGCTGTTATGGCCCCCAGAAGTCTCCTTAGATACATCATCCATCCTTTGATACAATTCTTCCATTTCACCCAGAGTGCCTAGGAGGTGCTCAGTGGGTTGAATTGATGGATTTATTACTGAATAAATATGAGGTATAAATCTTCCTAGTGATCTTGGTCATCCTTCTTTGGACATGCCCCAGTGTCCCAATGTCCTTAAAAATGTGGTTTCCTGAACTGGCCATAAGACTTCATATGAGGATGAGCCATCTCTAGGCCAAAAGTTGTCACCTCCTATTGCAGGACACTCTGCTTCTTTTCAGGAAGCTGAGAGTTGTGTTAGTATTTTTGGCAGATATGTCTGTCCACTGGTGACTCATACTGGGCTTATGATCTGCAAAAACACCCAATGATATTTATGCTATTTCCCCTACTTGGTTATAAAAAGAGAGAGGCTTCAGGAAAATGAAAAAGGTAAAAAGAAAAAAATCAATCATTACCATGTTTAGTGTTCAACCTTCTTGTCTATTTGTGTGTGTTTAACTTTTTTTAAACAAAATTCAGATCTCGTATTTTATGTCATTATGTATTCTTCAAAGCCTCACTTCATATAACAAGACTATATAAGATCATAATGACTATATGAAATTCCTTTATTTAGCGTGTATTTTACCTTAATATTTACATATAATTTATGAACCACTTTACTACTGTTGAACATTTCAGTTGTTTTCATGGTCTATTATAAATAATGCCATGATGAACATCTTCTATATATTCATTTTTGGGGGCAGGGAGGTAATTAGGTTTGTTTATTTTATTTTAGTGGAGGTACTGGGGAATGAACCCAGGATCTCATGCATGCTGGGCACGTACTCTGCTACTGAGCTATACGTTCCCACATGATGAACATCTTGGTACATAACTCTTTTCTGATCTCTCTGAATCTAAGTTGGACTTCACAATTTATCTAACAAATTTTACTGTCTCCCAATGTTCAACTTGTTTTTGATATCTGGTAATATTAGTCTCCAACTTTTCTTCTACATGATTGTCTTGGCCAGAGGTCAGCAAACCATGGCCCAACAGGGCAAATTTGGCCCACTGTCTGTTTTGTATATAAAAGTTTATTGGAACACAGCCATGCCCTGTTGTCTATGTATTTATTACCTTTGGTTACTTTTGTGTTACAAATGCAGAATAAAGTAGTTGTGACAAAGATGTAATAGCTTATAAGTCTAAAATATTTACTATCTGGCCCTTTACAGAAAAAGTTTTCCAACCCCTAGTCCTGGCTATTCTAGGTCTTTTGTATATCTATTTATTAAAAATCCTGCTGAAATTTTAATTGAGATTGCATTGAATCTTTAGGTCAATATCATCTTGCAGTATTGAGTTTGCCAATACATGAATCTGGTGGCTGTCTCCAGTTTTTTGTGTCTTTAATTTCTCTCAAAATGATTTTGTGATTTTAGTGCAGCTCTTGAGTATCTTTTAATAGATTCATTCCTAGTTGTCTGATGTTTTTTGACACCATTAATAATGGCAATTTTAAGCTTTTTATTTTAAAATAATGTAAGATTTAAAGAAATGTTGCAAAATTATGACAAAGGATTCTATATATCCTTTACCCAGATTCCCTAAATTCTAACATTTTACAACATTTGCTTTACTATTCCCTCTCCTCTCTCATACATGCACACACTGACACACACACACAGACATGTTATTGGTAAGTGGTAATTTTTAAATCTGATTTTTCAGTGTTGCTAATATATATAGAAATAAAACTTAGCTAGTGACTTTGCTAAATTCACTTGTTAATTCTAATTATGAATTCTTTGACTTTTCTACATATGAAATTATGCCATCTGTGAAAAATGACAGCTTTATGACTTCCTTACCAATCTTACTTCTTTTTCTTGACTTACTGCACTGGCTAGAACCTCTGGTAAAGGGTTAATATAGTGGACATTTCTGGTGGTGATAGTGGACATTTCTGTCTTGTTCTCAAATTCAGAAGGAAAATGTTCAATATTTTACCACCACTGATGTTAGCAATAATTATTTTGTTGATGCTATGATAAGGGGTATCAACAAAATACCTACAAAACCCAAAGGTCTACCAAGTAAATTTACATAGCAATGAAAAAGAATGAATTACTGCTACATTGAGCAATACAGTGATTCTCATAGATATAACAATGAGCCAAGAAGGCCAGAAATAAGAGTATATTCTTATTTCCACTTCCATAAAGTTCAAGGACAGGTGAAACTAATCAGAATATTGCTTCCTGAAGCAGGGGGTTGACACGGTAAGGGCATGAAGGATCCTTCTGGGGAGGTGGAAATGTGTTATATCTTGATCTGAGTGGTGGGCTCATAGGTATATGTATGTAAAAATTCACTGAGCAGTATACAGACAACTAATCACTTTTAATAAGAAAATTTGAAGTTCTGTCTGCTTAAATAGAAAATCCAAGATTCTATGTATTTTACACAGATACAGTGTTTCCACCAGTAGCAGCTGTTGTTACCAGCTGGCCCACACTCCCCCAGCTTATCTGTAAAGCCTTATGAGAGGTTTTATCAAATGTCCCATCTGAGATCGAATCATACCACATCTGTGATAGTGCTTCTCAAACTATTTTTTTCCCAAATGCCCTGTACAATGATTATTTATTCCAGTTTTTAAAAATGTCTCTACCAGTCAAGGGGATTTGGTGGAAACTCCCTCTGGAAATTCTGATAACTGCCTGGGGTGCCTGCCCACACAGCTTGAGAATCATTGGTCCCCTGATGGGATAATCTTGTTGAAAAAACAAAAAGGACTGTCTTACCATGACTTGTTCTTGGTGAATTTGCATTGGTCACTAGAGATCAAGGGACTGATCTGTTCAAGAATCAGTCTAGAATTTTTCCGGGGTTGGGCATTTAAACTTCCTGGTGGTAAGAATTACCACTTGCTCTGATTCTAACATAAACTGGTAAAACCCCATTTAGATTTTTACTTACTTTGGTAAATTCTCTTTTTTGCTTAAGCCAGTTTATGTTTGTCTATCTGCTATTTGCCACTGAAAACATTGTAACTGATTATGAAAGGAAACCAACCTGGAGAAATTACCCACTGAAATTTAAATCTTAAAACAGCCAAATGAAGTAGACACTATTCTGCCAACTTACAGATGAGGAAACAGAGGTTCTGAGAGAGCAAATGACATGTCATCCCAGGGGAATCAAGATTTGAATTCAGATCTCAGTCTTACCTCAGTGCTCATGTTCCTTCCACAACTCATTATCTCCCTTTTAACCCCCAGGTCCAAATATGTTCTACACTTTCTGATTTGAAGATACTCTTTTTGAGGGAGACTGGCATGAAAACAGATGTTAAGTAGTTCTGCTTTCTTCTAATCATGCCTGTCCTATAATGTAGCATAGTATCTCCAGAGCTGTTTTCCATGGAAACCTAATGTTTCTCTAGGTGTTAGTAAGTATACATAGAAAAACAAATTGTTTAATGGTGGAACGACTTGGGAAATGCTATTCCATCATAGCGTCTCAAGTGCATTAGCACTTTAAAGGCTCTGATGAATCCTGTAGTAAATAACCTGCATAATTTCATTTAAATTAGCATTTCCCACAAAACCCTTTGTCAGAGGAACATTTAGTAAAACTTTTGTGAGACATAAAGTGTTCATTGGAAGAGTTTGGGAAATACTGATGTCATAGACCAAACTTGGTATCAGAGACTCCATTATCTAACCCTTACGAAGACTATTTATCTAAACTTTAATGTATCAAAGTAAAATAGGCCAGTAACCACATCCTGCATTACAGAGTACTGTCAGAATTTGAATAAGATACCGGAGCCATAATAGCTAATGTCTGCTGTGTGTTCTGCACTTAAACACTAATACATGAATTCATTTAATTCTCACTATACTCTATATGGTAGATTCTGTCATTGTACATGGGGGAAAGGGTGCTCCTGAGGGTCTCACAGACTCTGAGTGGAAAAGCCAGGATTTAATCTCAGATAGCCTGGGCCTAGACCTATAACCACTGCCCTGTCCTACCTCCCCGCTCTTATGCCCTGACGGTGACCAGGAGTCCCTTTGACAGCTCTTAGTGTGTTTTCCAAGCTTCTGCCCCTTCTGCACTTCAGCCTTCTTGCTTCTGCCTTGGAGTTCGTTCTCTGAACTCCTACACCATGCTGGAAGAGCTGCTGGAAATTCCATGTTGGTACACCGTGGTGTTTCCATCCAGGGTGTGGGCATGACTTCAAGACAACACGTTCCTACCACATCCTGTGGACGAAGTGATGGAGGAGGGAGCCCCAGGCATGGTGAACAGACTTGGCGTGCTGCCTGTGGGCACCACAGTGTGGCCACCAGGAACCCTCTAGAGCCTGTGCTTGCTTCTTGCTCTGGAACAGCTCTGAACTCTGGACTGGCTTTCCAAGAACCAGTGCCCACCTACTACTCTGTCCCCTTTCTTCCTCCTTTCCTTTCTTAATTATTAAATTTTTAATAGGTAACATTTATGCAGAATTAAAAAATCAAACAGTACCAGAGTATAGAATAAAAATTCTTACTCCCAACACTGATTCTCTCCCACACCGGGTTTCCCTTCCCAGAGGCCAACACTGTGCCCGTTTCTTCCCAAGATATGTAATGTATAAAAGCAAATATGGATGTATTGCTCCCCCATTGTTTTCTCACAATTCATATGATACTATTACATCTTGCTTGGGTTTTTGTTGTTGTTGTCTTTGTTATTTGTAACAGCTGCAGTTTATTTACTGTAATCTATTTAATGTTGACTCTTCCAGCCATATTGTCTGGCTTATTTGGTCTTGTCCGTGAGTCAGGTAGGGGTCCACACAGGTGTCTACATGCATACCTACACATACCTGCCTGAATGTGGGGGGAGGCAGCTTCATACCTGTACCTTATGAAGGAAATGAGAGGTGAGTGGAATGACACCTCAAGAGCAGGATGGAGGATGATGTACATTTTCTTGTGTGCTTATCAAATCTGGATGTGACCGAGTCTCTGTGGACAGCCCCTCTTCTCATCCTGGGAAGCTCGTCTCAGTGCTTTAACATACCTCAGAGGTGGGCATGTCACAGCCTATTAATAAGAAATGGGGACTTTGCAACAGTTTGGGGGAGAGATGGGGAACAAGCTTTCCCCTACACACCAAACAGCCAACTTCATAAAGATCCCCAACCCCCTTTCCGATGCTCATTGCCCCATCCCCTGGCTCCCCTGCGGTCTCACTCCCTCTCCGCAAGGGGCCATGGTGTGGCTGAACTAGCACTGAGTTCAGACTCTGGATGAAGGAGGAAATCCCCCTCAATGTGCTTTGCACAAGGTAGACCCTGCTTGGAGGCCAGCATTTCTTCCCTTTTGAAGATTGAGGTAGAAGTTATATGCATGGAAAAAAGCGCACAGTATCTAATTGTGCAGCTTAATGGGGTTTTGCATAATAACACACCTGGAGAACCTCCACCCCCATCAAGAGATAGAGCATAGGCTCCCTCCTGCTTCCTTCCTCGTACCCTCCTGCCCAGAGATAACTACTATCTTGACCTCCATCACCAGAGGTTAATTTCTCCTGCTTTTGAACTTTATCTATATGGAATCATACAGGGTGCATTCGTGTTTGGCTTCTTTCACCCAATGTTTTGTCTGTGAGATTCTTTCATGTTTCTGCATGTAGTAAGGAATCTGTCTTTTTCAGTGCCGTGTACCAGGGGTCAGCAAACTGTTTCTGTAAAGGACCAGATAGTAGTTTCAGTTCTGCGGACCATACGCATTCTTTGCTACAATTGCTCAACTCCACCACTGTGACTCAAATGCAGCCATAGACAACACACACACACACACACACACACACACCAGGCTGCAGGTTGGCTTGTAGGTTATAGTCTGCTCACCCTTGCTGTATGAAATTTCATTATATGAATATATCACAATTTGTTTCATTATCTGTTCTCCTATTATGGGCATTTAGGTTACTTTGGGATATAGTGATTAGCACTGCCATGTGTTTGCTGAACATCTGCCCTCATTTTGTGGACGGGAAGGAGTGGAATTGTTATGTTTTAAGATCGGCATACATGTAGCTTTGATGGATACCACCAAACAATATTCCAACGTGGTTTTACCAATTCACACTTGGCCAGTAAAGTTTCTTTCCATCCTCAGTAGCTCTTGATGTTGTCAGGGTTTTTTTTTTTAGTTATAGCCATTTGGGTAGGTATGTCATGTTGTCTCCCTGTGGATTTTAATTTGCATTTCCTTGATGAATAATGATTTTGAGCACCTTTTCAAATACTGGTTGGCCATGTGAATGTTCTCAACTTGTGCAGTAAAAATTTTCGGCTGTTTCTAAAAATTGAACTATTTGTCTTTTCCTTGTTGATTTATAGAAGTTTGTTATGTATTTTGGATACAAATCCTTTGTTAGATATAAATATGGCAAATAACTTCTTTCAGTTTATGGTTTGCCTTTTTACTTTCTTAATAATATCTTTTGATGAAAAGGAGATTTTAATCTTAATGAGTTCCAATTTATCAACTTTTCCCAGTTAGTTAGTGCTTTCTGTGTTCTGTTTAAGAAATCTTTTCATGAAGGTCATGAAGATATTCTCCTGTGTTTTCTTCCAGAAGCTTTATTGTTTTACCTTTTCACGTCTAGATCTGCAGTCCATTTTGAATTAATTTTTGTGTTTGATGTGAGGTAGGGGGTCAAAGTTCATTATATTCCATATGGAAATCCAACTGTTCCAGTACCAATTAGTGAAAAGACCATCCTTTCCACCCATAATGGGAGGCCTGCACTGATTGTTGAGATCCAGTCTTTAAAAGGGACCTGGACACCATAGAGTGTTCAGATCTGCGGAGGGTCTCTGGACAATGTCCCAGAAGAAAGGGATGAAGGAGGGGGTGTCTAGTGCTAGGCTGGAATAGTATGGAGTCGTCAACTCTAAGATGGATGGGACACAGAGGGAAAAGAGGTTGGATCTTTCCATTTGTGAAATTCTATGTCTATAACACTTAGAAGGATGTCACACCAGGCCATGATCTTTTTGGCTGTTGCTGGAAAAGCAAGATTTCCAAGAAACTACCCTTGGGGAAAAAAACCCAGCTTTGCATTTTAAAATGTTTTTATTATTCTTCATATTGCCCAGGCCACGTGTTTACTTCCAGAGAATGGGCTTTAAACCGTGAAAGACTAAGTAAGCCAGTACTGGCAGCAGCAGCAACCAGGGAAAGTCCTGAGTATTTTGAGACCCAAACCTGTTTATTTCTGTAAGTGAAAGAGAAAGTGTCCCAGGCTCAGGTTCTGCAGACATCAGACTGTGGACTAACATTTTCCAGACAGATGACTACTGTCCAGAGCTTTCCTGGACCGCTCCCCAGGACCTTCTCCCTGGCTACGTGAGCCCCGGCAGCCACTCTGCCATCTGCAAGGGACAAGAAAGCTGCTTTTATATACATCACTCTGGCACTCTGAGGGAGGGACAGAGGGTGCTTGTTATTTCTCACCGTTTCTGGGTATGGGATTTGGACATGGCTGGTGGGCACAGAGCCAAAGAGTAGACACAGGGGTAAAGGTCTTAGCCCTTGAATTGGTGTGGAAGGTACTTCATTCCCTGACTCATGGTTTATACCTGGGAACCTGGCATCTGCAGGGCAGCTGCACCTGGTGATATGGCACTTTTGGATTAGTGGGCTCCACCAACCCAGAGTCATTCTTGATACCCACATGCCTCGGAAGGTGATAGTGATTGCAATTAACAAATAATTTTTTCTCTGCCATATTAATCAATGCATTCACCCAAAAAATATTTATCAAGGCAGGCACTATGCTAGTTACTGGGTATACATCAACGAACAGAATAGAAAGGAATTCCTGCTTTCATAGAGCCTTCATTCTAGTAGGGAAAACCAGACAATGAACAAACAAATATGTAAATTATATAGGATGTAAAGTTAAATTCTGGGGAAGATGGATAAAGCAGGATAAGGGGGATCAGGCAGGTCAGTGTTGGAAAGGCTGTAATTTTGAATAGGGGTGGCAGGGTTGGCCTCAATGAGAAGATGACATATGAGCAAAGACTTGGAGGAGAGGAAGGGAGTCATGGGCTTAACTGGATGAAAAATTGTCCATGCAAGACTTTGACTCACCCACAGACTAGGAAAATGCTATTTTTAATTTTTATTTTTTTTAGTGGAGGTCCTGGGGATTGAACCCAAGACCTTGTGCATGCTAAGCACATTCTCTACCACTGAGCTATACCCACCTCCCACCAGATTAGGCAAATGCTATATCCAAAGCCTCCTTCCTCCTTCTTTTCCTTCCTTCCTTCCTTCCTCCCTTCCTTCCTCCCTTACATACACATTAATTGAGTGCTTGCTGTATACCAGATGCTTTCTCACCCCTTACAGTTCTCCTCTTCCTGAGAAACAAAAACCAGATGTTCCCAGTTGCTGAGAGCTCCCCAGGCCTCTTCAAACAGAACTTGGACATCTTCAGAAAAGCACCCCAATATGGCAGGACAGATAGGAATTTAGTGATGGATTGTCTCTCTAATATTAGAACCTTATAGATGACCCCAGAAGGAAATTAAATTGTAATATGTTCACTCCAACAATTTTCATTTCATTCCAGCTAACCTGTATCTTCTGAGGTCTTTGATGGGCATTTTAATTAAATCATGAAGAGCCCTTTGTCCCCTGAGAAGGGGGATTGAAACCTTCCCCATCCCTCCACCTCCCTCCTGCCCTGACTGCTGAGGAATGTACCTTGTTGTCAGCAGGGTGTTGGGACAGCAGTACCCAATTGTGGATGTGGTCTCCACCTGAACCCCACTCCCAGATTCAGAGTAGAGATAACGACTAACTTCTGGATAGAGCAGTTGCTGGTTCCTGGGGAACCTGATAAACATTGTTGCAAACGATCTGCTCCCAAGTCCTATGTCTCTGTGTCTCCCTGCTCTGGCCTGTGTAAGTAGCCTTTACCTTTTGCAATTTTACATTTCAGCTTTATGGCTTCCCTGACAGGACTGGCTGGAGCTGTCTGTTGCTCTACTGTGAATGTCTCTGCCTGAGGTGGATCATTCATCCATTCATTTATGCATTTTTCCATTTTGCAGTCATTCATTCATTTCCACCATCATGTTCCATAGGCATTTCAACCTTCACCATCCAACTCTGAGCTCCTGACCTTATCCCACCCCTAGATCAGCTCAGTAAGTGGCACCTTTGCCCTTCAGTCACAGCAGCTAGAAACCTGGGAGTCACCCCTGACACCTGTGTTCCCTCATCCTCCATGTCCATCAATCAGCAAGACCCGTTGTTTCCATCACCAAAAGTTTCATTCCTACCTCTGCCACTCACTACTTGTGTGACCTTGGATAAGCTGGTTAACTTCTCTGTGCCTTTCCCCACAGAAACATGGAGATAATAATATCATTACTCGAAGGGATTGTTTTGAGAGGATAGGAGTTAATACATGTAAAGAACAGTGTCTGGCGCATAGTGAGAACTAGATACGTGTTAGCCAACAGAGATGATGGTGTTGGTTGTGTTCTTATCCTTTAGCTGGATGGTAGTTCATAATATTATTATGCTTTTAATGTACATGTTTTAATTTGAATACATTAAATATTACGTTAAAATATAACAAAGAAAAAGTTAATCTTTTTTTAATTGAAGTATAGTTGATTTACAATGTTGTGATAGTTTCTAGTGTACGGCAGAGTGACTCAGGAGGATATATATATATATACACACACACACACATATATTCTTTTTCAGATTTTCTTATTATGGTTTATTATAATATATTGACTATAATTCCCTGTGCTATATAGTAGGATCTTGTTGGTTATTTGTTTTATATAGGGTAGTTTGTATCTGCTAATCCCAAACTCCTGATTTATCTCTCCCACCTCCCTTCCCATTTGGTGACCGTAAGTTTGTTTATGATGTCTGTGAGTCTGTTTCTGTTTTGTAAATAAGTTCATTTGTATCACTTTTTAGATTTCACCTGTAAGTGATACCATATGGTATTTATCTTTCTCTGTCTGACTTACTTCACTTATATGATGATCTCCAGGTCCATCCATGTTGCTGCAAATGGCATTATTTCATTCTTTTTTATGGCTGAGTAATATTCTACCATCTCTCTCTCTATATATATAGATAAATAGATATGTATCTCACAACTTCTTCATCCATTCATCTGTTGATGGATGTTGATTTCTTTCATGTCTTGGCTATTGTAAATAATGCTGCTATGAACATTGGGGTGCATATATCTTTTTTAATTAGAGATTTCTCTGAATATATGCCCAGGAGTGGGATTGCTGGATCCTATGGTAAGTCTATTTTCAGTTTTTTAAGGAACCTCCATACTGTCCTCCACAGTAGCTACACCAATTTACATTCTCACCAACAGTGTAGGAGGGTTCTTTTTTCTCCACATCATCTCCAACATTTATTATCTGTAGACTTTTTAATGATGGCCATTCTGATTGGTGTGAGATGATACCTCATTGTAGTTTTGATTTGCATTTCTCTAATAATTACAGATGTTGAACATCTTTTCAGGTGGCTACTGGCCACCTGTATGTGTTCTTTAGAGAAATGTCTATTTAGGGCTTCTGCCTATTTTTTAATTGGGTTGTTTGTCTGGAAAAAAGTTAATCTGAACAGAGGAAATGATATAGTAAAAGAATAATAATATGGAAAAGTGTTCTCAAATATTATTAAGCAAAACCAAAAAGCATGTTATAAAACAGTATGTACAGCATGGTCCCATTTTGGTAAAAAAAATTATGTGTATATGTGTGTATGAATAGAAGAACCAGCCCAGATGTTAATCAGTGTAACTGCTCTCTGGGTGGCATGATTGCATAGGTTTTAACTGTCTTTTTGTTGCTCTATGTTTTTCTATGATAAGTTATATATAACTTTTATTTTAAAGAGTTAGCCAAGTAATCCCACTCCTGGGCATATATCCAGAAGGAACCCTATTTCAAAAAGACACCTGCACCCCAGTGTTCATAGCAGCACTATTTACAATAGCCAAGACATGGAAACAAACTAAATGTCCATTGACAGATGACTGGATAAAGAAGTTGTGGTATACTTATACAATGGAATACTCCAGCTATAAAAAATGACAACGTAATGCCATTTGCAGCAACATGGATGTCCCTGGAGAATGTCATTCTAAGTGAAGTAAGCCAGAAAGAGAAAGAAAAATACCATATGATATCGCTCATATGTGGAATCTAAAAAAAAAAAAAAAAAAAAAAAAGAATGAACTTAAATATAAAACAGAAACAGATTTGTATACATAGAATAGAAACTTGTGGTTGCCAGGGAGGAGGGGGGTGGGAAGGGACAGACTGGGAGTTCGAAATTTGGAGATACTGACAGGTATATATAGAATAGATAAACAAGTTTATACTGTATAGCACAGGAAAATATATACAAGATCTTGTGGTAGCTCATGGTGAAAAAGAATGTGACAATGAATATATGTATGTTCATGTATGACTGAAAAATTGTGCTGTACACTGGAAATTGACACAACATTGTAAACTGACTATAACTCAATAAAATAAAATTTTAAAAATAAAAATAAATAAAAAGTTAGCCAAAATAAAAGTAATGAATTGCCATGTCCTTTGGCAGCTCCTTCACCTACAGGATGAAGAGTCCATACTCCTTGGCATGGCATCCAAGAACCTTGGGATCTGGTCCTTTCTATGATCTAGTCACCACCCACCCCCCAACTCCCCACAATGCTCCTCTTCAGCAATATTGAACTCCTGAAAATTCCCCAAACCCAGCCTACTTTTTCAGACCTCCATGACTTCGCACATACTATTCCCTTTGCCGAGAATTCTCTCTCCCCTTATCAGTCCATTGAATGTGTTCTTCAGAACCCTGCTCAATGATTCATTAAAAACAAAATCAGTAACACTTTTGCTTTGCAAGGGCACTTTTAAGAAACTGAAAAGACTGAGAGAATATATTTGCAAACCACATATCTGACAAATAATTTGTACCCAGAGTATACAAAGAATTCACAAAACTCAATATTAAGAAAACAAACAACAAATTTTAAAAATGAGCCAAAGACTTGAACAAATACTTTACCACAGAAGATATACAAATGGCAAATAAGCACATAAAAAGATCCTCAGCACCATTGATCATTAGGGTAATGCAAAACCGCAGGAAGAGCCTACTGCACACCTGTTAGAACAAACAAAAACCTGACAATACGAAGTTGGCTAGTATGTGGAGCAACTGGAACTCTTATAATTGTTGGTGGAAATATAATATAGTACAGCCATTCTGGAAAACTACTTGGTGGTTTTTCACAGATTGACCACATGACCCAGCAATCCCACTTTTAGGTATTTAACCTGGAAAAATGAAACATAGGTTCACACAAAAAGCTGCACACAAATGTTTACAACAGCTCTCCACATAATCGTCAAAAACTGGAAACCAGCCAGCATCTTTCAGGGGGTGAATAGTTAAACTGTAGTTGGTCCACATGATGGATTACTCTTCAATAACCAAACAAAACAAACTGTCAATTCCCAACAAGGTGGATGATTCTCAAAGGCATCATCTGGGTGAAAGAAATGTCTCAAAATGCTGCACACTTTATGATTCCATTTATATGACTGTCTATAAAAGGCAAAACTGTAGAAACAGAGAATGTAACAGTTGCCAGGTGTTAAGGCTGGGGGTAGGGTGTGACGACAAAGGAGCAGCATGAGAGAGACTTTTGGGTTGGAGGTGATGGGACTGTTCTATATCCTGAGTATGGTTACAGGTGTTAAGATTCATATACTTGAGCAAATGAATTAAAAAAGTCAATGCTAATTAAAAAAACAAAACAAAACTGTTCAGGAATTACTTGTCCCGGGAATCCACTCCCATTCTCCCGGGAATCCACTCCCATTCTCCCGATACTTGGGTTCATCACTCTGAGTTACAATAGGGAGCTGAGAAGCTCACTGAAGGTTTTGTTGAACCCGAAATGAATAAATAGGTTGCCAGATATCTCTCCAGCAAAGATGAGTTTATTTGGGATCAGCAGAGAATTGGAATTCGAGGTCTGAGAGCCACGTGTAAGTCTCCACAAGACAAGAGATTTAGACCGCTTTTAATAGAGGGGAAAGGAAGTTGGGTGGGCTATGTAAATCAAGAGGGCATGGCTTTTCGTTGACTGAGCCTTTGCCAGGAAAGGAGTCTTTCTTCTTCCTGTTGGGCTCTGCTAGCCTCACAGGACGTGAGGGCTCCCAGGCCTGGTCTCCTGACTCTAATTGAGGTTTCTGTGTATTAATTTTTTTCTGCTTCAAAAAGTCAGGTGGTAAATACCGTACTTATAACTTCGGGCAAGTGTTTGACTTCTCCAACTTTATGGTGAGAAAATCCAAGACTCTATATTCTGGTGGGGACAGATGGGTGCACCCAGTGATCATAAAACTGGCCTTCACTGACGTCTCTATAAGGCTGTGAAAGGTTGATTGCTTTCCAACAGGAATTTCAGCAAACCCTCTACTCCTTAGAGCCCTCAGATAATTCGGTATCAGTGTACTTTTCAGCTTCGTACCTTATCACAATCTAGGTTCTCTCCTTCCTCAATCCCTGGTAAACAATTTGCTTTCATTTTCACCGTGAAGCAGGAGACTTCCTCAATAAAGCAACAGTACCCATGTTAGGCTCTGTTAGGTAGCTGTGAAAATGCAAGCCCCTCACACAGGCTCCTTTGGGGAATGAGTGTATGGTAGGATGTTCTGGGCAGTAAGGAAGCTGGGAAGCTGGGCCACATGGCCAGAGTCACGTAGCCTGGGGAGAGAGAGTTCTGGACCCTGAATGCAGTTCCATCCAGTGCCTGAGGGGTCTCATACTGCCCAGTATGAGGGGCGTCCTGGTCGTCCTGCGGCAGTCTGCCCTTCGCTCCCCACCTCAGGCCGCTGCTTACTCGTTGCTTCCTCTGCCCTCTGCTCTTCAGGGGCCTAAACAGAAGGCTCAGGGATCCGGAAAGCAAGTGTGCTTGAAGATACAAATGGCTGGGAGGAGATGCCCCTCTGAGGCCTGTGATAATCCTCCAGGGATTGCCTGTGCCACCCACCTCTCCGTGACTGGCGGCCCCCCGCCGCAGCTTCCTACTGTCTATAAACCTCTTGACTTTCTCCCTTTCCCCCGCCCTTTCCATTGCCCTCCTCTTCTCAAACTCTTTTCCAGTAGTTAATTAGTGAAGTGACATTTATGCGTGTATTGGAAAGACCTCTGAGAGAACAGACTGGAAAAAGGCAGCACCCACTAGGTACTGTGCCCTCTGCCGACAATTTATGTGCATCCCCTTGTCCTGCAGTCATCCTGCAGGGCTGGGCTTTATCATTTCCACTTTATAGAAGAGGAAGCCACAACCCAGAGGGGTTACAGAGCTGCCCCCATCCAGAAACAGGTCCTGTCCAGAGCCTCCCCACGGCCCTAGGGGACTCCAGGCTCCCTGCATGCTTTGAGTCACCCAAGACTGAGGCAGACCTGGTGTCTGGAACCACAGTCGGGGGCGGGCTGCAGATTGCTTTGTCTCCGCTTGGTACAGACCCTTAGCAAGTGGGGAACAGGCTCTCCCACCAACATCAGATCTCAGAGCACAGGGACTGGCATCTGCTTCTACATGTCCATCCATCCATCCATTGGCTAGTTGCTCATTCCTTCTTCGAAAGCCCATTGACTACTGCACGCCCACCCACTAGGAAGCTATAAATGAAAAAGATGGGCACTGACAAGGATTAGCAAGAATGCCAAGAAATCAGAACCTTCATATACTGCTGGTGGGAACGTAAAATGGAGCAGCCACTTTGACAGTTCCTCAAAAAGTTAAATTTAGTAAAAAATAAAAGTTAAGCAAAAAGTTATCCCATGACCCAGCAATCCCACCCCTGTATCTAAACCCAGGAACATTGAAAATATCTTTTCATACAAAACCTGTACTCCTGTTCATAGCAGCATGATTCATAATATCCAAAAGATGGAGGCAAGTGAAATAGCCACCGACTGGTCAATGGATAAATAAAATGTGCTATATCCATACAATGGAATATGATTTGGTCATAAAAAGGAATGAAGTGCCGATACATACTACAACATGAATAAATCTTGAAAACATTATGCAAAGTGAAAGAAGCCAGACGTAAAGGCCACAGAATGCATGATTCGATTTATATAAAATATCCAGAACAGGCAAATCCCCAGAGACAAAAGGCAGATTAGCATTTGCCTAGGGCTGGCGGGAGGAGGAAATAGGGAGTGATTGCTGATGGGTATGGAGCTTCTTTTGAGGGTAATGGAAATGTTCTGGAGTTAGGTTACAGTGATGGTTGCACAGCCTTGTGAATATAAAACCCACTGAATCATACACTTTTAAAGGGTGAATTTTATGGTATGTGAATTGTATCTTAATTTAAAAATTGTATTAAGTACCTCCAATGTGCCAGGTACAGTGCTGGTGCCTCAGAGATGTGTGAGACGTGGCCTTGGCCTGGGGGAAGCTGTGTTTAGTAAAGGGCACAGATGAGTGAGCCCACAATTAAAAGAGTGGGATCAGTGTTGAGATGGAGAGGAACCCAGGGAAGCTTGGAGTTGAAAGGTCAGGGAAACTTTCTAGAGATGATAAGATCATGGAGAAGATCAGAGTCTGATGGGAATTAGAGTTATCTAGGGGAAAAGGGTGAGGACAAGGAGCTGCCGGGAAGGCTATTCCAGGCAGAGAGAGCAATGTGTGCAAAGGTGTGGCTTGCCGGGGAGCTCCCAGAGAAGGCGAGAACCTTGAGGTGGGGACCAGGATGGGGCAGGAGAGGCTCCGGTGTCAAATGCCAAAGGCCAAGTTTCCTTCCTACAGTAACATGGGAGGAATGCTCCAAGAGCAGGCAGAAACAAAGCATCCACCCACCCGGGGACCATCCACCTCCCCTGAGAGCACTCCTCGAGGTTCTGAGTCACATACACAGCAAACAAACTGCCTGTGCTCCCTGCCCCCACCTCATTCCTACATGGAAGATACAGAGAGAGGTAAAGAAAGTAATTAGTGCCCTTTTTTCCAACACTCGTAATCTTTTAATATTTTTTCCTCACAGGTTTTTTTAATGCCTTTATTTTACATTGGATTATTTTGTACTGTCATCTGATGTTTTTATTGATATCATAAATATTACTCCTTGTCATAAAAAATCTTAATATACTTCATTTATTTGTGAATGGTCCACCGTAACACTGGACCCTAAAGCTGAACCAGCATGCCTTTCTTGAATGATGATCATTTAGGTTGTTTCTCAGTCTTATAAGCAATGATGCTTCCAAACACCTTTGTGGCCAGAGTCTGGAGTCACAGTTGTGAGTTCTTGCTGCATTCTGCTTTTTGATGGGCACTCTGGTTGGGAAGAAGACTCTCCCAAAAGCACCAGAGACAAGACATTCATAAGTTGGAGAGACTCAGAAAGTGCAGATATCAGAGCTGGAAAGGATCCAGAGAACCTTAATTGAGGAAAGAGAGGTCCAGAGGGCTTACGTGGCCCAGCCAAAGATGCACCGCTACTTAGGGAAGGATCCAAGAGGGGTGCTTAGCTGGTGGGAAGGCATTTAGAGCTTCTCCTTCGATTCAGAGGCTGAAGCTGGGGGAGAAAGTGACCAGACACTTCTGTTCCTCTTCCAGTTTGGCCTAACCCTAACCCACCTGGAGCAGTGCACCTAGTGCTCTGCCCACATTTCTCATTCCAGTGTACCCTGTGAATTCCAGCTACCCGCATCTGCATCTCTGGACCTGAGGGCTTTTCCGGAACCAAGGGAGGCCACCCTGTCCACATCAGGCCTTGGGGAGTTAAACTCTGCCCCTGCCTTGGACAGCAGCCTCAGGCAGTGATGCTCTCCAGTTGCTAGGCAAAGTCATCAGCCTCGCCCATCAGGACACTCTGACCTGTTTCCTAAATTTCTCTGTGGGGTTGAACCCCAATTGCCCGTTGTGGTTACTGGCTTAACGACACACTTGATGGTTGCCTGACCTTCCTCATTCCCCTTCTGATGTTCCCTGCACATTACAAAGACACTACTTGCCACTAAATGCTTGACCCTTGAAGTACCACACCTTAGGACTTGCCCGGATGCCATGCAAAGTAATAATCCTCAACACAGACAGAAAAGGGAGGATGTTCTGGGAAGCGTCGACAAGAAATTGGGCCCTTAAAGAAAGTTCTAGGCTGGTCCACCCCTGAGAGCTGGTCAGGTCCTCACCTGCCTGCTGTGCCTGCCCCAACAGTGAAGTGTCAGGCCTTGGCCAGCCAGCATGAGTCATGCTCCAGGGACTCAGCAAGCAAAGCTGTCCATATCCTGATCCACCCTGGGTCTGTCCACCTCAGGTGACCACCTGGGCATTTCCAGCAAAAGTCCCTCTGTTTCTGTCACCTCCAAGTCATTCAAGGTGGTACAAACCTGGGAGACCTCAGCTACTGAATTTGTGTGACTCACGCCCCTAGTGGTTAGTCAACAAATGGCATGGGGCTCAGAGACAGGGGGCCTGTGTGAGATGGAAAGCCTTAGAGTAAAGGAACCAGGACTATCCTTAGACAGCCACTTCCCAACGCCTTCCCTCTAGGGTGAGGGATGTGAAGCCTAGAGAGGGCATGTGACATCACAGAGCACAGAGGCACAAGTGTAGAAAAAGAGCCAATCTCGCATGTCTTCTAGCGAACGTTCATTGTAGTTGCTTGCATCCCTCCTTCATGATTTTTGTCACACCTCCATAGCGCCCATAGCATTATTTGCTTAGATACGTTCCCCTTAAATCGACTCTTTTTTTTTTTAACTTAAATGTACTTCTAAAATCAATTTTTATCGTTTTACACAAGTGGAAAGTCAGGAAATGGTCACAGACAATAAGCACACTAATAGATATTTCAACTATTAAAATTTAAAAATGTTATTCCAGGGACCACCCCTAAATTCCCTCTGGACTGACCACACTTTGGGAAACCTGTCAGTTAAACGAAAAGAGACCCATGTTCACACAGATATGGACCTTTAGCATCATCGGTAAGGACATCTATAGAGCACCTCTTTTGTGCAGAGTGCTGAGGTTCTAAGTATAAGTAGCCACATCACCATCTAAAATGGGCGGGGGTGGTACCAGGGAGCCAGGGAAAGGAGGAGGAGAAGGTCCTGATGGGTGCAAGGGAGCTCAGGGGCCTGCTGGCCTAGAAGAGGAGGTGGTCCAGCACTAAATCCTGTGAGACCCGGGAATGAGCTACTTTTGGTCTCAGCTTCCCCACCTGCCAGGATGGGAACTACTCTTAGCCACTGAGTGCCTGGCACTTGGAAGACAGGATCCCATTTTCTTCTCCGGAAAATCCTACAGAGAAGCTCTTACTGATGAAGCCCTTTTTGCAGCGAAAGAAACTGAGGTTGAAGGTGGGTTTAAAGGATCTGGCCAAGGTCATCCAGCTGAGCTGGGACTGGAACACAGTCCAGTCTGGCCTCATAGCCCCACGTGTACAGCGGATGAAGATTTGCCCAAATGTCGTAAGTCTTGCAGAAATGCCACTACTCAGCAAATCAGCCATTGTGGCGCTTACTGTGGCCCGACTGCCCGGCCCAGCTGAAGCAGGGGGATGCTTGGATATTCTCCTGGCCACCCCAAGGGCAGGCGGCCCGACCTCCCTGCAAGCCCTGTGACTCACCATGACAACTGCAAGCTAATGCCTTCCCATTTTCTTTATTCCTACTGGGACACTGGGTGCCAAGTGTGCTGAGCTGGAGCTTCCTGGACAAGAATGGAAGTTCCCCAGATCCAGAGACATGTGGCATCTCCACTGTGGGGATTGGACATTTAGCAGCAATGGAAGTTGAGGCTTTTCCCCTGGCCTGAGACACCCTCCTCTGTCCCTCAACCCATTTAAGTCCTTCTGTCCTTAAAGTGCCCCCCTTGCCGGCAGGATGTCAGCCGAGTGCCCTCGGCTTCTGAGTAGCACAGTTGAGCACTTCGTAGAGAACTGGAGTCAGCACAGAGCCCCACAGGGGAGTGCTCCCTGGTTTCAGAGCCGGGGCTGGGGGGTAGGGGTGGAATGCCGGTGTGCATTTCTGGCTGTTCAGTTTTGATCCATACGGCCTTGAGCTAGTGGGTCACCCCTCTGAGCCTCAGTGCCCTACCTGCAAAACGGGAACAATGACACTTTCCTTGCAGGTTGTCACAAGGTTGGGTAAAGTGCCATGCACATAGTAAGTGCACACATCCTCCATGCAATCAATGTTTGAGCCCCTGATGTGTACCAAAGGAATATAGTGATAAATGTGGCAGAACCCTCCTGTCCTCATGGAACGCAGGGTACAATGAAGGGCGGCCCTCCTTCCCTTATTCTGGGAGTAGGGAGGACAAGGGCTGTGTCTTGGGGATCTCCTTTTTGCCCACCAGCGTGCTGAGACCTGCCTAACAGGCACCCCACAAACACATGGCTTAGTGAGAACCTACCTTTGGGGTCTGCCAGTTCTGGGTTCAAATTCTGGCTTTGCTCCCTGGGTGACTAAGGGTCATTTTCCCTCTCTGAACTGCAGATTCCTCCTCTGTAAGTTAGAGATAACAGAAGCTCCCTCAAAGAGCTGGTGAGAGGATTCTATGTGGGCTTCTGTGAAGTAGAGGCACGTGGTAGGGTCCTCTCGTCTGTGGGGCCCCGTGCCTGCCTTGTATTGCACAGAGCTGGCAACAGAGATGCTGATATGGGGGTAGGGGGAGTACATTCAACCCCAGAGAATCCTCAGCTCTTACCTTGGCCTGTTTCCCGCCCCTTCCTTGCTTCTTCTTTGCCTTGCCCCCCGGGGTGCGCTCACCTGCAGCAAAATGGGCCTGCACACAGGGGCACATGCAGTGGGGAGTCATCTGGAACCCAGTGCTAACCTTGGTCTCAGACCTGGGCCAAACCTCAGTTCTGCCCCTTATGAGCTGAGTGACCTGGGCTGGTTGCTCAACCTTTCTGTCTCCTTATTCATGAAATCAGTGTTAATAATAGTCCCCTTACAGAGAGCTGCTGGTGGTGAGCTGAGATGAGGAATCTCAGGGCCTGGCTATAGTTACTGGGCAAGTTCTCGATCCACGGAGGCTGCAATTATTCTTATCATGGAGGATTATTATTACAGGAGGGTGGGGAAGAAAAGACTCCAAGAACGGCAATGGGATGTGGTGCAAGAGCTCCCCTCCCTGCCCTCCCATCCAGGGGAGCGAGTCCTGGTTCTGCCCCTTGCAGAGGGTGGCAGGTCGGAGGGGGTAGAAAGGGGAACTCCAGCCTGTGAATTGGAACTCCAGGGTTTCAGCTGCCCCACTATCTGTGTGACCTTGGACAAATCATTTAACTTCATTGAGCCTCAATGTCCCACCTATAATATGGGACTAATAATAATTAACCTCACAGGCTGGAGTGTAGATTAAACGGTTGATACCTAGAAGTGCCTTGCTCAGTAAGTTTTCTCTTTGATCCTTGCCTCTGTAGAAAGAACTTCAAAGTTGCTGACTCCCAAGGGCTAACTGGACTGAACCATTTCGACAACCTAGCTTCCGGACAGATCAGCTTTAATGGATGGAAAATCATTCCTTGGACAATGAGGCTGAGAAATTCCAACGTTGATTGCTATTGGTGTGATGCCGAGATGTGCTGGTAGGGGATGAGGGAGGATGTGTCTCCACGGCAGCCTCAGAACCTCCATTCCCACCCTCCTGGTGGCCCACCTGTCCCTTGCCTGCCCTTCAAGATGCCCTTTTATTTCTCCTCGGCAGCATTCGCATGCTGCATCCATCATCAAAAGAGGGCCAAGAATATGGCCTGTTGGGTAGCAGGGTCAAGGGCGAGGCAGGCCCAGAAAGCACAGGACATGCAGGGAGGGAAATCCACAGCAACCTCCAAGATGGGGGCCAGCCCTGGACCCTGCAGACTAGAGCTCTGGGGGCAGCATCAGGGCCCAGCTGTTTGTCTCAGCTCGGAGACAGCCTGCTGTGTTGATGGTAGGGAATCTCTTAACCCCTCTGTGCATCAAGATTTTTACTGTTGTTCTCACTCCCCACTTTGCTATTCGCCAATTAAGAGAGTATTGGAAGGGGGTGGTTTTATCCTAATAAGAAAATAAATAAATGAATGTAGCATTACAGAGAGAAAGGGAATTTGGGAATTTAGAAGCCAGTGTTTGTGGTGGAGTATTGCCCCATCTGAGGAAGGGAGCCTTGAAGGCAGGTCATGTCTCCTGCTGGCTCTTTGTCAAAAATTAAATTGTTACTCTGACGCACAGCAGGGACCAAAAATTCTTGCCTGGCTGCTCCAGAACTCAAAGCATTTTCTTGGACCTCATTTACTTAACTTTATCTTGGCCACTGTTTGTTGTGTGAAATATCAGGCCCAGAGACAAGAGGTGACTTTTCTGAGGCCACCAAGCAGCTTGGTAGTGGAGCAGTCACTAGAACCCAGGACCTCTCAAGCTAATTGCAGCCATGTCCTCAAAGCCTGGTGCTCCAGTTGAACACAGTCACTGCAGACCCAAGCCCTACCATGGGCCAGGAAGATCACAGTTGGCAGATGCTGGGATAGAGCAGGACCCGAGGTGATGGTAGCCTTGGAGCTCAGGCTGGTAACATGAGCAGGATGCAAAGGAACAGGAAGGGGAAGCAAATGGTTATGGAGCCCTTACCCTGTGCCAGGCACCCCAGGGGCCCTTGACTGGCACAACTCATCATCCATTCTTCATCCATTCACTGTTCATTCAGCTAATGCTCCCCCAGTGCCCACTCTGTGTCAGTCAGTAGGCGTCGGGGATAATGGGTGGTGGGGACAGCATAGTCCATTATTTCCAAGGGCTCGTGATTTAGTGGGGAGACAGGAGGTCTGGGTTCCTGCCTGGCTCTGCCACAGATTCACCTGAGACTTCCAGTATCTCCATTTCCACACTTGTCTAGAGGGTGAGGAATCAAACAAGGCAGTGGACACACAGGCAGCTAGCCAGTTATAAGCACCACTCACTTCAAAGTGTCATGTCAAGGGAGGCCCCTTGTGGAGGTAAGCTGACCACAACATAAGAAGAACATGGAGACACTCCCCAGGGACTGTATTTAGGAGAAGTCCTCTTCATCAGGGTGGGAGCATCTAAGAGAGTAAGCCAGGGCGCCAGCCTCAAGTGAAGCGCAACATACACATGCCTTAGGGTTTCACTGCCCGCACAGCCAGAGCCCAGCTGTCACATGTTTGATTGATGAAATAACTACATAACTGCATTTTCTGAAGCAAAACCAACCAGGTGTTCTGGTGCCAAGTAGACAGGATTCTAAGGGATTCAATGAATGGCAAGTAATAGTACCTATCTCACAGGATTTTGGGAGGAGTTAAAGGAGTTAATATATGTATTTGCTGCAGAATTCTCTAGAGCCAGAGGATGTGGAAGTGGTTACGGGAAATAGAGATTAGAGGAAGGCAAGCTCATAGTCATCCCTTAAAACCCTGCCCTGGCATCCTCTCCCCTGTGAATCCTCCCTGAGCAATGCAGTTTCAGTTTCTTCACTGCATGTCTCACTCCGTACTCTGATTGTCCTTTCTTTTCTCTAAGCTTTCCACTCCCTGAACCCAGGGACTCTGATTTTTCCCTCAAGCAGCACTGGTTTCCCTGAACTGAACTGGCTAAAGCTAGAAAGAAGAATGGCTTTGATATGTTGAAACTGTTGCCATCTACTCCTATTTTCCACTCATTCATTCATTCAAAAGTCTTCGAGCTCCAATTTACGTCTTTATTTAGTTTTTGTCTTTTTTAGACAAATTTGATTGATTATAATTCTGTCTTTAATTTGGGAAATACAGGAAGGGAATGAATGGACTGTGACAATGATGATGTATTAGGATGATGAAATCAAGGGTGGTCCCCCCCATTTTCGACTCTTCCCTGCCACATTTGTGATTTTACTTTTAGAATGGAACAGTTCATACCATATAGGAACACTGTATTTGAGGCACTAAAATAAATGGAATTATAATAAAGTATAAAGAAATGAAAATGTAATTTCTGTTGTAAGAAAGGATTTTTATCCCTATAGAAAATAGTTCTACCTGCCCCGTTCTACCATCGCTTACTTAGAGCTGAAGTGTGAGACGTAAGTGGCACCAACATCTGAGAGGTCTCTCTGTGCCAACAACTTTCTTCCTCTCCAGCAACCTCAAGCTGAGTGTTTCAGGGATCTGTTTGGAACACTGGCATCACCCAGCATCACTGACCTTCTGTAACCTGGGCACTTTCCAGTGTGTTCCATATTGTCAATATTCCTCAGCTTCCTGGACTCCTGCCACAAACTGGAAAACTGAGAGGCTGGACAGGAATTAACGGGAGTGCTCCCTGCAGAGAGAAAAAAAAATCCCCGAGATGCTGAGGCAGTGTGGCTTAGCTCATAAAACCTGGCTCCATGGTGACTCCTTTATTGGATCCACCACCCAGCTGACGAGCCACTATCTTGGACCCTGGACCAGGAAGAGGTGAGTTTACTGAGGATGCACCACACAGAGTGATGTAACAGCAGGGTTAAGTCACCCATAGGCCCGGAGACCCAGTCATAAAATAGCTAACTGTATACCCAGCCGGGGACACTCCCTTTGGAAACAAAAAAAAAAAAAGAGAGAGAGAGAGAGAGATTTTTATGCAAAAACAGCTCCCTGGATGACAAGGGGTGGGTATAAATATTTAGCTGCTGGTGTAATGTAACTTTAGAGCGAGTTGAAGACTGAGGCTCTCTGGCTCCAGGGAACTCCGTGTCGCTGGTTTGAAACCTCTCAGTCACCCCTGGTGAGGGGACCGGGCAGTTATTGGCGATTCTGAAGTTCTCAAGGTGCAGATCCCCACAAGTGTGCTTGTCTGTACCCTGCAGAGGCAGCACGGCCAGCTGTGAGGTGAGTTGTCTTCATTTCTGGGGAAGCTGCTGTTTTGAGAGGGCTTTGCTTCTTCCTGTTTGGGGACGTTCAGAAAACTGTGGGACTTTTCTGCCTACAGAGATAAACTGGTGGAAAATCTAAGAAATGCCAACATGAGATTTGGTCATTTGAACTGGGCATCTTGTTCAGATTTTTTTTTCCTGCAAAATTTGCTGTGGTTGCTACATTTCAAAGAAAAATTTTTGGAAAGTGGAGAGTAATCTGCCGAGAATTTTTTTTTTTTTTTACATTGACCATGATCTCCAGTCCTTATAACATATACATTTCCCCTCCCAAATAAATTATGTTAAGGTGGATATTATTAAGCCCATTGTATGGGTGAAGAAATGAGTCTCATTTAAATAACTTGACCCAGGTCATGGAACTAGGAGAGCCCAGATTTGAAGCCAGGTGTGTGGTGAGCCCCTAAGATTCTTACATGGGCGACATCACCACACTGGCTCCCAATGCAAAGGCTTTTCCTGCTGGGGAGGTACACTGTGGGCAAGCCTGGATCAGACCAGGGCCTCCACTTTCATCTCCTTTTTTGGTCTTTTTTAAAGGCAGGTTCCCCAAATATTGAGAGTTGAGTGCATTTTTCTGACAAAAAATTATCCCTCCCCCATAATAAAAGAAAAAAGGAACAGGTGGCAGCGTTGACAACAATTGCAAAATCTTAACAGAAAGACAGCTACAATGTACCTGCATTCCCCAGTGACAGGCGGAAAATGATTGCTAATCAGAGCTGTTAGAAACAGTCCTGTGGGGCCAGGCAGAGGTGCCGCCCCTGTTTCAGGGACCGGCAGGCTCCTCCCCACCTTGCCTCAGGCCATCAGTGAAGATCTTCCGGTAGGTGGGCCAACAGGTCCCATTCAGGAGGCTCACAGGGGATGTGCTTGGTCCTTGTTGAGCCACGAGTCCAGTGGTTTTCCTTTAGGTGGTTGTGTGGCTTTGTAGATTGAAAGTCTATGTCTATGGGAGCTCCAAATGCAACCCTAAAATAGGAACGGAGGTTGCAAGGCATTGACCAAGTGGCTGTTCAGGATTTCTGTTAGCTTTTGTACTGACTCTTCAGTCAACTAACCACACTGAGAAGGCCCGGCTCTTAAACTCTTCCTCAGCCTTCCATCACAGCCTCCTTCTCCTTCCTCAGCCCACAGAGAAGAACTTCTGAGTTTAAACCCAGAGAAGTGACGTGCTTTGCAAAACCACAGAGATGGCCTGTCCCTGGAAGTTTCTGTTCAGGACCAAATCCAACCAATTTGATTTGACTGAGGAATTGGACATTAACAACAACGTGCAGAAAGCCTGCCAGGTTCCCTCCAGGTAAGCTTTTCCCTGCTGCCACCTCCTACTGTTCTCCTCTCGGCTCCCCTTCTAGGCTCTGCCCTGCATACTCAGAATTCTTCTCTGCTCCTGGCTTCTCACCGGAGGTCTGCAGTTGCCAGGTGCTCCTTGGATGTCCCTGTTGGAATTCGATGCAGTCATTGTTTATCCGCACCTCAGTGCACCTGAATGTGTGAAGAAGGCAGGCCCTGGGAAGAGAATACGGGAAGGGGATATAGAAGACCTGACTTGAGCATGGGAGGCAGTGGAGTCCAGTGGTTAGAACTGGGGTGGCATCCTGGCCGATGTCTGTTCTGATTTACCAGTGTGTATGCCTACCTGCTAGTTAGATATTTTGAATATCAACCTGGTGAGGAGTAGTACCGGGATGTTAGACAAACTGTACCCAAGCCCTTTGCTGGGCCGTCCTGGCTGACCCCGTGCAGTCTCTCATCATCTGTGTGACCTAGGGCAAGAGAACCTCTCTGAACCTCAGATGCTCTCACCTGCACTATGGGGACACCACGGTGACCCATCTTGTAGCATTTTGAGGATGAGCGTTTTGAGAGTATGCATGCAGAACAGTTAGCAGCGTGCCCATAGATAGCAGGCACTCAATAAAAGGGAGGGTTTATTATCACTTACTGAGCACTGGCTCTGGGCCAGGGGATACAGGGCACTTCACAGGTACTGCCACTCAACTGACCTCTACTGGGGCTCAGTGAGGTACAAACAATTGTCTCATTTTACAGATGAGGAAATAGAAACTCTAAGCGTCACATAGCTGGTGATTAGAGTTGGACTTTGAACCCTGCCCATTACCCACCACCTTCCCCCACCCCAACCCTACAGGAGAAGAAAGCCTGAGGCAGAGCTGAGAGACTTGGTCGGCCAATCTATCAATGAGGGGATGGGCTTCTGTTGCTCAGAGATGGCCTCTGACTTGAGGTTGAGGCTTGCTTCTTCAAGTGGAAAGACAAGTCAACGTGCTAAAGCATGAAAGCTGGAATCAAACCAAAGCCACACAGGGTGGCCACACAGCCTCCCAGCGCCACAGCCCCAGAGGAACCCTTGCCACTGACGACAGTGGGCAGGGCGCCCCCTGCAGGCAGGCAGCATGGCAATCCACAAAAGCAGTGTGAATAGAGTAAGGCTTGGGGAGACCCAGGTGGCTTTACCACTTAACAGCCCTGTGACCCTGGCCTAGAACTGCAGCTTCCTCATCCATAAGAAGGGGGTCGGAAGGCCTATTTTCTGGGGTTGTGGTAGGAGATTATGTGTTTTCACACATGAACAACTGTGCCATGTGCCCGACAGGGAGACGGAGCTCAGTAAACGGCATCTGTTGCCGCTGTCAGCGTTGTTACTGCTGTTGGTGGCAGGACAAGGTTGAGCAGCATCAGACTCCCCTCTAAGAGCATCACAGAGGGGAGACAGCCCGGCGTGGACTTGGAAGAGTGAGTAGAATCTGAGGAGGTGAAGAGAAGTGGAGACATTCCAGGAAGGGGGCAGAGTGGGCAAAGACTCAGAAACAGAAGCCAGCCTGACTGTGCTTGGGTAGGGGTGAGGGGCTGGGATAGGAGATGCCAGTCCGGATCATGGAGGCCTGAAAGCCGAGGTGAAGATCTGGACTTGCTCTGTTTGGCAGCAGGGAGCCATAGTAGATTGTTGAGCAAGATCATCCAGGTAGAGTGTGTGGGCTGAACCAGAGGAGAGAACACTGGAAACCAGGCAGTCTGGGCTGTGATGGCCAAGGTGGCCAAGAGATCAAAGGATGAAAATGCAGGGTAGGATAACCACTAGACGTCCTCCTGGCACCCCAGACTCAAATGCTGCATCGCTTCTCCCAGGATCACAAGAGGGCCTGAACCCTGAGATTCTGCTTCGACTCTTCTTGGTCATACTTTCCTTCTCTTCACCTCATGGCTGCAGCCCCTGCCAGCTGGCCACCCCCAACTGCAGCCTTCACACTGGCTCTGACCTCTTTCGCTCCAACTTGACTTCTAGCAAGTCATGCGTCTGCTCTAGAGTCTGCAGTGGCTCTCCATTGCCTGTTACCACACTGAGGCTTGACTACAGGGTTCTGTAGGATCAGCTTCCCCAGACAGAGGGTCTATCTCACCTGACCAGCCTGCCTTCCTCAATTTTCCAGTGTCTGTACACAGCACATTCCTCCCCTGATTCATCCAGACCCAGTCTATCCCCTATCTTTTGAGATCATCCTGAATCCCCTCTCCCCCTCTAGCCTTTACAGTGTGGCCTACAGCCTGTAGCCCTGAATTCCAGACCCTCTAATAGCACTGACTTGTGATTTGGGGCCATTCAGACCTGGGTTGTAGATTGACCTGAGGCAAACCAGCTGACTTACCCCATCTTTTTAAGCTAGGCTGGTAGAAATTTCAAATCAGATATCAGAGATAATAGAGAGAAAAATAGTACACATTAATTCATTTAACCCTTCCAGCAATCAGTGAGGAAGGAGCTTTGTTTATCCTCCTGCTGTAGCAATGAAGACACTGAAGGCTACAAAGTTAAAGTAATTTTTAAGATCTCACAGTTTGCAAATGACAGAGCTAGGAGTCAAGCCCCAGCAGTCTGGCTAAGGACCACTACCCTGCCTGCCCTGCTTTTGGTCCTGGGCATGTTCCAGTCCATTAACAATGATTTGCTGAGGGCTACCCCTCTGGCACTGAGGGTGGGGGGGTCGTGGAGATATCAGTGAAGCCCTTCTGTCTACCAATTAAGTAAATAATAAATTGAGCCGCTTATTAATTGAAAACCCAGCAGCTAAAAAGAACAGATACTGTTTATAAAGTCCTTATTACTGTATCAGTAATGAGGCAGGAACTATGATTAGCCTTATTTTACAAGGTTGAGTGACTTAACTAAATCAACATCCGGAAAGTGGTAGAGCTGAGGTTTGAACCAAGTCTAAACTTATAACCTCTACATTCTACGGTCTCTCCCTGAAGGCCTGCTATGTGGTGGGCTGAGAAAGGGACAGAGAAAAGAGACACAATTCCTGCTGTCAGGGAGGGAATGGGGGAAAATGATGTCTTCCTCACTGGTTTAGGGAGGAGTACACAAAGATTGGGATGTTAAAGAGCTTTATAAATTGGAGTGGGGTGGGGTGGAACAGAGAGGTAGACATGAAGTTATAGGAGAATTAGGGGTCACTGGGATCTATTCTGAGGATACTGCGGTGGTGGGGGGGCTGGCTTGGCTGTAGAGTGGGAATAAGTGGGTGGGAGAAGGCTTTAGGGAGGAGGTAGGTCCAGCTGGACTGCACCTACAGTAGGGGTTGGGGGTGGGCAGGGAGGATGCTACTGGAAGAGGAAGCAACAGTACAAAGGGGATTTTATCCTGAAAGCAGCAGAAGCCAATTAATATGTTTTGATTTTGAAAAAGTAATTTTAAAATCCATCAGGTGTAGTAAGACCAAGAATATTATATGTGAGTAATAGTTCTATATGTTATGTAAACAAATGATTAAGAAGTGAACATAGGGTGTTTGTATGTTTTTGAGACAAAGGCAAAAGTTGGAAACATCTAGGTGCAGATAAATGAAATCCAGGACAAAGTTAAGCTGGGTTGCAACTGACTCAGAATAAATATGTACCCTCTTTCATTCCACTTTAATTTGGGTTTAGGATTAAATACGCTGAAATAGGTCCAGGACGGCTTCCTGTACTTGGAGGTTGAGAGCTGCTGCCCTGTCCCTGTCTGGACCCTGAGAGTTACCCTGCTCCCAGTGTAAGAAGCAACATACAGATGGAGCAAGGTCGGGGGCCCTGTACCTTCCAGGTAGTAAGGACCAGGAGCCTGGAAGGGACCTGAAGGGGCTCCTGGTCCAGCTGCTTCCTTCCCTATGTCTCCCACTAAAATTCACCCCCCAGCTCTATGGGGATTTTTAAGCTTCTTTCCTAGAATCACACTGAACATGAAGGAAAGAAAGCACTTCTTGTGGCAGCCCTGTAAGGTAAGAGAACTTGGGCAGTGGCCCTGGGCGGCTGTGTGGCCTTGGGTAAGATCCTTAACTTCTCTGAGCCTCTGTCTACTTTCTCAGTCAAGTAAGGATGACAATATAGAATTGCCTTTTCTCACTGGATTCAGTAAGAGGTAGATGAAATTACAGAGAGGAAAATTTGCTTTGTAAACTAGAAAGCACTGTACAATGGGAGCTATTATTACGATCACTATTTCATGAGGAATAGCAAAACCAAGCCTGGCCAGACTTGCCCCGGGGCAGCCCAGAGACAGTCCAGTGGCAGACTTCCCTGCGGAAGCCCGCTGCAGCGGAGGCGCAGGGCGAGGGGTCGAGGCGACTGCCTGCGGAGCGGACTCTCTGGCCCAGGGCCAGGCGCTGGGTGAAGCCGAGTCGGGGCGCTTCGCGGAGTTGGCGGCTTCTCCGGCTCGCTCCGCCCCGGGACGGGCGGGCGCTTGCGGGGTCCGGCGACGATAAAGGTGCTGGCGCGGCGCGGTGAGGGGCGCCCTTGGAGCTGCGCCCACGCCGGGGCCATGCGCGAGGGGCTGGGCGCGGCGTGCGAGGCCGCCCGGCCCCGGCTCTGCCGGCTCCTCCGCAGGATCCTCCGGCCGCAGCCCGCCTGCGGCCCCCGCCGAGCCAGGTACTCCGCCGGGCCGGGTCGCTCTGGGAGGGAGGCGCGTGGCGCCGCGCGCGGCCCCGGCTCAAACCTCTGCGGCAGGGCATTGACCCTCTGTGAGCTTCAGTTTTCCAGGAAAATATGAGGATTGGGATATTCGCTCTGTAGGAGTCCGATGAGGACTTACTAAAAGGGTTTTCCTCTTTAGTGCATATATGAGGTTGCAACTCAGTAGCCACAAAGACCCAGAGTAGCCCCACATGCACCCTCGAGAGGCGTCTATGCCGGCTGGAGTAGGAACTGTGGATGTTTCAGCACTTGGGAACTTTCTAGATTTTTCAGCACTGGGGCTACAACACCCTTTAGGACAGATATGGTTAAGAGAGCAAAGAGGTTGTTGTTTTACAAATAAGATCCATTTCCCAGAGCGCCTCCTCACCACCTGCCTTTGGTGTTTGGAGAGGTGGGCTGGTGGGGAGGAGTAGGAACCAAAGGGGAGTCAGTCCCCAAGCAAGCCACAGGCTCAAGCGCTTGTGGATAGTCCTGGGTCTAAACAAGGGCCACACCCCAGCTCTCATTTTGGCGGCAGGTCCTTAAGTGTCCTCCGTTGCCAGGAAGGGCCAAGCAGGACCAAGCACAGCTGTGGGTTTAGCCAAATTGCACATATCTGAATGGACAATGCAATAATTTGGCAATGAGTATCCAGATCCTTACACTCACCGGTTTCTGGGGACCCTATCTCCCGGCATCTAGCCCAAAGAAATCCACTAACTGGGAGAGAGAAAGGTGAATGTGCATGGTTTTGTTTATTCGTTTTTCAAATTAAAAGAAATTTCCAATCATGAAAGGAATTTATGGTCACAGTAAAAAGGTGGAAAATGCAGACAGGTATAAAGAAAAATTCAAATTATTCATGATCTTATCACTTAATACTAGTCACTATTAACATGTACTGGCATTTCCCCCAGGTGTTTTTCGGTGCTTGTGTGTATAAACACACACACACAAATGCACATACACACACATACAAATGCACATACACAGAGAGCCAGCAGCAGTTTCAGGCATTATTTGTAATAGTGGAGAAACTGGACACAATCTAAATAATCAGCCACAGGTGGTGGGGTCAGGCTCACTGTGGTCCATCTGTATAGTGGATTTTCACGTAGCTTTTTAATATCTGGGGACAATAGGTTAAATGTACAAAGATACTGTTTCTCAGTCTAAAAGTTACTGTGGACCAATAAACTTCTCAAATTCTCTAGTTCTAGACCAGAAGTAAATGAGAGGAAATAATAAGCAAGGTGGGGCTTGGGGGTGAGGGGTATTGGTAAAAGGCTGAGAAGAGCAGTAAGGCATTGTCTCCCTGAGGACCCCAGCCTCAAAGCATCTTCTCATTTAAGCAGCCCCATGCTGCCTACTCAGCCATGGCTTCCCTGTTCCAAATGTCCAGATTACCTTATGGTTGGCTTCTGGTGGGGCACATCTCCACACCAGTGGGGTGATGACAGCCTGTCACATGGAGGGTGCTTTAAAGGGCTGCTGAATCATGGATTCAGATAGAAGCTGCCTCCTTTTTCTTTTCTTTTCTTTTCTTTTTTTAAATAGAAGTATAGTTGATGTACAATGTGATAGTTTCTGGTGTACAGCCTAATGATTCAGCTATATATACATATGTGTGTGTATATATATGTATATACATATGTATATATATATTCTTTTTCAGATTCTTTTCCATTATAGATATAAGATATTGAATATACTTCCCTGTGCTGTACAGGAGGACCTTGTTGTTTATCTATTTTATATATAGTAGTATGTATCTGCTAATCCCAAGCTCCTAATTTATCCCTACCCTCTTTCCCCTTTGGTAACCATAGGTTTGTTTTCTATGCCCATGAATCTGTTTCTGTTTTGTAAATAAGTTCATTTATATCATTTTTTTAGATTCCACATATAAGTGATATCATATGCTATTTATCTTTCTCTGTCTGACTTACTTCACTTAGTATGATAATCTCTAGGTCCATCCATGTTGCTGCAAATGGCATTATTTCATTCTTTTTATGGCTGAATAATATTCCATTGGAAATTGCTTCCTGATACATAATTTCTCTTAAAGGGACACTACCTATTTATAGTTATAAATCATATCATGTGACTATACTATATATAATTAATTACATAATGCTAATATAGATAGTCATTACGTTTTCCAATAATAAAAGCAACCCATGCTCATTTGTCATTTTCTGACATCACAGACATATATAAGGTGAAAAATGAGGGACCTTTGTAGTACTTTCTAACCACCTTTCCCCTTGGATGTGTGCACACCTCAGAAAATACTGCAAAGAATGCAGAACACAAGGAACTTTTGTACTAAGGTGCCCCACAGTGTGATTTGCCCCAGGAGGAGGCGTGCGTGGGGAGTGACCACTGGAGGGGTGCTCACACAGCCTGTTCTCTGTAGCATTTGCCGGGAGAGCCAGCCTGAAATCCCAAACCAGAACCAACGTTTTCTGTGTTACTTCAGACTATTACAGCTTTATCCTCATCAAAGGACGGGCAAAATTCTTTTAAATCTGTTGTTTTCAAACAAATATAACCAATATATTTTTTCCTTTTAGTTTTTTTTTTTTTGGTGGGTGTGCTAATTAAGTTTATTTATTTATTTATTTTTAGAGGAGGTACTGGGAATTGAACCCAAGACCTTGTGCATGCTAAGCATGTGCTCTACCACTTGAGCTATACACTCCCCCTAACCAATATATTTTTTAAAGTGTCCTTATCTTCCAGAAATACTGAGATATTTATGGATGACATGACATCTCAGACCTGCTTTAAAATGATAATATGTCCTGGGAGAGTAATGTTGAAACAAATTGGTTGTGGGTTGATAACTGTTTAATTGGGTTGAACCTGGTTGAAGTGTCCACGGGGGTTTATTACACTCTTCTTGCTCCTTGTGTATGCTTGACATGTTCCATAGTAAAAATTTAGAATAAGTAAATAAACCAAGATAGATCAAGTGTTTTAAATGAAAAAGCGTAAGTCCCAAAGAGGGAGTGGGTGGTGGGCAGTCCTGTTGGCCTGGGAGGCCAGGGTTGAAGGAGCTATTCTCTGCCAACCCAGCCCCGCACCGTGTTTATACTTGGTGTTTGAGGGGGGCATCTTCACAGAGCTTCTGTGGGTCACCCTTTGGGCTGTTAGCTTTGGCTCAGCTACCCCCATGACTTTTTGGCTTTGTAGGGGGAAGGCAAGGGAAGAAGAGGAGGAGGGAGGAGACTGATAGTGGATCTGCTGACTCCCTCCCCCACCACATAGACTGGGAACCATAATATTCACTCCCACCCCTCAGACCTCAGTTTCCCCCTCCATCAAATGAGGGGCTGGCAGAGGAGCCTCTGAGGTTGCTCTCTGCCCTGATACTCCACCTCATGATAGCCATTTCCTTTTGCAGTCCAGTGACACAGGATGACCCCAAAAGTCACAGCCTCAGCAAGCACCGGGATGAGTCCCCCTGGCCCCTCACGGGGGCGGTAAAGGTCAGTGAGTCACTCGAGTGTGGGAAGCCCCTTCCTCCCTTGCCCAGGCAGATGCCAGCTGAGCATCCTGGTGGGAGCTGGGATCTGGGCAGTGAGTAGAGACCGGGGGGACACCGGTGGGGGTGAGGAAGAGCTTTGAGAGAGCAGAATGATCCCTGGTAATCAGGAGTGGTCACCCCCCTGCACTGGCACCGGGGAGACCTGCCTGTGTAGGCTGGCAGGCCTGGGTGAGAGCAGACCACTCAGGAAGCCAGGAGTAGGCCATTTGGAAATAATCCCAGACTCAGCAAGCTGAGCTTCTGGCCGCAGCCCCCAGGCTCTAGCCCACCGGTTCTGTCTTCCCTAAGTGCTTTGGACCTCAGCCTTCCAGAGAGGTGGGCAGAGAACTGTTTTCACATTCTTAAATGCCTTCGTGGAAGGCAGTGATACATTCTTCCTTGTTCTGATCTCTGTTCTCAACAGTAGTGGCTGTGACAGTTATCTCTGTCACATCTCTTAGTCCCTCCTGTTGCAGTTCCTCTGAGGGAGCACTTGGCAGGGTCTTGGATGAGGAGAGAAGTCTGGCCAGTGGCCCAGGCACCTGGAGCTCTTAGCAGGGACCGGCCCAGATGGCCAGGCTGCCGGGAAGGGAGGAGGAACATGGTCCGACACCCTGACCTGTGTGCCTATCCACAGCTCCCCACCCATCCAGAGCCCAAGCAGGGCCTGGGAGAGACCTGTGGAGTCCTGGGGTTGGAGGCAATTGGAAATCCCTGGGCTTTCTTCCTTCTTAGAAATCTCCAGAATCCCTGGTCAAGCTGGATGCATCCCTATGGGCCAGCCCACAGCATGTGAGGATCAAAAACTGGGGCAGCGGGATGACTTTCCACGACACACTTCACCAAAAAGCCAAACGGGTGAGAAGGCTGGGGTGGGTCTTGGGAGAACCACTTTTGTCCCAAGCCAGTGAAGCCATCAGGGACTTTAATGAATCAAACAGATGTTGCCCTGGGCAAACCAGACAGTCATCTGCTTGGGCAAAGGGTGGTGGGAACAGACTTGTTGCTCACAAATTATAGTAGGAAGTAAATGATGCTAACACCCTGTTAACCCACCCGTGGATGATGGATAACCCAGAGGAGAGATAAACGATTATAGGAGCAAATAAATTCTTTCTTAGAGAAACAGATTCCAGCCTTGTATCAGGGAGAATTTTCTAACAGAACTGCCCAAAACTGGACTGAACAACATTGTAAGGTAGTGAGCTCCCTGTCACTAGAAGGATTCAAGTGCTATTTGATAGGGGGAGATTGAAGAGGGGTTCAAACATCCAGTAAGTAGTTGGACCAAGTGACTTTGAAGTCTCCTTGTCTTCCCAGTTTCTTATTCTAACATTAGAATGCATTCTGCCTTTGTAAAGTGGGAAAGAATGGAAAATTTCAAGCCCATGAAAGCATAATCATTTCCTATACCTTCCAGAAATGATCACTGTTAACCTTTGGGTGTACTTCCAATATTTTTTCTGTGCCATCCCCTGAATTGGGGATTTGCACCTTCTCAATTCATTTTGACTGAACAACAATAGTGTGTTCCCAGGAGTCATATCAGCCTCTTTAAATGAGAAGGTAGTTGAGATGTTCCCAGGAATCCAGCTGTTGCCTTTGCTCTGGGGCTGGGGCTGGCTGGGGAGCAGGGCCAGAGACTGAACCCAGGCTGGTGGGAGCAACCCCAGCTCACATCCACTGCAGTTCAACCAGGAGAGGAGAGGAGATATGGGTCAGGGAAAAGCCTGGTAGACTCCAAGGAGGAGGTGCCACAGGGATGGAGAGGGGCAGGGAGCTGGAGCAGACAGAGTGGACAGAAGTGGCCAGGAGAGCTGACCCTAGAGGAGGATGGCCATCAACGCCTGGGTCCAGGGACCACGCAGCCAGCCTCACCACTGCCTCTCTTTCCAGGATCTCGCTTGCAAGTCCAAGTCTTGCCTGGGAGCCGTCATGAACCCCAAAAGTTTGACCATAGGACCCAGGGACAAGCCTACCTCCCCAGATGAACTTCTACCTCAAGCTATCGAATTTGTCAACCAGTATTACAGCTCCTTCAAAGAGTAAGGCTCGATTCCTGCAGCATCGCTGCCTCCCCTTCCCCTGAGCTCTCCTTTCTCCTGCCACTTCTCTCTGACCTTAGACTCCTTTCCTTCCCAAATATGCAGTGGACCCAGGGTGAAAGCATAGTTTTCCAGGGAAAAGACCCTGGATAGGTTCACAAAACCATAAGACAAATAGGCATGGCAATAGTGGTTGAAAGCATAGGTTGGGGGCATAAACATTTGAGTTTGAGTCCTAGCTCCACCTGTAACCAGTCCTATATCTTTGGGAAATCTGTTTACCCTCTCTGTGCTTCAGCGCCCTCTTCAGTAAAGGTTAGGGGTGGTGGGTGATGATGGTTCATAAGATTGTTGTGAGAATTAAGCATGTTTGGAAGAGGGTCTTGGCACAACCTCACCTTGATTATGAATCGATGTGCAAAACCTCTTATTATGAAATGTCTGAGAAAGGACCTTTGAGACCACTGAGCCAAGCCCTCCACTGCCGAGTGTGAGCAGGGAAGCCCAGTGACAGCTAGAGTTTCATCCCAGCTAAAATTCAGGCCATTTGACTTGGAGGGAGCTCTCTGCACTGGACTCTGTGTTCCCAAGTTTCATGAAATACATGACTATTAATTTAAGCCCTTTTATATCTTTAAAATAAAAATGCACAAAGGGATTGTAAGACAGAATGGCCAAGGGAATGGATTTGCTGTTCTAGGGGCTGGGAGGAGCATGTGGCTTTTATGGTGCGGCCCCACGCGGCACTTCGCTGCATGAAGGACACGTGGGACTCCCCCACAGCGGAAAAGGGGCTCCTGGTGATGCCATGTCCCCTCTGCTCTGACCTGCAATGTCTGACCTTGAGTCCATGAAAGAGGCCTTATCATCTGGGGCCAATAGTCCTCAACTGTGGCTGCACAGCAGCCTCCATTAGGACCTTGCAAAATGCTGATGCCGGAGTCCCTGGGCCAAGGGTGTCAGGATCTTGGGAAGTGGAAGGGGGCGACATCTATGTTCTTTCCTCAGGCAGTCTAATGTGCACATGGGCTGAGAACCCATCAGGGGGTTGCTGCTGTGTGTGCTGTGTAAATAGAACCTTTACAGAAGTGCTCTGTCACTGAGAGGCCCAAGATCCTTGGGCTTTCGGTACAGTTGTTGACTAATGAGCCTTTCAGGGTCCAGGAATTTTCTTGATCAGCTTCACTGGGCCACTATATTGATGCTAACACTTACGGAGCACTAAGTACGTTCTGGGCCCTACCTCTTATGTAACTCTATGACACTGGTATCATTATCATCCTCCCCGCTTTACAGACAAGGAAACCAAAGCCCATGGAGGAGATGTAACTTGCTCAAAGTCGCACATTGTGAAGTCCCAGAGCTGGAATTTGAACCCAGGCAGTTTGGGCCAGAGCCCTTGCTTTTAATCTCAGTGTTCTAACATCCTGCTTTTTGACCCTGAAGGTTCCAACTCCCTGGGGGTCCTGTTGGTGTTTGGAAAGCAGTTGGGTGGGTGTTAGCCTGGGGAAGCTACCAGGCTGCTCTTGGTGGCTAGTCAAACCCATTTGCCTCTCACAGAGGGAAGCTCCATTTCTCACAGTCACAAATCCGTGCCTTGGACCACCCCCTACCCCAAGAGATCCTGGGAATGTGTGAATGACATATGACAGCCCATCCCCACAATTACACTAGCAGCCATAGATGCAGACAGCTGGGCCAGTTCAGTCTTCCGTGAGTGAAGGATTGTATAGTTAGAAATTATAACTTGCTGAATGGTCTTTTCAAAGCCAGTTCACTGATGCCAAAGGCCACTCCCTTTTTTTCAGAACTAATAGGCATCTTAGCATTTTTAATGCCTCAGAAATGTGACTATTTAAAAACAATGGTAAAATAGGAAACTCTAAAGGAATTGGGTGAAAATGTACATAGTCACATGGTAACAGTACCAAGTATGTTTGAAGCATCAATTTTCTGGTGATTACTCTTGTTTTCATGCTTTGATGCAGAGCAGGGAATCTTGCTGGAAGCTTTGTTTGGGGAGGAAGGGCTTCCGGGATACGGGGCAGCATCGACCTCACCCAGCAAGTCCTTATGCCAGGAGTGTCCTTGAAGATAAATAGCGCCAAGTGTTTTGTCTTTGAGCTTTTTTCTTTAATCAAAGAAGAGTTGTCGAGACACTCTTCATCCACAGAAAGGCCATTTTGTTGTGAGTTGTCCACTCTCCTTAATCAGGAGTTCATTCCTTAAATAGTTTTGTTTGTGGCTATTTCAAACATCTTTGGTGCTGATTGGAATCTCAAGGTTGCTGTGTGTGTGTGTGTGTGTGTGTGTGTGTGTGTGTGTGTGTGTGTGTCAGGGAGAGGAAGGCAAGAGCCAGTTCAGAAATCTCACGTGGGATTGCTGGCCAAGTCGTGAGGAGGTTGAGAAACAGCTCATGGGAAAAAAACCTGTGACGTGAGACCGCACTGTGGAGGGCTCCTCCCTGAGCAGGCCCCAGGGCCCTGCAGGTTGAGTCCTGAGAGCCAGTCCCTATCTGAGCCTGACCTGGGAAGCATGCGCTGGCCCTTGACATCTCTGGGCTTGCAGTTTCCCCCTAGGGTGGAAGGTAGAAGGTTAAGAGCCTGGACTTGGCATTAGGGCTCTCTGAGTCTGAGTCCTGAGTTTGATCTTTATCACACTTACGTTCCCTGGCCGATACTTAACCTCTTGGGTATAGCAGACTAGAACAGGACACGAAAGTGCCTCCCTCATAAACTCAGTGGGACCCTGACTGTGGGTGGCTTTGCCCAGTGCCTGGCTCACAGTGAGTACTAGCTGCCGCGGGGGAGACTGACTCCTCTTAACCAAGAGAAGGTGGGCACGCCCTCCCCTGGCTGGGAGGCAGGACAGGGCTGAGGCTTGGTGGATGCTGCTCTGGGTCTTGCAAGTGTCAGAGAAGCATTGCAGGGCGCAGTGTAAAAACGAACATATGGGCTTCCTGTTCAAAAATGATTAAGAATTTGAGACGGTGACAGCAAAGCCTTAAATCCAGCATGGGACCCTTCTGAGCTCAGGGCCTTGGTCACACCCCCAGGAAGATGGCCCTGGAGGGAACAGTCTCCCTGAAAGACTTCTTGCCTTCCTGGTGTCCTCGTTCAGTTCCTGCTTCTGTGGATTGAATCAGTCTCCGTTTAAGCCCATCTCACTGTTGACCTTCCTGATGCCTTCCTGTCCCCTAGGGCAAAAATAGATGAACATCTGGCCAGGGTGGAAGCGGTAACAAAGGAGATAGAAACAACAGGAACCTACCAGCTGACAGGAGATGAGCTCATCTTTGCCACCAAGCAGGCCTGGCGCAACGCCCCCCGCTGCATCGGCAGGATCCAGTGGTCCAACCTGCAGGTGGGCTTCCTAAGACTGAGCAGGAGCAGAAGCCGGGAAGCGGGCGGGCCCTGAGCAGGTGGCTCCCAACAGCCGAGCTGAGCTGAGCTCAGGGCTACCTGGGTTCTCCCTGACCATGAGATGGGGGCTCACAGCCGTGCCAACCCCATCGTCTCCCCCGCCCCCACTGGAGTCTAGAATCCAATCTCCGTGCCAGGGTTTCTAGCTGATCTTTCTTTCTTGTGTTAAATTTGGGAGACTAAACGCCAACGTAAAACCGAGTGACCTTGCTGTGATTATTGCTCATGCCTTGGGTGTTTACCTTGACTGAATTCTTGACTTTAGGAAAACATTGTCTTTCTCCTAGTCTCCTAAGCCATCTTTACATTTATTACTAAATAATATTAAAAGTAGTTGCACAGATAAATCAATGAGAAATGCCAATGAAACCAGCTCTGGCTGAAATAAAATGTGCTGGAGACCATATTTAAAAGGTGTAAAGCAACTACTGTGGGAATCCTGTTACATGGTGATTGAAAATCAGGTTTTCTTAGGGTTTGGGTTCTGATAGGGTCTTCCAAGTGGGGTTGCCTGGACTCCCCTAGAACAGGAGAAAGGATGAAGGGGCAGAGAGGAGGTGCACTCCTCTGCAGGGTGTTCAGGTGGTGGGGGTTTGGACCACTCCCTCAGTTCCTCGTGACTTAGCTCCCGAGCAACCCTGAGGTCTCTGTCCTGACGGGCACGGTCTGGGTGGGCTGTGTGCAGGTCTTCGACGCCCGGAGCTGTTCCACTGCCCAGGAAATGTTCGAGCACATCTGCAGACACCTGCGTTACTCCACCAACAACGGCAACATCAGGTGGGTGTGCCTTTTCCCAGGCTGTGGCTGGGGCCCGTCCTGCCCCCCAAGTCTGAGCCAAAGCATGCAGATGGGCCTCAGCTCCAGGAGAAACCAGGGAGAAAGAAAGGAGAAAGACTCAGGCTTCTTCAGGGGGCCCTCTCAGTGAGCCTTGCCTCCATGAGTGAGCTTAGTGCCTCATCAGTGGCCCATTTCCTTGGTTTCCTTCTGACTTGAGGCCATTTGGAGCCGGTGGGGGGATCTTTAAGAAGCAACTTCTACACTGTTCAAGGTTGGGGCTCCCCACCTTGTAGAGGGGATGAGAAGTTGGTTTTGCAGTGGATGGCTCCAGTGTGGTGGTTTTCTTAGAGGTGGGGGAGTCCCTGCTCATCAGTACCCACCCCCGCCTTTCCTTCCCCTTCCCCCAGCCAAGGAGGTCAGGGTCAGCTCGTCTGATCATTCATTTATTTTTCTGCTCCGCAAACACCCAGCGCCTACCCTATGGGGACCCAGCACAGGGCTAGGTGTGGGGGTGGGATGGGGGGTGCAGAAGTGACTAAGACCCTAAGACGCTGCTCCGCCAACTATGAACCTATGCCTTGCACTCAACAAGCACAGATTAACTTGATGTTAAAGAGAAATATGGTGCAGATAAAGAAAGGGCTGGGGCAGTGAACCCCTGAGGGAGGGCTCCCTGGAGGAGGCAGTCCCTGTGCTGGTCTGGAAGGAGGGGAAGGAGGTGCAGAGAGAAGAAGGAAGGAGAGGGTATGTCAGGAAGTGGGCAGGTTCCACAGAGGCTGGCTAGCGCTTGGTGTGTCGGGGAGCTGCAGGGGTTTGGTTCAGTTAGCTCAGGTGCAGCAGACTGGGGAGTGGGAAGACAAGAGGGGGAGGGGGACCCATGTGGGATGGCTGGAAGCCCCCACCAAAACCAGGTGGTCAACAGCACTGTCCTTGTCTTGGGGAAGGTCGGCCATCACCGTGTTTCCCCAGCGGAGCGATGGGAAGCACGACTTCCGAGTCTGGAATGCTCAGCTCATCCGGTATGCCGGCTACCAGATGCCTGATGGCACCATCAGGGGGGACCCTGCCTCCGTGGAGTTCACCCAGGTACCAGATCCAGCCTTGGTGGGTGAGAGTGGAGCCCAGAGGGGTCAAAGAACCTGGGTCTGCAGACTCACAGGGCTTGTCTTGCCTCCAGCTGTGCATCAACCTAGGCTGGAAGCCTAAGTACGGCCGCTTCGATGTGGTGCCTCTGGTCCTGCAGGCTAATGGCCGCGACCCTGAGCTCTTCGAAATCCCACCTGACCTTGTGCTCGAGGTGCCCATGGAACATCCCAAGTAAGCAGGTTGAGGGTGCTAGGGGTGTGAGTTCACGTGCATGCTCCCTTCTTTCCTAAGTAAGACCTCAGCCTTCGGGCGCCTCCCTGCACCTCCCCTGAAGGCCAGCCAGCAGCAGGTGAGACCCAGAAGAGCTGGTGTTCAAGGCCCACCTTGTCACCCTTGTCTAGCAAGTCTGTACTTGTATCTTGGGCCTCAGACTTGTAAAGAGATGCTGACGGTGAGAGGGAAGCAGAGGTTTAGACAGATGGGGTTCTATGAGCTTGGAAGACAGTGATCTCAGGAGAGGAACCCTTGGAAGGCTCTGAGATTCTCACAATGAGCAGCCCAGGCCTCCTTGTCCTTCCTGCCAACTCTCTCAGCTGTCCCTCTGCTGACTGTGGTGACAGTATAGGCCTACAGTGACTTCAAAAGCTCATCTGGTTCAGTCCTTGCTCCAGGCAGCTCTCATAACAAAAATACCTCCATACATTGAGACTCACTATGTAGCAGGCATTTGGCTGGGCACTTCTTTTTGCCCCTTGAATATACTGAACTCAGTCCTACCTCAGGGCCTTTGCACTTGCTGTTCCCTCTGCCCGACATGCTCTTTCCTCAGAATTTTGTAGGGTTCATTTCTTCTTGCCAGTGAGGTATTTCCTGACTGTTACCTGCTCTGAGAAGCCTCTTCTGAACACCCAGTCTAGAGTAGGTACCCACACCCTCCATCTAATACATCACTTTTTTTCCCCCCTCTATTTGTTTGTTTACCTATTTATAGTCTGTAAGGTCCTTGAGAATTAGGAATCTTGCCTTTCTTGTTCAGCAATATATCCCTAGTAACTAGTAGGGTGCCTGACTCATAGGAGGTACTCAATTATAAATATTTCTGGAATAATTGAATATACAAATGAACAATACTATTATCTTCACAACAATCCCACAAATTTGGTGCTATTATCTCTGGTAGGGAAACTGATGCTCAGAGAGGCTAAATAACACCCCAAGTTCACAGAGTTGGTAAGTGGTAAGGCAGACCTTGAACCTCAGCTTTCTGGTGCTGGAATCCTTAACTGCTATGTTCTGTTGGGTTCTCAGCATTTAGCACAGGGTCTGTCATGTAACTGATGCTTGGTATGTTTGCATGAATGAACGCCTGAATGAAGGCATAATTAGCGAAATGTACACGTGGTGTGCCAATTCACCTCTCCAACTGGGATGAACTTAAGAGATCAGCACTTGTAAAGGAGTTTTCCTGGTTGACTCTTTTTATGAAGCTTTTTTGAGGGGTTTGAAGGTGGGCCAAAGTGAAGGCCCCATTGCCATCGGCTCTGCCTCCCTGCCAGGTACGAGTGGTTCCGGGAGCTGGAGCTAAAGTGGTATGCCCTGCCGGCCGTGGCCAACATGCTGCTGGAGGTGGGTGGCCTTGAGTTCCCAGGATGCCCCTTCAACGGCTGGTACATGGGCACGGAGATCGGGGTCCGGGACTTCTGTGACGTCCAGCGCTACAACATCCTGGAGGTAATAAGGAACATCCAGCTGGGCCAGCTAGAGGTGTGGGCCGGCCGATGGGGTCCCAGGGGCCAACTCACCCCCATTTCTCTACCTCTGCAGGAAGTGGGCAGAAGGATGGGCCTGGAAACACACAAGGTAGCCTCACTCTGGAAGGACCGGGCTGTCGTTGAGATCAACGTTGCTGTGCTCCACAGTTTCCAGGCATGTCAGGTGTTTGTGGGTCTGAAGACTTTCTGGTTGGAAGGTCATCTGGTCCAGCCGCTCATGTCATGCTTGATTTTCCTCTTATGGCATTGTTTATTTATTCATGCGTCAGACAATGTTGAACACCCAATTCGTGCCAGGTGCTGGGAATACAGAGACGAGCCCTCTCAGGTCTCCCAGCATAAAATCTGAATGTTTCTGGTAAACTTGAATGCTCTGAAACACTCTTCCAACAAATTGTCCCATGCCCGGTTCCTTCCCTTCATCCAGGTCTCAACGGTCACCTCCTCAGAGCAGCCCTTCCTGACCATGCCATATGAAATTCACCTTCACCCCACCTCCATCCCGTCTCTCTCTCTCATTTCTTTAACTCTGTCTTTATTTTCTTTCATAATCCTTATTAGCTCCTGACATTATCGCGTCCATCTACTTCTTTCTTTCTTTCCCCCATTAGAATGTAAGCTCCCGGGGGCAGGGACCTTGTCTCTCTTGTTCACTGCTCTACCCCTGGAGTCTAGCAGAGTGTCTGGCACATGGCAGGTGCTAACAAATCTGTGTGTTGTATGAATGAACGAGAGCCCACGTCCACATGAGCAATGGTTGTTCTTGCTTCCCCATCTGAGTGAAAGTGTCCACCCCTTAGACAGCGTCCACCGCACACGGCAGGTTGGTTCCTATGAAGGCCCCCTGGCCCATCATATAAACACTCGCCTTCCTTCTGGGAAGGAGCCATGAGGTGTGTGAAGATACTACTTTAGAATCTGGGACCTTCTCCACAAAGCTGGCAGGTGCCCTGGAGGCCAGACCACTGGGCAGAGCATCATTCGTTCATTCAGCAAAGTTTTATAGAGCATTTTCTGTGGTTCAGGCATCAGGCTGGGTCAAGGTTATGAGTGGTAAACAAAATAGACAGAAGCCCTGGCCTTATGGGGTGTCGTGGGGAGCTGACAATAAACACCCAGTAAACGCATGTGCTCACACACTGTTACCCAGGGCTGGTCGCCCTATGGCAGGTCAAGCTTGTGCCTGACTGCTGAAAGAGGGGAGGCAGGTCTGAGATAGGACAGGAAAAGCCCCCAGGGCTGGCCCAGCTCGGGGAGCCATGGACACACATCCTGACTTATGGGGGTTCCCAGCATCAACCCTGACATTGGCAGGATGTGGATGTGCCCCAGAAAACCTGCTGATCCTCAGCCGTCTCCTGACCGTTGCTGACCACATCCCTCCCCTGCTTGAGAGTCTCCAGGACTTCCTCCTGACCCTCCTTCAGGATCAGCTTCAAAAGACTTGGCCTCATTTCCTCATCTATAAAACAGAGATGATACTAGTACCTCCCTCACTAGGTTACTGTGAGAATTAAATGAATGTGAATGCAAAACGTTTAGCTGCACTGCCTGGCCCATAGTGAACACTCAGTAAGCATTAGTTTTGTTGTTAACATTGTTTATTACTGTCCCACCATTATCACAGCTGTCATCATCAGCTCCTGAGCCTAAAACTGGCCTGTGTGTGTATACCGTTGTGGAAGGTATGGCTGGGCCTCCTGGGCCCTCCGTCAGCAGGCTCGTTCCTGCCTCCCTGTCTTGACTCATGCAGTGTCCCCTCCAGGATTGCCTGTCTGCCGCCTAACTTGTACCCATCTCTCAAAACTCACCTCCTCCTCGAAGCTGTCTCTGAAATCCCCCTTCTCTCCCCCAGGCCCCTGTCTGAGCTAAGCCCTCTCCTCTGCCCTCTGTCAGCACCTGCACTCACCTCCATCATCATTTCTATCAGGCCCTGTGAAACAGCTGAAGTCCTTCTGCCTCCCCTGGTTAGAATATGATCTAATGTAGTGAAGGAACCCCGTCTTCCATTGCTGTTAAGCCCATGCCTTACACAATGCCTAGAAAATAGAAATAATAATAGAGCTGTTTCCTGAGCACGTTCTATACTTTACTTGTATTGATTTATTGCATCCTTTCAACAACCTCATAGTGTAGGAACTGTTATTATCCCCATTTTACAGATGAGGAAACTGAGGCTTAGTGAGTTAAGCAACTAATAGCTCAAGGTCACATGGCTAATAAGAGGCCAAGGTTTGCACCACTCCATGAAACAAATGGCTCTTGACTTAATGAGTTGCCCCAGACCTTGTTGGGTCATTCCAGGAAGGCTCAGCCCCCTTGGCTTCTAATTTTAGGATGTGGGACCTTGTGGTGGTGTGTCTTCCATACGCTGTGGTTCCCCCAGTGCTTCTGTCCTCTTCAGAGGTGTCTAGTTCCTTCTTGGCTGAGAGAGCCACATCCCTGGGGAGATGACTCCTGGAACTCTCTACCAACAAGTGACTAAAAGGCACTGGGGTTTGACTCATCAGCATCCAGAGAAAGCCATTTGTTGGGAGTTCGGGGAGACTTACAGGCATGGCTTGAGAAGGAGGACGCTGCCCCTGAGGTGGGGCCAACGTGTAACCTGTGGGCTGACTATGGCTATGGTGATTTCTTGTGCTCGTCAGAGGCTCTGAAAGTGTTTTGCATTTGGGTGTTTGTGTTCAGCAGCGAGGAGGGGCCAGGAGGGATTACACACCCATTTTACAGATTGCCAGCCCCTCCCCTAGTCCATCTGGGAGCCCTGCAGCCAACCGACCACTCTCCTCACCCCTTGCCTCAACTCCCCTTCTGATTTAGAAGCAGAATGTGACCATCATGGACCACCACTCAGCTGCAGAATCCTTCATGAAGTACATGCAGAATGAGTACCGGTCCCGAGGGGGCTGCCCGGCGGACTGGGTTTGGCTGGTCCCCCCGATTTCTGGAAGCATCACCCCCGTATTCCACCAGGAGATGTTAAATTATGTCCTGTCCCCTTTCTACTACTACCAGGTAAGAGGAGGGCCTTCCTTTCTGTCTCAAGAGCTCAGGAGTGGAGAGTGTGTGTGTCTGCACTTGTGTACACATGGATGCTTGTGTGTGTTTGTACATGCCTGTGCACATACGTGCTCACTAACACAGGACTTACAGGGGAGGATCAGGGACACAGAGGCATATTTCAAATGCTTTTCAAGGATGCTGAGGACTGAAGGAAGTACCTTTTATTGTACCTCTAGTAACCCATCACTCTGATGGGGTTTCAGCTCCTGAGGGTGACCACCACGGTGCCTGCCTGCATGGGAGGGCTACTACAGTCACGTAGCACAGTGGGGAAGAGTGTGGCTCCCAGGTCAGATACATCTGTGGGTAATTCTACCAATTCCTAGCTATGTGATCTTGGCTGGGTCATTTCACCCACCTAAGCCCTGATTTTCCTTCTCTAACAGGGATGGGCATCAACTCCACAGTGGAGGTTGTTTGGCTCATGTGAGCTGGTGTGTGTAACAGCTCAGCCCACTGCCCAACCTAGAATGCACTCAGTAAATGTTCCCCCTTGAAACGAGTTCATTTTCTGTCAAAAAGGACTTTGGTTAGATTTGGGGAAGAGCTTCCTTACTCTAAATGTGATAAGTAGGGTGACTGATTGCCCGGGACAGTTTGTGCCTGTTGTCATGGCACCGCCATTTACTCTCAGACATAGCCCAGTGCACCATGTGGGGTGCATATGTATACATCATACACGCTGTATGGAGTTTTCCTAGTGATAAGACACCAAAAGGAAAGAGACGCAGGGCCTCTTCCCTCCAGGGGGACACGAATGAGAACAAAAGCAGCTGACCACGTGCAGGCTCCACTCTGGACAGTGAAGCTGCAACTCTGAGGGAGACAGACAGATACAGCCCTTCCCTGGGAGGCTTTCAGTGAGGGGGTGGGGACAGGGCCTGTTCACACCCCCAGCGCACAAAGGACACAAAGGGTCCTCCATCTCTTCACATCCCCAAGCCCGAGCTGAACCCAGGCCCACCTTGCCCTCACATCTGCCCTCTTTTCTGAAGGTGGAGGCCTGGAAAACCCACGTCTGGCAAGATGAGAGGAGGAGACCCCGGAGAAGAGAGATTCGATTCAAAGTCTTGGTTAAGTAAGTGGGAGCGGCCAGTGTTGGCGTCCGAGCTCAGCCCTTCCTTCTAGTCAGCCTTTCCTTCTAGGTCTTGAAGGGCAGGTAGCAAAGAGAAAGGGTTTGGCTCTGGGAAGTCTAGACACCAGTCCCAAGGGTCCCCCACTGCCATTGCCCCAACCTTCTGTCCTCCATTTTCCCAAAGGAGCTGAGTAGTGGGTTGAGCCAGGGAGGGGAGGAGAAGGCAGTGAGTCAGGGTTGATAGCTGGTGAGAAACCTGGATTTTTCCACAACCTGCCCCACTTTATCCACTGACCCACCCATTTTCCTGGGCCCCCAGCTTCCCCTGGAAGGCTGACTCGGCACACAGAGTCCATCTGTCTGTCCCTACAGAGCCGTGCTCTTCACCTCAGTGCTGATGTGTAAGACCATGGCGTCCCGGGTCAGAGCCACAATCCTCTTTGCAACGGAGACGGGAAGATCGGAAACGCTGGCCGGGGACCTGGGGGCCTTGTTCAGCTGTGCCTTCAACCCCAAGGTAGCCAACCCAGCCTGTGTGCAGAGAAGTCTGGGAAAAGTTAAAGGGGTTGCTCTGCTTCGGGATGTCCCTGAGCCTTGGACATGCTAATGCGCATTGTAAATCTGTGGTAGAAGGAGTGATGTGTATCCAGGGACTCCCAAACTTAGTCAATCAATCAGTTTTTCATAGTGTTCCAGGGAACAGAGTTTGAGAAACACTTTCCTAATAACTCCAAGTCTCAATGTCCATGAGCTATTCTAGGTGCATTATGCTCACATTTACGGAACACCTCCTAGACAGGGTGCAGGGCTAAATGTGAAGGGAGCAGAGGATGAATAAGATACAGGGAAATAAAACAAAACCCCCAGGGTGACTAATTGATTCCATCAGTGTTGGATTTGGCCCTCCGTCACCAGAGGCCTCCCAGGTCAGGTAGGCCTGGGTAGAACAGAGAGACCGGGACCCATCTCCCCTGAGGTTAGCTTCAGGCGAAGCATTTGGGTTCCTGGGACGCCAAAGGAGTTGTCATTTCTGTAACCTGCTCATCCTGTGTTTGTGGAAAATGTGTCCACACACTCAGAAGTCAAAATTGCAGTGGGAGTGGTGGCCAGAAGGGCTCTGACTTGGGACATGCAGTGTTTTGGAGGCGGGCCAAAAGGTGTTACATGTTAGCGGTGGAGCTTAAGGCAAGGAGAAGCAAGGACGCCTGTGCTGGGCACCCAGGGGACAGAGATGATGAAGGGGACTCCCGGCCTGGGTCAGGGGAGGGAAGCACTGGAGGGTCCCAGCTGGGGAACCAAGGGCTGATGCCCACCCTGGGTGCCCTGCAGGTTCTCTGCATGGACGAGTACAGCCTGAGCCACCTGGAGGAGGAGCAGCTGCTGCTGGTGGTGACCAGCACGTTTGGGAATGGAGACTCCCCTGGCAACGGAGAGGTGGGTGGCCCAGGGCCCAGTGGTCTGGGGGCGGCAGGGCCACGAGGACCAGGGGAGGGAGCTGGCGACTCAGCATGTCCTGAGGAGGCATCAGGGAGTGAGTGCTCAGATCACAGTGGGCTGCCCCAGCCTCAGCCGTTGGCCTGCCTCCCTCAGAATCACCCCTAGATGCGTGTGCCGCCTTGCCTATGACACGCTTAGTATGTGTCAGTACATACTAAGCTGCTTTTTAAAATTCAAAAAATTCAGGTGTAAAGGAAACTTTATATCACTCTCATAGATGGAAAGCCAGCAAAAATTGGTCCCAGGTAAATCCAATGGAAGCCAAAGTTATTAAATTATAGCTCAATACTGTTACCTAACCATGGCTTGCTTTGTTTTTTCTTTTTAAGAGTAATGAGAAGCAAGTATTAGAGAGATATTAAGGCTCATTTAGCAGCAATCTGAGACTTTCTCCCTAGAGTGCAGAAGGACAAAAAAAAACTGAAACAGGAATAACTAAAAAAATTACAGAAAAAAGAATGCTTTCTTCACATGTGGTTTGACACTATTTCTGCTGGGTCACGTACCACCCAAAATGACCTTGAGTTCCTGGGAAATCGGGGTTACTTCAGAGAACATAGGACCAGTTGCTGCTCAGACAACTGAGGCTCACGCACCATCAGAAGACCCTCTGGAGATGCCCTACAAGGCTGGCCCCTCTCTGCCGGGGCTGGGCTGTCTCGGGTCCCCCACTGAGGGTCAGGCCCACATGTGCTGCAGAGGCTGAACTTGTCCCTGAGCCCCAGCCAGGTGGCCCCACACCTAAACCAACTTCCGGGTGAGGATCTTGAGCCTTCTCCTGCTGGAAGAAGGGAAAGAGCAGAGCTTTTATTTTATTTTTTATTGAAGTAGAGTTGATTTACAGTGTTGTGTTAGTTTATGGTGCACAGCATAGTGATTCAGTCATAGGGGAAAAAGTCATATTCTTTTTCATTATAGGTTATTACAAAGTGTTGAATATAGTTCCCTGTGCTATACCGTAGAACCTTGTTGTTTATCTATTTTTTATACAGTTGTTTGTAAGCAGTGCTTTTATTAATTCTGTCCTGAGTACTCTGTGGTTCTCTCTTTTTCTAGAAACTGAAGAAGTCCCTCTTCATGCTGAAAGAACTCACCAACAAGTTCAGGTAAAGCTCTTCCCCACTCTGAGTCTGGGTTCCGGGGATGGAGCTGGGTGTGTAGAAGGGAGACTTCCCTGGGATGTCCAGGCTCAAGGAGAGCCTGTCTTCAGAGTGTCATGAGCCATGGCAGGAAAACCGAGCCCCTTGTGCAGGTCTGCAGGCCAAGCGTGGGATAGGTCTTGGGAGCTGGTGATAAGGCCTGGGAGCCAGGGAGGATAGGAAGTGGGTGTGCACTGGTGGGTCCTTGCCCATCTGGCATGGGAGTGTGGGAGGGCTGGCCTTACAGGTTGTTGGTGCTGGGTGTGGTATGGAGTTGGCTCATCCAGTCCCCATGCGTGTCCTCCTTGGGCAGGTATGCTGTGTTTGGCCTTGGCTCCAGCATGTACCCTCAGTTCTGTGCCTTTGCTCATGACATCGACCAGAAGTTGTCCCACCTGGGGGCTTCTCAGCTAGCCCCAATAGGAGAAGGGGACGAGCTCAGCGGGCAGGAGGAGGCCTTCCGCAGCTGGGCCATGCAAACCTTCAAGGTCAGTTCACCACCGAAGCTGCCCCACAGCAGAGGCCCAGGACACCTGTGCTTGGCGTCCCGGGAGGCATGACCTCTGCCGGGTCCAGTAGCCATGGTCCCAGGTGTGGGCCGGGCTGCCCGCCCACAGCCCCCAGAAGAGCTCTGTTTGAAGCCTGTGTCCCTGGGTGGGAGAAGGTGGCTAAGACACCTCCCTGCTTTTGGGGAGCTTTGGTTTAAGATCTTTCTTAATTATCCAGGTCACCTCTTTCTTAATTATCCAGGTCACCTGTGACAACCTTGTCTTGTTTCAGTGTCCCAGGCACAGTGAGCTTGGGGACAGGGACCAGGCAGTTGCTTTCTTTGGGCCTGTGTCAGTGTCTCAATAGGTCTTTACTGCCTGTGGTTGGACCCCACTGATTGAGGGAACTCACTGAAGCAAAGTGTTCCACCCAGCAGTGGTGCTTACCAGCACCAGCTTGAGCGGGGCAGACATGGTTCCCAAGCCCGGGTCTCCTCCACACGATTCCACATCAGGAAGATGGGAGTAATCAAACCTGCGTCATGATGTGGGCACGTGGATAAAATGAGATACTGTCAATATTAGTATTCATAATAATCACAATAGCTACTATGTGCCAAGCCTGGCCACTTTTTTGAGTCCTCAGAACAGTGCAATCAGATAAGTGTACTTACAAAGTGTGCTTAGTGCTTTAACTAAGCACTTAGCTTAGTTGGAAGGACATAAAAAATGGTAGCCCCAGTGGTGGTGTTGGTGCTGCTGCTGCTGCCGGGGTGGTGACTAACACCTGTCTGCTCCATCTTCATCCAGGCGGCCTGTGAGACGTTCGATGTCCGAGGCAAACACCACATTCAGATCCCCAAGCTCTACACGTCCAGTGTGACCTGGGACCCACACCACTACAGGCTCGTGCAGGACTCACAGCCTTTGGACCTCAGCAAAGGTACCTGCTTCCTTGCACCACACAGAGCTTGTTTGCCCTTCCTGCCAGGATGGGTGTCTCTGAGTCCCGGGGCCATGGTCAGGGAGACCAATAGGACCCTCTGACCAGACGCAGCTAGTGTAGGGCTACCAATGCGTCTCTCTCTTGTTGCATCCAAGAGCCTGTTGGGATGCAAGACCAAGGGCTTGCTTTGTCTCTGAGGAAGGTGTTTAGGAGGATACCCTGGGAGGGCAGTGGGGAGAGAAGGGAACTCCTGTGTACCAGGCACTGTGCTGGGCTCTGTGCTGGGCTCTTTGACTACCTGCTGTAAGTGATCCCTGACACTCATCCTAGGAGAAAGGCACAGACAGAGAAGCCGAAGTTCAGGGAGGTGAAGCAAGTTACTAACACATGGCAAGTTGGATTCGAGCCCCAGCCTTGCAGCTCCAGTGGCAGCCACGTATTATAAAAGGCATTTTGCAAGGTGATTCCAGGCTGCAGTCTGGGAACTCTGGATGGTCCCTCTGGCTGCTGTGCCTCCATGGCTCCTCTCTTCTTGTACCACAAGTCCAGTGGTCCTGTAGGTTTCTGCATGTTTAGGATATCCTCAACTTCAGCTCTGCTCTCCTGTGGATCCCAAACCTAGAAATCACCATACTGGGGCATCTAAATTGCATTTACCAACACCTAGCAGCAGCCCAACCACCCTCTGTTGGACTAAGTGTCTTCCTTTGTGATTCAGAAACAGTAGGAAAAAGGGAAGGGAAGGAAAACCCCAAGCCCCACTGCGGGACACCCCAGGGTAGCGTCTGGGTGTAACCAACTCAGCACATGGAGGCTGCCTCACCAACGCTTAAGAGCCACATTGCCATTTCATGATCTCTCTGTCCCCACAGCCCTCAGCAGCATGCACGCCAAGCATGTGTTCACCATGAGGCTCAAATCACGGCAGAATCTACAGAGTCCGAAATCCAGGTAAGGCCAAGGACAGGGCTGATGTTGGACAATGTTCTGCAGATTTTGTTTTAATTGAGGAAAGACCAGAGCAAGTCAGACTTTGAAAGCAGAGAAGGGAAGTGTCCGCGGGCATTAGCTATGATGCCATCAGTGGGACCAGCTTGACTCATAACCCCTGTGTCCACCAGCACCTCCGTTAACCACGGGCCAGGTTTCCAGCTTGGGAACTAGGCACCTACTTCACTTCTGGTCCTTTGTGACTTAATTCTTTCACCAAAATGGGGGGAGGATGGCAAGAGAGAATCTCAAACCATTTGGCTGTTTCTTAAGCACTTGGAGAAAAAGTTTTGGCAGGGAAGGACCTCTCCCCGCCGGGTAAGAGAGTGTTATGGGTTCTCTGTAGATTTTGTTTATCTGTGCCATCCTCCCACATTCATTAGAAAAACTAGACTGTATTCTGATAAGAACCAGATTTGTGCTGGAGACAAGGAGAGGTTTGTCCCAAGGCTCACATACCTCCCAGTGGGATGCTTTATTTAGGCAGTCTGTGGTCAAGCTCTCGTGGGCTTGGGAGGGCTGCGTGGGAGGGGTGCTGCCCACCTCCTCCCCACGGAGAAGCCACAGTCCTGGCAGCCCCGGGCCCTTCTGAGCACCCCAGCCTCAGGGGACACCAGCAACCTGTGCTCATGGAACCAGGCAGGAAGATGAAAGAAGGGCACATTTCCTGGGGAAACCAGCCCACCCATCAGGGAAGCTAGAGGAAATCCTGGTGACGTCACCAGAGGCTTCTATTCCCTTCTCCAGCCGCACCACCCTCCTGGTGGAACTCTCTTGTGAGGGCAGCCAAGGTCTGAGCTACCTGCCAGGAGAGCACCTCGGAGTTTTCCCGGGCAACCAGCCGGCCCTTGTCCAAGGCATCTTGGAGCGAGTGGTGGACGGCCCTGCACCCCACCAACCCATGCGCCTGGAGACCCTCAGCGAGAACGGTGAGCCCTCTGCACGGGAGCCTTGATTGAGAGGTGGCCTCAGTATGCTCCCGCCAACCCCAACCCCTCCCACAGGCTGGGCCGGGCCTGTGCTGCCAGTGGGCAGCTAACCCTGTCCTTCCTGAGTGGTGGGCCCCCAAAGCCCGTGCCAAAGCAGCCTTGCAGATAGTCCTCGACCGACTGGCAGGCCGGCGAGAAGGGGTGCATCTTTGGGACTATCTGCCCAGCACCAGAGGCTGGGCTGTCTGTTCTTCATTCTTTTGCTTACACACCACTTTTGTTGATTGACTGATACATTGTTTCCGTCAAAATTTTAACTGGTCATATCTGTATACCAGGTGGGCCCTGGGCTACAAAAATGAACGAGACTCTGTGTCTGCCCTCAGAAATCTCACTATCTAGTACAGGAGGCAGATACACAAGATGATTATTACAATAATAACAGTAGCAGCCAGCATTTTGGGGGGAATTACTATATGCGAGTGTTTTACATGCATCGTCTCGTTAGTCCCCACAGCAGATGCGTGTATACAGCTTGCTTGGTGACATAACAGAGAAATGTGGAAACAGGGTGAAAATGGCGAGCTTTGAAGTTTCGGGTCCCTGATCCATGACGTACTAGCTATGTGACCCTGGGGATGTGAGTTCACCTCTCGAGGCTTTACACCTTTATCTCTAAATTAGAGAAAATAGAGCCTTCCTTACAGGGTTGAGGTGGAGAGCAAATGAGTAGGTACATGTGCAGCCATCACCTCCATTCCTGGCACCAAACAGATGCAGGAACAGAGTAAGAGTAATGTCCATTTCCCATGGGCTAGTCGACGTTTGTCCAGAAGGTCAGAGATGGCGTTTAGTGCACCCTGAGAGTCTCCTCGGGTGTGGGGATTTATATTGCATTTTCAAGTCATTCTAGTTTCACACTGCTTCCCCACTGATGGCCCCATTTATCCTCACCTTCTGTGGGCGACAGACAGGGCCATAGGTGACCAGGAGAGAGTGGCTCCTCCTGACTGTCTTCACTGGAGAGAAGACGCTGCTGTGGGAAGGGTCGGGGACCCCTTCCTGTCTGAGGGGAGGCTTTTGGCCTATGTGGTGAGCATAGCAAGGGGGTGACAGGCATGAGGAGAGGAAACTAATAAAATCAACAGTCTCGGGCCTCCCAGCCCATTGGGCTAGCTCCCTGGCCTTTGCTTCCTCAGTGGTCATGATATCTCCAAAGAATGTGTCTCCTAAAAAGATACCTCCTAAAAAGAGTCGCCAGAATAGGAAAGAGGGGGTCAGAGAAGCCAAGTCTGGCATCGTCCCCCACTGTCCAGGAGAATGTGGGAGAGCCTGAAACTCGGGTCCAAGGGAAAGAGGTAAACATTTTCATGACTGAAGGGAGACAGATATGGTTTGTCAGGTCTTCGATCTACATGAAATACTGTAAAACTCATATTTTTACCTGGTATTTACCGAGCATCTGTGTACTAGATGCTGTACCAACTATTATACATGCACTATTTCATTCAGTCCTCACACAAACCCAGTGGGACAGGTTTTGTTACCACATCCATTTCACAGAGAGAGAATCCAAGTTTCAGAGGGTCCAGTCATCCTGCTAGTAAGTGGGGAGGTAGAGTATGAACCCGTGTCTGTTGACTCCAGGGTCCACACTGTGACGACCCTGCATACTGCTTCTTGGCACTCCTTGAGACTTGCCTCCTCTATTTGGGCTGATTGCTACTCACCCAGCATCTGTTGTATAGCATCCCTGGAGAGTGCAGTCACAGGCTTTTCTCTAAATGAGCAACTGGTGTCTAGTGTGTACATCAGTCTTTGGTAGGTTTAGTTCCTGTGAGTCTGTAGTTCATGTGCATGTGTCCTGCTAAAGATCAGGTCTGGGCCAGAGAGGGACTGGACTCTGGTGTACAGTTAGTTTTACAGGATTGTGTCAACTTGGGTGAACTTTGGAGGTCTGTTAATCAGCCCTCCTTGGCAGCTCTGTCTCTGGGCACCACCTTCCTGCACTTGAGTTAAGCACATGAATCCTTTTGCTTTTCCTAGCACCAGAATTCCAGTGTCTTCCCTCCCCTGCAGCTGGAGGGTGGAAAGTGTCTGTCCCAAAAGCCTCAGCACCCTTTGGGCCTTTTTTCCATCCTGATGTCTTCCTTCCCTATCCAGGCAGCTACTGGGTCCAGGACAAGCGGCTGCCCCCCTGCTCACTCAGCCAGGCCCTCACCTACTTCCTGGACATCACCACACCCCCAACCCAGCTGCTGCTCCGAAAGTTGGCCCTGCTGGCTACAGAAGAGGCAGAGAGGCAGAAACTGGAGGCCCTGTGCCAGGTGAAGGATGGGGCTGGTGGGTGAGGCAGGGGAAGGGTCCCAGAGTCGGGGGAGCCCAAGCCTAGAGCTGGTCTTTAACCTTCAAGGGGGATCCACCCCAGCTTCCCAAAGTGCAGTTTGTCAAAAGTTGGTGGGAAGTCAGGCATCCTGTCCCGTCCCATCTCCAGGACATAATTGCGTTGAATGAACTGAATTTTTTTGAATGTCTGCAGGATGCAACCAAAGTGCACTTCCTCAGAAATTAGCTAGAAAAGGACAGTCACTCTATCTTGTATTCCCCACACCCAGAATAAGCCTGGAACTTAGGAAATATTGGAGGATGGATGGTGTGGATGAATGGATAAATGGACATAGTAACAGATGGGTAGTTGAATTAATAAATGAATGAATGAAAGAATGCATAAACTCACCTGCAACTTTCTAGGCCCAAGTTTTTGAAAAAGGCACTGGATATCATTATTACTGTCACCATTATCACTAATTATTGTGATTCCAGCCACCTCCACTGCCCTTATCCTGCACTACACTAACTTGACACACATTTTCTCACTTAATTCTCACAACATCCCCATGAGGCAGGTGATGCCAACCTCAACCACAAAGGTTAAGTAATTAAGACAGGATCCCACAGCCAGGAAAGGCATCAAGTCAAAATTTGAACCCAGGTCTATATGATTCCAAAGCCCTTCTCCATCTTAGATTATAATAAAGATTTGACTCTTGCCCACAAGTTGCTGACCTTGAAGTTCTAAGCACACAAGTTAGAGACGTGTTACTCACTGGCCTGAGTTCCTTCAGGAGAGGACTATTTCCTCTCCAGTTTTGTAGTCTCAGTACCCTGGACAGCGCCTGGTTCTTCGAAGTGTTTGCTGTGAGAGTGAATGAATGAATACCAGGCTGTGACAGGCTCTTCTCTCAGTGAGAGGCAGGTGCCCTGAGTCACTCACACTGCCCTTGGCTTTCAGCCCTCAGAGTACAACAAGTGGAAGTTCACCAATAGCCCCACATTCCTGGAGGTGCTGGAGGAGTTCCCGTCTCTGCGGGTGTCTGCTGGCTTCCTGCTCTCCCAGCTCCCTATTCTGAAGCCCCGGTACTACTCCATCAGCTCCTCCAGGGACTGCACACCCACGGAGATCCACCTCACCGTGGCTGTGCTCACATACCGCACCCGAGGTAAGGCCGGGGCAGAGGCTCTGGAGCAGCCTGCTCCTGCTGCTTATGGGGCAGCTGTTCAGCTCTGAGCTTCAGTCTCCTCTTCAGTTAAACACCCACCTTCCGGAGGTGTTAACAGAAGTAGGAGGTGTGTGGGAGAGATTACTGTGAACCAGGCACAGAGCTGACGTCTTTGTACATGTGTGATTGGTAACCATGAGAGATGGCTGCTGTGTGCATTTTACAGGTGCAGAAACTGAGGCACAGTGAGGTTAAGCCACTGGGTCAGAGTCACACTGGTAGCAAGTAGAGATTCAACCCAGGTAGTCTGACTGCTGAGTCCAAATTCTTAACCACCCTTCTTTCCACTGTCCAACTCCTGTTGGGACAATTTTTTTTTCTGTTAGGACAAGTTGATAAGCTCAAATGTGGAAAGCACCCAGTGCTTAATGGGAGCCCAGTGATTCTTAGTCTTCCTGATAGTCCAGCCTAAATGCAGGGATGATTCTGCCTTGATTGTTCATTCATTCACTCACTCATTCAGTGATGATTTATTTCACACCTCTCTATGCCTGGCACCATGGTGAGGGTGGAAATACAGCACATGCAGCCCCTGCCCTCTTGGAGCCTCACATCTAGAGGGAACAAAGAAGAGAGAATCATAGAAATAGATGACTGTTGTTATGTAGGAAGAAGGAAAGCAAAGGGCACTGTGACGGCAGCAGGTGGGGGATGGGCTAACATAGACTGGCAGGTCCAAAACCTCGTCCATCTGGGCTTGGCTCCTCCACTGGATGAACCGTGCCCCCACCCTCCCTCTGTAAGTGAGCATTGCCGGGGTTGGCAAAGCTGGGGAGCTGTGTGTACTTTACTCTGTGCTCTGGGAAGTACAATTGCGCAGTTTCTAAAAACTGGGCAGAGACCTGTTGGCTCTCCTGGAGAACATCTGCGGAGGCCAATCTCAGTCCTCAGACCAGGAGAGGAGGGGCAGACACATCCTGTGAGAGCACGATTCTATCCAGAGGAAAACCAAAGGGACTTCTCAAGTTGGCTGGATGTCCCCTTAAATACTGGGCCATTGGGAAGGGAATATAACCCAGAGAAACTTGGAGTTTCCACAGGCCCTGGAGGGCCACTGGGGAGACAGAGAGATGCAGAGCAGACCAGAAGGCTCAGCAGGTTGTCCGTCACCCCTGGTTTCTACCAGCAAGGACTGTACTCATGAAGACACAGTGGGGCAGTGACTGGCCACCCTCAGGGGCCACTTTGTGCTACTGTCATCAGAGCTGAGTAGTGGGCTGAATGGAGGGAGCCCTGGAGAAATTCTTGGAAGGAACATTGGAGCAGGGGTCAGAGAAGCTGAGCTGTGACCTGATTCTGCTGCTACCTGAGTGACCTTCTCGAAGCCACCTTCCCTCTCTGAGACTCGGCTTCTGCAGTGGCACAGGGGGAGGCTTGCACGCTCTCTGAGTCCCTTTCAGCTTCTGCCAGCTCTGGTTGAATAGAGGGTGGGTCTCAGAACCAGGAGAAAAACAGCCTGGTGATTAAAGCCTGCAGGGGGCCTGAGCGGGCAGCTGGCGCAGGTGTGTCAGTGGGGAGGAGCCTCTGGAAAGGTTCGTGCATGGTGGTGGGGATGATGTCGATTAGGTGTGTGCTGTCTTTGCAGATGGCCAGGGTCCCCTGCACCATGGTGTCTGCAGCACATGGCTTAGCAGCCTGAAGCCCCAAGACCTGGTGCCCTGCTTTGTGCGAAGGTAAGCACCCCCTCCACTGTGGCCATTATGGGACCACTGGCCCCGGGGAGTACTGGGTTGAAAGGGAGGGATCTGAGGTTTAAATGCCACCCTGGGCCCCTTGATCCATAAAGAAGACAGTGGGGTCACACTGGGCCTCTCTCTTCTAATCCCCAGCTACAGGGTGTGGCCAAGTCTCTAACAGGGACAGAGATGACAGTGGTGGTGGGGTCCGGAGTGCAGTGGGGCAAGGTGATGGTGTGCCTGGACAGGGGACATGAAACAGCCTGTGGGGACTTGGGAAATCAAATTTGAGCTCATTGTCTTCTCCAGTCCCGACACCACCACCCCGACCGCACCCCCAGCTCTTCAGCCCCTGTCCTGCATGTGCATCCAGCCCAGGGGGTCTGAGGACGGGGCCTCTCTCCTTCTTTCCCCTTCAGTGCCAGTGGCTTCCAGCTGCCTGAGGACCCCTCCCGTCCTTGCATCCTCATCGGGCCTGGCACGGGCATCGCCCCCTTCCGCAGTTTCTGGCAGCAGCGGCTCCATGATGCTGAGCACAAAGGTACAGCTGCAGGGCTCCTTGGGGTGGGGGAGGAGTGCCAGGTGGCCAGCACCTGCCTGGGAGTAGAACTGGAGCTGCAAGCTGCAGCCACCCCACAGATGTTTCCTAGTCCCTCTCCAAGTTTGCCTCAGCCCATGTGGACAGGTGATCTGAACGCCTTGGGCCTCAGTTTCCTCATCAATACTAGATGAGATACTAGTGGGGATTTGAGCTGGGTACCCAGCTGGTCAGGCCTTGCACTATGTCCCGCCCGCCCTCTGGTGGCCATCCTGGTAACTGCAGCCTGCTGGGTCTCGCAGGGCTCCAGGGTGGCCACATGACCCTGGTGTTCGGGTGCCGCCGCCCGGATGAGGACCATCTCTACAGGGAGGAGATGTTGGAGTTGGCCCGGAAGGGGGTGCTGCATGAGGTGCACACGGCCTATTCTCGCCTGCCTGGCCAGCCCAAGGTAAATACAGCAGCTGCCCGTGCAGTGGGTGGAGCATGAAAAGCACAGACAGTGGTGGGTGTCTGGCTCTCCACAAGCTCCTCACTTCTCTGAGCTTTCGTCTTCTCAACTCTAAAGTGGAGCGATGCTGTGAAACTATTACGTTCACTCTTCCAGGAGAAGAGACAGCCCCTAAGACGTTCAGGGCTAAGTCAGGGTCACACTGGGTTAATCCCTGGTGCCCAGCCTGCTGAAGGTCCTCCCCTGGGGCAACGTCCTGGGGAGAGGCAGTCCAGCCGGCTTTACGCTGAAGCACAGCGAGGCTGGAGGGTGGTGCTGCTCCCAGCATAGCCTGCTGACCGGCTCATCTGCCCTAGGGGGCATTTGCCCCCTGAGCCTGGGGAGTCCAAGCAGATTCTTGGCTCAGCAGTTGTGAGCATGTCCCGCTGGGCGCGTCTCAGACCCAGTACTCCACGCCCGGTGCCAGGGTCACTGGGCATCTTCTGTGAAACGAGAGCAAGACTTCCGTGTAACTGGGGGAACCTGCTCTAAATTTCAGGGGGATCCCATGGACAGTCTGTGCTGAGAGGTTCCCTTTTCTAGGGTGTAGGCAGGTGGGCCCCAGAGCCCTGGGCGGGGAAATTGGCCTGATGATGCCTCTTTGAAGCATAATGGATTCAGTGAATCTGGGAGCCCCACCGGAGGACGTGGCTGTGGCCAACATTCACCTCTCCAGCCCAGCCCAGACCTGGGCTGGGCAGGGCACCAGTGCACCTCCTCTTCCCGAGCCTGATCCCTGGGCAAGGTCTTGGCCAGGAGGGTGCTCACCCCGCAGCCCCTCATGCCCCTTCACCACCTCCCTGTGGCCAGCAGGCCTGACTGAAGGCTTTGCCCCCAGAAGCAGAGGCTTGGACCCACCATCTCCTCTGGTTTCAGGTTTACGTTCAAGACATCTTGCGGCAGCAGCTGGCCGGTGAGGTGCTCCGTGTGCTCCATGAGGAGCAAGGCCACCTCTATGTCTGTGGGGATGTGCGCATGGCCCGTGATGTGGCCTGCACCCTGAAGCAGCTGGTGGCTGCCGCGCTGACCCTGAATGAGGAGCAAGTGGAGGACTATTTCTTTCAGCTTAAGGTATGCCGCTGGTGTGTGGGCTCAGGATGGAGGTCAAGGGCACAGACCACGGAGCCAGGACTAGAGAAGTCAGGCTCCGAACAGTCCTGGACCCAAAGGAATCCTAGAGGTGGCTCGAGGTCATAGGTGGTTGGGCTGTTACAAGGCCTGACTATACATCCTGGTCTGGTTGCTCAATTAAACAAAGGCAAACTTGCTGATGTACTAACAGACTCTCAGGGCCCCTAACATGCTACTGTGCATCGAGGCACATCAAGACTGGGAGAAAATACACAGCATTTCCCAACCGTATTTATCTCAGAGCCCACATTTCCTGGAGCACCCTATGGGACAAGCACTGGGCAGGCGTCAGCATCCATCGCAAAGGCTGGGGAGATGTTTTGGTGGTCCACACCACAGTGGGTACTGATGGGAGTTAAAGACTCGAAGTGAGATTCAGGTATAACCTAAGCATGACAGTTGGGAAGGCAAATGGCTTATAAGTGTACGTGTGATGAAGAAGCTGGAGGGACCCCAGGGGCTTGTCCCAGCCTGGACCTGATGAGGGAGAGGCGGCTGCACCAACAGAGCTAACACCTTGGTCTCTGTTTTCCCTTAAAGAGCCAGAAGCGCTACCATGAAGATATCTTTGGTGCTGTATTTCCCTACGAGCTAAAAAAGGATGGGTCAGCAGGGCCGCCCAGTGATCCCCAAGCTCCCGTAGCCTGGAGGAGAAGTTAAAGCTGCTGCCACTGAATTTAATGATGGCGCCAACTCTCAACTATCTGAGGTCACAGGGCTGGGGAGATGGAGGGAAATTATATCCCCAAGCTTCACATTTGTTTCTCCATCTCCTTCCCTCTCAAACCCTTTACTTGACCTGCTACCAAGTAGCAGCCTGGACAGAGTGGAACCTCTTGTTTTCTTTGAGCCCACCCTTCCCGGGGTGGTGGAAAGATGGGGGCCTGGTCCCTTGGAGACTAAGTCTGCTATCCCAAGCCCGGCCAGTGGGTGAGAAGGATGGAGCTTCCTTGATTGCACTACTTGGAGTGATCAACAGGAGATGCTGATACACCATTCTGTGTTTAGCTGCCTGCGTACAGTTATTTATGACTCTGTATTTAAAAAAAAAAACAAACCCCAGACAGCCTCTTGGGTCTTGCCTGTATGATTCCTTGATGGAGATATTTATATGAAATGCATCTTATTTTAACCACATTGTATGTGTGTGTGGGTGTTTTGTAAGGAAAGCAGCCTGAAGCTATATAGAGTTGGGGACTGGTGGGTTCCACCGCCTGGACAAAAATCCCCCCCAAAGGGACATACCGTCTGAAATGCCCACTGGGTATGGGAACAGCACACAGAGTTTTGTGCACATCTGAAAACCTGTGGTGGGGGTGAGGAAGTGTGGGCTGGCCTGCAGGCACTAGCTGTACCTCACACAGGAAGCATCTGATGCGGGGCGTGTTGGTGAGGGCCGGTGCAGCACATGATGGTGGTTCTTTAGCGAAGGTTTAGACCTAAGACAGCGCTGTCTTAGGAAGTCACCACCTTTTGCCCTGGGGCCACCTGTTTTGTGAGAGTTTGGCCAATAATGATTTAGCCCTGGGGGACAAAGCAGGTGAGGTTCGGGCTGCGTGTCAGGGACTTGGCAGTGAGTGAAGAACACACATCTTCCCGAAGAAGAGCCCTTTAAGGGACTGAGCCCTGTTTCCTTCTCCCAGTGAGAACGAGGAAGAAACTCAGTCAGGGGCTAAGTGGAGGTCTGGCAAAATCTGGCTCCCAGCTTGGCGTTGGCCTCTGTTTTGTTGGCTCCCTGGCCCACTTCTCCCCTCCCTCACTCCTACTCGGGTTGGGTGGTTGCGGGGAGAAAGGAGCATGCCAACCGCCAGTGTCCCAGCGATGCATCTATACAATGTGGTCAAGAACGTGGTCACCTGGACCAGGGCCTCTCCCACAAACCACCTGGGGTTTACTGTGCAGACTCTGATTCAGGAGGTCTGCAGCAGGGCCCGAGATTCTGCGTTTCTAACAGGCGCCCAGGTGCTGCCGGTGCTGCTGGTGTTGCTGGTGGATGCAACCAATGTTCCAGGTTCTGTCCCGTCCAAGAAAGAATTAGGAGACAAGATGTAGTGTTAAGAAAAGTAAAGTGAGGATTTATGAAAGGATGGATAGTACACTCTCAAGGGGAACAGCAGGCAGGCCCAGGTGAGCAGCTGCCCTGAGTTTCTTTGGCGAGTTAGTTATATAGGGTGTAAAAATAATTGGGTGGAATATTCATTGAGGAGGAAAGGCCTTGGGGTCATATTTCCTGATTATCATCCCAACTCCACCTTCCCAAAGGGAGGAGGGATTTTTGTCCTTATTTAGTCTAGATCAGAAGTGTCATGGTGTCACTTCATGATAGGTACTTCTGATCTGCAAGGCTAATTTTATTGAAATGAGAGCATAATGAGCAAAAGTTTACATTCGGACATTGGAAATTCCTGCCTTTTCTGACCTTTCTTTGTTGGTCTCCAGGCCAAAAGGTGTGGCCCCTTAACAACCCGAAGATTCCTGCTTTTCTTTCTCTGCCAGGGACCCCTGGTGCTTATGTATGTTTCCTGCATTTGCCTTGTGCCCCTCCTTTCTGCTCAATTCCTGTCATTTGGTCTGTGTCCCCCTTTCTCTGCTCATATCTAGCTATCTGCCTGCTCTAACGGTTGCCAAGGTACTGGATTCTTGGGGTTAGCAGGATGGGTTGGTGTTGGAGACACAGAGCTGGGCCCCCCTGCCCTGGCCAAGTGGCTGGTATCCCCCTACACTGAGCCCCTTTCCCACCATATCTTAACCCCTGACACCGGGGGCTCCGTAGTGGAACCACACAAACAGGTCTCTCTTCCGAGTCAGCTTCTCGGGAGCCCACCTGCCTCCTCCTCCCGCTGGAACGCCGGGTTCTGATGAGCCCGCCCTGCCATCCTGCCATCCAGCCTCTGGCTCTGCGCCGCCCCTCTTGGGCTCTGGTTGAGCCCTTAGCCCATCTCAGAAGCAAGGGACCATTTCCTGGGTTCTCCTCTGTTACCAAGCTTCCTGCATCAGAGCTTCCTTTTCAAGAGGCTGCGTCTCACACCCTTCTGGGGTTTGTGGGGGACCCACTGGGAGCAGGATGTCAGGATCCCCCCTGATAAAAGTGAGCCCACGCTCTCTCCTCACACTCCCCTCAGCCAGGACCTCCCCAATTCCAGAGACTCCAAAATGTCTCCAAACTCATTTAATAAACAACCACCACCCCTGCATAGGTGCCGACAAGCATTTTTCTTTATTTGAAGGACACGGGGAAAGGGGAGAACCCTCTGCTGAGAAGATTCCTGTCAGTGGGGTGTCATCAGGGTAGCTTTTCCAGAGGGTACAAGAAGAGGTCAAAGGTTGGAGAAAGGGGAGGGGCCAAGGGTACTCCCTGCCACGTGGAGTGACAGCTGGTGACTTGGAGCTGGGTGGACTTGAATGGGGGTTGGTGATGTGGTTGAGAGGCAGGTGAGGCACAGGCCTAGGCTGGGGGCTGGGGAAGGCCAGGCCCCTCCCTTTCTGCTGAGGGAACTGAACTTGGGGCCCACCTGCACGGACCACTCCTCCCCTTTAGGATCTGGGTGCTGCCCCACTGAGGAAGGTAGTCCTAGCCAGCTGCCCTCTCTGCTCCAGGCTGGCTGCCACCAGAGCAGAGCCAGATGGGGCTGTGGTCTCACCAGCAAAGCCCCAGATCCTCAGCAGGCTGGGAGGGGCCAGGGCCAGGGCTGGGCAGGTTAGGGGTGATGAGCAGGTCCAGGCAGCAACAGGGCCCAGCCCTCATCCCCAGGCCCAGAGATCACTTATGTCTGCACGTGGGTCAGCTGGATGTCCCCGCCCACCTCCAGGCTGTTGATTGCGGGCAGGTTCTTCAGGCGGTGGTAGTATTCAAAAAGGTGCTGACCATCCACGGCCACCCTGAGGCCATGGCTTTCACACATGATCCACACCTAGACAGAGAGGCCCCACATTTACACCCTACCTGGACTGTCCTTAGAACTGAACGCAGGCTTGCACCTCCCTCCCTCCTTCCCGCCTTCCTCCAATGTTAGTTAAGCAAGACCCACACCTTATTGGAGCCACACCAACGGATTCACTCTTCACCGAACATGCCGCGTGTCCTTCCCTCCCTGTACTTTTACAGATTCTGTTCCCCGGCCCAGAACACCCTTCCCCCTGTGCTCCCTGCTCTGCCCATCTTGTCCATGTGTATCACTGCTCATCCCCCTTCCAGATTCACCCTCCTCCAGGCAGCCTTCCCTGCTTTTCCCCACCTCCTGACCCCCTCAGGCCGTGTCCCCCACCCCCATCTTCACTCTCCAACTGGACCCTGAGCCTCTAGGGGCAGAAAGACTGGCTTGTGTCATCCGTGTCCCTACGATCCAGCTGATAGGAGTGCTCAGTGCCTGCACTCCGGCAGCGGCAGCCTCCTAACTAGTCCTTCCCACCCCAACATTTTCCAGGAGGCAGTTCTGTTAAACTATCATCATCCCCATCACATGGCTAACCCTAACAGCACACCCACTGGGCACTGTCCTAAGCATGTCACAAACACAATTTCATTTCCTTCTTCCATCTCTGTGAGATCAATATTATTATTTGTCCCATTTTTAAGATAAGAAAATTGAGGCACAGAGCAGCTAAGTCACTTGCTCGGGGTCACACAGCTAGTTCCAACACTTTGTATTAAAATCCAAACTCCTTTTAATGGCCCACAAGACCCTACATCAGTCATTTTCAACACTTGGGTGAGGAGTATTAGGGCATATTTTAAAATATGGGTGTACAGCCTCACCCCCTCATCAGCGTGAGGTGGGGCCAGTCATTGATTTTTCTTTTCTAGCTCTCGGGTGATTTGAATGTGTAGTCAGGGTTAAGAACCCTGCTCTGTGCAACCCGGGGCCTCCAGCAGCGCCCCCCTTTCCACTCTCCTGGAAGCCCCTGGCCCCCTGCTTCCTAGACAGGCCACGCCCACAACCCCCCTCATTTGTGAGAATAGCTACACCCTCTGCTGCCTGCAAGATCTGTGCAAGGCGGGCTCCTACAACTGAGGTCCCAACTGCTCTGTGGCCTCCTCTGAGACCCACGCCAGCCTGGGTCTCACTCATCCCTTATTCTGTTTTGCTGTCTGCGTAGTACTGCTTGTTATTCCGCAGTGATCTGTCCATGCATTCATTTCCTTGTTCCTCCCCCACCTCGATTGTAAACACCATGGGGGCAGGACCAGGACTGTCTGCGTCATGGCTGTCACTCCAGCACCCGGGGCTACCTTCTGCTCAGAGTAGGCCTGGACACAATAGCTGAAAAATGTTTGTTGAATAAATGAGTGAGCAAGTGAATGAATAAATGACACTTCATTCTTGGGTTCGATCTGGCACTGATTGGCTGTGTGACCTCAGTGAGTAACCTGCACTTGTGAGTCTGTTTCCCAATCTGTAAACAGCCGATAGTACCTGCCACCTACCTTGTGTGGGACAGTAGTAGTAAAATGATAATGACAGTCACTTGGTGAACACTTGTCTCTTCTTCTGGGCCCAGCCCTCACCCCAGAGGCATCTGCTCCCATCTCGATCAAGGTACCCCCAATGCCCTCCACCTGCTGCCCCACTTGCCCCTTGAGAGTCCCTCTGAGCACTGGGCTGTGGCATCTCACCGAGAAGTTCTGGCCCCGGAAGAAGGGCATCTGTCGGAGCAGGCTTCGCTCCTCAGACCCCCAAGAGCTGTTGATCTGCGTGTTGCGGACCACGGCGTTCTCGTCAAAGCGGGGGTTCAGGTGGAAAGCGATGTTGCTCCCAGAGCGCAGGTTGATATAGAACCTGGGGGCAGGCCACTCCCATGGGCTCTCTGCCTGGAGCCAGGGGGATGGCCAGAATGACCTCTCCTCCCCCGGAGCCCTGCTCACCTCTGAGCGCAGGGCAGGATGGTACCCGACACGATGATGCTCTTGGAGGGGTACAGCCCCCCTGGGATGGAGGTGAAGAACGGCATCGGCTGTGGGGAGGAGAAGGGCAGCAGGGGGAGCTTTGTGCCAATTTCTGTGAATTTGGATTGTCGCCTGGGTTTGTTAACTGTGCCTAATATATTTTCAAGAAAGAACTCCATAATAACTTTACTTGGTTCAGTAAATGGCAAAGGGAGACTTCACAGAGTTCCTCAAATTAATGGCTTAAACTGTCATGAAAACAGCCTGGGCTGGACACAAAGGATGCTTGTGCTGAGAAGGGAAGTCTTACAATATATCCACGGTGACAGGAAGGTTTTAAAGGTGAAAGCTCCTTTCGAAAGTCTTCTAAGTTACTTGGAAGTTTTCAGAACTATGGTTTACTAAGGGACTGCTTTTAATTTTGTAAGCTGCCCTTCACCCCCCCACCCTGCACAACACAAACCAGACTTCTGCCTCTCCCTAAGAAACCACTTACATATGCTGGGTTGGGATACGCCATAGGTGGGATCATGGGATTCTGCTGGAAAGAGATCAGGAAGTTCAGTGTGGGAGTGTGCACACACACACACGTACAGACACACACACACATATACAGACATACACACATAGACATGCACACATATCCATACACACGTGCGCGCGCACACACACACACACACACTCGGACCCCAACACGTCCTAGAGGGGATGCTCCAATGGGAGACTGAGGTCGTGAGGCCTCAGCCCTGATTCTCCCATTCACTTTCCTTCTCCTGTCAGCCTTGGTGGGACTTCCTGCCGTGTTCCTGGATCCCAACACAGCCACCTGCCCCTCAACCCCTCCGAGGGCAGCCCCACTGACTCCATGCCTCCCACATGATTTGCACCCACAGGAGGAGAACAGCCTAAGCCTGTGGTCAGCAGTGACATCCTGGGGGCTCATCCTCAGGATGCAGGGTCTCATATCCAGATGCTGGGACCACAGCACACCCCACCAGGGACAGACCAATTTTCCTGCTGGTTCCTAGGGGACCTGCGCCTTGGGCCGCTGGGTAAATCCAGCCTAATCCAGAATCTCCCCTGTCCTAGGAGAGTTTTATGTGCGTGTCTCCTGAGCAGAGGGCCTAGCCCCAGACATCCCCATCCTTCTTGCTGAACTACTTTCTTCCCGCCTCTGGGCCTAGAAAATTCAGCCCTTGGTTAAGGGGGGGATGTGGTGGGGTCGTGAGCTGACCAGAGTGTTCAGACTTACAGGGAACATCTGTCCAGGGGTGCTCTGCACAGTGTGGACGAACCTTTGAGTCTGGAGGAAAGAAACCGCGTTTTAACCGCGTTTTGACCAGCCTGAAGACCACCACCCGCCACCAGAGGGCACCACTCAACACATCCCCCACCCCGGAACTCCTTCCTGCCATCACCACCATAGCCAGGGGGAAGGTTGCGGGGGATGGCCTCGGCTGCCCCACGCTCCAGTGGGAGAGGCCCTGCCTCTTCCTTTTAACCCACATGAAGAACCAAAGTGAAGAGATTCCGAAGAGGGCGCAGGATACTTACCATGGGAGCCGCAGTGGCTGGCCAGATCCCTGGAGACTGAAGGGGATGAGAAATCAAAATGGTGGTTAACACTGGAGCCAGGGGAGAGATGACAGCAGAAACTGCGGTAAGAAAGTTCCCCTCACACTCATGTTGCCTCCTTCCTGCTGCCAAGCAAGCCTCCCTGAGCCTGTGGCACCCAGCTTCTCACCCACCATCCCAGGTACACTGTGGTTATGCAACAGGGTTGGGGGTGAGGGTCGGGATTGGAGGAGGGGGATCATCCCCACTGGCTCCTGCAGGGGATGGAGACCATTTAGCTTCCCTCAGCTCCCAGGGGCAAAACCATTACTCCCAGTGCCATATCTCACCCATAAGGTGAAAGATAATATTTGCTGAAGGCCTATTGTGTGCCAGGCTCTGGCTTCAGCGCTTGACGGTGAGGGAGGCATCCTGTCCTCCTGTTTCTCTGGTGAGGCAACCAGACTCAGAAAGATTAGGCAACTTGCCCAAGCTTACTCAGGTAGCAAGTGATGAAATCCAAAATGGTACCCAGTTCCGGCTGATAGTGTCCACCACATCCCATCCTCTCCAGGCCACGGCCAGAGTTGGGCTGCCCTACAAAGACTCCCTGGAGCTCTACCAGTCCTGAGGCAGCATGGCAGGAGGCCAGTGCCCTAGCTGCACTGTGCCGGGCACAGGAGAACTGGGTAGAGAGACACTCCTCCCCTCAGAGTCCCCACTGCTTCCGTGGCCAAAGAAAGGGCCAGGCCCTGCTCCCCTTCCTGTCCTGGACCCTGTCTTCACCCAGCCAACTGTTCCTTTGGCAAACCACATTCCACATTCGTTAACTGAGTCTCCTGTGTGCCAGGTACTGTGTAAAACGCAGGAGGTACTTGAATAAACCAGTCACAAATCCCAGCCCACAAGGGGCCTGCGGAGTGGGGTTGGGGAGGAGTGAGGGGAGTGACGAGGAGACACACAGAAGCACATTTACAGCGGGACATGGTGACTGGCATAGCACAGAGGTGTGCAAAGTCTATGGGACACAGGGGGAGCATCCAGGGATCTGCCAGTCAGCGACAATGCCTGGAGGAGGGACATTTAAGCAGAGCATTGAAAGGCTGTTAGGGGTTGGCTGGGGGTGAGTGGCAAAGGGTGCTTTCAGACAGGGACAGCATGTGCAGAAGGCACGGGGAGCCCGAGAGAGCCCCCAGTGAACAGTAGGAGCTGCATGAGCTTCCTGGGTGAGGGGTGAGGCCGGGAGGGAGGCTGGGGCAAGACTGGGGAGGATTGTGCATCCTCTGCAGGCCCGGCTGGGGAATCTGGGCTTCATCTAAAAGGGCGTCGGGCCTTTAGGTCTTTAAAGCAGGGGGAGGATGTGATCAGATGTGGGTACAGGAAGGTCACTGTGGAGGTAGGTGTGTGGTGGGGTGAGGGGACTAGACCATGGTCTGAGTGGTGAAGGGGCAGACGCCTGGACCAGGGTAGTGGCTTTGGGAGGAGAGGTGTTGGTGCCCTGGAGAGATAATGAGGGGAAGAAAGAACCAAGGATAACTGTCAGGTCCTGGGCTGGGGAGTGTGAATGGAGACAGGGAACCTCTGGGTGGGCATGACGGGGTCTGGAGCTGGACCAGCCTCTCAGACCCTCTGTCTTTCCTGCTGACGGCTCAGCCTCCCCAGGCCTCCATCCGACTCACTTTCGGTTTGCGCCCCTTGTGCTTGGGTGGGAAACAGGCAGGCTGGGAGAACTGCACCCTGGAGTGGGCGGGCTGCATGGGAGTCACGTGGGTGTTCTGTTAAAAGAAAGGGAGCCACAGGGTGAGGAGAAGCATGAATGGAGCCGAGGAAGAGCGGGAAAGCAGGCGCCAGGCCGGAGGGAGACAGCCAGGCAGCGGGGCAGCGGGGTGTCCAGGAGGGGAAGAGGGAGGTCAGGCCCCAGTGAGTGACAGCGGGCTGGCAGCTCCCTCTCCCGCAGGGGAGAGTTAATGGAGGGACTATCCGATGTGAGGGCCAAAGAGAAAGGAGCTATTTGCTGAGGGCCTGCAGTGGGCCTTTCCCATCTGAGGTGGGCACACACTCAGGTACCCAGTGGTGACAGTAGCTCCACCTGGGGCCCTGCAGACTGTGCGCCCAGCACACCCTAATCTTCCCAGTTTTCACAAAAAGCCAGAAATCCAGATTCCTATGTGTTATCTCCTGATCGTTTTTTTTTTCCAAATTGTAAATAGATACAACATAAAATTGGCCCCTTCACTATTTTTACGTGTGCAATTCAGTGACATTAAGTCCATTCACCACCATCCAGCTCCAGCACTTTTTCATCTTGTGAAACTTCTCCTGACCTTTTGGATGGTGGTAACACATTGAAAAAATTTAAAACATAGAGAGGGTCACATAGACCCCGGTGTGGCCCATGCAGGCTGTTCGGTGCCCTCTGACATGGATTGCCTCACTGAATGCACATTAACGACCCATGGGGAGGCCATGACCGTGTTCCTGCCCAGGTGAGGAAACTGAGGCTGGGAGAGGCTAAGTCATTTGTCTAAGGTCCCCCAGCCGATGTGAATGGCAGAGCTGGAGATTTGACCTGGATTCAGTTTGGTTCCCAAGCCTGGGTTCTTTCTAGAACTACAAGGCCTCCTAACCAGGATGGAAATAGAGAGTGACAAAGACAAATGGCCTAGGGGTCCTGGACACTGAGACAGGGGTTTCAGACAGAGACAGCAACACGAGAAGGACGAGACAGGAGAGCCAGAGGTGTGTCCCCAGAGTCACCTGGAAAGGAGACTGACTGGCACCTCTGGCCCCACCCAGCAGGGCCTGGGCACAGCAGGCTGGGCCTCACACCCAGCCCGGGACAGGGGCCAAGTGGACAGTCTGACCTGGAAGCTGACATAGGACAGCTGCACGGCTCCCGTGACGGAGATGGTGTTGACGTGGTGGAAGGGCACGCGGTGTTCATACTGCACAAAGAGGTTCCCGTTCACCGTCACCTGCCAGGATGAGTGCAGCTTTCAGGAGGGGAGCCCAGCCGGTGGGGGGAGCACACCTGAGCCGCTGGGACCCCTGCGTCTAGAAATTTAGACCTGCGTCTAGTTTTCACATCCACCCTCTGAAGTTGGAAGGCATCAGCCTTCAGAGCTGCCCCAATTTCAGGAACATGCGTGGGATCCAAAATGCATCCAAAAGTAATTCCTACGTGGCTCAACTTTTTTTTTTTTAGTTCTTGTGGTTGTTTGTTTTTTGCACTAGGTTTGTCTTTCTAATCCTAGCTCACCTGGGGTGTTATTTAAATATGCATAAAATGATCCCGGGGTTAGAGGAGCGGTGACCACAGGTTGCATATTGAGGGAGTGGGCACATCCTTGTTCACACAGAGAAGCACAGATACCGGTGTCCTCATCCCCACCCTCTCCCCAAGTCCAGAGACACTGCTCTGCTTGCAAAAGCAATCTGCAGTGCCATGCAAAACGAAGCCGTTAATAAAACCTGGAGGATAAAGGCTACAACAACGCAACAGAAAAACATCTGTGATCAGAGACCTGGAGTAGAAGAAGGGCTACAACAGAGGAGTGGAAATAACTTGGACTTTAAAGACCCAGGAGGTCAAGTGGCTACTTATCTAGTTCTGATTTCTGAAGTAAAAGATGCAGCAGGTGCACCTGGAGATGCAGATGAAAGTGTATAAGGAGACTGCAGCCACCATAATGCCCTTAAAAGGAAATGGTCGTCTTATCCGTACAAACGTGTTGTATACGTGACTATTTAAAGGTTCTTCACCGAGTCTGATAAGACTAGGGCAGTGGAAGGAAAGGGAGGAGAGTCCCTGCTCACCTTGAACTCCGAGCTCTGCACCAGGAAGCGGAGCTCAAACGGGCTCCCCCTCTGGAAGGGCATTTGCATCTTCCTCTCCTCAGGCCCCCAGCTTCCCTTCTGCTTGGTGTTGCAGACCACATACCCGCCCTCTTCAAACCGTGGGTTGAAGTGGAAGGCGATGTCATTGTCACTGCGGCCAGTCTGAAAGTTCACAGCAAACCTGGGCGAGGGAAATCAGATCGTGCTGGGAGACCTGGTTTGCTGCCAACGGCAGGAACGCAAGGGCCTAGCACCTTTGACCGACATCTGCCTGGGGAACCTGCCCACCACCTGCGGGGCTGGCTCGTATCCATCCTTAGTTTGTTGTCCTCTTTTTGTTCACCTAATTTGCATTTAGTGGGTTTTTGTGCAGTTACTGCATTTTGCCCGTCCAGTGTGCTTTTCTAAAACTAAGTAGAAAATGGGTAGAGAAATTTGTATTCAAGATGCAAGTTGAGAAACATAACTAGAAGCGGGAGGTGTTCACGCCGAGTGGATGCTTCTAGGAAGCCAGCCCATGTCTGCTCAGTTGAGAAGGAGGACAGATGGAAAGATTACGTGACATTGGATGAGCCACACCTAGAGAGGTACTGTCTAATGCGGAGGCACAGCTAGCTGCCCAGGCCTGTGGACCTCAGTGCCTGCACCTGTTCCTCAGTAGAGGTTGGCGTGTGTCCACCTGACCTGAGGATACGTGTGAGTTCCTCCCTTGGAAACAAAGGAAGTTGATATTTTTGCAAATCTGAGTCTTCATTTACGAAGTTCAGTCCTAGAACTTTTACCTCTAGGCTGGCCTGCTTCTCTCCTTAGTCTGTGAGCCCCCATCATCCCCAGGTCTTTGGAGAATCTGTGTTAACGATGCCCTGGATGCTCCTGGTAGGTTGGCAGAGGTGGGTCCTTCTCATCCCCTGAGCCAGGTGCGGGCAGCTCAGAAGATGCTGGGTGGACCACCCTGAGCTGACAGGCATCATGGTTCGCCCAGGGGCAAGGCTGGAGAGAAACAAAAATGCCAGGTACCTGGTTCCACCGGAGTAAAAAGCAGTCCCACTGACAGTAATCTGAAGTCCATCCTGAAGACCCCCTTGGATTGTCCCGGTGAAGGGGACGATCTGCGGGGAGGAGATGGTGGTCAGTTAGGGAACCTGCCTCCTTCCGTGCCTTCCATGTGGTGGCCGGCTTGGGTGTTGGGCCCAGCACTTGGGCCGGGGCGGCAGTGAACAGGACAGGTGGACGCTCAGCCCCACGCACCTTCCAGGCCCGTGAGGAAGCCGACTGGAAGCAAGGAAGTTACACAGACATCCTGAGGTTGTGAGAAGGAGACCTCTGGGCTCTGAGAGAATGTGACAGGGACAAAGTGACAGCTTCCAAGAGGAAGAAGCAGCTCAGCCCTGAGCTGGGAAGGAACCAGGGGAGCGATGGGGCAGCTGGGCCCTGGGCCACGCTCCTAGCAAAGGCCCCCAGGGCCCTGGGTGGGGACTTAGGAGGCTGGAGGAACCAAAGAGACACCAACCTATACTAGAGGATAAGCCTTCTGCTCACCTGAGCGAGCCAAGAAGGCCTCCTCCACCCTCCTGTCCACCCCGCCTGGTGACAATGGTGACCAATGACCTTTGCCCTCCCACTGCCTCAGGTAGTGCCTCTTCCTGGGTGGTCTCTGCAGCCACAGGGCTGCCCCTCTTCTACTCCTGCCCCTGGGCTCCCATTGCTTCCCCCAGGCCCTCGGCTGCCTCCAGAGTCCTAATGCAGCATCTCCGCCCCCCTAGGCTCCATCACTTTGTCATGTTCTCTTTCCCGGGCCTCCTGAAAGGCCCCACAGTTATGGTGAGGGATGCTTCACTTTTGAGCCACGCATATTCCAGATTTGGATCCTAATTCTGCCACTCGTTACCTGATTGGCCTTTGGAAGCTTATTTGACTGCTCTTTGTCTGTTTCCTCATTTGTAAAATAGGGATAAATCCCACCTTCTGGGTACAATTGATGATTAGGTGAGAAAAAGTCTGTGGAAGAGGCTGGCGCATAGTAGGTGTCTTTCGACCACCCCCCTGCTTCCACCCTGGTCTCTCTCTGAGCAAAATTCCCAAATTGCTTACTTGTCAAATTTCAAAACTTACTTCCAGAATGCCTTTTATCTAACGTGGTTCTGCAGCCTGCACTGAACATAGTTCAATCTCCTAGTCAATTTTTGCGTTTTTCAAGTTGCTGAAGTCTTTTCTACCTTCTCCTTTAAGTCACTTCCCTACAAAAATTAAGTGCTTACAGGAACCAAGCAGGTGATGTGTCTGAGTGAGATGGCCAGGTAGGGTACAGTAGGGAGTGGTGGGGATTGCAGCAAAGTGGACACCATCTTCCATCTCTAAAGGGGCAGTGTCCACTCAGCTGTAACTAGTGGTTACCATCCAGGCCCAGTGTTGGCAGAGCTTCCAAATTTTTAGGAGAAGACAGAAATCATGATTTTTTTTTTTTTGAAAACTTTATAATTCCTAGGGGGAAAAAATCCTTTAAAAAGGATTGTAGAAGACTTCCTTTATTATTCAGCTACATAATGAAATAGTTGAACCATAAGATATGCCTGGATTTGCTTCAAAATAATCCAGGGGTAGAAAGGGAAGTAGGGTTGGGTAGAGATGAAGCAAGATAGGTCATAAGCTGAGAATTGTTGAAACTGGGTGAAGGGTATGTGTGGTTTATGATACTATTCTCTCTGCATTAAAAATTTTTCTTTAGCAATAAGTTAAAACAAACATCATACAGGCCAAACAACAAACACCCAGTAGCCCAATTCAGTCCTAGCTTGCGTCCTTGAGTTGCAAACCACTCAGAATCTAGGGAAACCCCTCCTAGCTCAGGGTGCACAGCTGGCCCAGTGAGAGAATAAGCAATGCCAGGATCCCATTTGGACAGACTCTGCTCTCCATGGTCCTTTGGGAGAGGGATCTTTTGTGGCATCTGAACTCCGCCATTAAATACTTTGATGACCTTAAGCAGATCACAGCTTCTCTGCATCACGAGTTCTCTCTGTCATTTCTGTCCATGCCAGTGATTTTGGAGAAGCAGCGGCAACCTGACACAGTCACAGACCAGCATGGCAGACTTCCCTGAAAAGTCCTCCCCTACTTTGTTGGTTGAAACCTGCAATTCTCTTAAGAACCTCCCATACCATCATGAGAGACAAGGCTTAAAATGCACATCCTCAGTGAGCACCGGACCTTCCCTTCAGCACACTAAGGTATAAGGAGCTGAAGGCAGAGTGTGATGGACGGGGTCATATATGCACAGGAGGAAGGCAGGATGGAAGCAGACGTGCAAGGACCATCGGGGTGGGCAGTACAGGTCAGTCTTAAAAAATGATTCCCACTAGAAAAAGTTTTGTGAGATTTCAGTATCTTGAACCATCAAATTCTGGCAAACAAAATAATTTCAATTGACTATACCCCTACAGACAAGGATACTCTTTGCAGCATTATAATAGCAAAGAATCAGAAAGAGTCTAAAAGTCCACCCTGAAGAAAATGGTGAAATAAATTATGGTGTTTCCATAACAATGGATTCTATGTACCCTTAACTAGAAAGGAAGAGGAGGAAGGGAACTGTCTGAGAAACTGATATGGAATGATGCCATATGTATTTTAAAAATGGGTGGAGGAGGCTAAGTGTATGTATTTACTTATTATGGATAAAATCTTTCCGGCAGGATTCAAAGAAACTGCTGATGTTGGCTGACTCCAAGGAGGGCATGGTGGACTGAAGAATTACCACATCTTATCCACCCCACCAAAAACGTCCACATTCTAATCCCTGGAATTTGTGAATATGTTACTGTACGAGGCAAAAGGGACTTTGCAGGTGTGATTAAATTAAGGATCCTGAGATGGGGAGGTTATCCAGGATGATCCAGGTGGGCCCGGTGTCATCACGGGGTCCTCAAGGAGGGAGGCAGGAGAGCAGAGTCAGTAGGAGATGTAACAACAGAAGCAAGAAGCTGCTGGCTTTAAAGAAGGAGGAAGTGACCATGAGCCAAGGCATGCAGGCCACTATGGGAGCCGGAAAAGGCAAAGGAACCCATTCTCCCTTGAAGCCTCTGGAAGGAAACAGCCTTGCCACTGCTTTGATTTTAGATTTCTGACCTCCAGAAGTGTAAGAGAATAAATTTGTCTTGTTTTAAGGCTGGCCAGCCAAGGACCCCTCTGTGTACGTGTGTGTGGTCTTAGCAGAAAACAGCAGCACCCGCTTTTGCTCAGGAGGATGGATTTTTATGCTCAATTTATGGTCCCACAGCTTGGGCTCGCCTCCCGGCTCTCTGTGCTGGTAGCTGTGATGTTGAACAAGTCACCTGAACTTTCTGCACCCTAGTTCCTTCCTCCAAACAGTGAGACAAGGGCGCTGCCAGCATAGCATTGTTCTTGACAGGAATAGGTGAGAGGCCATGTGGAAAGTACTTGGCAGCAAAGCCTTGACATCAGGAAGCATTAATCCCTCTGCTGGGTCAGAACTTGCTCTCAACTCCTGGTCGTGCCTGCAGGCTGAGGAATTTTCCCTCTTCTTCCTCTCCAGCCTGGAAAGCAGAGCCAGGCCCTCCAGGCCAGAGGGTGAGGAGCCCCTTCTGGTGGCCCAGTGTCACAGAGGCCACCCAGCTGCAGCTGGCAGAGGGGCTCACCCACAGGAGGCAGCTTGTAGCCAAAGGGCACTGCTGCCCTCTGGGGGCCAACCTTTCCCATCTGTGTTATCCTCACAACAACCCTGGCCATTATTAGTGCCACTTTTACAGAATGTGAATGTGTAAACAGGCACAGAAAGGTTGGGTAACTTGCCCAAAGCCACACAGCTGGGAAGGGACAGAGCCGGGTTTGAACCCTGGCACTCATGCTTATAACCGCCGCACAAGCTGCTTCTCTTGATGAAGCCCAGAACATCCTCACTCCTGGCTCACTGAGGGCTCCCCAGACCGACCAGCAAGTCCTGCCCTGCTTGTGGTGCCAGCTGCCCTCCTGGCCCTCCGAGGCAGATGAGGCCGGCGCGGTGTGAGTGAGAAACAGGCAAGGCTCCCGGGGCAGGTTCTTGTGGTGTCAGCTCCTCAGCGGAACGGCCGACCTGTGACTTTCCTGCTGCACTTAGGAGGAAGTGAGATCCTGGGTGCCTGGGGTCAGTGACCCGGGAGAGGGCAGCCATGTCGGGTGGACGATGCTCTGAACACCTGTGGGGGCTGCCTGCCCCCAGCCTCTTTCTCATCTGGACTCCATGGCCCTGTTTTGAGTCTCTCCTGCCCATGGGAGGAGTTCCCTTCTGATTTGAAATCTTTGGCTTTTGAATCCAAGGATTGGAAAATAAAAATGCATCACCAGAATAATAAAATGTCAGGGCTTGGGAGAGACTCTGGGTCCCCCATCTGATGGAGAATGAGCCCCACGTGACACTGATCTTGAGGCCACCACCAAGGGACCCACTGGGTAGTCTAGTTTCCTCCAGCTCCACCCTGGGAACCCCCACAAGGTGGGCTGAGGGCCACCTGTGACTGCCCGGAGGAAACAGGCCAAGCCAGGCCCCTGCTGAGGTGGGCTTGAGTGTGGAGCCCCCGCAGCACTCCCCCAGCACCTGCTGACCCGCAGGACAGGCTCCATCAGCCCCCCAGGCTGGCCCCTTGAGAAGCCCTTCGCTGATGCCGAGAGAGAGTCCTCCTGCAGGGCCGGGCTCAGAACACAGTGACCACAGAAAGCCCCTGGCCCGGGGCTGCCGCCTGCCTGGCTCGCCTCACAGCACTCTCTCTGTGGGTACCTCCCTCTTCCAGGGGGAAATCAAGGCACCTCCCTTCTCCACACTGCAGGGGCAGCCCGGTTTTTCTCTTACTCCCAATACAGGCCCTCTGCAGACACCCTGACCTGCCCTGCCTTGTTCACTCGGCCCTCAGGGAGCAGACACCGCCTCAGGAGGCCTTCCCTGCTGCCCCTGGACTCTTAGCAATACTAAACACTTTTGAAGCATCCACGGTGGGCCAGACACTGTTCAAACCCTCTCGATGTGCTCCCTCGCTTAATCCTCACCCCAACCCTGGGCGGTGACTCAAGGATTACCCCTGTGCTACAGATGCAGAAACTGAGGCTGAGAGAGGTAAAGGTAATTTGCTTCGGGTCAAGCGGCTAGTAGATGGCTGAGCCCAGGGAGGCCGTCTCCAAAGTGAGTGAGTGCCTTTAACTGTCGTGCTGGGTTGTTATCCTCCCCAGAAGCCGTGGTTACCTCTCCTTTCACACAAAGAAACCATCCTTCTTCTAGTTTCTACTTCTGCCCATCTTCCCCCACTGAGCACCTAGAATAGGACAGGCACCCGGAGAGAGCTCAGGAAACGTTTGTGGGATGCATGAATCCCAGTGATGTTCACCCCCTCCAGGCCTGAGAGGCAAAGGGAGGCAGCCATGGAGCAGAAGCTGTGTCAGGACTGCCCCAGCTGGTGTTGCTGCCTTTATTGTGTTCTCTTTGGGACGCCACCTCCCCTCCACCCCCAGCCACCTGCAAGGGCTGCCTCCCCCAGGCTGAGGCCTCCCGCAGCCCCGGAACTCACTGGGTTCAGGTAAGGAGGCTGGGCACCGCTGAAGGCCATCTCTTCACTGCCTCTGTGGTCACCACTGCTTTGAACACTGGCCAGACCGTCCTCTGCACTGGGGAGGACCTAACAGAGGAATAGAAACTAAAGCAACTTGGCAGTTATTCAGTGGGGAGGAGCCAGGAGCAGAAGGAAGTAGGTTTCGAGAAAGGGAGAAATGTAGGGTGCTGAGGGAGGAGGGCGGAGGATAGGACTCAGGGAGAGGGAAGTGAGTGTCTCTCACCCAGTGACCTTTCCCTCCTCGCTCTTCCTGTGCTCTGCCCCTGAGACCTAGCAGTTAATATAATTCATGTGGATTCAGAGATCCTGACCACACTGACACCACAGCGAGCTTCTAGACGACACTGCCCATGACTCTGTGGGTGCGTCTCCTGAACTTGATCACAGTGTCCAGAAAACAATGGGGCTGCTTAGCAGGGCCCGTGTGGTTGGGCGCTGCCTGTCCACAGGGTGGCAGTGGTGGTGGTGGGAAGGCCTGGTTATACCCATTTTCCACACTAAGAAACTGAGGCTCATAGAATCGAAGGGTTGTATCCAAGGTCACACAGCTAACTAGTGGCAGTCTGAGCCCTATGAGGCTTCTTAGGTTCTCAAAAAAGCATTCCTCCCCTTTACAATTCTATTCCTCACCTAAAACCATCATCATGTAGAAAGAAATGTTTTGCAAATAGAAAACCTCATAATGGAGGCTATGTTATCCTTGAGTTTAGCAGTGCCCCAGAGCTTCTGATCCCTCTTCTCTGTGACCTTCTCTTCTTTTCTCCCTCTCTTCTCATCTCTTCCTTGATTCTAGGCTTCAGAATAGGGAGCGGAGAAGTCTTGGACATGATGGAACATTCCAAGTGTCGTGGCCATGGCGGGAACATGTTAAATAAAATGTCTTTAGCTAGCTTCAGCACCTTGTTAAGAGAAATGATTGAAACAGGGACTCAGGATAGGCTGGGTTGGGGAGGGCGGCAGGGAGGAGAGATGTGGTGACAACAGACCCACCTGAGGTCAAGGAAGTCCCTGCCATGTGCTCTTGCGGTCAAGCCCAGGTGAGCAGTTGAGGGTCGTACAGGCACCACTTGGGCAGCAGGGGTCCTGGGGCCATGCAGAGGTCTGCACCTTTGTTCCTTCCTGCCTTGCTGCACCAGAATTTGCAAAGACTGACTTTGTAGAGATGTTCCCATAGATGGAGGCCCTAGGCCTCCTCTGTCCACCCTTCACTCCCAATTTATTCCTGGATCAACCAGAATTTGACTAGATTTAAGGGGCAGATGGCACAGCTGGAGAAGAAAGGAGAGAAAGAAAGGAAAATTTTTTGCAATCCTCTTTGACACCAGGGACGTAGGGATATTTTCCTCCTTGATTGGGATAGGGAACAATTGGGACCCTCATTCATGGCAGCTTGGAGTGTAAAATAATACAGCATTGGAAACTGCTTGGTGGATTGAAATAAAGTCAAATATCTACCTCTCCGATGAAAACATGCATTTCCTAATGGCTTTTCTCATCACAGCCTCACCCTTGAGTTATCAGCATATTCTACTTTTATTAGAATCAAGGTAGTCAACAATTAGAATAACAATATAAGTTAGTTTGGTGGTCGCTTTTGCTTAAGATATAATATTAGTTAGCATTTAAATACAGTTCTAAATGTGGTAATTTAAAGATGACTTTTTTTTAACTTTTTTTTATTGATTTATAATCATTTTACAATGTTGTGTCAAATTCCAGTGAAGAGCACAATTTTTCAGTTATACATGAACATACATATATTCATTGTCACATTTTTTCTCTGTGAGCTACCAGAAGATCTTGTATATATTTCCCTGTGCTATACAGTATAATCTTGTTTATCTATTCTACAATTTTGAAATCCCAGTCTATCTTTTCCCACCCCCCGCCCCCTTGGCAACCACAAGTTTATATAGTATGTCTGTGAGTCTATTTCTGTTTTATATTTATGCTTTGGGTTTTTTTGGTGTTTTTTTTTAGATTCCACATATGAGCGATCTCATGTAGTATTTTTCTTTCTCTTTCTGCTTACTTCACTTAGAATGACATTCTCCAGGAGCATCCATGTTGCTGCAAATGGTGTTATGTTGTCAGTTTTTATGGCTGAGTAGTATTCCATTGTATAAATATACCACCTCTTCTTTATCCAGTCATCTGTTGATGGACATTTAGGCTATTTCCATGTCTTGGCTATTGTAAATAATGCTGCTATGAACATTGGGGTGCAGGTGTCATTTTAAAGTAGGGTTCCTTCTGGATATATGCCCAGGAGCAGGATTCCTGGGTCATACAGTAAGTCTATTCCTAGTCTTTTGAGGAATCTCCATACTGTTTTCCACAGTGGCTGCACCAAACTGCATTCCCACCAGCAGTGTAGGAGGGTTCCCCTTTCTCCACAGCCTCTCCAGCATTTGTCATTTGTGGATTTTTGAATGATGGCCATTCTGACTGGTGTGAGGTGATACCTCACTGTAGTTTTGATTTGCATTTCTCTGATAATTAGTGATATTGAGCATTTTTTCATGTGCCCATTGATCATTTGTATGTCTTCCTTGGAGAATTGCTTGTTTAGGTCTTCTGCCCATTTTTGGATTGGGTTGTTTATTTTTTTCTTATTGAGTCGTATGAGCTACTTATATATTCTGGAGATCAAGCCTTTGTCAGTTTCATTTGCAAACATTTTTTCCCATTCTGTATGTTGTCTTTTTGTTTTAATTATGGTTTCCTTTGCCGTGCAGAAGCTTGTAAGTTTCATTAAGTCCCATTTGTTTATTCTTGCTTTTATTTCTTCTAGGAAAAATTTTTTGAGATGTATGTCAGATAATGTTTTGTCTATATTTTCCTCTAGAAGGTTTATTTTATCTTGTCTTATGTTTAAGTCTTTGATCCATCTTGAGTTGATTTTTGTGTATGGTGTAAGGGAGTGTTCTAGCTTCATTGTTTTACATGCTGCTGTCCAGTTTTCCCAACACCATTTGCTGAAGAGACTGTCTTTATTCCATTGTATATTCTTGCCTCCTTTGTCGAAGATTAGTTGACCAAAAGTTTGTGGGTTCATTTCTGGGCTCTCTATTCTGTTCCATTGGTCTATATATCTGTTTTTGTACCAATACCATGCTGTCTTGATGACTGTAGCTCTATAGTATTGCCTGAAGTCTGGGAGAGTTATTCCTCCAGGCTCGCTCTTTCTCTTCAGTAATACTTTGGCAATTCTAGGTCTTTGACTTGTTTTTATATTATTATTTTAAAACAGATGACTATCTACATATATTAATGTGCAAGAAAGCAATCCCAAAGCTCACAGATTTCTCAGTCTTTAGGAAGCAGAGGAAAACAGACAAAGCTGTTGAATGTTACAAGGTAAATTTTTTAAGATTTTAACTTAGCCTTTGCACAGCTGAACATGCATAATGCCCAGATTAATTTATATGATAAATAATTCAAATATGTTTTATGGCTGTCTTGAAAACAAGCACTGGTATCATAGTACTCTGAAGTGATATAGCTTGGGACAGATTTTATTGATTTGGATGTCTTTTTAATTTTTGTTTGTTTGTTTTGGCAGGGGGAGGTAATTTATCTTATTCATTTATTTAATGGAGGTACTTGGGATTGAACCTGGGACCTCATGCATGCTAAGCATGCGCTCTACTACTGAGATATACCCACTCCCCTCAGTTTTTAATGTTTTGGCCCAAAGTATGCAGTATTTTATCATTAAGAGCTTAGCATTTGTAAAAGAAGATTAACACCTATGAATTTTAAGTCTACCATGGTCAGAAAGGCCGTCCCTTAATGTGTGGTTTCCTTCCTCCCTCCCTCCCTCCTTCTATCTTTCCTTCCTTTCTTTTCTTGTTTTTTGCATTTACCTAGTAAAAACTTAATTTTTATTTAATTCATCTTCAAAAAGCTTCCAGATATGTTAATTTTAACAACTTTGAAATAACATGCTGTCATTTAGAAATGGAGTTTTTAATGGGGTCATTCAATAAACATTTTAACTTTCATGTGTGAATGTATGGACTTTAGGAATCCTACTAATTCATTCTTTCTTTTCTGATGTCAGCGTTCAGTGGAATTAAGCCCACCACAAAAAGATCTTGTGTTGAAGATTGCAGAATTGCTCTGTAAAAAACGGTGCTAGTGATAGAAGAGCAAAATACTGGGTTGAAAGAGCAGCTAAACTTTTTCCGGAAAGTCCCGCAATTTATAAACTGAAGATAAAAAAGCTGAGCAAAACCAAACATACAATAAAAGCAGTTGGGGAAAATTTAAGACACAAGTATTTCTTTTTTCTTTCTTTCTTTTTTTTTTTTTTTTTTTGCCCCACCCTACACAACTATTTCTAATATTTGGGAGTTTAAATGACTTTTCAGTAGCAAATCTTAAATGGGCGATAGGGAGTTGGTGGGAAATGGGTGAAGGGGAACAGGAGAGTACAAACTTTTAGTTATAGATAAATAAGTTCTTGGGAGGTAATGTATAGCATGGTACTATAGTTAAAAATACCAGACTGTACGTCTGAATGTTGCTAAGGAGTAGATCTTAAAAAGCTTTCATCACAAGAAAAATAATTTGTTAACTGTGTGAGGTGATGGATGTTAAAGTACCATGGAAGTCATTTCACAATATACACACAGGTCACAATATACTGTTTTGTTAGGCACTAATTTGCTTTACAAATAGCATCTCCTTTACCCTTACGGAATGATGACTATTTTAGGGATTTTACTGTTTCGTAGCTAGATGGCGGAGATAAGATTTAAAATGAGCTGTATCCGATAAAATTTTTGCTTCATGGGGTGAAAATTACCCATAGGATGACAGTTTAGAGTTATTATAAAGTTTTTAAAGGATTATTATCTGAAAATGGAAAACACTGTTTATGGGAGAGTGAGGTTTTCAGGTGAAACTTTATTTTGTTTTTTTTTTTAACATTTTTTTTATTGAGTTATAGTCATTTTACAATGTTGTGTCAAATTCCAGTGTAGAGCACAATTTTTCAGCTATACATGAACATATATATATTCATTGTCACATTTTTTTTGCTGTGAGCTACCATAAGCTCTTGTATATATTTCCCTGTGCTATACAGTATAATCTTGTTTATCTATTCTACATTTTGAAATCCCAGTCTGTCCCTTCCCACCCCAAGCGAAACTTTAAAGACAGTTTCTCTAGTAGGTTATAGGCAATTACTAAACAGGATAGAAAGTTGTTGCTAATGTATTAACTGATTCTGATGGTTATTCTTTACTGAGTGAAATATAGTTTACTTAGTGATTCTTTTGGAGAACGAATTTCCAAATGTGCTAGGTAAACATAATTTTAAGTGTATATTGTTTTTAATAAGACCTTCCCCCCATACGTTTCTGATAAAATTTTTAAAACTTTTTTTTATAGTTCTCTCTTCTTTTTTTTTTATTTAAATATGTATGTGTTTACTTATTTATGGGAGGGGGAGTAATTCAGTTTATTTATTTATTTATCTTTTTAGAGGAGGTATTGGGGATTGAATCCAGGACCTTGTGCATGCTAAGCATGTGCTCTACCACTGAGCTATACCCTCCTCTCACGTTGTTCTTTTAATTATACTTTGATTTAGTAATATTTCAAGACTTGTGCACCTATAATTTTTAAGGAGATAATTTTGCAGTTTTCTATTTTTGCAATATCCTTGATTGTATCTTTTAATATAAGCATTGAGCCAATTTATAACTGGCAAGCTTTCCCATCTTTTCCAGTGATTTTTCTGGTTTTGGTCTATTTTGTTATTATTTGTAGGAAAGAATCCTTTTCCTTGATTGTTTCAAGTGTATTGGCATATTATGTTTTCTCATTCTCATAATGTCTTTCATATATCTGATTATAGCATCACCTAAATTGGACAAGATGCTTAATTTGTGGAATACATTTTACTGAAGATATATACCTACATGATTAATCTAATTCAGAATAGTGTTCTTCCCTCTTACATATTTTTACTTGTTTCACAGTTCCTGCCACTTACTGAAGCACATGTAAAAATTTAAAAAATTACCTTCAGATATTACATTATGTTGACACTCATAGCTTCACTGATGTCAAGTTGCTTTATTTTTAATTTATTAAAGTAGCCACAAGTCACAGGATCATGTCAGCAAATATAGCAGTACAGTGGATAGAATTATCCACAAAAAGAAAGCCAAATAAAAACTGATGTTAGGTTGCTTAAATACTCGGTGTAACTTTTTCAGAGTATTCCATCAGTGCTGTACAGTAAAGTGTCAAGTAGGCACGACTCAAATCCCATGTGGGAGGCTTGCCCTGAGACTTATTTGCCCTCTGACATTCACTCCTTGCTGCCATTTATCATTTTTCAGTGACAAAAAACTCATTTTTAAACTGCATCTCTTACATTGCTTTATTCTTAGATCTGGCAGGAATTTGTGCTTTGTCTTTTCAAAGAAGCAGTTTTTGGTTTTATCGATTCTCTTTTTGTCTGTGTTTTTTATTTACCTTCAGATGTTGTCATTACTTTCCTTTAAATTATTTGTTTTCTTGTGTGTTGACTGCTTGCTTTATTTAAGTAAATTTAGTTTGTTCTAACAAGTACGAAGTAGCTTTTTGAAACTGTAAATCCCCCAGAATCAATTTCATAGGTTTTCATGGGGAATTTTCACACTTTTGTAAATTTTTAAAAAATAATTTAGAATTTCAATCTTGTCTTCTTTGATAAGAGCTTGTAGGATTTAATTTTTTTTCAGGTCATCAGTTCCACCAGGATTTTTTTTTTTAACTTATTTCTGGCATCTTGTGGACCTTTTCGATCTTAAACTTTTTATTTTGATTGGTTTTAAGCTCAGAGGAGGCCCCCCTTTCTATTACGGATTGATTTCTGTAGTGATGACTTTTTCATCTGTTCATTTTTGTTGTTCATTTCCTTAATTTTATTTTTGTTTTACTTTGTTTTCTTTTGTTCTTTTTTTTTTTTTTCCTATTTTCTCCTTAAAGTCCTGTTCACACATAGGTCTATCAGTCATTCCTTGTCTGTTATGTAATATTTCATACGGAAACTAAGGGAAAATAAGGAACACCTGTTATCTGCTGCCCGCCATTGTCGGTGATTTGCATTTTATTGTATTTCCTTCCTAGTTTGTAGTGCTTTCATTAAACTCAGACAGAGTGGAAGCTTCCTAGGTTCTGTTACCTAGAACTGTTATTGTGAAATTGATATTACTGACATGCATATCTTTATACTTCTACTGTATAAATTCATCCTCCTGTTCCACGTAGAGCAGTGGTTTTCAGCTCTTGGCTTCATATTAGAATTTCCTGGGAGCTCTTCCCCCCCCCCCCCCCCCGGGGAGCTTTTTAAAGAAAAAAACACCTGACAGTTGTATTGTGCTCTTTGGGTATGGTACCCAGGCATTTGTATTTTACAGAAGCTTTTGGTGTGATTCTAATATGTATCCGGTGTTAAGAACCATTGCTTTAGAGGAATTTTGAGATTTTCTGCCATACCTCCCAGGATATTTGAGTTAATTAAAATTTTTTCCTGCTTGGGAGTTCCCAAACCAGTTATTTTTGAGCCCTGGCACCTGTGGGTCATATAGATCTGTGATTACTATTCTCAGGAAGCCCCCAAACAACCAGAGATTGTGCTTTACTTGTTCCAGAGCATTCTTTTGCAGTATCTTCTTAAGAATTTTTGTCTTTTTTTTTCCCTGTTTTTTTCCCCTCCCCATTAAACCTGGCTTAGAAGGAGTTAACTGTTTTAGTCACTCATTTTGTTCTTACTCCAAGGTGATGAGTTACTTTTGAACTGATTCGTGACATTTTTGCCTTCTCCCAAGTTTTTAGCATCAGGTGTACGGTTCTCTATGGAAGGGATTCCTCAGCAAGTGATGAAGATTTGAGAGCTTTCTGTCCTGTAAAATAGTGGGGAATGTGTTAGCAGGTTGACTCATCTCAGTTGAGATGAGGATGAAGCAGCTTTTAGTCTTCACTTCCTCTGAGGGGTGAGGGAGAATGGGAATGGGGAGTCCTTTCACTCCTAACAGCCTAATATCGCTTGAGGACAGTCGGGTCAGTGTGATTCTCCCAAGCCTGTCAGTACCACCTGGCCAAGAAGTCTGAGCATACTATTTCCCTGAGGAGGAAGGTGAGGGAGAGAAGTCAAAACAGGTGCTTAGTCTGCTTTGGCTAATTTGGAAGTAGCTAATTTGGCCTCTTTGAGGACATTTTTAGGTTCACAAGTTTTTTTTCCTTAAAAATTCTTTTTAAATTTTTTATTCTGGGAGGTTGGGGAGGGGGTTGGTTTATTTCTTTCTTTCTTAATGGAGGTACTGGGGATTGAACATAGGACCTTGTGCATGCTAAGCACACTCTACCACTGAGCTATACCCTTCCCCCAACCTCAAAGTTTTTTTTTTTTTCATGTGATAGAATGTTTTGACATGAACTACCTTTGGAGCTGAGCTGGGTTTTCAAATTCTAATGAAGAACCTGCTTCATTACTGTTCTTGTATAGTTTATTAATATCAGGAAGCCTATCTGGGTATATCCAAGCTTAAACATTACCACGTGTCCTGTGTGCTCACACGAGTTTAACTGACTTGCGGAAGAATACAATTTTGAACATTTTTACTAGAAGTATGTCACATCATTGGAAATTGGATTCGTTGATAAACTAATGTAACAGGGATTAAAAGCTTAAGAAAGTACCTACTACTGTTGAAATATCCGAATTCATTTGTCAGATAAAAACTTCCAGAAACACTCACAGATTTAGTAGATAAACTTATGGTTGGGGGAGTGGAAAATTGATAATTTGAGATGTGCACATAGTAACTACTATATATAAAGTAGATTAAAAAAAACAAATTTCTTCTGTATAGCACAGGGAACTATATTCAATATCTTGTAGTAATATATAATGAAAAAGAATAGGAAAACAAACTTATGTGTATGTATGACTGAAACATTATGCTGTACACCAGAAATTAACACACTGTAACTGACTATACTTCAACAACAACCACACACACAAAAAAACTTCCAGTGGGCAAATACTAGAGCGTTCATGTTGGGAGCAAAGGCAGCCAGTGTAAGGTCGGTGAAGATGAGGATGGCAATGATGAACAGGTGGTTCATAATGAAGACGTCCACTCTGAACAGTGTCACTACTAGAGGTAAATGTGAAAGACTCCCCAGTGCTAGTGTTTCACAGGGGCTTCCAAGGACGGCGCCCCGGCCTGATTCCGGAGGGACGCGGAGCAGCTGAAGAGCGTCAAGCACGCGGTCCCGGGAAGGAAAAGGAAAGGAAAACGAAGCACCGCGCGACTGTCCGCCTCACGCAGCCAGAGCCCAAGAGCACAAACAAGACGACGGCACCGGAGGCGGGGCGGAGCGTGGCGTGTGTGCGTCGTGACGCGATCCGCTGCGCCCGTCCCGCCGCGAGTCAAAGCGCTGTTGCCAGGGAGAAGACGGCGGCCGCGGCTATGAAGCCCAGCGTCGTGAAGCTGCTTGGGCAGGACTTGGTGGTGGAGCGCCTCAAAAGCCGCTACGAACTGGGGAGCGACTGCCCCGTCGAGGTGAGGCCCTGCCTTGCCTGTCGGTCCACGCCAGGTTCGCGGGTCGCCGAGTCGGGGCGTGAGAGTGAGGGGGAGCGAGGCGGACTCTCTGGGGGCGGCGGCCGCGTGCGCATGCGCCTGCGGGGAGTGGGTGCGCGTGCGGTGAGTGGGTTCCCTGCGGAGACTTACGTACGGGACAGAACTGCCTTGGTCTCCGTCCAAAACGGGTAGTCCGAGTCGGTGTCATGCCTGAAGGTGCGGGCGCGCAGCCCGGTGGATTCTCGGTGTCCGCCTCGGTCCGCGGACCGGGAGCGCGTGTCTGGGCAGCCGGGGCGGGGACGAGGATGGCTGTTCTGGAAGGGGGTCTGCTGTGCTGGGCTGGGCTGGGGTCGGGAAGCACACGGTCACGGGGCGTGTCACTCTCTTTTCAGCCGGGGCGTTGGCGGTCGGACCGCGCGGAGGGAGCATCAGAAGCGGCCTCCCCGCACCCCAGGTAGAGCGACGGGCCCCAGGTGTCCGCGCTCCGCTAGGAAGGGCGCGCGCTCAGAAAGTATCTCAGAAAGTATCTCAATGTTTTAGCAGAGAGGTGCTCGCTCTTTCTTTCATTGCATCGGATGTGGTTGATTATCCAATGTGTTTAATTGATTATCCAGATGTGTTTAATGTTTGAAACACATAAAGGGAAAAAATAAAGTGTTGAACGTTTGAGGAGTGGCGGGAAATTGCTATGAGGTAGAAAGAAGGCTGGATTCTGAGTTTTAGTCTTTCTACTTTCAGTGTTGCTTGGAAAAGTTCACCTAACATCTCTGGCCCTTAGGTTCCTAACCTTCAGAATAGAGTTAAAGGTACCGCCTCTGCTTACTTCCCACAATCATTCAAATAGTAATTTTGTCAAGTAGAGCACATAAAGCTTGCCTTGTAGTAATAGCGCGGTTCTCAGGGAATTTCTGGGTTCTGTGTATTTCTGTGTTCAAGATTTTTGTAAGCCATGAGATGGTTAGTGTGCTTGTCATTAAGCCAAAGGAAAAGGGAAAAATAAACTGAGTTAGAATTTTTACACTCTCAAAGCTCATCAAAATAAGTTAATAATCAACCGAATATTTTTGTAATTTCTTCAGTTCTCTTTCATGTCAGTATTTGTTAGGAAGTGATAAGGTTGTGGCGGGATGTGGTTAATCCTTAAACACTGTAGGAAGATAGTCCAGACCCCTTGAGGTCTGGCTTCCTCTGCCCTGAACAAGCAGTTGCTCTCTGTAGCTGGCTGCGTGTCCTAATTTTGTCAGGATTTCAGGGAAAGAGGTAACCAGGGGTGGTGCCCTCCCTGCTTTGGCTGCAGGACCCGGTTGTCCCGTTAGGAGCCTCGGGGCATCTCTTCTGCACACAACACACCTCTCCCGTCCTGCTGTCCACCTTGTTGTCATTCATCTCAGCACATGTGGAACATGAGCAGTTCTGCTGGACTTGTGCTTCTTGCCACATGGGAGATTTTCCTTCTGAAGGCAATTGAAAATAAAGGATAACCTATGACAGAAAGTGTTGGATGTGTTTAAACATTGACAAAACTAGGGAATATTCAGGCCAGGGATTGGTGGGATGGGAATCCAGAGAGGTGGGCAGAGCACTGAAAGTGTCTTTCTCTTTAAGGACTGAACTGAGTGAAGGGAAACTTTGTTCTTTTTAAAAAATTCATATTTTTTATTTTGGCTCCTTCGGTCTGTCCAAGATGGGGAGCATGGTCGGAGACCTCCGTCCTTGAAGCTGGGGCCCCTTAGCTGGAGGCTAATGCAAGTTAAAACCATGGCTTGGTATTAGCAGAGTGTGAGTTCTGACAGTACAGTGTTGGTGGAGTAATGAAGCAGGGGGAGCTCGCTCCTCCACTGCACTTTGGGAACCAGTTTGGCATCACTAATATGGTTGAACCTATGCCTGTACCCTGTGGTGCTGCAGTGTGGCTACAGTCACATAGCCCAGAGGAACCCTTGACCGTGGGGGCCAGGAGCCAGGTGCAAGTCCGCGTGGCATCTGTGCAGACAGCGATACCCGTCTGCATCTGTGCTGACGTGTAAACCACAAGCGGGTGAAGCCAGGAGGATTTGTGTCCCTGATTCTGTCATTAGGAATGTATTATTTAACAGAGGAGGTTATAGCGTATCATAATTATATGATTATTTAATTACAGACGTTATATAAAGTTTAAAAACAGGCAAGTAACTTTTTTTAACATAAATAGTAAAAATTAAAAAGAAGTAAAACAATGATAAACACTGTATTTGAGTTAGTGGTTAATTTGGCTTAAGGAATAGAAGGGAATGTCGTCAGGGGTTTGTAGGTAACTTTCCAGTTCTTGGCCGAGGCCACGAGTGTTAATCCACGAGTGTTGTCATGTACTCATTTTTTAAATAATTTCACATTTACAGAGACACTGCAAAAAGACACAAAGAATTCCTGTAACCTTCACCCAAAGTTTCGCTATATCATTTTCTTTCTGCGTATAATACTTGAAACTTTTAAACAGTACTGCAATTTATATTTAAAATAATTCTTCCTGAAGATTACTCCATCTGAGGACATTTTAAACTAAATTAAGGGAGTTGTTAATTTAATTTTATTTTGTTAGCACTTTCCTGGCCAACTAATTTGGTGTCAAATTCAAGAAATTGGACTGACTGTTGTAGGGATACAAGTGACTCTCCTGCGAAATGGGTCCCTTCCCCGGCGTCCAAAGCATCAAACAGGCAGAGTGCTTCCATATCAGATCAACCAAATACACGATGAACTGTTCAAATCCATCAGAAACTGCAGGTGGGCACTCAGTGCTGAATTGAGAATTCTGAAATATTTATGTTATAAGCAGTGAACATTTAGAAAATATGAATGAGGTGTTTCATTTTAATTATTTTAGATCAGTATGCCCAGACAAGGTGGGAAGGGAGCAAGCACAGTGCATCGTAACTCCCTGTGGAGTAGGGAAATGTGTGGCTGAGAGGAAAGTGTAAACGGTGTTTTTTATGTGTTGATGTGTTTCTGAGATTTTGGACTGTCTTGCGTTTTATGTTTATTTTCATCCCATCCTATTCCATCCTTGCTCAAGAAATAAAATTTGCTGGTAAAATGTGCTTTTTGAAGTAGGTATTCTAGATTCATTGTTACAAATACCTATATGTAAGAAGGTCTCTTGTCAGCTAGTCAAAATTCATTTCAGAGCAGTGCCTTTATCTGTTTTTATCCACTTAACTTCATCTTCTTTGGGATTTTTTGTTTGTTTCTTTCTAAGGATGTAATTCATGTATTTATCAAGTGTCCAGGGAGTACAAAGGGAAGCAAAAGTGTATGTAATAACAATTTTTGTTGGAAAGTCTTCTAGTTGAAAGTAAATTTTTATACACATGAAATACAATTTTTAAAAATCAATAACTCATTTTGTCTAAAAAATTCAGTTATAATTACCATAGCATTTTGGAAGATTATTTTGGCCTAAAATAACTGGAGAAAAGTTCAAGGAGAGACCTTGCTTGGTAGCTTGACCCAGAGGTAAAACTGAAAGAGGAGAGGAGTGGAGAGGACATTCTAGGTACAAGGAATTGGAGGTGAGAAATTTTTGGAAGAGAGTGATTTATCAGATTGTGAATTTATCAGCCTGTCTGGGGAAAGAAGATACCGAAAATTCAGGCAAAGGAGTGCCAGAGTGAAAAATAGTGCAGTAGGGAGATGTCTTTGATAATGCTTTATAGGATAAGAAAGAATTAAGGGTCCTAAGGACTTATCTGTCATCTTCGGCAAACACAATAAAATGTAAATATTTAATTTAAAAAAATGAAGTACAGTGGATTAATCTGATTTAATCTGTAGTTTACCCTGACTTTGAAAATTACTTTGTGTCTTCTTTTGCGTTAGTTGCCGTTAAATATATGTATTCTTGTTATGCTGTATGATTTCATTCATTCAACAAATATTTGAACAGCAGTTAATATGCTTTTTCATGCTAAGTGCTGTGTATATAGAAGTAAATAGATTATATATGATCTTTGCCATGAATAGTTTATTAGAAGTGAATTGTAAGTACCCATATACAGTTTTATAAATTTAAGTGTATAATACAGTTATAATGTAAACAACTGATTGGAGTGGATTGAGAGATTGGGCAAGGTATTTCTAAGAAAATAACATTAAAGTCAAACGCTGAAGGATGGGTAGGGTTTGCCCAGTGAAAAGGGTACATTGTAGACAGACATTCTAGTATGGGAAGCCCCTGAGGCCTGGTAACATACTCATTCAAGGGAAATATAGTGGGTAACTCTGAGGAGTTGCTTGAATAAATGTGAGCTGAGATAAATGGATTGGAGGGGACAGGTGTGGAAGTTGGTAGCCCAGTCAGGATAGTCTACTGCAGGAGTCCAGGTGAGAGATCACGTGGACTGGAGTGGTGGCAGAGAAATAGAAGTGAGTAGACTGGAGATTTACTTTGGACTTGGCATAATGTATTGTGTGTGGTACAGAGAGAGTAAGGTGTCTAGGCTGATTTCCCACATTTCTAGTTTGTACCACTTGGAGAAAGAGTGGATTTAGGGAGAAAGATGGAGATTTTCATCTGGAATGTATTAGGTTTGAGAGTTAGATGGAGATACAGTGAAAGTAGTTGTATCAGCCTGGCAATCAGAAAATAGATCCTGTGTCTAAGTTTGGGCATCATTCATATGTGGATATTTAAAGCCGTGGGCAGTAGTTGAGGTCTGGAGAGCAATTAGGGTGTGAAGTGAAGCTGTTGTCTTATGGTGCCCTGAGGGAGAAAGTGGGTAGTTAAGAGATGGGATTAGTAGGTCTTGGAGGTTGTTTTAACATGGGAGATGTGCAGTAGGGTTTCAGTTAAGGGGGAAATGCAGGCCAGTTTTTGGCTGTTGGGAATGGGCTGTTTTTTGCTGAGGTAGGGACAAAACTGGAAGAGGAGAGGATTAATCAAGTCTGTTTTTTTTTTAAAAATTCACAACGCTAACTTTTTTTTTTGCAGAAAGTAATGCCTTTGTTATGAATGTCTTCTTTTAATTTATTTTACTAGGTAACACTATTTTAGTTTTTAAAAGTTCAATTTATAAAATACTTATGACATAGAAAAACAGAGTTACAACATCAACTGTATGCTCATTGCCTATATTTTACAATACTAATATTAATATTTCTCTTTGATATTTTTAAAGAAATAAAAATTCTCAATTATAGTTGAAGCACCGTTCTCCCATCCCGTTTGCTCTCTTTTCAGGATTAAGGGCTCCCCTGAAGTTGGTGTAGGTCCTTTCTGTCATGTTTTAACCCTTCTGTGTTTTCATATGTATGTATTGTTGAGAGTGTTTTAAAATTTTTCATAATGAATGACATATTGTGAATATCTTTTTGCAACTTCCTTGCTTCAGTGTTATGTTTTTGAGATTTATGTATATGGAAAATGTAGATCTAGTTTTTCTTTATTTTTTTGAAGTATAGTTGGTTTACAGTGTTGTGTTAGTTTCTGGTGTACAGCATAGTGATTAGTTAATTTTAATTGCCATATTGCATTCCAGCCTATAAATAAACCATCAGTGCTTTATTTATTTCTGGGTAAATACAGTGAGATGGAGTGTACCCTTTACAGACACTCTTTGTAAGTCTCCCTAACCTGTAAGGAGGGGCAGTAGCACGTGCCGCCACAGTGTCCTCCAGAGAGGTTGTGCCTGTTACCGATGTTCCCATCAGTGGCATCCTGGAGTTCTCTTTTCCCCATGATCTGATGGGTGTCTCAGTGAGGTTGTAGTTTGCATTTTCTGCTTTTGAATGTTGAATCCACAAAGGTGATTCTCTCTCAGTTCGGACACTAATGATAAAACCATATTTTTAAACAAACCAGGATAGTAATCTGAAGGTTTATACCCAAAGACCTTGAGTAAGAAGACCAGCTGAATGTTGAAAGTATATGAGGTAACAACCCCGTGTCCAGGAGTTAAATGTCAGTTCTCCAGAATTCTGTGGTTCTTTGTTAATCAAGCAACATAAGCACCGTATTAGAATTCTTTGGCTTTCGTCATATGCGAAGATAAAAAGATTCCACCAAGTTCATACATCAAGAAGGCATCATACATCTGTCTTAGGAACTGTTGAAAATGAGGCGAGTGAGGGCAGGTGTCTTGCTGGGTTTTCAAGTGGAGACTGGTCCTATTATACAGAAAGCTTCTGCATCCAAAACTGATAATCAGAAGAAGGGCCTACTGAATCTTGAGCCATCTCAGGAAAAGAGAGGAGGTAGTGTACCTTCACGGTGGCCTGCCAGGCCCTGCAGGAGACAGTGCACACATCGCATAGTTCTGGGGCTAGGATGTCCAAGGTTAGGGCTCCGGCGGAGTCAGTATCTGATGAGAGCCAACTTCCTGCTTCATAGACAGACATCTTTTTGCTGTGTCATCACATGTTGGAAGGGCCTCTTTAATTTTTATTAAAGTGTGCAGTTCAACTATTTTTAGTGTATTTAAAGAGTTAGGCTGGCCATCACCATGGCCAATTTAGAATATTTTCATCATCCCAGTAAGAAACCCCCTTATCTGTTAGGTATCTCTCCCATTTCTCCCTTTACTCGCCTCAGCCCCTGGCAACCACTGATCTACTTTCTGTCTCTGTGGATTTCCTAGTCTGGACTTTTTGTATAAACATGAAGCATGTTTCGTATGAGTGTGACGTGACCGGCTTCTGTCACTTAGCATGGTGTCTTCAAGGTTCGTCCATGTTGCAGCATATATCCGTACTTTCTTTTTATTGTTGAATAATGTTCCATTATAAGGGTACACCACGTTTACTTTATCCATTCATCAGTGGGTGGCCATTTGGGTTGTTTCCACTTTTTGGCTGTTATGACTAATGCTGCTGTAAACATTTGTGTATAAATTTTGTGTGGACATATGCTTTCATCTTTCCTGGGATGAAACTGGTGGGAGTGAATTTGCTGGGTCATATGGTAGCCCTGTGTGTCTAACTTTCTGAGGAGCTATCAGACTGCTTTCTGAAATGACTGCACCATTTTACATCCCCTCCAGCACTACACGATGGTTCTGGTTTCTCCCCATCCTCAACAACATTTGTTACTGTCTGTCTTTTTTATTCTGGCCATCCTAGTGGTTATGGGGTGCTGTCTCATAGTTTTGATTTGCATTCCCTGATGGCTAATTGAATTGAATTTTGGACATGTTTATTTTGTGCTTCTGGACAGCACACAGCTGGAGATGTAAGTAGGCAGTTTGGACTTGAGTGTGAACCTTGGGAGAAAGTGCTGAGCACTGGAAGCAGTGGGCATGGACTTGGTGGTTTTATCTCTGGAGTGGACGGAACCAAGCAAAGCAAGTGTGGAGAGACTAGTGGATCTCATGTCGCATCCTGTCTTTTTGCAGTAGGACAGAGTTTCTTTGCGAGTTTCCCTGCAGCATTAGTCTAGCTGTTACTGTAACCTGGTCTCACCGATTACTCTTGTGGTCCTGAACACTGCTTGATTAAGATAAGTAAAAAGATGATGTGTGCACTTTGTGAGTGTTAACACTTAACTCTGGCCTTATGATACAGTGTAAGACCCAGCAGAGCAGGAATTTGCTGAATAACTTCAGAAGCAAGAATGTCTTCTGGTTGAAAGAGAACAGCTGCTTTTCAGAGATGAAACTGTCTTGAGTAAAATTAAAGGTGTCAGAGAAGAGGTTCTTCCAAGATTGCAGATTAGAAAGGAGGTAACTACATAGTCTTGACCTTAGAGTTAAGTGATTCCCCTTTTCTGCTCAGTTTGGACTCACTAGTTGTTAGTATCCCGCACGTCTGCTGTTTCCCCTTCCCTCTCCTACCCTCTCCCATGCATACATTTTTCTGAACCATTTGAAAGTAAGTTGCAAAAGTCCAGACCTGGCACCCTAAGTCTTTCCTCATTATCATGAATACTTACTCTTAGGAGTGTGCATCTCCTAGGAATGAGGACGTTCTCCACACCATTACCAAACAGGAAATGAGTGCTAATTAAATAATTTAACTTAATAAATATATACAGTCTACACTCACTTTCCCAGTTGGTCTCCAAATTGTCTTTTACTGCTTTGTTTTGTTCTCTGATCAGGGAACTAGGCAAAATTCATGCAAATCTCTTTGGTTTCTTTGGATCTAGAGCAGTCAGCTTTACCATTTTTGCCTTTCGTGAGGCTTTTCTTTGAAGACTCTTGGCCAGCAGTCTTGTAGATTATGTCGTATTCTGTATTTACCTGATTGTTTCTTAATGTTTATAGTCAGATTAAATATTTTTGTGGAGAATATGTCATGGGTGGTATGATACCGTTCTTTATTTCATATCAAGTGATGTGTTACTGTGTGTATAACTTACATAGAGTAGAATTCATTGTTTGTTTTGAAAAATGCATGCAGTCTTGTAATCAGCACTATAGTCAAGATAGAGAGTAGAGTAATTCCAGCACCCCTTTGTCGTGATCCCTTTCCCACTGTCAGCTCCCAGCAACCACCCACCTGTGGCCTGGCCCGTAGTCCTGCCTCCCCAAGACCGTCACATCAGTACAACCATTTCACCTCTGGTTCCAGTGGCGATGGAGTCATGATATATCTCTGCATACTGCTCTTTAAGTTTCTCCTGTTGGGCTTCACTGAAAATCTTGAACTAGTAAACTATGTCTTTCACCAAATCTGGGACATGTTCAACTGATACCCCGTCAGATACTTTTTCTCTGACACTTGCTTTCTCCTCCCCTTCTGGGTCTCTGGTGTCTTGTGTTAGGTCTTTTGCTGTTGGTCTCATTGTCCATTTCTGGTGTGTCCTTCAGAGTCGACAGTGTGATCACAGTTTCCCCTTTCAGTTCCATGTTGCTGTTGAGCTCATTTAGAGAATTTTACAGTTTGTTATTTTAAAGTTCTGCAACTTCCAAAATTACTTTTATTTTTTCTAATGAGAATTTGTATCTTTCCATGTGCATTCATTTGCATTTACCTCATGGAATTCAGTTCAAAATCCCACTCTAGATCAGCCAAGGATTGGCATTTTCCTTGAAACCTGGTCACATTTTTCTGGTTTTTGTATGTTCCATGACTTCTGGGTAATCTTCGGGACCTTTTGGGTATTATGTTGTGTAGATTCTGGACCCTTTTGTAATCCCCTGGAGAATGCTGGTTGTCTTTATTGATTTCTTAAGCAGTGAGCCCAGTTGGGTTTGGGCGGAGTCATTTCTCACCATGTGGGCCGTGTGCCTCTCGATGGGTTTCCAAAGCCTGTAGTGTTGGTCTGGAGTGTGTGCTGTAGGCACTGCTGGGGGGAAGCCTGAGCCTCAGGGTTCTCAGCCTTTGCTGTGATGCTCTGGGTCTCTAACTCACCTGCATGGTGTGGGGGTTGGGGGAACCTGTTTTTAAACTGCGCTCCTGCCTCTGCCCTTTGTCTCTGCCCCTTTTGCCAGCTGAGGGCTGAGTAGGATTTGAGCACATTCTTTGGCTCATGGGGGCCCCTCTTCCTGGATTCCCAGCCCTGAAAATCAGAGTTTCTCTCCATTTAGCAGTGTCTGGGGCCTGCCTGCGCAAGCCTGCTAGAGAAAAGAAAGCAAAACCCAGGGAACTTCAGCCCCATGAGGGTTGCTTCTCTAAGTTTTCCCTCGTGTCTCCAACCCTGCTTTTGTTTCCCTTTGACATTCCTAAGGTAGTTGCTTTTTGTGTTTTGTGTATGATTTCTTAGTTGTAATCAGTAAGAGTAAAGTGCATGGGCTTATCCTGCCCTCCTGGAAATGGAACCCATGTTGTATGTGGTTTGTTTTGTTTTTTAATTTTAATTTTTTTAATGGAGTATTGGGGATTGAACCCACAACTTCATGCATGCCAAGCACAAAATTTACCACTGAGCTATACCCTCCTCCTATGTCATATGTTTTTAATGTTTTCTCAATGTGGAAAAATTTGTATGGTGAGAATATTAATCTAATTTTTAAAATAACTATAATATTTGGACCCATATCTTAAGTTATTTAAGGAGTCATTTAATGTAATAATAAGGTTGCATAAAGCTGATTTTTTCCCCACATGATTGGATTTTTAAACAGGACAAAAGAATGAATGCTTGGATTCTCAGCACTCCATCCTAGTTTTAGTCTTGATTTTTTTCCTCTTTGAGTTTGTCTGTCTCCTATTTATATTAAGTATAAAGTTAACTGTTTTATTTAAATGGTGCCTATATGATTACTTGGAAGAAGGAAATTAATTCAGCTTCTTGATTTCTTATGGAAACTTGCTTGTTTTAATACATTATGAATAAATCTGAAAGTAAAAGGTGAAATAAATTATATAAGTATTCATACTTTAAGTCTAAAATGTGCTGTCATTTAAATAAGGGAAATTGATTTCAGCCATTTATAAAACTGATCAAGGAGAGTTTGGAGCTTAGAAAATTTTCTTACATATTTAAGTTTTTTGAGCTGTAAAACAATTTTAGCTGATTTATGAGAAGAAATCGGTTATACCTATGGAATACTTCTACTCCAGGGATAATTTAAACCTTAAATTTTAATCTGCAAGCTATGAATAACTAACTAGTCTCTTAAAAAGGTTCAGAAATCCTTCATTGTTTCATCATTCCGTGATGTCAAATAGAAATTTCAGTGAGTTTCTGTGATGAATTTTTCTGAGCAGAAGCAGAAAATAGCCTTATTTCTAATTAATTTGTATAATATGTTTTAATCAGTATTTTAGAAAAGCATTTCATGCTTTGTTATTAGTTTGATTATACAGTTTTATAAATTGTTTGCAATATTAGTCGTTATGCTTAAATACACTGATTAAAGTCTTTGTGATTCAAGGAGTTCTAACTTTTAAATAATTTATGTTCAGTAGCATTAGTGACATGGAATCTGTACCTAATTTTTAGATCAGATTTCTTCTCTCCTAGCAACATGATGCAGAAGTTGAGCACTTAACTGAAGTTCTTAAAGAAGGAAAGAAAAAAAGCAAGAGGTTAAGGTCCTCTTTTGATGCATTGAAAGAATTGAATGATAGCTTCAAAAAACAGGTAAGACCTATTTTATCTGTATTAGATTGTAATACATTCTTAGAACTATATAGAGTAACAAATTATAAGTGAACATCTTAGAATATATTTTGGCTAGAGAAAATCTTGATTATCTTTATTTGTTAGCTTTATTATAAAATACTTCCAAATATAAATGAGGTATTCTTCACCAGCTGAGATGTTTGGCAACTTAAAAAAGTTTTTTAAATATAAGAGCAATTACTAGAATAAAAACAAGGAAAAGGAAAACCTGCTAACCTGGGGAGGTTTAGGCACTGATTTCTAGCTTTAGTGCTTCTCCTTGTAACTGCTGTTACACATCACACTTTGGAGTGTCTGTTGTATGCAGAGCTTGTGCTTGAAGGAGCATGAGCTTCTGTCATGAGTACAGGCTGGGGTCACAGGAACTGTAATTATGTACGTAAGTGGTGTGGTTTATTTAGGTCAGTCCTCACTAGTACTAAAGGTGCACCAAATTTTTGTGAGTTATATTTTTTAAATTTATTTTTACTTCCCTTTGCTAGTTTTTGACTGAAAGGTATGAAAGTGAAGGGATATGTGGAAGAGGGACAGGAGAATGATCATGTGTGTGGAGGAAGGAGTAGATGAGCAGAAACTGGGGTAAACCTAGACACATTAGCAGTGAAGGCATCGGGCTGGAAAACTCCATGGATTCTAAAATGTAGCTAAGCTTCGACTCTCAGAGGTAATTCTTCCTGGAATTCCTTAGCTGTGTGTTCTTCTCTGTTTCTGTTTTTGGTTTTCTGTAGTCACTGCTTGTTACAACCTTTCTCCTTGGCAGTGATAACTAAGTACGCCATTTCTCACTTGATCTAGTTCTTTGGCATCCCTGAATTCATGTGTTAGCCTCCCACAGTTAGAATATGACCTTGACTCACTGTTGTCTGGAAACCTGCTTTATCCCTGGAGGAGACTGCTTTTTCCCATCACAGTCTCGGTCTGGCACTCTTTTTTGACAAGGGTTTCTTTAACTGCTAGCTTAGGCACGTTGTTGCCCGTACCTATCTCTTAGGTTAATATAACCTGTGTTTGCATGCATGTGTGGGGACTGAAGTGGATTTATGCATCATTAAGTGATTGAACCTGTTGATAATTGGGTGTATTCCCCAGTGTGTCCAAACTGAAAGAACTTGGGAGAAACTCTTTGGTGCCCAGTGGAAGAATGCTTTTTTATGGTTACTCTGTTTAGTGTAGCTCAGGGGTTAGCAAATTTTTGTTGTTGTTAAGGACCAGATAGTAAATATTTTGGGCGCTGTGGACCATATGATCTCCGTCACACTTAACTCTGCTATTGTAGCGTAAAAGCAGCTGTAGGCAACAAGCAAGGGAGTGATCAGTGCTTTGCTCTTAATAAGACTTTAGTTATTAAAACAGTCAGTGATCACATGGCCTGTGGGCCATAGTTTGCCAACTTCTAGCATGAAGAATGTATGTACTTTGAAATTGTTAAATAAAAAGGTAAATTATTTCTGTGACCAACTTACATAGTAATTTGTGATAGCACTGGGTATATGTCAGTTTGCTTTAATAATAATTTATTATTAATGTTAATGAAACATTTCCCATTAAGTCTTACCAAGCTGAGGAGACAAGGGTTAATGTTCCAGACTCATCGGGGGAGGGAGACCAGTGGGCACCCTAGGCTCTCAGTAGGGAGCAGTAGGGTTGCACCCTGAGGGAGGCCAATTAGAGGTAAATTGAACCCTCCTCAAACTGAAACCTGGCTTTAATTGATTTCAGTTCCTAATCAGGCTAAGGTGCTCTGTCTGTGTTTTAAATACCTGGCAGAGAAAAGGATGAGCTCTTTCTGAAAGATATTGTGTGTATAAGAAATTATAAGTTTTTTTTCTGTCATCTGTACAAAATTAATAAGCACATTAAAGACAGAACGATGTGTCTAAATATGAAGAGAAAAAAACCCAGACAATATGTAGATGATCTGGATATTGGAGTTAATATAGGCAGTAACTTTAAAATAATGATTAATATGCTCAAGGAAGTAGAAAAAAAGATTGAGAACTTCCTTAGAGAACTAGAGCCTATAAAAGGAAATGAAAGTGAAATTCAAAAACCGAAGAATACACTAATTGTATTTCACAACTCCAGTGACTGGTTGTAACAGCAGACGAGGCACAGCAGAAGATGGGATTCGTGTGAACTGGAAGGTAGTTTCATAAAAAGTCTCGAGGTGAAAACACTGAGTGGAGAAGGAATGGAAAATTCATGAGAGACATGTGGGACATAGAAGGTTTAACATAGGAGTTCAGGAAGTAGTAAGGCCTTTGGAGTTTCTCACTTGTAATATAATTTTTCTTTAATTCACGGGTATGTACTGTTGCAGAGGAAGTATGAGTTTATGACAATACAGAGATTGAAAGGAAATTCCCATGCTGCTCAAAAAGTGAAAAGTTTCAAACAAGAAAAAGCACCAGTTTCAGAACCTTGTCACGTGTGATATGATTGAAATTTTCTGGGTTTTTTTTTTTTTTCCCCATTTAGTAAACATTGGTATGGAAGGATTCACCATAATAAGTCCTTTATAGAGAAATATCTCTTTATTTCAAATATGCTTTCATTTGCAAAAACAAAATATTTCAGTAGTGTTTTAGGCCTAGTAACACAGACAAATCACAGGAACTTAAGCTTAATAATGGCTTTGTTATTCGTCCTGTTTTGGAATCTACAAACTACAGTGTTACTTTTCTCTCAGGACTACAGTGAGCTCCGCTGATTTCTTTTTGCTAAGATTTCTTTCTTCTTTTTTTTACTTGGAGGTATAAGTAGCCTACAGTAACTCTGTGTGCAGATCCTTAAGTGTACAGTTGGATCAGCTTTGACAAATGCCTACCCTTATGTAACCTACACCTGGAAAATTCCCTCGTGTTCCTTCCCTGCAAGAAGTAGTTGTTGATCTGACTTCTGTCGCCATGAGTTAATTTTACCTATTTTAGGTAAAACTCGAGTCAGTGGCATTGTATTGTGCGTACTCTGTTGTGTGACTGTTGCAGTTTGTTTATCCGTCCTTCAGCTGATAGACACTTGGACTGTTTCTAGTTTTTGCCTCTCCATGAACAAAGCTGCTAAGGCTATTACGTACAAAGGCTTTTTGTGGACATGTGTTTTCATTCCTCTTGTAAATATAACTGAGACTGGAATTTCTGGGTCACGAGGTAGATGTGTGTTTAACTTTTGGGGAAATTGCCAGTTTTCCAGTGTTTGTACCATTTATATTCCTGCCAGCAGTGTATGTGTGTTCTGGTTGCTCCACCGCTTTGCTGTCACTTGGTGTTCTTTCTCATCTTGAGCTTTCATGGACCTGCTGGAGCAGCTCAGGGAAGCAGACCTTCTACAGCCAGAGGACCTGGGCCTGGACTTGTCCCGGGGCAGGCTGTCCGGGAGTTCTGCTAGCAGGAGGTGGAGGCCTGGGACCAGAACAGCAACATCCACAGTGTCAGGCGGGCCCAGGCCTCTGCGTTGCATCCAGGAGGAGCATGGGGACCACAGCCAGGGCAGCAGCACCAACCGTACATCTTTCCTGAGGGCTCTAGGCCAGGGTCTGTCTTCTAACCTGCCTGGTCCCTACGATCTCTGCTCCAGGTGGGGCTGCCCTGCCTGTTTTCCCCTCTGCGGGGCACCAGAAACTTAGGATTTTGTGGTTGCAAATGGTCATATTTTACTCCCCCTTCCCTTTTTCCTGTCATACAGCCCTCCATGTTTTATTAGAGGGGATGCTTTTTGTGAAAAATAATTTTTTAATTAAAAAAAACATTAAATTGGAAAAAGTGGAGATTTTATACTCAGGTACTCAAGATGATGGCAGTTTTCATCAAAAGTTCCTATTTGAAGAAAATGGAGGTTAAAAATTACTCTTGTTCTGAATAATGTGGTAACTTTGTTTTCATCCATCTGATTCTGTTTTTGTGGATAGCTATCTGTTTAATTTTGCCTTTTTATTAACTTGCTTTTATATTTCTGTCCAAAATTAAATCTAGCATAGTTCCCTGCTTAAGGTGATAAATGTTAAATTTAATTGACAAAGTGATGTGAAGGAATACTGAATCAGTCTAGTTGAATTTATAATTTTTTGTGGCATTTTGTCCTTATTTTCCTCCCATTTTTGTAGACTCCCAGAGAATAGGATTTCCAGGAAAATTTTTCCATACTCTGTTTATAGTGTTATAATGTAAAGAAAACCTACTTTTTTGGGAAGAAGATAGGAAGTTCCATGGTAGAAAGGGTTTAGCTTTTGAAACCTTTAAACTTATTAAAATTTGTTAGTTATGTGGTTTCATGCTCTTGAGTTAAGGCCAGTTTTACTTTTCTTTTACCAAACTTGGGTAGAGAATTTTGATGAGAATTCTGTTTTGATAATAATAAAGGAACTAAAAGACCTGCACCTTATGATGGGTTTTCTCCCCTTCTGTCAGTCAGTGTTTTAATGTGTTTCTAATGTTAACTGGAGATACTTGATTTGGAATTTCTTTCATATGGAGATTTATCATTCAGTACATATTTCAGTGAAGTGTTTTTTTAAGGTAAATTATGCTGTAATCATTTGCCAAATTTAAAACTTGCCTTTGAAGTTTTAGGAGGCTGTGAATTCAAGTAAAAGTTTGATTTAATTTTTTGCATATAGATACCACTTAATGGACTAAGGTTTATGAGCTCTTAACTGTCTTCATAGACTGGATTTCATATCATCACCTCAGCAAGTTGAAACACGAAGAATCTGGGGTGGACAGTGAGAAGCCAGCACTTGGAGAGATGACATTCAGGAGAAGTGTGTGAAGGTTTGCTTTTGAGTTTGAAATGCATGACTCAGTGGACATGAACAGTGAAAAAGGCATTTAGTGGTATATTTTACATGAGAAAAAAAATATTGTAAGTATTTTTGATAGCAAATTAATCATTCCAATAGTCAGTTCTAAAAAGATTCATTTCAGACTTAGTTAAACCTAATTACCTCCCCCCCCAAAAAAGAAAAATGAGTTAATTTGAATAATTAATGGAGGTACTGGGGATTCAACACAGGACCTTGTGCATGCTAAGCAGACGCTCTACCCCTGAGCTATACCCTCCCCTCGTACTTACATTTTTATTAACATGATGGAAATTTCATTTTAAAAACAGACCAGAAATTGAAAACCTACTTCAAAAATTGCAAAGTAATTGTATATTAGAGTTAGGCAGTTAATCAGTGATATAAACAATTTCTGATACGTATCATTTTAGGATTCAGATCCCACTAAAATAATTTTATTTCGCTTTTTGTCATGAAGGGATAAAAAGTATTTTCAAGGGGCTTCTCATTAACAAAGAGAAATGACTGTTTTCTTAAATTACAGACGTTAATTTGGATATTGATACTCACGGTTTCCAGTCAGTATGAATTGTCATTAGAGATTCATTTGTATTCCACGAGAAATACATTAAAACTCTGAAGGGTGGATATCTAAAGTTGTTTGTTTGGTTTAACATTTTCAGAAACAGTTTCATAATTATTAAACAGGCCAGGGTTTCATTTTAGGATATCATTTCCAGTTTCATCCTGGCCTAAAAAGTTTCTTCTGAATGCCTTTTGTGCTAGATAGGATAATGCCCCAGATGTTCATAACCTAATCCCTGGAACCTGTCAGTGGTTACAAGTAAATTAAGGTTGTTGATCAGCTGACCCTTCAAACCAGTCAGGATTATCTGGGTGGGTCCATTAATCACAGGACTGCTTCAAACCAGACAGAAGGGACAGAAGAGGAGGTCAGAGACTCGGCTTATCCTTGCTGGTTTTGAAGGTGGAGGAAGAGGGTCACACCCAAGGAGTGGGAGTTGCTCCTGGAAGCCAGGAGTTACCCTCCGCTGACAGCCAGCAAGGATCTCAGTCCTACAAGCACAAGACAGTGAGTGTAGTCAGCAGCTGGAGGAGCAGCATGTGGCCCCCTAGTCTCCAGAAAGGAGCCCAGCTCTGCTCACACCTGGATTTTAGCCGGTGAGAATCCATAATTTGTTATGGCAGGAATGGGAAACAAATGCACCTTTGTTTAGAATTTCTCTTTTAGCACCTCCATCAACTATTCTGTCTATATCTAGCCTCACTTTAGAAGTAGCTGCTGACTAGGAGGGCCTCCAGTATTAAAGTTCTGTAGAGAAATACTGTTTGTTAGAACTGGATGCAATAGGGCAGTCCTAGGATATTAAGGCTAACAGTTGATAATTTTAGCAGATAGTGTATGGGTCACAATTTGTTTTTACATCAGATTACTGGCATAAGGGAATATTTAGCATGTGTTTGGAACAGGGTTCTTTTTATCATCCTTAAATAAGGATCATTACTTATTGACTTATTCTAGATTTAGTTTTTGGTGAGCCTTGATCTTTAAAATATTTTCCATTTATGGTTCCTAGTATATTAGTAAAGGTAGAATAATGTTAAAGCTTATTAATAGTCTTCTTCATAGAAAAAGAGAAGGATAAATAGAACCAAATTTCTTAATTTCTTAATTGAATATACTTGTGGCCAAAAGCAGCGAGTATTCAGATATTTTTAGGTGTATGTACAATTCTGATTTAAAATAAGGCAGTCTTTTTTTGTGACATTATTGTATGAATCACTTTGATGGCCCCTATGTTTAAGAATACTAGTGTAACGGAAAATATCTCAGAATCATGGCTCCACAAATTACTTTTGGGGACTTCTGACACGTTTTGTTGTATATTTTATCACAGCCATGATCCATTATCATTTGAAGAGTGATTTAATATTTTAAAACACAAACAGCTATTGGGGACTAAATATGGTATATTTTAAGTAGAAGATCAAACCGCATAAGAAACCGCCTTAATAAGATCAGTTTTCCTTGTGTGGCTCAAAAACAGATCGGTGGAATATTTTCAAAGAAACTGCAAAATAAGTAATTCAGTATAACTTAAAGTGGAATCGGCTGCTTGAAGTTGCAACCTGAAGTTACACTGATGATTGGAAAAGTACCTGTAGAAAGAAGATTGACATCACCAATATGGCAGATTGGGGAGCTCCAGGCCCTTGTTCCCTAGTGGAGATGCTGAGGTAACAACAGGGTACTGACCGGACATATGTTTGTGAGAATTCTAGAGACCAGTTGAGAAACTGCAGCACCCAAGCCAACATGTAACCAGGAAGAGGCTCCATCGAAGGGAAGGAAAGTTTGTGACATTTGGGGTGCCTGTGTCCGTTTCATTGTAGCCCAGTGCAGTCAGGAGGACACACTCCTGTAACCATGGCTCCTCCCTGGGGACAGAAACAGGCGAGGACTGTGTGTCCAACATTTTACCTTGTCGGGTACTGGCTGCAGGACTGGTTTCTGTTTTACTTGACTAGGTACTGACGAGAATGGTGACATTATTTGGAAGCTTCAGAAAATAGTCGTGAATGCTGCAGTGCATTAGAGCTGCACAGATCTACACTTCTCCAGGCAGATGCCAGGGGAGAAGGAGTACAGGCTCCCAAGAAGAAAACAGGTAAGCCACGTTGGAAATTGAGACAGTTAAAGCACACACACATAAGGCCAGAGAAGACACCTCCCTAGAAAAGTTTTGAGAGGCCCCTGAACCACAAGCTGGACCGGTGATGAAGGTCTTCCCCTCCACAAAGCCACTCATAAGGACTGGGAGAGGCAGTGGTTTTTACCACATGCCAAAGTAAAAATAAAGGAAAGAAAGACATATGGCTCAGTCAAAGGAACAAAACAAACTCCAGAACTGACTATAAAGAAATGCATATCTCCAAACTTCCAGGCAGAGAATTTTAAAACTCTCTTTAAGATGTTCAGTGAGCTAAATAAAAGAGAACACAGATAGACAACTAAGCAAAATCAGGAAAACAGTGTGTGAGCAAATTGAAAATATCACGAAAAGACAGAAGTTCTAAGAAAGAACCAAATGACTCTGGGAGCTAAAGAATACAATAATTTTAACTGAAAAACTTCATTACAGAGGCTCAACAGCAGACTTCATCAGGCAGAGGAAAGACTCAGCAAAGATGAAGATAGGTTATAGAAGTCATTCAGTCAGGAGCAAAAAGTGGGGGAAACTGAAGAGAGCCTGAGGGACTTACAGAACATCATCAGGTGGACTGAGTGGACTAACGTATGCATTATGGGAGACCAGAAACAGAAGAGAAAGGGGCAGAGATTATTTGAATAAATGATGGCCGAAAACTTCCCAAGACTGAGGAAATAAATGGACATACAATTCAAGAAGCTCAACAAACTCCAACTAGGATACCCCCACCCAAAAACTCATTCTGGGACACATTGTAATTAAACTGCTGAAAGTCAAAGACAGACTGGTAATCATCAGGAGAAAAGTGATTTTTCACATACAAGTGAGCTTTTCTAAAAAAACCTTGGAGATTTTGCGGGTTTGGTTCCAAACCACTGCAGTAAAATGAGTCAGATTAATGGTTTGGTTTCCCAGTTCATATAAAAGTGACATTTACATTGTACTGTAGTCTGTTAAGTGTGCAATAGCATTGTGTCAAAAAACAACGTAAATACCTTAAGAAATGCTGTACCTGAGCCTTCAGTGAGTTGTAATCTTTTTGCTGGTGGAGGATTTGAAATGCTGTTGGAAAAATGGTGCCAGTAGACTTGCTCAGTGCAGGATTGTCACAAACCTTCAGTTTGTAAAAACTGCCGTGTCTGCCACGTACAGTAAAGCAAAACACGATAAAACGAGGTCTACCTGTATCGGTGGGTTTCTTAGCGGAAACTTTGCAGGCCTGGAGGCAGTGGGATGATGTACCAATCATGATACAGTATCTGCAGAATTGTCCTTCAGAAATGAAGGTGAGATTAAGACTTTGCCATATAAACAAATGTTCAGTGAGTTCATGACTAATAGACCGGCCCTGTGAGAAATGTTAATAGAGTCCTGCAGTTTGAAATGAAAGCACACCAAACAGCTACATGAAGCTGTATTATAGAGTTCTTCAGTAAAGGGAAATACATGGGCAAATACAGTAACCTGTATTGTAATTTTGGTGCATAAGTCCACTTTTAATTCTTGCATAGAATTTAAAAGACAAAAGTATAAAAAATAATTGTAAATCTGTGCTAATGAGTTGTACAAAGTATAAAGATGTAATTTGTGACATCGATAATACAGGTAGGGTGGTGGAGCTGTAACGTAGTATTTTGATGTGTAACTGAAGTTTATACTTTAAAAGACTTTTGACTTTAACGTGTTTTGCATAATTGCAGTGGTAACTGCAAAGAAAATATCTGGAGTATACGCAAAAGGAAATGAGAAGTAGATGAAAGTATATCACTACAAAAAAAAAAAAATCAGTGAAACATGAAAGAAAGAAGGCAGTACAAGAAAAAAGAAGGGACCAAAAGCTCTAAGGTACACAGAGCACAGGTAAAAAAGGGCAACAATCATTCCCTGTTAGTAATTGCTCTAAATGTAAATAAATTAAACTCCCCAATCAAAAGACATAAGATTGGCTGAATGAATTAAAAAAACAGTATTGAACTGTTTGCTGCCTACAAGAGACTCACTTCCCCTAACCCCTGGCAACATCATTCTGCTTTGTATGTTTCTTAAAAACAACCAGCTTAAAAAAATCCTCATGCCTAAGAGACACATTTTGGGGTGGCAAATTTTGCTCCCCTGCAAGGACACAATGCTAAGTGAAATAAGGCGAAATACTGTATAATTCTGCTTGTATGAGGTCCTTGGAATAGTTAAATTCATGGGGACAGAAAGTAGAATGATAGTTGCCAGGGGTTAGGGGAAGGAGAAGAGTTAATGTTTAACAGGTATAGAGTTTGTTTTACAAGATGAAAAAAGTTCTGTGGATAGTGGTGCTGGTAGCACAACAGTGTGGATGCACTTAATGCCATTGAACTGTACACTTCTAAATGGGTAAGATAGTTGTAGGGGAGCAGAATTTGCCACCCCAAAATATGTCTCTTTGGCATATTATTTTAAGCTGGTCATTTTCTAAGAAACAGCAGATGTGGGAAAAACTCTGAAAACCAAGCAGGAGTTACCCTCTGGGAAGAAACATTTTACATCTATAAAGGAAATCTCCCGTTTGTTAAGGATGTCTCCCTCTTCTGTACCAGAAGGAGGAGGACTAAATCTCTAGAAAGTCTTATGTATGAAAGCAATGACAGACCCGCCTAACCACCTTACCTTTGTTTGCTGAGCTTATCCTGGTAACTTCTGATAACTGACTCTCTCCACCCTCAACATTCTCTTTAATTTTTAGTTGGAGATGATAGTATTAAGGTGAGAGCTTCGACCATTTTGGCAAGTTAGTTTTCCTGGGTCTCTCCCATGTATATGTGTTCTTAAAGTTTTGCTTGATTTTCTCCTGTTAATCTGTTTCATGTCAATTTAATTCCTAAACCAGCCAAAAGAACCTAGAAGAGTAGAGGAAAATTTCTCCCTCCCCAAACAGATCTTTTGTATGCAATTTGGAAGGAGAAACTGAAGTTGCATCCCTATTGTTTTCTCTCTGGGGAGGTTGGAGCTTCTCTGTTGTTCCTTATCGCTGTCTTGTTGGGGAGGGGTAGCAGCTGGGCCCACGGCAACTCCTCTTACTGCTGAATCTCCTCCTTTAACTTCTAATTCTGTCCCAGGTGCATGTTTAGCTGTGTCCAAGGGCACCTGCTTCCGTTGCAGAACACGCTTAACATCAGATAGAGGCCTGGGGGCAGTGAGAGCCACGTGTGCTGTTTCCTTGGGGGCTCCACTCTCATGGGTTCCAGATTGATCTTGCTCCATGCATAGCCCCCTTCACATCCCTCTCCCCTTCCTGCCTGCCCTGCTGACTTCAGACTGACACCAGACGCAGAACTTAACAAGCTTCCACAACTGCACATAGTCAAATTCTTAGAAAAAAAAATATATATATATATAATATAACAATGTAATATATTTATATGGTATATATAAATATTACATAATTTTTTTAAAATGGTTCTGCTTCTCTGTCTAAACTCTGACTTCTACTCCCAGCTATATGCTGTTCACAAGAAACACTTTAAATGTAAAGGACATGTATATTAAAAGCAAAAAGATGGAAAAGAGATCCCACATAAATTCTAAGCATAAGAAAGAAAGCCAGAATAGTTATATTACATCAGATAAAATAGACTTAAGGGTAAAAAACACTACAGAGATAGAGGAATATTTCCTAGTGATAAAGGGGTCAAATCAACAAGATCTAATAATCCTAGGTTCTTATGTATCTAATAATGAAGCTTCAATATACATGAAGCAAAACTTGAAAGAACTGAAAGTAGGAGTAGATAAACCTACAATCACAGTTGGAAATTTCCTTGCTCACTTATTATTTTATGGAACAAAGGCAGCGAACCACTAAAGAGAGAGAAGATTTAAATGATGTCAGTGCAACCTGTCACTTATGGAACAGTACTCTCAACAATAGCGGGATATTTTATTTCTCAAGTACACATCAAAACCAAATCAGAATCCCAGTGGACTTTTTGGGGCGTGGAGGTAATTAACAAGCTGATTCTAAAATTTATATGAAAAGGCCGATAATCCATATAAGTCAGAACAATCTTGCAAAGGAAAAACATGATTTACACTATCTTGATTTCATGACTTACTATAACGCTAGCATAATCAGGACAGTAAGGTCCCGTTGTAAAGATAGACAAGTAGATCAGACAGAATAGAAAGTCTCAAAATTGACCCACACTTACCTTGTCAGTTGATTTTCAAGAAAGCACCACAGCAATTAAATATGGAAAGGAAATTCTTTTTAACAAAGGGTGCTAGACAAACTAGCTATGTATATGGGGAAAAAATGAGCCTTGATCCATATCTCATACCACATAAAAAATAAACTAGAATTGGATCACAGATGTTGTTAAAGAATAAAATTCAACAGAAAAAATGCTCACTATCACCAATTATCAGAGAAATGCAAATCAAAACTACAATGAGGTATCACCTCACACCAGTCAGAATGGCCATTAAAAAGTCCACGATAAATGTGGGAGAGGATGTGGAGAAAAGGGAACCCTCCTACACTGCTGGTGGGGATGTAGTCTGGGGCAGCCATTATAGAAAGGTATGGAGATTCCTCAAAAAACTAAAAATAGACTTACCATATGATCCAGTAATCCCACTCCTGGGCATATATCCAGAGGGAACTCTTAATTCGAAAAGTTACATGTCATAAAATAACAGCAACATTGATGGACCTGGAGATCGGCATTCTAAGTAAGCAAGAAAGAGAAAGACAAATACCATATGACATCACTTACATGTGAAGTCTAAAAAAGGACAAACGAACTTATTTACGAAACAAAAACAGACTCAACAGACATAGAAAACAAACTAATGGTTCCCAGGGGGTGAAGGAGGTGGGAAGGGATAAACTGGGAGTTCGAGATTTGCAAATATTAACTAATATATATAAAATAGAACAAATTTATACTGTATAGCATAAGGAGCTATATTCAGTATCTTGTAACTCATGGTGAAAAACAATATGAAAACGAATATGTTTCTATATGACTGAAGCATTGTGCTGTACACCAGAAATTGACACAACATTGTAAACTGACTGTATACTTCAACTGAAAAAAAGATAACATGCACAAGCTTTGCAGTGAACCCTTCACTTCCTAAACCCACATGTGATAACTTCTCCAATGCTGCTCCGCCTCCCAGCCTAGAAACTTACTGGAATGACCGACATTTTTTAAATTTAAAGGTGGGATGGGGGTGGGAGGTAGAAACCTGCATTGGAGGCTAGAGCGTGTCACCCACATGATCCAAACATTGGAGATGATCCTTGGCTGGAGAGAGGGAAGTCACTGGCGAAATCAATGCAAAGCCCCCTTCTAGGGAACAGGCTTGGGGTTCTGGAAAGTAAGGGGTGCATATTCTGGCTGGATGACAGCCCCTGGGCTTCGAGCATTCACCCTGTGCCGAGTGCTTCACGCATCGTTTATCTCGTCTTCACAACAGCTGTGCCAGGGAGCAAGTGCCCACTTTTTTTTTTAATCGATGAGACAGAGGTTTCAGGAGGTGCAGGAACTTGCACTGGGTCACACAGCCCAGAAGGGAAAGGGCTGCGATGTGAATCCTGCTCAGTGTCCCCTGATGTTCTTTTGAATAATAAACATCCCTTTATTTGCCTGGCACGTAGCATACGCTCAGTCACATCTACTTTGAGCTACTGGACTGAACAGAAACAGCTGTTCACTGGTGCTGCAGACTTCCAGGCTAGAGGCAGGAAAGCAACCTCAAGACTGTGTTGTCACACAAAGTGCTGGTGGCCGCTGCAGTTCTCCATTTGTTTGGGAGATAAGTCCGCAGCCCGCATTCTTGGGGTTTGCTGGTTCAATCCTTTCCCTAGTCTCTAGTTCATGGGTTACTACTCGTATGTTAATGGGCACGTGAGGTCAAGGCCATTGCTAGTGGGACTCTTAGAAGCCAAAAATCAGCAAAAATTGTTGGGCACGAGTTGGGCATTTAAAAGTTGTTAGAGCACTCACCACCTAGCCCACAGACTCTCACGTCAGAATAAGTTGGTCACGGATTAGGTTAGGTTGACACTAGGTAAAGGAAATTTCCACGCTGTGAAGTATGCTGTTAAGGCACCGTATGATTTCCAACCTCACGGCCCATCCCTCTTAGGTATTTAGTTTGGCTTCCGAGGGAACCAAGGCCTAGCTAAAAGAACAGGATCTTTCTTTTACATCCAAAGAGTGGAAAGTGCCCCCCTTCTGGCACACCTGCTTATTTTCTGTTTAAGAACTTTAGTCCCTGAAGCTGCCGACATTTAGCAAAATGGCTAAGTTTTACTAAAAAACAACCTAGAAATACAACAGCCATTATAAGAGATGTTAGACAGGATCATTCGTTTAAGATGTGGACTTGAGAGTAAAGTTCCTGAAACAAGTGAACAGAAGAGGACATGTATTTTAATGGGTATGTATAAACTTCCAAAAGTTTTCAAAATTCCAGAATAGTTTGAAAGATTCATTGCAAAAGGCTAATGAACAGTCAGAGACACAAAAAGCATCTAAAACAACGCCTACTTTGAAACACGTGGGTCCAAAGATCAGTGTCTCAGCTGTAATCACCTGGAAAAGAGAGTCTTCAAAGGTCCTAAACAGGTTTTTCAGTATCAACTGAATGTCCCTGTACAGGCCCCTCCCAGAGTTGATAAAACATTTTGTAAAACTGCTGTTACTCCCTTAAACAGGCAGGGGAAACTGAAATTATTCAGTCTGGTAGGAATTTTTTTAGGTCTTCTCCCCAAGCTAAATGTAACCAGAGACAAAGAGAAACATTAAAAGAAAACCAAACAAGCCCAGCTGTCTTTGTTTCACAAATCAAACCTTTTAAAGGGCCAAAGGTGTGGCTCTAGAAGTTCAAAAGTTCATGTCTTTTTTATTGCCAATCCCTCAAACTTCACCTGTTCCTCCCAATTGTCTTTGTCAAATTGATTTTGTCACCAGAGACTCCAGTCTGTTCATAACTATTTCGATCAGGTTTGCCTCCACCGAGAGCTTGTCTGCACACAGTAAAGCCAGTCTGCTGACACCGGGTTGTGGTGAAGGACAGTGCGGTGTTTATTGTAGGGCACCAAGCGAGGAGTCCAGTCAGCTAGTGCTTAAAAACTCCCAGATGGCTTTCAGGAAAAGGTTTTTTAAAGGCAGGGTGAAGGACAGGGTCATAGGGGTGTGTGGCCAGCTTGTGATTCATGGGTGGTGAGGTAATCAGGCGTCAACATCATCGACCTACTTGGTAGAATCAGTCTGGGATCTACGTGCTGTGGGGAGCATACAGTTAACCTCTTTCTACCTGGTGGGGGTTTCAGTATCTGCAAAATAAACAGCTTAAAGGATTTGGCTTAATACCATCTCTAGCCCTTGAGGAACTAAAGGCCCTTGGCTTTGTGTAATGGCTAAACTACTATTATTTTGTTTAATGGTGAAACTACTATTATTTTGTCTTGCTTGACTGTTTTCCTTTGTTTCTGCATTTCCTCACTTCTCTGATTAAATGTGCTCTTTGGAACTCAGGGAAGGCCTAGGAGGCTCAAGTTTTTCTATAAACAAGAGGCAGACGGAGGACATGGTGGGGGGAAGGTAACTGTCCTGAGAAGGCCCCGTAGGGTCCTGCTAAGTTAAAAATGTCATGAGGATGAAGCAAAAACGCCATGACGTCTGGGTACCACATCAAGGTTCAGCAAAGCTGTGAGGACTGCTGAGTGGCAGCTGAGAGTGACACTAACGCCTTAAATTCTGATTGCATCTCTTGGTTAGCCTGGCTGAGAGTTTGATCAAAAGTGGGGACTAGTTAAGGAGAAACCCACGGGCTCCAAATGCTGTCACTTGCCCTGAAGCCCAGGATACTGCACCTGGACTTCATACCTGACCTGGCCTAGGTGTGGTTTTGACCTTCCCCAGAAATGCAGTCTTAATCAGACAGTCTGGAATTTTCTGGGCAACACCCACAAGGTACTCTGTCTCCTAGGTCCTTTCCATCCTTGGGGAGGAAGGAGTATTCTGCACGGGAGACCCCTGCCCTTCCTCCTGGAAGGTGACTGGGCCTGAAACAATCCTTTTCTTTTGCTAATAGCTCCCTTGTCCCACCCTCCTTCCACCTATATATATATATATATTAACAACCCATTGGTTTCTTTCTGTTTATACCCTGGGATGTCCCTGACTCATGAATCACTGAATAAAGCCAATTAGATCTTTAATTTGCTTGGTGGAATTTTGGTTTTTAACAGCTGTCCTTTTCATCTTAGCAGCTGGTATTTCCCTTTCTCCCTTCTCCACAGACCAGCCCACAGCACTTGCCAGCACCGCCCCCACTCACCAGCATATCCCAGGAAGGTCCTCTCTCCTGTGCCAAACCATCTACTCCTGCAGAGGCCCCGGACCCGCTGGAATGGAATAGCATATAGCGATGTGATTTCAGCGTGTGGAGGTAATGAGGGGGTTTCAGATGTGAAACAGTGGGCTGAAGACAGAGCCCCTGTCTGCCAAATGCTCCCTCTCCCTGCTGCTTTCGGAGACACTCTGGAAGCTTAGATGAGAGAGGGGACAGAGGGACTCCCACCAGGACCTCACATTGCCCTGGTTAATCTTCAGGCTCACCCACCTTCACTCAGGCCCTGGGTAAACAGATTTCCATTGCTTCTGTTGAGCACTTCCTCAAAAGATAAAAATGGCCTATCCAGGAAGAAAAAAATCCTGCTACCAGATGTCATATCAAAAATCACTGGGGAAAATATCCCGAAGGTCACAGTTAGAAACAAGGTCCCCTCCAAGTCTCCAAAACTGGGGACCCTTGAGGCCACAAAACCCACAGACACAGAAGCAGAAAACACAGACCACAATGAAAAGGTAATGGACTTGCTTTAGTACATCCCACTGCGGTTTAAGAGAAAATGTACAAACCTTTGCAAATGCTACATCTGCCCACAGGAACCCCTGAACATTGTAAGTCCCACAGAACAATTAGATTTGGCAAGACATTTTCTTCTCATCCAAGTTAAGCCTGCCAAATCAATCCTTCATCCAGGTGGAGAAATGTGTCCAGTGAAAGTGGAATCAAAGATTTCCTGGTTCCCACCCTGGCTCACTCATTTCTACAGCAAACTAATCTTGCAGGCATGCTGCCAGGGGATGCTTACTCACTAGCCTCTGCCACACAGGTAATTGTGCCATGTGCCCAGTGACCTTCACAGCTGCACAGTCCAGCTCTGCTTGGGGACGGGTTGCGCCCTCTTCCGTGTGTTTGCGTCTCATGGTCAGTTTCGCCTCTGCCTGCCTGGGCCTCAGTTTTACCTCCTACTTAGCAGACACACCCATATAAGCCACTCCTTCCCCGTGAGATATTCTAAATCTTGCAGGTGGAAACCTCTAACAAATTCGAAAGGTAAATTGATGATTGAAGTCTTTTTCACCTTTTTATCAAGGTGAAACTGAGCAGGACCCTGTGGGGCCCTCCCAGGTACAGAAGCCCCTGTGTCCCCCGTTTCTTGTTTGTAGAAAAAGGCTTTTTTTTTTTTTTTTTTTAAATCCTACTACACCTCTTGGTTCCAAAGAGCAGATAACTAACTAGGGAAATGAGGGAATGCAGAAATGAAAATAAAGCAGTCAAGAAATAATAGTTCAGTGATAAAACAATATAAAACGGAGTCCTGGCTCCGCATCAAGGGATAGACATAAGTGTCTGATACTATCTTTGAGTTGTTCTGCAGGAACTGAGCCCCCCCGCCCCAAGTCGGGGGTGGTAACTGCATGCAGAGACACCTAGACTGGTTGGAACCAGAAGGTTGATAACTGAGATTCCTGAAACACCACCCTGTTACCTCCCCACCAAGCAATCAGGAGAGTCATGCACCCTCAGCTCTCACCCCCAAATGTTGCCTTTCAAAACTCTTCCTTGAAAGCCATCAGTGAGGTCAGAGCTCCTGAGCACAAGGCACCCATCCTCCTTGCTTGGCCCTGCAGTAAACCTTCCTATGCTCTAAACTCCAGTGTTTCTGTTTGGCCTCACATTGCGCCATTAGGCACATGAAGTCCAGCCACACTAGTATCCTCTTTCTGCTTAAGGTGGATAGTCTTCATTGGGCCAGGGTTGTGGGGGCAGGTGAGTTGGGGCCCAGGACCTCTGGGCTGGCTTCACTTCACCCTTGCCCTTTGCCCTTTATCTGTAGCATCTCCCTGACCACCCTGGCCCCACCCATTCTCACCTCTTCTCTGGCCCTTCTCCTGCCCCGTCTGCCTCTCACAAGTCTCTCCACTCCCCCAACACAGACCTCCATTACTTCCTGGATCGCCAGTGTGTCTCCCGTCTCCCACCCCCTTGTGCTCTTGGTTATCATGGGAACCATGCTAATCACTGGATTACCTCCCCCTCCCCTGTTTGTGCTCTCCCACTTACTACCTGTGTGACCTTGGCCAAGTGATACAACTTCTCTGGGCTTGTCCCACTATAAAATGGGTTAATAAGAGCACCTACTTCCTAGAGTTATTATGAGGATTAAATATCTGTCTTGGTTGCCAGGAGGATGGAGGGTGGGAAGGGACAGACTGGGATTTCAAAATGTAGAATAGATAAACAAGATTGCACTGTGTAGCACAGGGAAATAAGTACAGGATTTTGTGGCTCACAGCAGAAGAGAATGTGACAATGAATGTATGTATGTTCATGTATAACTGAAAAATTGTGCTCTACACTGCAGTTTGACACAACATTGTAAAATGATTATAACTCAATAAAAAGTTTAAAAAAAAACAAGAAAAAAAAATCTGTCTTAAGATCAGCACAACGTCCAGAAATGTCTCAACATTGACGTACTTTTACTTTTACCGAATATAATTTCAGTGTAGGCCAACAACAATGGACCCCAAAATGGCTCAGGCCCAGGCATTCTCCTCTTGTTCACATACCGGTCCCAGGCAGGTATGGCAGGTGGCAGGGCGGCCTCTTCCACAGTCATTTAAACACCCAGGCTGATGGGACGCTGCCGTCCTCAACACGCGGCTTCCCAAGTTGCCTCGGGGTTCTCCGTCCTGCCAGCCAAGAGGGAGAGAGGATGAGATGTGCTTGTGGAGGTTTTTATGCGCCAGGCACTCAGTGACTGGGGAATTATCCCAGACGCTCACCTCTCCTGAACATCTGATCAAAGCTCTGTTCCTTTTCCCTCCTGCCTCTATCCATCCTGCATACCTAAAACATAAATCTAATTATGGCCTTCCCCGGCTCAGGGACTTTTGATGGCTCCCCAGGGCTGCCATGTTAAAGCCTAAACTCCTTGGCTTGGTACCTACAGGGTCCTCTCCAAATTCGATCCACTCCCCAAGTCCCATTTTACAACAAACAGGTGAAATGCTCATGATTCCAGGCACACCCTTATTCCCAGACCTCATAGCCTTCCCTCAAAGCAAAATGATCTCTTGCTTATATGCACCAGGCATGTTGCTCACCTTCAAGTCAGCTCCAAGCTCACCTCCTCCATGAAGCCTGCCAGGCAGACTGTTGGACCCCTTCCTTGGGCCACTCACTGGCTCACAGCTAAAGGTAAGGGCTCCACCTTGTTAATCTGTTCCAGCACTTAGCACCATCTTCTGAACACAGTACGTGCTCAATAAATGTCTGGCTGGTAAGTTCCCTGGCTTCTGATGAGAGGGACGTTCTGGAGTCAAGCTGTAGTCCAAGTCCTGGGCTAGCCACTCACCAGCTGTCAGCTTGGGCGAACACCTTAACTTCTCCGTGCCTCATTTTCCTCAGCTGAAAGATCAGAAAAGCTCCTACCTTGTGGTGCTGCTGTGAGGGCCTGATTAAGGTGAGATGGTGTGTAGATTGTAGCACCTCCCTGGCTCAGAGAATGCTGGTTTCCCTTTGCCTCCATGTGTTCTGCTCACCCCAATTGCCCAAGTACCTTTCTCTCTATACCCAGCAGGGAAAGGCTCCTAGAAATAAGATTTAGATACATGACCCCTCCCCAATCCCCCAAGGTTTCCATGAGGCAGCAGAGATACTGACCACTTCTGGGTCTGCTCACGGGCCGTCACTGTTGAAGGCTCGAAGGCCTCCCTCCATGCGTCATGGGCTTTGATGCTCTTCTGTCTCCAGTCATCCATCTGCTTAGAAATGCCTTCGAAGTCCAGGTAAAACTTCTGTCTTTGGAAGGAGCTCCCAGAAGATGTCCAAACACCCTGCCCCCTCCCCTCCTAGTCTCCCACGCCATCCATCTGAGTGGTCCCCCAGACTCATCTGGAGCTGACCCAAGCAGACACAAGCCCCAGACACCATGGTACAATTTTATTCACAGGTTCCAGACACCCAGGCTGGGCTAGGCACAGAGGATATGTTCTTGCCAGTGGCAGAAAAAAAAAAAAACTGATAGCGCACGTCTGTTAATACTAACCATTTTAATTTAAATTAATAGCATTTCTGGAAGACAAATGCAGTTGATAGAAAATATAAAAACTTCTACTGTACAAATTTTACATCACATTCAAAAAAGCAAGTGTGTGCCTCATGGCCACAGAAGACGCTGGGTTTGCACACACAGAGGAAATCCTGGCTGATGCAGGAGCATCGCATGAGCTCTCTAACTGGTTTCACATTTACATCTCCACCTGGCCCCCAAATCCACAGAGAATGCCACCGCCTTAGGCTGACAAGGCACACCATTTCCCTTGGGGATCACATAAAGAAATGCCACAAGAGGGCAGAGGGATTCCAGGCTCTGCACACGTCGCTGATTTGGTGACAGGGAGGGGTCAACGTAGCTCCATGCGCTCATGACTGACCGGGAAGTCACTAGGATTCAATACCTCGAGTAGGATGGAGACACACGGGTTGCGGCTCTGGTGGCTAAAAACAATGGGGACAGACCCGAGGGCTTTAGAGGTGAAGCTGGAGAGTCAGAGGGGGTGCTGATGGGCTGAAGCCTGGGCTCCATTCTCAGACCCCACGAGGACTTCCGCAGCCCCCAGGCTCCCACCTGGGAGGCCTCCCAGCTTCTCCATCCCTTTCACAGCTGGCTGTGAGGGCTGAATTCACAGTATCTGCCCTCCTTCCTGTGTTTCCAAGGCAGACGCGGAGAGCACATGGAAGGGCGAGCATGTCTCAATTCACAGTCACTTAAACAGACAGGGCGAGGGGGACCACCTGGGGGAGCGTTCCTCAAGCGTTTCTCTTACATGACAGGCAGTGCAGAGGCTCAGGCTGAGAGCAGAAGGCATCCCAGTGCCCTGGCGAGGGCGGGGGTGTCCCCCAGTCCCTCAGCTCCACCCTCAGGGTTCCCTCAGAGCGGGCACTGTGACCCCCCCCCCACCGGCCCCCAGCACTTGCACAAGACACAGTGAAAGCTTCCCGAACTGACCCAACAGTGTGACGTGCACAAGAAACAACAAAACCCAGACTGACTTTCTGAGAGCTGAGCCCAACTCGACTTGCTTGGCTGCCGTCCCACTGCTGGGCCCACCTGCATGTGCTGGGGTTCACAAGGGACAGGTGAGAGGCACAAACAGACCTCTGGGAAGGCATCACCGCGTGGGGGAGGAGCTGACAGCCAGAGGCAGGGTCGCACACCATGTGGCTTTTGGGGGAAGATCACCAGAGAGGCTGATGGGGAGAAACATCCCACAGAGGAGAAAAGCCCCTCAGCAAAGTCCAGCTGGCTTACAGCTCCTCTGTCCTCCTCCCTGCACCCTGACCAGGAGGCCCAGGGACCCTGCGCTGCTGCCCGGCTGTGCCCTCCCACCCAGTGGGGCCCGGCCGAGGGGTGCCTGGCCTGGAGCTGGGAAGGTGGCCCCAAAGCTTCCTGGCAGAGTGGCCCATCCCATGTGACGATTTGGATGGAATCCAGGGAAGGCTTGGGAGATGGGGAACCTGGCTAGCTGGGTCAGATGAAGGGCGTGGGAGGGCCACATGCCTCCTGTCTCGGCTCAGCATGGATGTGAGATCTGAAGCTGACCTCCTCTGCACCTTCACCTCCCTTGGTCATTTCTGGCTTTGGAGCCTGATACAACAAAATGTCCACTGAAGGGAGGGCTCCTCTGCCATTTGGAACTTTCCTGTTCAGGTGCCAGCTTCTATTGAGGACAGACAGGACACTTCCATATCCCGGACTTTCCCAAACCCAGCCCCACCCCGGCTCAGATGGACACAAGCAGACGGCCTGACTCGGCCCGAGAAGGCTCTGAAGGCTGCGGGCTTGCTAGTGGGTCTAAATAAAGTGGGGGGTCATGCCTCCCACCCTTGCCAAGAGATCCAAAAGTGGGCAGTGGAGGCGTCAGGAGCGGGCTAAGGGGTTTCAACAGGGCAGGGGTTGGGGGACAGAAAAGGTGGGGCAGAAGAGGCGGGCAGCTCCCAAACCCTGGCATGACTGATGATGGGTTTCCAAAGGGCCAGGGCACCCTGTGGCTGGGAGGGTGGGCTCAGGGACCTGCTGCCTGCTGCTTCTCCCTCATTACCTTCCCTGTCCTTGTGCCTCCAGCCATCATGGACTATGTAGCTGCCCGGCGGGGCCTTAGCTCTGGGGTCCAAGGAAGGAATTGGGACGTCTCTAAAGAGCCAAGGTCCTTCAGTCCCATCTCCTGGGTGCCTCTCTGGGGGCTTCGTGAAAGGAACATCTCCACAGGCAGTGGGAACCCTGACTAGGAACTAACTACTGGATCAGTCCAGATGTTATTTGGGTTTTATCTGTCTCGGCTTCCCCAGCAGGGACAGACTGGATTACAGGGGTCAGAAGTGAACCCAAGCTCTCTGCAAACTCCTGACCCTCGTAAGCCAGCTAAGCTACTGGTCAGGGCTTCCTCTGCAAGAGGAGGAAGGGACAGCATCCCTCCGATTGGACAGGGAGAACCCTGCAGACGGAGATCCCCCATGAACGGGGTTTAGGGCCAACGAGGCGGCCGGGTCACACCTTGTGGTCCCCCGTCCTACCTGGAAAACAGCCACAATCACAATGCTTTTCCTCCTCTGGCCCAGCGTGGGCTCCCCACTGCCTATAGGGTCCTCCAGAGGGGACGGCCAGTTCTGCCATCCTGGCCGACAGTGCCAGCGACCTCGGCACGGACCGTTTTTATTATTACCTATTGTACATTAAGTCCAACTCCGCAGAAACATACGTGTAAACATTTGCTGTCCATCAGGACAGGTTGGGTTGTTGGTGACGTCATTTTAAGAAACAGCAGGTGCGGCTCCATCTTGGGGACCCAAGTGCTTCAGTGGACGAACAGTCTACATCGAGGACTTGTGCTCCTGGTTTGCAGCACTCAGGAGGGTGGCTGGCATTTCAAAGAGTGTTGTTTTATTTGTCGTGGTGGTGGTTTGGATGTTTTAGAAACATTTAAGGAAGAAATATGTCAGCAGAGAAACTGCACAGCTGGCTACATCTTTGGATTACTGGACTCCAGGACGCCCAAGCCAAACCTTTCAAACCGGGGTACAACTTTGCTGCTGTTAATGCTGCAAAGAGGAACAAAAACAAGGGTTAGAGCCCCGCTGGTCTCGATCAGAGTTAGGGCAACATTAGCTACCAAGCAGGCCAGTTCCACAAGCTCAGCAGAGGAGCCAGCCCCACCAAGAAGTGGGAATGATGACCCGGCCAAAGGCCTCGGCAGAACGGTTGCTGGTCACCCCTGGCCGCGGGGGCTGAGTCTCGGCTATGCTCTCTCCTGTGTAGCGCTGTTCCTCTTGGAACCACCAGTGCCCTGCACACCCCGTAACTGCAGGGGGCTCATCAGAACTGCTTTCTCATTTATAGCCCAGGAAAGGCCTTGCTCTGAGTGGAACTGGGAGGAAAGAGAAGCCCAGTCCCCAACACTGAGAGCAGCATCGCGTGCTCCTAGAAATAGTCCTCAAACGCTGGGGTGTCTCGGGGCCATCTGAGAAGCAGGTTGAAATGCAGGGTCTCAGTGTCTGCCTCCAGAGACCCGGATTCAGGGCTGGGAACCCGGGAATCTGCATTTGGTAAGCACTGAACGACCTGCCAGACACCCTCCTGCTGAACGCTTACTTGGGTCTGGTACTTCCTGCCTACACTGGGCAGGTGGAAGGGGAGCAACACGGCAGGGAGAGAGGACAGAGCTTTGTTTTCAATAGTGAAACTGTTGAGACAGGCCACCTCCCTGCTTAGGGACTTTTCCGAGCATGTGGCTGAGGACACAGCCCTTCCAAGCTGATGTCTTTCACTGCAACCCAGCCCTCCAGAGGCAACTGGCTCGGGCGGCTCTGAAATCATTCCACACTCCTTGTTGGACAAGATCCCCGTGGGTTAACAGCCAAGCAAAACCCCACCCCCTGTCCGGGGGACACACCCCACAAGGAGCCAGTGTGCTGGGAGTGGGGGGATCTCTCTCACTGAGCTGTTAGTAGGGGACAGGACCACCCCCCAGAAGAAGCACTAGAGATGAAGTCACATCCTGGGAGGTGGTTCTGGGGGGACTGTTAGGGGGACCCTCCACGGAGAGCAGTTACTCAGGCACACGCGGGCCGCGGAGCGGGGAGAGGGCCAGTTTTAACAAACAAAGCAAAAGAAGTCTCAGGAGAGAAGACTGGAGCAGCAGCGATCGCGTCCCCCGGGTTAGTGCCCGCATCGCTGTTTGAGCTGGAGTAGAAGTCGCGGTGCCGAGGGTGGATTAGGAGGAAGAAAGCCCTGGTACATGCAAGGCAGCCAGGCCTACAACCTACAGAAGGAAAGAGAAGGGGGGAGAGCAGCGTCAGAACCTGATCCCCTGGGAAGGGGGCAGGGGGGGTGTGGCAGAGGCCCGGCCAGGGCAGACGGCAGGGGACCCTCTTTTCCTGCAGACAGAGAAAAGGCCATCCCCGCTCCATTCCAGGCTTTGGCAGCAGAACCAACTTGGAAGGGAGCCTGGCACAAAGAACCTCCCCCAGACCCCCCCAGGACACAGTCACAGACTTCTGTATCAAGGCTGACCAGCAGGTCCACTGCCCCTCAGCCCCTGACCATCATCTCAGAGCTATTTCTGCTCCCTGCATTCTCTTCTTTAAGCTCTGGCCAGAGGGGACCCTGGGGACTCGAACCAGTGATGTGAGTTCCTTCCCACCCACGGACAAGCCATTGTGTGTGGTTGGAGGCCTGCCACAAGCCGTGGGTCTGCTCTCAGCCCAGTGAGAGAAACGTGAGCCTGCAGGGCCCTGGCTGGTGGCCCTGTGAGCTGCCAGAATGTCACTTTGGTTTCCGGGAATACAACACGCCAAGATGGGGAAGCTGGGTGCAGAGACAGGACAGGAAGCAGGATGGGCAAAGGGTTCACCACAAACAGGCAGAGAATCAGGGAAACAGCAGAAGACACACTATTCCTCCAGAACTGGGCAGCTGTTCTTAAAGTCGAGGTGACCATAACGTCCTTTCCCATAGTAGCGGCTCCGCCAGCGACTGGGAGTGCCCCGCAGCCATTTCACCGGGTGTGGGAGGAGCGCAGTCCAGCAGGTGATGGCGGTGGGCACCAGGGTGGACGGGGGGGGGGGAAGGGGCCGCAGGAATCAGGATGGAAGGGACAGGAGGAGATGACAGGACAGGCCAGCGCATCCGCCACCCCCCCGAAAATTAAAAAAAAAAAAAAGAAAGGCAACAAGACCGATGGAACAGAGAAGAGAAAATGAGAATTAGAGACTTGAATGTGTGGAATAAAAATTATGAACAGTAGCTTTACACAGACTCAGGTGGGCTGGCATCCCTTCCTTGAAGGGACTAAAACTGAACACTGTGGGCAAGAAACAGCCTTCATTTGGGACTCAGTTTCCCTCCTGTGAGATGAAGTGGGACTCTGCGGTCTTCGGGAGATCTGGAGTCACCTCCTGAAGGCCAGCACCCCTCCCCAAGCACCCCCCTCTCTTTTGTGGACGAGGAAACCAGGGCCTGGTCTGCTAAACAAGTTGCCCAAGGTCTGACAAAGCAGATCCTTGAATTTCTTGCGAGTCCAGGAGAACCTCCGCTCCAGTCTCGGCCAGAACAGCTCCTCTCAACATCCAGCTCCCATGACCCTCTCTTTGGAGACCCTTCCTCAAGCTCCCGAGTGGACAGAGAGCCCCATCTGGGCACCCAAAGAGGTGTGTTTTCCTGGCTCTCAGCATGCCGTAGTCACTCCCTCCTTCATCCCCTCACCCATCCAATATTTCCTGAGCAATTACTACATCCCTGGGACGGCGCTAGGCACTGAGAATCAGAGGTGACAAGACAGCGTCCTGCTGCGTGGACTTACAGTGACTTGGCCTGTCTCCTCATGTGTGGTGCAGCAGTCAGCAACGGCTGGGTAAAACCCATGCCTCTCATGGCAACATCCTATTACCCACAATCTGTCTTGGACTCTGACCCATCTTAAGTGCAAAATATTGAATCTAATGTTACATGATAAGGTTCAGCACCCCCTCCCCCCAAAATGCCGTTCCTCCAGATTGTCCCTGCGACTGGCCTAAACTGCCACATTTGTCACATTTCTTCAACAAGCTCTCCTGTGTGCATCCTCTGCTGGGTTGGCCCAGGCTGGGCCTCTCCTCACCTGCAGCTTGACGCCTGGTTTGGTTTGTTTTCAAAATGAGCTGGCAAACTAGGTGTAAATCACATCTGGCCACAAAGAAATTTGGACCGTTTTAGAGTTGTAAAAAAAATAAACGTAAAAAAACAAAACGAAGGACATGTGGCAGAGACCACATGACCCACAAGCCTAAAATATTGACTGTCTGGCCCTTTCTAACAAGGGAGGCTGCCACCACCACACTCCTGGGCGAGTGTGAGATCCAGGTGCTACTCCAGGGGCCACCCTGGGCATCGGGGGTGGACAGGCCCTCGGCCCCACTTCTCCTGGGAGCAGCTCGACATTATCTGTTCTATGTGCTGGAGGTCCGTGTAAGATTTCACTTTTAGAAAGTGCCTTTCACCTTAGAAGAACGTTTAAAGCCATTCATCTTGTCCAAGAGTCCAGCCAGGTGTGACCTGCGTCTTGTTTCTAGACAATCAACAAACTAAGAATTTTTTTTTTAATCTTTCTAAATGGTTGGGGGTGAAAAAAAAACCAAAAGAAGACTATTTCATGACCTGTGAAAATTACATGAGATACCAGTTTCGGCACCCATAAGTAACCTCTTACTAGAGCCAGCCAGCTTGTGAGTGAGTGGATCTGCGGCTGTCCCTGCACCAAAGAGCAGAGCTGGGCCATCGTGACAGGGACTGTAAGTGGTGGTATCATCGCGCTGCACGCTGCTGGGTGCACCGCAAATCCCGGTGACAGAAACCGTCACCCGTGTTCCCCCCTTGGTCTGCAAAGCTAAAATACTTCCCACATGACCCTTGGCAAGTTTGCCCACCATCTACTTTGTAAAGCTGTGGAATCTGAGGTCGGGAACAAGGAAGGACTTGTCCAGATGCTCACAGAGGCAGGGCTGAGGTCTGCTATTGAGTGTTCTGGCAAGAGTGCCAGGGGACAAAAGGAAAAGGGAATGAGCCAGCTTAGGAGAGATGAGCAGGCGCCACCCCGCACCGAGGGGTGCACAGGGTTATGTGATTAAACAGAAGGGGGATGGGCTTGTAGGGCAGGCGATGTGGCCTTGTAACAGGAGGCTGATCTGGGGCTAGAAAGCTCTGTCTTGATTCTGCGCCATTTTAAGCAACAGCTGCTCTGATGGTTTTGGTACTTCCACCTGGCCCTGCCCTGGCCCTGGTCCCTTCCTAGGCAGAACTTTCCTGCTGGGGCCTAGCCTGGGCCCAGCACCAGCACTGGGCTGATAACAGTGATGTGGAGGTTTTCACAAAGGAAAAGTAGAGACACTAGCCTATAAAAGAGTCCCTAAAATTAATGTGGTAAACAGAATCCCAGTATCCCTTGGGCGAGGGGACTAGTCTGGCTAACCTGCTCTGGGGGCTCCCAGGTTAAAGTCTCAGGCAGACAGAGCAGACAGTGCCCTCCAAGACACCTGGCTGTGAGCTCGGCTCAGAGGGGTACTCACTCAGCAGACTTCCAGAAGTGCCCCGGATGGGAGAGCCGCCGGTTCAGCTTGGGCAGTTTCTCCAGCATGTCCATCAGCAGGGGGAAGCTGGGCCTCTCCTGCAGGTCGAAGGCCCAGCAGGCGGACAGGATCTCCTGCAAAGTGAGCCAGTGGGGGAAGCTGTGAGCCCTGGCGGGGAGCGAGGGGAGCACAGCTGGGGCCCCCCGCCCAGAACCCCCAGCTGTGGTCCCGACCCTCCGGCCGACATTGAGGTGACTGGCCATGGCTGGAGGAGGGCTGAGAAATAACTGAATTTCAGAAGTGCGCTCATACTCCTAGTTAAAATGAAGTGTATGGGCCTGTCTCCCCTCTTTCCTTCTCCAACCTCCCTGGATTAACACTCATAAAGCTAAATAGGAAACAGATCACAGGAAAGAGATCAGAAATGGGTGTTCAGAGTGGAAAGTAAAAAACAGCATATTGACAGGTGAAACGCAAGATGCTCGGAACACGTGCAGGGCGGGGCTGCAACGGAGGCTGGAGGCTTGGCCTTATAAGAACGGAGGCTGAGAGCGACAAGGAGGACGAGCTCTCCCGACTGCTCTGAGTCGGGGCAGAGCCCTTCTCACTCTGGCATCCTGCTGCCTCCTCTCCAGTGTCCGCAAGCACACAGCACATCCCTCAGCCTCGCGATTCGGGAGAACTGCCTGACAGGCCTGCACACACGACCAGGCAGAAGATGCTCACACGACTGGGCAGAGGGCGACCCTGCCAGCACCGCTCAGGACTTCAACAGGAAGCTCACAGCCTAGTTAGCTCCTCAGCTGGACAAGTGCCAGGTGGTGCCTCCAGATGCTTCTGTGATTATGCTGCCCAGACACTTACTGGAGCTGCTTAGCAAACCCCCGACGGGCACACATCCACTCCAGGCCTTTCTGATTCAGAACACATGGCTGTCACCGACCACACGGAAAACCCTGACCTCTGGGTGCCTTTATATGTCACTGTGCCAAGGAAGGGAAGTGACAAACTGCACTGCAGAGAAACCATTAACAGTATTCAGTCACATGAGGCCAGCAACTGTATCATGATCTGGCATTCTGAAAACAATTTGCCTTGGAAAACTGATTTGTTCTCATATGGTCAAAAAACACATTAAGGAGACAGATCTGATACTACAGTGACCCCAGTGTTTGTGCTTTGTGCAGTGATTATTTCTTTCTTGTAAGTAAGGTACAGGTTTATTATCTTCTCATCTCATAATCCAATCAAACCTTTATTTCCTTTCTGTCTGTCTTTTTTTTTTTTTAAGGTTAACAGTGAGGTGGTAGAGGACACCCTTTGAAAGGTAGCCAGGTGCTGTGCCGGCCCCTGCCTCCAGCCCTGCTTCCCTCTCCCGGAGCAGGTGGCTGCTCACCGTGACTTCCTTCCCCAGGCTGACGGAGGCCAGGACTCGCCTCATGCCCTCTCCACTTCCAATCTGCCAGATCAGGGCCTCTGCAGCTTGGTTCTTCAAGGGCCAGTCTCTTGCTTGCAGCTCATACCAAACAGTTCTGTGGAGACCATCCACGCGGCGTGAGCACACATGGGGACTTGGGCTTCCGTGGTGCCAGGAGCCCCGCCTGGGGACCCAGGATCCTCCTCCAGCCTTCCTCCCCTGCCAGGCTTCTGGGAATGCCGTGACCCCTCCCAGGGCTCGAGGACCCAAGGCCCTGCGCTCCTGTTGTGGTGGGAGGTCGGAGGCAACCTGGGTTCTGAACAGAGATCCTGGTACAACCGTCTAACCTCAGTGGGGCTGACGCCCATGTCCACGGTTGTCTGAGGAGGGACACAAATGCCCAGTCCTGGGTCTGGCACACACAAGTGCTCAGGAAGTGACAGTTAAAGGGCAGGGCAGGAAAAGACCGAGGGGAGGATACCCTGAGAGATTATGGGGTGAGGCCCTCACTCAGACCCTCTGTCTCCTTGCCATTCTCGACTTACCTGGACAGAACCTTCTCCGTTAGACCCCACCACGTGGGGCTACAAGTAACTGAATGTGGAGAGGGGAACTGAGGTGTGCTGGAGGGGTAAAACACACACCAGATTTTGAAAGTTTTGCGGGATAAAATATCTCCTTAATTTCTTTTTTTAAAAATTAAAAAAAATTCTTTTATTTTTACATTTTTAATAGAGGTACCAGGGATTGAACCCAGGACCTCATGCACACACGCTATGACTGAGCCATTACCCTTCCCCATCACCTTAGTTTTTTATTTTGATTACATGTTGAAATGATAATACTTTGGCTATACTGAGTTAAATATATTATTGAAATTCAGTTCACTTGTTTCCTTTTCTTTTTTAACACGGCTAAGAGAAAGCTTTATATATCCAGCTCCCATTACATTTTGACATTCCTGTTTTTCTATCGGTCAGCACCCCAGCTCTTTGAGGGGCACTAGAGGCGGGCTGGCGGGACTCCCCGGTCTCCCGGAGGAACAGTTCTTGGGTGGCTCTGGTGAGCGTCCTCACAGGGCAACAGGGGAGAATGACACCCAGAATTAAGCATTTTATAACGATGACCTAATTTAGTCCTCATGAAACACCCCTACCAGGGAGGCACCATTGTCCTCTTCACTGTACAGGAGGGGAGACAGAAGGGCAAGGATGTGGTCACTCACCCAGAGAAGCGGGTGAGCCAGACTAGAAGCACCCCTCCCCTTGCCCCCGATGGCCAGCGGGACCCTCTCTTTCGGCCACTCTCAGCCTCAGAGCCCCAGGAGGAGGGACGCCAGGGGCCTCCTCACCCAAACGCATAGACGTCAGCAGCTTTGGAGAACGGGAGCTGGTCCTCGTCCTTCCCGGGGGTCATCTCCCGCACGATCTCGGGGGCCAGGTAGCACAGCCAGTCATGTGACAGCTTCAGCTGGTTCTCCCGCCTGGAGGCCAAGAAGCCAAGAAGGGCAAGGACTTTCAGTCAGCCTGACACATCCCTGCCCTGGGGCTGGCCCACCACCCAGCATGCTGGGCCTGCACCTGCCAAGGGGAATGTTACGGTGCAGTGACAACCATGTTGTTCCAGGAAAGCAGGCCAAGAACAGGGAGCTGCACTTGAAGGTGCCTGAAATCAGATCTGCCTGTGGGTCTCACAACCTGGTCTGGGGCTGGCGCTCCAGCCTGGCTGTGCACTCTCTCCCAGGGGCCAGATGCGCGGGGAGAAGCCTTTCTCCCTGCCCCTACCCCTTCAAGATTTGTGGAAGTAGAACCTGACACTCTTCCTCAAAATGTGGCCGTGAACCCTGGTCCCCTGCCCAAGTCAGTGAGCATACCGGGAAGATGGGGGTGAGGGGATCCAGCCTCCAAGGGGGTCAGCCTGAGAATCAAGGGCTACGAGGCACCTGTCACCCAAACCTGATCCTGGACCAGAACCACAGAAGCAGGACTGAGGCAGCCTGGCCTCTGCTACGGGGAGGCTGCTCTCCAGCAGCAGGTGGCCAGTGCGCCCGGACCTCAGCTGGACCTCCGCCCACCGGCACCGCCCAGTGCCTCCCGAGCCTGCCCAGATTCCCAAGGCCAACTGACCGTCCCTCTCGGACCACGCCCGAGATCCCGAACAGCCCGAAGTCCGTGATGACCACTTTGCCGTTGTCGTAGAAGACGTTCTTGGATTTGAGATCTTTGTGCACGATGCCCTTGGCGTGTAGGTAGCCCATTCCCTGGAAGACAGTGAGCCTCACATCAGGGGCGGGGGGGGTGGGTGAGTGGCGATGACTTGGCTTCCACCCTGGTCCAGGCTTCTACCCTCACCCAAGGCCTTCATTTAATAGTCACAACCCTAGGGGGTGTGACTGTCTCCATTTCAGAGGAGGAAACCAAGCCTCAGAGAGGGGAGGTCACTTGCCCCAGGCCACACAGCAGTTAAGCAGCACTGCTGAGATCTGGACCAGGCCGGTCTGTGCTCCTGCCCTGTCACCGTGCTGCCCAGCATCCACCTCATACTTGGATGAGGTGTGGAAAGGGTGACAGGTAGGGAGCTGGGGTCTGGGAGTGTATAAAGGCACACTGGGATGGTACCCTCCGGGTTAAGTCTGGGGAGACTCGAGTGGTCGGGGTCTCTATCAGGCTCTGCACAGCTGGCCTCTACCTCAGGCTGGGCAAGGGCTTGGGGGGTGAGGTAGGGGGACGGTGAGGAGTTCCCACAGAGGGAGGCCCCGAGTTCAGGTGGTCCCACTGTCTGTGCTGTGGTAGAAGTTGTCCAGGGCTAAGACTGAAATCCAGCCCAGACTCTTCATTGTGTGGCCTTGGACATGACTTTTGGGACTCAGTTTCCTTATCCATCAAGTGGAAGGGCGGAGGTGGGTGATTCTAACCAACCCTCTACTGGACTGAACACTGCAGGGGACGTGGGTGACCGATGCAGGCACCATCTCATCTGAGGTCAAAGCTGCCTCCTAATGCCAACCCCTGGACTCCCGTGTACCCTGATGCTCCTGAGAATGGGGAGGGGGGCACTACAGAAGATGCCACGACTGAAATGGCTGTCCCTGCCAGCTCGGGATGAGGCACATGTAAATCCACCTCCCCATCTCCCACATTAAGGGTGCTTCATACATGAGAGATCTCCCAGCCTTTAAAGCGGTCTTGGGGTGAAGGGGAGGGAGGTACACAAGAAGCCACATTAGGAAGCTGTGAGGCAGAAGCAGAGTGAACACAGCTGAGGTCAGAGCTCAGCCCAAGAGAAGAATTTACAAAAAGGCAGATGCTCTCCTGCAAGACGGGAGGGTGCGGGGTCCACTGTGGCCACTTCCCTCAGGCCTGCTGAGAACTGTCATCCCCCCACAGAAGCAGGGAAGAGTGACTTGCTCCTTCCCCAAATTCCATCCCAAATGTAAGACAATCCTTCTTAAAATATCTGCCCATTTCGCAAACCAAACCAAGGCACAAGCCTTCCCCGGTGACCAAAGAGAACCAAAGACTCCACATTGTGTTGAATAGGCACCAGCTGTGTGACCAAGGACAAGTCACTGTACCTCTCTGAGCCATGTGTATTTAAATAGATGCCACAGCCTCAAACGGCTAGCTTAAAGAGACAAGACAGGAAGTGTCGGGTCTGGAACACAAACTCTCCTCTCTTCCCATAATTTCATGTTTCCAGAGTGGCCCCCTGCAAACCCTCTAACCAATGGTCAGGCCCTTGTTAGTGTATTTTGAGCCTCAAAACATCAGAGATAAGCACAAAAGGAAGTGGCTTAGAAGTTTCCAGAAGAAGGGGGATGGTGAAAACCAAATAAGCCAGCAGAGAGGCAGCTTCCGGCTCCGGCGCTCCAAAACCTTTGGGTAACTTTTCTCTTCTGCCCTGGAATCTTCCAGATGGCTCCTTTATCCTGACTCTCAGCCTGACTCCTCTTAACTCAGCAACCAGACAGGACCCCCCAGTGTCCTGATGATAAGGAGGGAGAATAATGCGGGAGAGGAAGGGGAGTCGGGGAGAGTGGGGAGCAGGGCCTGGGAGGTTTGGGGACATCACGCAGCAGGTATGACCCTGCAGCTCCCTCCGACCTCTGCGATGAGACAGACTGTAAGTGAAGGCCTACGTGGGGCACTCTGGCTTTGGGGGCTGCAAATATTCAATGCGTTAGTTTAGCCACATGACAACATCACGTGGAAACCTTGGTGTTTGTCAAAGTCACTGAGATTTTTATCTTTTCTTTTCTAACAACACACACACAAAATGGACGGAAGGAGGGAGAAACGAGAAAAGAAGGCAAGACTGAAGACAGGAAAGGGACAAAATCTTGGTCAGGGAAAAACTTTTCTGCCAAAACAAGAATGAGGAAAGAGGAAGCCCTATCCAGCAGTGATCTAGTGTTTCTCTGGGCCTGTCTGTTGCTAAATAAAGCAATAAACAAGCTTCTCTTTCATTTCAGTTTAATTCCTTTAAAAAGATGAACTTCCCACCACCACCACAAAAAAAAAAAAAAAAAAAAAAAAGGCCGCCTGAGTTGAGCCTGAGGACCTGTGCTCATGAAACAGATCTGGAAACTTTAAGACTGAACCCCAAACCTTCATGAGTTCTAACACACTCTCCCCAAGAGCTGGCCTGAGGCCCCCTGCTCTCTCTGTGGACTGTCCCCCTTTACCTTTGCACCAGTCCAATGAGGGAGGTGATGCTGGTATCCCCCATTTCATAGGGGAGGCAGCCAAGGCTCAGAGAGGCTAATCGACCTGCCCAAAGTCACACAGCTGGCGTGACCAGGATTCAAACTCAGGGCATCTGTCTTTAAAGCCTGCCGTGTTTCTCCCAGGTGTCCAGCTCCCAGCAGAGGAGACACAGACAGAGGGAAGGAGATGGGGTCCCACCTTTGAGGTGCCCCTGCTAAAGGGAGAGGCAGAGCAGCCACCAGCACACTGATACAGCAGACTGCATGGGCTGGCCAGGAGCTCTGGCACCAGCCAGGCATCCTCTTACCTTGATGATCTCCTGGGCGATCTGCCTGGTCTTGTTGATGTCCAGAGATGTCTTGGGGTCCCTCACAAACGAGTGCAACGTCCGTCCCTTGCAGAAGCTGTGGAGACAGATGGGTCAGGCAGAGGGCTGGGCCACTGCAGCCCGACCCCAGCCTTTGTGGATCCTGGGAGGAGCGGGGGCAGGGAGCTGTGCCCACCAGCCCTTGGGAGGGCTCTCTCTGTCCCCTCCAACCGTGGGCACCAGAATCCTCGTTCTTCACCAGCCTGATGCCCACTCCTGCCAGGACCTGGCCTGAATGGGACGAACACACGTTCTCTGAGGTGCAGGGCCTGTCCACCCAGAACAGGAAACTCAGCTCACCAAGGCTCCTGGCAACTCAGAGCAGCCCACCCTTGGAGGGTTCATCGCAGGAAGAGCCCACTCCATCTCAGCCAAGGAGGAATCTGGCCTTTTCAGGCTACATCTGGGCAACATCAGGGGCGCCGGGGTTCACCGTGATGCTTCTCATGATCGTGTTGTTTTCTGATCACAGGGATTTTATTACAACAGAGAATGCAGGAGGGGGCTGGGGCGGGGCTGTCTGGGGCATCTGAGTGAGTATTAGATGAGGGGCTCATGTGATGGCGCCTCCACCTGCACTGACACCTAAAACCCAGGGTCAGGAAGGACCCGGAGAGAATGTGGAGCTTCATCCCCTGTTCCAGGGAGGTGGCTTCAGCCGTCTGAGGAAGAGGCTAGTTTTTAGGATCTGTCTCCAAGGAGATAAGACTTTGGGACCCTGAGAGTCTGGAATAGTGGCTGCTGGTTGCTTATCTGTATTCCAGGCCCCTCAGCATGTTCTAAAACATGTTAAATTTTTTTGTTAATGTTCTTTTATTCTTTTACTTTATGTGTTCCCTTCAGGTAGACTCTGATCTCTCATGGGACGGGGTGGATGAGAGAGATGGAAGGATGAATGGACAGGCAGCGCTGCAGCTGGGGTCCCGGGATGGTGAGCTGGCGTAACCACAGCCACGTTCCCCGAAGCATCACTGGCATTTTGTCCCCTTCGTATGGTGACCTGGTGATCTCACACTGCTTGGGAGTTCTGGTGGGTTACTTAGATGGAAATTATTTTTTACTTAGTAAATAAATACAGTCTGTTTGAGGAGAAAATTTTTTTTCAAAGCCATAGGGTCCAATTATAGAGAATGCCATCTGAATATTAATGAGGAGTCTCTTGGCTGATGGGGTTAAAGTGATTTTTAGTTTTTTTCTTGAAACTTCCATGTATGTTCCACAGATTCTTCACTAACCTCATATTGCTTTTCCTGATTTAGAAGGAAGCACCCAACAACAACTTTCTCAATGCCACGGGCAAAAAAGGTTTCAGTTTCACACCCCTCTGGTACCATGCACTGATGGCAGGAGAGGAAACTGGTGAACACTTTCTGGAGTAGAAATGGACAAGGTGCATCAGATGTCACATGTGTGCACTCTGACCCAGCCCCGCACACACAGTCTCAGAAATTCACCAAGATCTGGAAACAGAGATATTCACGATGACGTGTCCAGCAAAAGAAGACTGGTTAAATAGATTAGAGGAGGAACGGTGATCAGATTCAAGAGAGAACCCAGAGCCCAGCTGTGCGACTCAGCCCAACGCCACTCCACTTTCAATGACACCATGTTGCTAACTTGAAATCAACCTCGGTGAGAGTGTTTGTCACCACAGGAGTTAACAGATGCTGCAAACCAGGACTTTCCACCCAAGAGCCGGTTGTTAAACATTTACCAGCACATCGCTGATGGGAATACTATGCGGGTATTAAAAAGATCGCACTAGACCTCAGACGTACACTCAAATGAAGAAAGCAAGGTAATCAGCGTGCTCTTTGGTGTGTATTTTTACAAATACATAGTTACAAATAGATGAATATTTTAAAAACCTGAGTATACATATAGTTCTTTACTTTAATGGAAGACATAAGGAACTGTTTACAGTATCCACCTCTGGGGAGAAGCACCCAGTTAGGGTGGGTGGAGACTGGTTTTCTCTTTGTACTTTTCCAGAACATTTGAATTTTCTCAATCCTTAGGTTTTTTTCTTTTTCTTTTCTTTTTAATGTCATTGGGCTTCTATGACGGGAAACTTACACTCCATTTTGGCTTTCTTCTTTGTCCCTCTCTACATTAAGATGTCCACGCCTTCCAGGGTGTCCACACAAATCCCAGGGCCCCCGGTTACCTGGTGATGATGGCCAGGTGCGGCGGGTTCATGCAGGCCCCCATGAAGAGCACCACGTTCTCGTGCCGCGTCTGCCGGTAGTTCATCACCTCCTTCTTGAACAGCTTCAGGTGGTCCTGGTTGTGGCCATCCATCTCCAGCAGGCGGATGGCCACCTCGCCGTGCCAGCGGCCCCGGTGCACCCGGCCCCAGCGGCCCTGCCCGATGGGCTCACCCAGCTCCACCTGCTCGAAGGGGATGTCCCACTCCTGCAGATACACGCTGGTCTGGCTGGCCTTGCGAGAGATGGGGCCCCGCCAGGGCCGGCAGGAGCTCGGCAAGTCGTCCACCTCATCCTCGTCGTCTTCCGCCTCGGACTTGCCGGTCTCCGGCTCCTCGGCCTGGAAGGAGAGGAGGGAATGAAGAAGGTGGCAGTTGTGGGCCGGCGCCCGACCTCCCCTCCCCAGGGCCCCACCGGGTCAGGGAGCAGAGACCCGGGGGTCAGGACGCCTGGGCTCTAGTCGCTGACCTGCTGTGGACAGTGGGCCGGTCTCTCAGCCCACAGGGCCTCAGCGTCCTAATCCACACAGCGTGGGGCCCGGCCCTGCCCCTCCAAGACCTGCCTGTGAGCAACAGGTAACCACTGGGGGAGAGCATGAACGTCCTCTGGCATGAAGAACTGACCGCATTCACCCTTCTGGGGATGCTTTCGTTTAAACACAGAGTTTCTTCTTCTTTTTTTTTTAATTGAAGTATAGTTGATGTACAATATTGTGTTAGTTTTTCAGGTGTACAGCAAAGTCACTTAGTTTTATATATATACTTCTTCAGATTATTTTCCATTATAGGTTATTACAAGATACTGAATATAGTTCCCTGTGCTGTACAGTAAAGCCCTGTTGTTTATCTATTTCATATGCAGTAGGGTGTATCTATTAACTCCATACTCCTAATCTATCCCTCCCCGCCTTCCCCTTTGGTAACTGTAAGTTTGTTTTCTATGTCAGTGAGTCATACAGCCTGACTCTCCTCTGGGCAGGAGTAAATCAGTCTGCCAGCATTCTTTAAGCTACTGCATGGCACGGGGCCAGGCTCGGCTGACGCTGGTTCAAGGGTCAAGGCTACAATCACAATCACCTGGGAACTCAGATAACATCCACAGCTGGTCCCACCCCAGGCTGACTGCAGTCCAGTCTCCCAGGCTGGGGGTGGGAACCCCAGGAATTAAGAGTTTCCTTTAGCCTCAAAAACCAGAGAAGCAGGAAAACACATGCTTCGTGGCATCCCTGCCATGCAGGCTGCCCGCATCTGCGGCAGCGGGTGAGCCCGAGTCGGCCCGTGCCTGGGCCCGGGGCCCGCACGCTTCCCCAGGCCCCTCTGTGGGCTGAGACGGGGAAAGAGGAGACGCACTGCCTACAGCTCGCATGTGGCTGTCACTCACCTCCACTTCGTGATCCTCCAACACGTCTGCTTTTGGTGGGTCATCAAGCCTAAGGGTAGAACAGGGTTTGTGGAGGAGCCCCTGAGACCAGGCCACTCTGCTCCCAGCTGGACAGGGGCCTCCCTGTGTGAGGTCTGAGAGAGGGCCACCAGGCCGGGATGCTTGCTTTGACCTGCACGGCCATGGGAAAGGCAGTCCAGATGCTGTGGAAACAGACAGGAGGCCGAGGACCGGACCCCATTCCCCTCCTCCAGTCTCGGCCTTCTCCAGACTAACCCGGGGGTGCCGGGGGCTGCAGGGTGGGCAGGGACCACCAAGGCGCTTTCAAATCTGACTACCAGTATAGGGTTCCGAGTACGTTCTACTTGAGAACTGGTTCCGTTGCTCCCTAGCTGGGTGACTTGATGCAATTTCTTAAAGTCTCCGGGCTGGTTTCCTTGTAAGGTGACGCTTACTCTACACCTGGCTGAGAACCACACACGAAAGTGTGAGCGCAGCCTGACACGGGGAAAGGGCTTTCTAAACAGGAGCTACTTTTATCAGATCTCGCTAATGCTGCCCTCTGCCCGGCCCTCCTGGGTCATAAGGCTGCCTCACCCAATGCTGACTGCACCCAAAGGAGGCAAAGAAAAACCTCTGGCTGAGTAAACTGGACCACTGAACGAATCAGCCCAAGGAGTGTCCCGCCTGGCCGCCCAGGCACACGGCAAGGTCTGGAATGGGAGGGTCAGAGATTTAAAGGTGAGGGTGGGAGGTGGTCAGGGATGTGGGTCCAGCTTCAACCAGTCCTCCAGGGGAAAGCACGGGGACACCTACCGGGCACTGTCTGCTGTGTCAGGGAACGGGGCTGCCGGGGGAAATGCTGAAATGTCTGCAGGAAACAAAAAAACATAGGAGGCATGAGATCAGCCTTCCTGCTCCCAGCCAAAGACACAGTGCTTGCAAACCCAGCATACACAGGACATGGGGGCTCCCAGCAGTCTCTCCCAGGGCTGCACCTGGGCTCTCCAGGTCACTCCTTTTGTGCTCTTCCTAAAACACAGAAGCAGCCTCTACAGCACTTGGTTTTACCCACACAGCTCTGTCCTGGGAAGGGACTACAGGTAGGCGAGGAGATTTCTCAGTTAACATGTTGATCGCCCTCTGGGGATCCAGTGCCTGAGGAAACAACTGTCACCCAGCTTTGGGTGACATGGCAATCCACATGTTAACACCATTGCCCTGCAGCCAAACTGCCCGATACAAGTGAGTGGTCAAAGCAAATGGGGCTACTATTTCCTGGACCTGTGGGCCAGACCCTCCTTCTCTGGGAGCAGGGGGCACTGGTGGCAACAACCCTTGAAAGGGAGACTCTCAGGCCAGCAGAGGCCAAAGGCCAGATGCGCATGTGGCTCGTTAGTGACACCTGGCGCCTGGCACAGCTGCAGGGAACTTCTCGTGGCAGCTAGAGGCCCCACCCCTGGGCTTCCGGGTTTGGGTGGCTGGTGAACAGCTCTTAGGGAGACAGAAGAAATGCACAGTCCACTCATCAGGGACCCTGAAATTAAGCAGCTAGCACCGATCCCTGAACCTGAGGCTTTCCCAGTTTTAGCATTGGAAGTCCCACAATTCAGGGACACCAGACAGATGGTCACCTCAGCGTGGAGCCAACATGTTGCAGGCCACCCCCCGCCTCACAGCAGCTGCTTCTGCCACCTGCTTCTTTCTGTTCTCTCTAGTTCCTTCTAATCGCACTCGGGGAGGCTGGCAGCCCCAGGACTGGGTGGGCCCCTCACTCACTCCTCTCTTTTCAGCCAGAGGAGGGAGCCTGGAGGTGGCAGTGGCTCAAGCTAATCAGCACCTCTCCCTGTCTTCCAGGACAGACAGTCTCCCCACTGGCCAAAGCTCCCTCTAGGGCTTTCTCCAGGGCTACTCCTGAGGCTTCTCAACATCTCTGGGAACTCACAGACTGAGAACCTGATAGAGGCCCTGGGCCTTCTTATCAGGGAAATGCACACATGCACCCAACATCCTGTGCACAATTTCTGGGGAATCCTAGACCCCGGAAGCCTCTGCTAAGGCCTCCTCTAGGCATCACCACACTGAGTCTACAGACTGCCAAGGGAAGCCTGATGTTTCCACCCATCTGACGGTGCTCAAATGTTTCCAGGGAAGGATAACACATGTGTGGAGGATGGGGTACATGGGGAGGTGGGGTTCTAGGGAGAAACAGCACCCCAAGTTGGTGCGGAGGCAAAATGTCTCCGAAGCTTACTTCCCCTTAAACATAAAGAGTGTATTCTGCATTCTGGTCCAAATGTGTCCATGTTTGTTCTAATAAAATTGTATTTCAACCCCCTTCCCCATGACATATCTTCAGAGCAAGATGGACCTTTCTGGAAGAAGAGTTACGTTTTCCCAATGCTTTCAAGGGTACTCCCCTGTATGTCGTCCCAGGGTAGTATCCAGGGGGGCTCCTGGAGGGAACCACAGCAAAAATGGATGTGAAACCAGAGGCAGCTCAGGGAGCCTGGCCCTGACCCCAGCCAGCCTGCACAGCCTGCAAAACTGCCGGATGATCTTAAGAACTAACTCGCAGTCACTCCCCTAACGGAGCTGGTTTGGAGAATAGAAAAGCCTGGAATAACCAAAATACCATTCAAGACAGGCCTGTTTAACCCAGAAAAAAAACACAACTAACTACAATCTCTGTCTAAAACAGAACCTTCATATGGCTAAATTAAAGTGGCAGATTACTTATACAAATGCTTGTTATCATCAGCTACAGAAGTAAGTACTCATTGTACATAGACCCTAGGGACGGGAATATAGTCAAATGAAAAGGCTGGCCCATAGCAGGTGTAAGAAACAATTTTTGTGGAAGGGAATCAACGAGAATGTTGTTTTCTCCTTTCAACTTTCTGCACTAAGGAGGCAATTTCAATAATGGCCAGCAGGTGGCGCTGTACGGCAAGGCTCTGGAAGGTGAGGCCCATTTGAGGAAGCGAAGGCTGTCTGTCCTTCCCAAACTGGCGTCCCGTCCCCTTCTTTAAGATAGCGTGGTCGTTTCCTTGTCTTTATGTAGGGGAAGATATCTTGACTGATGGTAGTAAGGCGTCAGCAGAAGGTCCTCTCCTCTCATTCTGCAAACAGTTTCTACCACTTCCTGGCTGTGTGACTCCGGGTAAGTTGCCTACAGTCTCTGCACAAGAGGCAGGAGAGGGTGGATGCCAAGGACCCTCCTGATAAGGCACTGCCCCCATGAAGGGCCAGCCTCAAGTTTGCTCACTCTGCCCCGCTGCCCAGCCTCAACAGTAGATCCTCAAAATAGTTGGGTGTGAGACTCAGGTACCTCTGAGGCACCCAGGGAGAGGCGGGTGCCATGTGGGCTGGACTGAGAGGGGATCACAGCAAGGGGCAGTTAGTGGAACCATGCAAAGGACTCACCTGGAAAGATAAACTGCTGTCTATGATGAATGAAGTAGGCAGCTTTAAACAGAAGAGGAGGTAAGTCACACACAGAACAGCAAATGCAGCAGGGGGAGAGGGGGACACAGGCATGGGCATGGGGGAGAGGGGCTGGTTATCGGGCTCGGGCAGTCCTGCCCTACCTGCCCTGCCCCAGGTGGGCCTGGCCAGGACAGGGTGATTCATGCAGGAGGGAGAAAAAAGCTGGGAGAAAGTGGGTGCCGGCAGGAGCCCCCAGGAGTAAAGGGACTTGCACTAAGGACTGGCGTTCGGAAACCCAGTCGCAGGGGCACCTTGTTGCAGAGCCCAGGCTAATTCTTCTGTTCACCTCCCAGGCCCCCTTCTCCTCTGTGAAACGCACATGGGCCCAGGAGGGCAAAATACAATGGGGCAAAAAACCAAGATTTTGAAAACATTTACCAGTGCTGTGTGCAGAAGTCAAGTAAACCCCCTCCGCGACCCCACCCACGTTCACACCCGGGAGGGGCTGAGGCTTCCGCCACTTGATGTCACCATCCAAAAAAATCACCTTTCCTCAGGTGTAGCCTCGGAGCTGCACTGAAATGCTCCAGCACGTTACAGAGCGGGGGGGGGGGGGGGGGGGAACAGAAGGAGGGATTCCCACCCCATGTCAATTGCCAGCCCAGCCCAGCCCCGAGACAGCAGACCCTGCAGGGTGAGGGCTCTGTGCAGGGGAGAGTGAGGGCCCAGCCCAGGGATATCAGGGAAAGCTGAGAAGCTCTGGCTGACGTCACACAAAGGACTTTTTCTGTGGCTGTTATTTTTCAAACAGGCCCTTCCTTTCAGAAAAGCCCAAACTAGAAGGTTCAGCAAAAGGCCCGGTTTCAGAGCACAATAATGACAGAGCAGAATGGGAGGGGAGGTTAATCAAATGGGCCATCGCTCAGCCGCAAGGAGGGAGGGGTGTGCTCAGGACGATGCTTTAATGTCGGGAGATGTCCAGCCACGTGCGTGTTAAGGTGAAGGGGCAGGCAAAAGAGAAAAAAGAATCCTAAACATCTCATCTCTCACCATCCCCAGGAGTCCCCGGAACCCTGATGAGATGGGCCCGGAGAGGCTGCCCGGCCTCCTGCAGCCCCAGCCGGGGGTCCCCTGGCACAGGAAGAACTGTGGCTCTGTCCTCCTGGGCCTGGAGCCCCAGGGGCCATGGCAGGTGAGGCCGGGCCTAGACTCCCCAGGATGAAGCTGGTGCATCCCAGCTGCCCTCCGTCCCCAGGCTGCCGACTGGGACACACCGAGAGCTGAGAGGGACTGCAAGGAGCCACCAGGGAGGCCAAGGCAGAGGTTCAGTCCTGAAATGAGCCAGTGGGCTTTGTTCTGCTCTGTAGGGAGGTGGGACACCCCAGGCCTGGCTGAGCAGCAGGAACCCTGGCCCTACAGACTTGGGGCAGCCATGACCATGGTGGAGTCAGAAGTCAGCTCAGCTTCAGCACATGCGCCCGGGGGAATTCATCCATACAACTGGGATAACCTAACTCCAGCCTCACGTGGTCTCGTTTTACGTAAAAGGGAATAAAATTTCCCCTTTAAGTAGCTTGTCCGGATCACAGAGCAGGTGGGCCGCATAGCCCCGGATTCCCTCTCCGCAGCCCTCTGGGCCTGCCGCAGCACCCTGTACTGCCTGCCCTGCTTCCTGGGAGCTCAGATGCCCCGAGAACTGAACAATGCCAGGAGAAGCTACCCCCTGTGTGGGAAGGCAGTGTGGGATTAAGTCAATAACCCAGGCTTTACATCAGACAGCCTTGATTTTGGTCCTCGCTCTGCCACTAACAAGCTGTGTAGCTTGGGACAAGCCATTTCCTCTCTTTGAACCTCACTATCCTCACCTGTAAAATGGGTACAATCACAGCAAGTTTAACTACGGTGATGTACTTAAGCTCAGCACAGCATCCCAGCAAGTGCTCTTGGTGGTGGCAGGATTTGACCTGGAGCCTGCAGGGGTTTGCAGAGAAGGGACACGCAACCCCATCCCTGAGGGGCTGAGAAAGCCCTGAGGTGTGGTACCTGGGAAGTTGAACCTGCCGTCCCGCTGGCCGGGCGAGGGGTTGGGGGGCGTGGTGGCACTGGATGGGTTGGATGACGCTGGGCAGGGTGCCGGCGAGGAGGGCGTGGAAGACGTGGTGGAGGACGGGTTGCTGCTGGAGTCCAGGTGGTTCATGGCCGGAGGGTGCTCCTGCGGGACCAGAGACACGGGGAGTGGGCAGGGGCTGCCACTGCACAGCCCAACCGGCCTCCCCGCCGACACCCTCCCTTCCCACCTAAAAATGAAGGCATCAGCCCAGGGCATCCTCACTGGTCTAAAATTTGAGGGAAAGATGGCACAGGGAGACCCACATCTCAACACCCACCCCCTAGAGGGCTCCTCTCACCTTTCTGATTTCAGCTCCAACACCCCCTCCTCCTGGGAGTCTTTCCCAAGCCCTGGCTGGGACCATGCTCCTCCCGCTTATCCTCCGGTAGCTCCCAGCACTTTTCGTCAGGGCACTTGAACTGCAGTTTGTCAATGGCAGGCGCCTTGGGTGGTTTTGTGAAGAATGTCCCTCCACCACATTGTATGTCCCGTGAGAGCAAGGACAACACCTGCTCGTCACACAGCCAGGGCCTGGATCTGGGCCAGCCACAGAGTAGGGTCTTTTAATGAATTAACTTTAGTCTCCGACAAGTGTGTGGTACACAGCAGGTGCCTAGTAAGTGCTCCCTCCAGTCAGCAGGTGGACCTACTGGGTAGGACCACTCGGTGGTGTGGGCCCTAACAAGGTGAAAAGGCGATCGGAGAGAGGGCTACAGAGCGCCTGGCTCTCCGTTGGGGGGGACCCTGGACCTGAGCAGTGTTTCCCAGACAGAATGCCAATTTCTCAGAGGGTAGGGGAGGGATCCCTGGTCAGAAAAGTTGGGGCCACATTGGGTTAAATGCCAGGCTTAGCAGGTTTCTCCTCTGCAGGCCTAAAGGCTCTGGGTGGACTGTGGAACCCACCTAAGCTATGCTGTGGGCCTCATCGTCCAGCGATGGCCGACACCGCTTGGTTCCAAGCTAAACAGGGGAGAGGGCTGCATCCACGGAGCCCTCACTCTCCCGGCTCACACGCCCAGGCCCAGACCCTCCACCCCAGCTGGGCTGGGCCAGCCAGGGCAGGGGAGTGGCTCAAGGCTGAATCCCAGTACCTGCGTGATCTTGGACGGTTCACGCCACCCTTCTGAGCCACAGTGTGTCATCTGTACAACAGGGGCATCAGCTGCTGCCTCATGGGGTTGTTCATTTGTTCAACGTTCAATACAAACATCTCCTCACCGCCTTTGGTGTGTCATAAATGCAAAGTCTACAAAATGGCTAAAGACAGGATCCCTGAAGGCCATCATCTGGCCACAGATCCTGGATGGCAGTGTCTGCTTCCCTGCTGGACCTCCACACTGGGGGAGCTGCACAGAAAGGAATCTCGGGGACGGTTCTCCTGACAGTGTACCTTTTTTGTCAGTGCTTTGGGGAGGGTTCCGAAATGAGGCTCAGCTGCTCTGTCCACAGGATTGTTGATGTCCGAGGGGACAGATTCTGTCCTCCGAAGCCTGGGTACTGTTCAAGAAGAGAGGGGGAACCATCAGCAGGGAACAGATCAAAAAAGATCCACCCCAAATCCAGAAGGCAGAGGAGAGAAGGGCAGAACACTCACGTGGAAGGAAGGATATTCTACAGGCGGGGGCTTCTTTTGTACACTTGTTATGACACTTCAACCTGGTAAAGAAGTCAGGGTCAGTGCACGGAGGGCCAGGCGGGAGCCCGGGGCACACACAGCGGCTCAGAAGCACTGCCTGGCAACTCTGTGCAACACTTGACTGTGACAGCCTCAATGTCCAGGAACGTCTCAACAAACATTAGCTTAAGAGCGCAGAACAGGATAGGGTGGAGCTCAGTGGTAGAGCACGTGCTTAGCATGCATGAGGTCCCGGGTTTGATCCCCAGTACCTTCATTAAAATAAATAAATGAATAAACTTAATTACCTCCCCCATCAAAAATGAAAAAAAAATGAAAAAAAAGAGTGAACATCTTATGTCAACAGTGCTAGCAGCAGCTGCTGTCTGCTGAGCGTGACTATGCTCCCACCGCCACTGGCCCCATCTTCACCGCAAAGCAGGTGTGACGCTACCCGTTTTAACCTGCTGTGGGCCACACATCTATGTCTGTTTTCTAAAGAAAAGGAGACCCTCCACCCACATTCAGAAAGCTTGAGACAAGCCTGAAGTTAAAAGAGATGAATTAGAAGGCAAACGTTTGCATTACCAAAGGATCCCAGGGAAGCAAGGGGTAGCCCCTCACACTACCTTCCAGCACAGGTCACATGGTCTGAGGACCGGAGTAGCCGGGCCTGGAAAGAGCTTGGTTCTTGGTTTAGTTCTGCCTGCTGAAGCATGTCTTGGGGTTCTCAGTGATCAAATGGGCTGACAACCTCACAATGCAACTGCAGGAGGGCTCTCCACAGGAAAGGCATTACTTGGAAGGGAGCCGGAGCTCTCCGATTTAATGCCAAATGGCCAGGAGACACAGACCTCCACGAGTGCGAAAGCTCCGGCGTCTCTTTGATGGTCAGGAGTCTCATCAGAAAAACACAACTTATCCAACCGACACATGAGACCCATCACCTACATTCCGGTAGGAGCCCAGATGTTTTTACTACACACACTAGCTCAGATTCTTGGGGCAATCCTGGTGGCCAAAGCAACCTGGAATCATCTTTCCAGATGTATAAATGACAAAAATGATGCCCAGAAAGGGCAAGCACCCTGCCCGAGGCCGCACAGCAATGCAGGGGTTAAGTGAACTGAGATGAGAGACTCCAGGTCCATCCTCTGTAAGGCGAGGGCAGCCAGACAGCAGAGGACAGACTCAGCCCACATTGCTCACTGCCCTTGCCCTCTTCTCCGACCAGGAACCACAACAGTAGGAAAGATTCAATTTGTATAGAATCTACATATTCCCCTCACTCACCTCCGTTAAGTACCTTGAGCCACTTCTCTATTTTTACCACTGTCTGTTCCCATTCCTCGTGTGCAAACATGTATGGCTAAACTTCAAAACTCCTTACAGTTTTCAGAACAGTCCTGCCATTCCCCTTGGTCTTTGTACAAGATGCTCCCTTGGCCTGGAATTCTCTTTCCTCCTTGGTCCACCTGGTAAACTACTCATCCTTCAAAGCCCACCTCAAATGTTCCCTTCTTCTGAGAGTGCCTTGCCTGATGCTTCCTTAATTCCCTGAGAGAGGGCTGATCATTCCCTGGTTACTAAATGAGATTATGAATGGTAGGTTGAGGAACTATCCAAAGAGTTCCTCTGAAATCTGACTTGACCTAAGGCCAAGAGTCAAGTCGCGAGACTGCTACTGAACTACAAGCACAGGGTTTGCTGCCCTCACCCACCCCGTCACCCCCCACCCGTCACCTGCAGTGCTTGCACTTCACTCCAAACATCATGCTCTTCTGGCACACGTGGCAGACCTGCGACAGCCAGGACTTGGTGGAGAACCTGCAGGGGGTGGACACACGAAAAGTCTCAGAGGGACTGGGATGGAGAAGGGTCCCCACAAAGCCCCAGAGAAACCAGGGGACTCAGTTCCATCCTAGAGCCCCAGGCACCCTCTCAAGTGGAAGGCAAGGACACCCAGGGGCCACTGCTTCCCCCGGGCATTGAGGTTTCTCAGCCACAAAGTCACCATGGCCAAAATCCCAAAGCTGGTGTGGTCACTGATGATGATCGCTCTGGCAGGCGATTTGGCAAAAGCAATCAAAATTATAAGTGCGCACACCGAGCAATGCCAGACTCAGGAGTTCATCCAACAGATGCTCCCACGGGTGTCAAATGATGTAGACAAGGCTACTCACCGCAGCATGCTTGTGATGGTAAAAGACTGGCAACAAGCTACCTTGTTTGGGCGTACAAGTGACTGACTGCATAGAGTGTGGTCCATCCACACAACTGAACACCATGCAGCCAGAAAATAAAATGAGAGAGCTCTTTTTGTGCAAATAGGGAATGATCTCTAAACTACGTTGTCAGGGAAAAAAGTATAAGGTACGACGCTGTGTGATTCCATTTGTATAAGGTTCAAGTACAGGAAAAGCTAACCCATGGTGACGGGAGTGGAGAGTACCTCCAGGTGGCAGCACTGTGGACCGGGAAGGGCCAGAGCTAACTTCCTGGGGTGTGGATGCCTGAATCTCCCTCTGGGTGGTGTACAGGGGTGTAGACACATCCTTAAGAATTTATTTTTGTACTTAGCGCTATATAAATTATGCCTCGATTTTAAAAAGAGAAAAAAAAGCAAAGTATAGAACAGGGTGTGTCATATATGCAGTATTTGTGTGAAAATAAAAAAAGGAAGTAAAAGGATATACACAAGTATTTGCTTGTATAAAAACATCTCTAGAAGGATACACGACAAACTGCCGAGATCTGCCTACAGAGGGAACTGGGGGGCTGGGGACAGCAGCGGGAGGGGACTTTTCTATATATATACCTTTTTAGAGCTCTTGAGGTTTGAATTATGAATGTATTTCAATGCAAACTAAATTTTAAAAAAACCCACAAAAGATATACTGATGGGGGTTGAGTGGGTGGTGTCCTCCAGAGAAAAAGCCCAAGGCCTGTCCATAGGGTGGGGAGGCCTAAGGGCAGAAAGAACTCACATTTTTGGAGGAGAAGATTTTTTAAAGCATAGTATATCATAGTAACACCAAAACAAGAGTATTTGGAGAGCAGTTTGCAATGCATCCATAAACATTAGCTCACTCTTAGGAGTGACCGTCCCTAGGAGTTAGGCAGGTCCAGAATTCTTAGTATATAGGCAAGGAAATGAGCTCAGAGAGGTTAGGTGACTTTCCTGAGGTCACACAATTGGAATGCTGTGCAGCGGAGGCCAAACCCCAGGTCTCTGAACTCAGAGCATGGCTCTGTAAGAGGGCCCACTGGAGCAGAGTACCCAGACGAGAAAGGAGCTGCCGGGGGAAAGGACAAAGGTGGAAAGCCTTTTAAGGAGCCTCGGTCTGGCCTCCCTGGGATCCACACTCCCTTTCTCTCTGGCCTTTAATCTCCTCTCATGTCAACACAGGGGGAAGGGATACCTGATGATCTCCGATAGGCAATCCTGAAAACAGGTTGAAATGACAGTTGGGCAGGGCCCGAGAAGGTGCAGGTGCTAGAGAGATGGGTGGGCCGTGGGGTAAGGGTCACGGAACAGACTTTTCCCCTACGATTGGACCAAAAACCTTTCGACTTTCTTGTTGAGAGACGCCTGGATCATGAATTTAAAAAACCAAGAAAGTGTGACGGTGATGTCCCCCAATGTAAGCCTAGAACCTGGGCAGGGCAGGCTGGCAACGCCAGACAAGGGTGGGGGGGCTGCTGCCTGGCTTGGAAGGCAGCCTCCGGAGCCAGCTGCCCCAGCTGGGAGGAGGGGCAGTCTGAGAGACACTGGGGGCCAAGCTGGCACAGCCTGAAATCCTGTGAAACCAGGTGCAGCCAAGACAAAGATGAAGCAGAGCGACCTGCTCATCCTGGTGTCTGGGATACGTCGGCCTCTCTCGGGCTAGAGCCAGAGGCTCCCTAGTGCTGGATGTGTGAGGCTCACATGCACATCACCGCATTTTACCCTCACGACGGGGCTGGGAGCAAGTCCCAGCTGCAGAGGGGGAACTGAGGCTAGGAGGCTTACTGCCAACAGGCATGGGTGGGGTTCCTGACTGGAGAGGACCTGCTGGCACTGGGTGAGGCCGAGGGAGGCACTCAGACCCTCACTCAAACGGCTTCTCCCAGTGCCAGGGACTCTGCTCCCCAGGGCTCCGGGGTGCAAGCTTCCGGGCCCCACCAAGGCTCCGACCAGAGGTGCCCGGGCACCAGCCAGCAGACTCGAGCAGTGTCTCAGTGGCGGCGTGACCTCAGGCAATTACTCAACTCCTCTAAGCCGGGTCTGCCCCCTGGGTGAGGACACCAGGCTGGCCTCCCACATCGGCGGGAGAGCAGCTCACACTTGGGGGGTGAAATGAAAGGCCCTGGCAGATCGCAAAGCTCTCGACAAGGGGCCTTGTTGTATTCACAACAGCCTTTAAAGGGGTGGCCAGAGCACAGGCATCCAAGGCACCATCCTGCTGGTCGTCTGAGGGGAGGAGACGCCGCCCAGATCTGCTGTTTGCAGCACACACCAGCTCCCTGAGTGTTGAGGCCAAGGTCTCTGGATGGTCCATGTTATGGGCCCACATCAGCCCACCAGCTGCCTGAGCGCCAGAGTCACTAGAAGTTGCTGGACTCCAGCCTGGCAAGGCCCGGAGTCTCAACAAGCTCCACGGGGCTCTGATGTGTGGTCAGTGACGTCCCCATGCCTGATGTCACACTGGCCTCAGAAGACACTCTCAGATCCTTCTCCCTGGGCCTGTGTCCCTGTTTCTCCTAGGACCTGCGTTTTCCCTCAGCAGACTGAGAAGAGACATAAGGAGGGGCAGGGGGCACCCAGCAAGTCCAAACAGCTCTGGGTGGGTGCAGGGCTGTGTCCACAGAGGCCTGGACAGACAGCTGCCACCTTCAATGAAGAGAGACCCCTCAGTGGGGCCTTGGCATGTGTGGTTCCCAGCCCAGCTCTGTGCCTCCTCCCTACCCTGGCCTGGCTGGGCCTACCTGTGTGTCACCGAGAGCCCGATGTCCCTTCGTACCGTCTGTGGGGATCCGTGCGGGAGATCTGCAGGGAAAGAGGCCAGATCAGACAGGCTGAGGGAACCCCACCAGGGACAGCGTGTGCCTACGACCTGCTGTTTCAGAGATCATAGGCTAGAGGGGTGCATCACCGGGGCACCTAACAGGTAAATTCTCCCTGCCAGAGGTCACCTGTGGGGATGGCAAGGGGCAGGTGGGGCCCATCACAGGGCCACCCACGGACTGTGGAGCTCCCAAGGTCGCCGCTTCGCAGAGCAGCTGCTGGCTGGATTGAGGCCACCCTGTCACTTGGGGCTGCCTGTCCTAGAGCTATTTCCTGAGGTGGCTCCCAGCACCTCTGCCTCTGGACCATGGAAAGGCCAGAGGACTATGCAAGGGGTGAAGAAATCCACCCCCGATGGGGACAGCGACACCAACAGGACTCCCAGGTAGCAGAGGGGATGAAAATGAATCACTCTTACCAAACCTGGAGGAGACAAAAGAGAGAGAAGGCAGGATTTACGTCACCACGGTGCAGCTACACCCTGCGCCGCGTACTTTAAATGCATTCGCTTTTCTAAGCCCCACCAGCCACCTGCATGGTGATCAGAGTTCACTCCACTTTATGGCTGAGGAAAGGCTCACGGTTTCCCAAGGTCATGTGCCCGTAGGTGGGGGAGCCCTGCCCAGAACCCTGGGAGGAGGGGTGCTCGGTCCAGGCAGGAGGAGGGCTCAGTCAGCCTGAGAGCAAGTGGCTGGGGCAGGAGGCGAGAAGGACAGTTGTGAGAGCAGAGAGGTGGCCCCCAAGCAGGGCGAGGCAGGGACGGGCCCTGAGCAATGCCTCCGGGGGGTGCCGCTGACCCAGGGACAAAAACAGCTGGGAGCCCAGGCCATTCAGCCTGTCCTCAGGGCTCACCAAGGGCAGCAGGGTGGCCTGAGCACCCAGGTCAGTGCCAGTTTCAGTGGCTCTGTGGGGCCCCGACTCAGAATCCCAGGGCCCAAAGCCCAGTCACCAGCAGTGGGATCTTTCTTTGTTATTTTATGACCCAGAGATCTGGGGGTATTTGTTAGTGCAGCATAACCCGGTCTATCCCTGGCGAACACATAGTATCATTTCCTATTGTGTGTATGTGTGTTTACAAATAGAAATCTAGGAATACATGTATGTATATGCATGACTGGGGCATTGTGCTGTACACCAGAAACTGACACATTGTAACTGACTGTACTTGAATTTAAAAAAAAAACAAAAGAAAGAAATCTAGTAGGATTCTGCCCAAACTGATAAGGTAGCCTGAGAGTGGACTGAGAGATAAGGGCATCTTTCAGTTTTTACTTTTCACACTCCTACTTTGGCTGGTTTTACACGTCCTTCCTAAATCGAGCCTGTATCACCTTTACAGTGAGAAAACTGTATGTAGTCGGAACGTTCAGCAGGCAGCACATTCAGCACCAGCCCGGCAGGAGCACATACCTCATTGGGGAGACCTCATCAATGCGGTTCCCCAGCTGAGACTCGTGGGACTTGCTCCGGGTGAGTGTGGGGAAGCTGGGCAGCAACTGGAAGACCTTGCGGCTGGGCGGGGGTGGCGTCCGCGGCGGCTTCAGCTTGGCGTGCCGTCGGAGCTGGGGCGTGGTCGGCGGGGTGATGAAGCTGTGCAGGGCACGGGGGGTCAGCCGGCCACCGGAGTGCAGGGGGATACAGGGGTCCGAGAGGCCCTCACCGGGGCCGGGGGTTGGGGAGTCCGAGACCGGCAGAGCTGACACGGAGACGGAACGTGGGCCCTGGGCAACACTGCCCATTCTGCCCAGCTGGGAGCTCCCCAGGGGCCAGGGGCTGGCTGGAGAGAGGGTGTCCGCTGAAGTCCCGGAGCTGCTTTCCCGCCGGGCATCCAACGAACTCCAGCCTGAATCCTCTTTGTGCTCCCCTCCTGCAGGCCAAGGAGTCGAGTCACAGGTGGTTGGGGCTAGAGGGATTCACAGGCAAGGCAGCCAGAGTCTGGCAGCATGGGTCCTCAGTGGAAGGCTCCAACTGCTGCCTTCACCCATGTTACAAAGGTCACATACACCGCCTCCCGCATTACCCGGCTGACTATGGGGGCACCAGTGTAGATATCACTGTCCCCATTTCTTGGAGGGGAAACAAGGCCCAGAGAAGGAAAGGCTTGTGCAGGGCTCTTGCTGGCAGGTCTGTGATGAGCCAGCCAGGAAACCCACCCCCAAAGGGGGTGACCTCAGAGAGGGAAGTGCTGACTGAGCTTTAGAGTCCGGAAAGGGAAGCTGGGCTGCATGAAGGGATAACTGCACTCCAAGAAAACCCAAACATCAGGAAAGGGCGCTACACCGACCTTCCAAGAGCCAACTGCCCTGGGAGTTTGCTAGAAAACAGATCCAGCTAGAAAGGGATCAACAGCTACTTCCTTTTGAGAGAAGCCTATCAGTGACTTTCAGCTGTCCCCACGGTGACCCTCTGCTGGAGGCCCCTGGGTCCTTGAGACTCTGGGGGCTACCACTCAATGACACAGTCTGTCCATTCATTCAAGCATGTGCTGAATGCTGGGTGTCAAGGCATAAAAAAAGACATATCCTTGGTACCTGAAGAGAAGCATGGCAACAGAGTGGGGACAGAGGAGGGTCTGTCCTAAATAGCCTGGGGGTCAGGGGCTTCCTGGAGGAGGTGGCATCTGGGCTAAGCCAGCTAAGGAAGAAGTGGAGAAGGTGCACGGGGCGCGGGGGTAGGGGGGAGGGAGCGGCACGTGCAAAGGCAGGGAGCACACGGCACCTTCTGGCAACTACACAGTTCCGGGTGCCTTGAGAGGTCAGGACAAGCCAGAGAGCGACGAGAGAGGAAGTTGAAGGGTCAGCCCACCCGGGGCCAGCTCCAGAGGGGCCTTGGGTGTCTTGCCAAGAGCTTGAGGTTTGACCTTACAGGAGATGGGGAGATACTGAAGGTGTGAGGGCAGGGAGAAAGGCCCAAGTTCTTCAAATTGCCTACTTAATCACCACTGCTCTGCGTCAGCTCAGGGAAGGCTGATGGGTCTCGCCGTGCATGCCAACACCAGTCAATTGGCAGTGGCTGTTTGAGAATGACTTGAGTCATTCAGTAGGAAGAGCTCAGGGACTGATAAGTGATGCCTGCTACAGATGAAGGATAGGAAGTATCAGCAAGTGTGACCTTCCCCTGTTCACCAGCCACTGGCTTAAACTTCCTTCATCACCTTTCTTAAAACCAGAGATGTCAGCGTTTTCCATCACCCCACAGGCCTGACACTGAAATGGGCATCTAATAGGTGCCAGGCTCCAGACTTAGTACTTGATCTTAACTCATTTAATCCTCACAACAATTTTACGAGAGAAATGTTGCTAGCATGTCCATTTTACAATAAGGAAACTGAGGCACAGTGAGGTGAAGTAACTGGTCAAGGTCCCATGGTTTTCAAGTGGCTGAGCAGAGTGCTGGGTCCAGGCAGTCTAATTCCACAGTCTACCTTTACTGCAAATACATTGCTCTCACCTGGTCCTGCTAGGTGCCTTGAAGACTCTGACTGCATGACTTGAGGGACAGGGTGATCACTGGTACCACTCAGACCCCAGCAGATGCCCCTGAAGGGCAGCCACCACTGGGCAGGCCCACCCACCTGCCTGCGTCCTGGACTGGGGGGTGGCAGGTCCCTCTTGGGGATGTATGGATACAAGCTAAGATCGAATGAGAGAGAAAGCACCTGGAATGGGCCTTCTGCCCAGGGTCTCCTCTGGGGCATAATGGAAAAAGCATCCTCTGAGGAAGACACCTGAGTGCCGAGCCCAGCTCTGCCAAGTGTCAGGTGCTGGACCCTCAGATAACTACCCCAGGGCCTCCAACGCTTGGATGCTTTAGCCACAAAAGGAGCTCACCACCACCTCCCAAAGGATGTTATGGTATATGTCGGGTGCCAGGCACAAGACAGGTGCTTCGTAAATTAGTGATCTCCCTATGTTGGCATCAAAGATGGGCAAACAGCAGCCTTCCTAGTACACACGGGTCATCACCACCCAACATCTGGCTCCTCCACAACTCTTCACAACACAGGCAAATACTTTTAAACCCATTCACAAAGTGGAAACAACTCAAACACAGTCAGAGACTGAGGCTTGAATCCCGGCTCTGCCACCGAAAGCTGTGTGTCCTTGGCTAAGCTCCTTCCCCTTCCCCTTCTCCTCTTTGGGCTCTGTCTCCTCCTCTGCAAAATGTGGGGACAAGAATGCTAACCATGTCTCTGTCCTGTTTACTCCCTGGCACCTGCCAGGGGCCTCACGTGCTGAGGTTTTCCAAACTGAGTGAAGCTCTGGGCTCTGTGATCAGAGGAAGGTTTAATACAAGGCCAGGAAATAAATTAAGCCCAATCCTCTCTGGGAGAAAAAAAAAATCAAGTGGAATCTAAACCTCAGCACCTTGGTTAAGTTTCAGGAAGCCAGAGCTAAGACAAGTGGCTCGGATAATTAAAAAATGGAGCTAATTCCATTCATTAAGGCTCATTTTAAAGCCTTATCTGTGTGGCAGCGGGAGTGTTAAGTCAGGGCATTTGAAACTATTTTCAAGGCAAGATTTACAAAGCCTGGAAATGACCCCCGAGGAACATGATTCATAGTGCCAGGGTTACCCGCTTTGCCTGGGGCAGCCACTTCTACACTCACAGCTGAAACATGTACAGTTCCTCTCATCGTGCTTGGCTCAGGCTAAGCCCGCGCTGGTGTGTGCCTTCTGAACCCACAGCCCGGCTGGCCGATGCGGACAGAGAAGGTTGGGAGAGGGCTGGAGGTGAGCTGGGTGGGGAGGGGGCTGGGACTCAGGAAGCTGCAGAAGGGTCATAGAGCCCGACAGACTGCTCTGCAGAGAGGGAATCACGCAGGCCATGCCCAGCAGATCGGCCTGGGGTCTCTAACAAAGGCTAAAGCTTCGCACTGGCCAGGCCAGCTGAGATCTGGGAGCCCCCCATTTCAGGGAGGTCCTCGGCCCATCACACCCATTCTGAGCATCAATCCTGGTCATTCCAAGCTGGCCCAGAAAGCCTGGGTCACAACTGCAAAGCCTATCAGCTTTCCCAACAAGAGCCCTGGTGCCTCTCCCTCTGGGAGAGGAGGCCGGTGTCCAGGCAGAGGTTGGGGGAGAGGGAGCCAACAGGGCTGGCCCTACCTACCCAGGCCGGTCACCTTCCGCAGGCAGGTCAGGGCGTACTGCAGGCGGCCGCACTCCTCGGCGTTGGCCCCGCAGCGCCGCAGCGTCTCCTTCACCTTGGCCTCGTTCATGTCCAGCAGGGCATCCAGTGTGAGCTCACGAAGGATCTCCTGAGGAAGCACAGGGCAGGCGGGGAGCGGGTTGAGCAGGCATCCTCCGCCCAGCCTCGGCCTCCGCTGAGTGGCAGGGGCCAGCTGCTGGCGGGCCGGCCTCCGAGCAGGGGCCACCACTTGTCCGAGGACACTAGCAGCCAGCCCCCACCCCCAGCGCTCCCGGAGACAGCAGCTGAGGCAGAGATGCCAACACTTTGCGTAGGGGGCAGGGGGAGGAAGAAAAAATCAGGAAAGTTTTGATGAGGGCATGCCGCCCCTCTGGTCTCTTATTTATTCCTCCACATGGGAAAACGATGAATCACACACGACATCTTTTTAGAATGACCAGTATTTCAGATAGAGACGGCCCTTTACAAGTTTGCTGTATCTGAATAAGCAAAATAAAATTGGCTTAATGAGAGAAGGATTAGAAAGAGTTAACCCTCGCCAAGGAGGTCCTCGCTGCCTGGCCTTATTTAATTCTCAAACTCTTGCAAGTTTTCCAGGTAGCAGAGAGGATAGGACGTGAGATACCTGGAGTAGGAAAGGGACCCTGTGCAGACTTTGAGGAAGGAGGTGGCCATGTGGGAGGAATGTGTCACCCTCCAGGGGACAGGGTGGCCCCTGGCTGACCAGCAAGGAGAAGGCAACCACAGGCCTGAGGCCACCAGAAAGTGGATTCTGCCAACAACCCAAACGCACTTGAATATGCTGTCTCCCCAAAACTTCCAGGTAAGAGGCCCGCCTGGCTGACACCGTGGCCTCAGCCGGGTGAGATGCTAAGCAGGGAAGCTGGCTGAGCCAGCGGGACCCCTCCCTTTGGTCTACCTCCTACAGAACTGTGAGCTAATACGTTCAGGATGGTTTAAGCCACTAAATTCAGGGTAACTTGTTACACAACAAGGAAAACTAATACAAAGAGCGAATATTTGTATCAAGGCCCAACTGACTTCAAAGCTTGTGCTCGTTCCCCTCATCAAGGAGAGAGGAAAACCCTTCCAGCTCTGATTACTATGAGCCGTATGTGACACCACGCCACGAGCAGACACACAGCACAATGGGGCACGTCCCTGGCCTCAAGAGGCTTGTGGAGTGACTGACATGAAAATAACTTATTGCAATGCAGTAAGATATGGTCTAGCACAGAGAAAACTCAAAGAGCTACGGGACCAGCAGTGAGGTCCCTTTTTCTCTGGCCCGTCTCTAGTTTCCAGATGCTCTATAACAGGGAAGGCCCGTCACCTGACATCAAATGATTCATATAAAGCTTGCAGTTCTTGAGAATCGAAGCTGATTTTCATTGATGTTTATTAGCCAGCTCTGCCTAATGTTATTTCAAGAGAGCAATGTTTATGGTCAGTCAATCACGGTGCTGTAAATCTAAGTGTCAGAACTGAACCTGATGAAGATACCAGCTGTGAGTCATCAGGGCAATGGTGTGGGGGCTTCCTGGGGGGTGGGGCCACAGCTAAGACCTGGCATGTGGCCCCCTGTGTCTGGCAGGTCCCCCTCTCCTCACCTTTGCGTCCTGTATGCATATTCTTCAATCTCCAGGGTTGCGGACAAGAATCTCATAGCTGTCTAGAATGATTCACACCAAAAGTTAGAAATAAAGATACGTAGAAACACCAAGAAGCTCATTATTGGTTTGGACAAACCCTTGGTAGTCAGAAATCCTTCCAGATGATGAAATGAGAACGTCACAGGAAGCCGCTGATAAGAACAGCTCCGAGAGAGAAGGCTGATTAGATAATGGTCCCAGGGCAAGAAGCTTGTGTTCAATCAGTGTGTCTTCCTCTACCGTCCCCAGTAATACTTCAATGAAATACAATTTTGACATCTTTTCCCCTCATTTCACTATGGAGAGCCATTTGGAAGAGACCAAATGGAAGGAACACTGACCTTCACACAACCTAACAACCCTTCAAGTTTCCCTGGGGTGCCTTCAGTTCGCACCCCCAGAGGCACATTTTCCCAAGGCTGTGATGACTCAGTGGATCTCCCGAAAGTGGAGATTCCTGTATCTGCTTGCTTTGGGGGTTGGGTGAGGGAGGGGTCCATGACGACAATGACAAGCCTAGAAACCAGATATTCACTCTAACCATAATGCAAACAGGGATTTTTCTTTCTTTGTGTTCCTTTTCTCCCCACTCACACCAAGTTTGTTTCTCAGGCATAAGAACCACATTTATTATTATATACTACTTGGTAGTGCTTTACAGCATGTCCAGGGCTTTGTACACTATCACCAATCAAGACAATTCAGCAAGGAGATGCTCTTAAGCCTATTCTATTGAGGCTCAGTGACTTTACACAACAATTCTTAATAAACGGTGGGGCTACATGAAACCCAGGTGTGCCGGGTCCTGAAGCGCCCTCATTTATCCCCCACTGTCACTCGCAAACCTGGCAAAGCCTTGGGATGCAGCAGCTCGCCTGGGGAAAATGATTTTTTTCAAAGTAAATTAAAGAAGTTAATTTCTACTACACTTCTGAAAAAAACATATACTATACTGTAAAATGGAAATTCTTTATTCTTTAGCAAGTAAACCCCTAAAAAAAAAAGAGAAAGACACAGTATGTTCAAATCCATTTCCCTTAAAAAAAAAAAAAAAAGAATGAAAAAAAGGTATCCTCTTATAGCTTTGAATGAGCTGGAAAGTTTCTCTTGCTCCCCTGAGGCTTCAGGGATCTCTGTCCACCTCATGGGAATACAGCAGTGGGGGCTGCTCTCCTGTCCCTCCTGGGCCCTCTTTTCATGCTCCAATTCAAACCATGGGTGAGCTAGACAAAATAGGGGTGGGGTAGCAAACCTGGGATAAAAGAGCCAATCCAGGGTCCCACTCACATAGGAGCTGTCCCAGCCTCTCCCAGGCCAAGCATCACTTCCTAGGGTGGGAACCACACACATCCTCACTCAAATGCAAGCGCTTAGCACATCATCATCATCACCATTACTTCTCACTGTTTCTTCTGTTCTCTAATCCCTCCTCCCTGTGGGGCTGGATCAGTGAACTGCAGAGAAGGACCAACCTACCCCTTCTGCCTAAAAGCTGCAGTCAGTGATGCTGTCCACCACTCAGCAGGTTATCTGGTAGAGGAAGGGTCTCAAACACACAAGCCTCAGGGCCAAGCCTTGGGAAGAAATGAGTGGGGATGTGGCCCCTTGATCTTTTTCATGGAGATACATGTCCTAGAAACACTTCTCTCGCCTCTTTATTGAACAACAGAAATCTGACAGCAGCAGGGGCGATGCTTATCAGAAACCCACCCTCTGCCCTCGCTCAGTGTTGGGGGATGAGTGGAGGCTACTGGAGGGTGCCGGATCTTCTTATAAAGAAATCTGAATTTTTACTTTAAATTGGCTGCTTCTTACATGGTGGTAACTAATGCAAATCTGTGCAGACCAAACAATTCCATCTGTGGGTTACACGGAACCCCCAGATCACAGCATGGAGACCCCATGTGAAGAATCCGATGCCACTGGAAGGTCTGTCTGATGAGTGAGTTCTGAAGCTTCACTTCTGTAGGCAAATGGGGAGTGAAGATGGCCCAGCAGCAAGTGCCGCAGGCAACACAGCACCGGTGGCCAGGCCTTCGAAGCACCGGGACCCCACCATCACCATGGAAGCAAAGAGCCCTAGCCTTCCAACTCCTATGAGCGACTTCAGACCAATAGTTAATTCAATCAAGAGAGGAAAATGCATGAGGTAGGCCTGTGGGAACCATGATACGAAGAAAAAGCATCCACCGCCCCCGTCCCCAGCCTCAGCTGCACCTCTGCCTACACAACAGTCAGGCCAGGCCAGTCTCCGGGAGCGGCCCTGACATCTCCTCCTGTCACAACTCAAGCAATGCCTCCGTGCAGCTCGACACCACCGAACCTCACACGTGGATGTGATTCTCCTGCCCTCAGTCACAGGCACAGCCAAGTCTGAGTTAGGAAGTTATTTTGGACCAGAGCAATTTGCATACAACTTCTCCAGATAGTCTCTAAACCAAAGGCAAATTAGGGAGCCAGTCTCACCACCCGCTGAAGGTGAACTCACAGGGCTGCCGATAACCTGGCAGGTAAAGCTGCTCTGAAATGCTCTCAGTTCTGAGAGGCCCCAAGGCCACAGGAGGACCTCCTTACCTGCCTGGAGGCACACGAAGATGCCAAGTTGTACCTCAAAGCCGGGGGCCCATACTCTAGAGCTCTGGAGAAGGGATGAGAGCTGAGAGTCCACCCCACCCCAGCTTCTGTCTAAAGAAGAAACCAAGAAGGGGAGACATGGCCCTTTGTGGGAGCCCATTGTAGGAGATGCCCCACCTCCAACAAGCCCCAGGTTAGCACGTGAGCTCAGAAGTGGAGCGGCGAGGACTCGAGACAAGACACACTGGCTCCCTGCCTCTGCCTGTTCCTGCGAGCCACAACTTAAATGTTCTCCAGTGACATTAAGTTATTCTTTCTGATAATAATTAGAGGGCAGGGCCGGTTGAGCACAGGTAACTCCCAGTGTGTGATCATTAAACTGCTGGTTCTGTTCTCTGTAGCAGAAGGCGGGGCTGGGCCAGCACGGCTGTCCCTCCCCCCCAGCAGCTGACAGCCACTGGTGTCACAGGCCAGGCTGGGTATCAGATGGTATCCCGGGGCTTACCAGCAGCCACGGGGCTGCCTGGGAGCTATACTTAGAAACAGAGAGCTGTCCCTTTTGCCATGACCAGTCAGGTGGCTTCACAACCTGTGTGTAGACCACATACAAGAACCCGTGGCAGCTCAGGACAGGATTCAGGTGAAGTCCTGAGCAGAAGAACCAGGAAGCAAACCCATACTTGGTGTGTTTAGCATTCTATCTGGTCCTAGAGCACAGCAGAGGTCAGTAACCTAACTGCCTCAATCAGCACAGCCAGCACTCAAGGCCCACTGGCCGAACCTGGATTTCCGGTGTATGTGGGCAGAGGGGCATCTCTGGTTGGGGCTTAATTCAAGGGCCAGGATCCTTCAAACAGATGCTTTCACACCAGAGAGGCCAGAGGTAGACTCCCAGAACCCTGTGGATGGAGATGTAGGACCCAGTACACTCTGAGGCCAGGGCTCAGTAGGGACAGGGCAGCAGAGGGGCAGGGCAAAGGTTTCCATGGCAGCCCAGGCTGGGAGCCTCCAGTTGGTAAGGGAGCACCTGACAGATGTTCCTTCCTGCCTTCTCACCACTGCTGGAGCTGAGGGAGAGGGAGGGGTGAGACTTGGATAATAGTCGGATATTCTGGGAGGCACCGGAGGGGCTAAGGCAGTGAGGGGTCTGGGCCTGGCAGCCTCTTGGGGTTTCCATGGAGATCAGCAGACAGCTGGGGGATACTGGCTTTGTCGGTGGTCCAGTTCTGGGTCTAGTCACTATCCCAACTCTGGGAAATGAAAAGTTCCTACTGAAAGAAGTCAGCCCCTTTCCTGAAGGGCTTCTCTCTAGCTCCTCCCAGCCAGCTGGCCAGCATAGCGCAAGAAGAGTCAGATTTGGTCCTTGGAACCCTCTCGACCTCGGGCCAGTTCCTGCCCCTCTCTGGACTTGTTTCATCATTTATAAAATGAGTGAGTTTGGCTAGATCAGATCAGTGGCTCTCGACCCTGATGGCTTTTAAAAAAGGATCCTGATGACTGGGTCCCACCTCAGACCAATGGAATCAGAATTTCTGGGGGACCATGAGGGCAGAAAGGCTGTGGGGGGCCTGAGTCTGGCCAAAGTAGCCCAGGGCAGAAAGGGTCTGAGAGGGTGGGTCTGGCCAGGGACCCCGCTGCCCTGGGGCTTGATCTCCTTCCTGCCTGTCCTCTCATGAGGCCCAAGCTCACAGACGTCCCAGGAGACATGCTCTCCCATACACTGGAGCATCTCTCCCTCCCACAAGGCAGAGCCAGGGAGCCAGGCAGACTCTTCAGGGAGTGGCTATCTCTGGCCTACGCATTAGTATGTTTGGGCTTGAAAGCCTCAGAAAGATGGGGTGGGGTGGGGTGTAGGGGACGCAGGTCAAATGAGGAGGGGGTCAAGAAAGGGTGAGTGGTGAGCATTTATTACTCATCTCCTGAATGCCAGGCACTCTGCTAGATGAACTAGAGGTCAGCACATACAATCCATATAACAGCCTGAGATGGGTGATAAGGCTCAGAGAGGGTAGGTAACTTGCTCAAGGCCACACAGCTTGATCAGTGAGGCTGAGGCATGGCCATCTCTACCTCTCCACAGCCAGCAGGCTCTGCCTGTGCTGGTGCCCACTTCTTTGTTCTATAAAGCAACCTCTTTTCTCCCGGGGCAGTCTACCTGGCATCACATGTCACATTTGGCTTTCCAGGCTCCATACTCTACTCCCATGCCCAGCTGGGGTGAGCTCTGGCTCTGGGGGCAAAAGCAACTGTAGGAGGGTGTACCCCAGGGTGGGGGTGGGGAGGGTCTTCTCTCCACACACCTTTTCAATCCCTTCAGCCTGCCTTCCAGGCCCCCTCAGTCCCTCTTCTGCCCTCTGGAGGAGACGGGTGCTCTCCAACTCTGCCTGAGACCAGATTTCCACTTCTGACAACATCCACTCTCACCACAGCCACCACCATCACACAAGGGCTGGCCCCATACTCTGGGAAGGCCTGTCTGTGGCTGCTTCCCAGGCCCCATTATTCCTCCTACAAACCCCAAGGTACCTCGTGCAAGAACTGACACACTTTTTCGGGACAGACCAGAGAGGGAATATTTTCAGCTTTGTAGGCCATATGGTCTGTCACAACTACTCATTTCTTCCATCAGAGCACCAAAACAGCCAGACACAATATGGAAACAAACGGGTGTGGCTGTATGCCAATAAAACTTTAAGTATGCACGCTGCAACTTGAATTTCATGTAATTTTCACATGTCACAAAATAGTCTTGTTTTGCTTTGTTTTGTTTTTCCTACCAGTTAAAAACCATTCTTAGTTTGAAAGGCTGTACAAAAACCAGCAGTGGGCTGGATCAGGCTGTTGTTTGGAAACCCCTCATCTCATAGGTCATTCAGCCACTCAACAAACACACATCAACAGTGTTGGGCTCCATCCCCTGGTGGCCCTGGGTCTCACTGCTCTTTCCTTCCAGCCTCCCTCTGTGCTGATGTGTCTTCCAACCCCAGCACAGAACCAGCAGAAGGGGACACAGAGGAGAGACGAGGCAGGCCCACATCTGCCACTTAGGCAGCCTACATTCTGTCACCTTTCTCTGCGTCACCAACACACATTTCCAAAACCACTCCTAGATGCTGTTTGAAAATAGCCAGATATGTCCAGTGTTAGAGAAACACACACATACACACAGGTTCGGGGCTGTGTGCTTCCCCAATACATGCTACTCCCAACATGGAGAGAGGAGATGGGTGGGCTTCTACAGTGGTGGCTCTCTACCCCCAAAATGCTGGTTCACTGAGGGAAAGAACCCCACTATTGTCCAGTAGACTCCACAGTAAAACTCAAGTCAAAAACAAAACACTCTAAAACAAACAAACAAGAAAGAGAACATTCAGAAGTAAGACGGGGGTCAGGGTGGGACAGGGGGAGGCTTTGACTGCAGTCAAAGAGCTCCCCTAGCCCTGGGGTGATGCCTGGCTTCTGGGGATCTGGCAGGTGGGGAGTCCCATCCTGTATGAGGAGGGACCAGAGCTGAGGAAGCTGGGGGTCAGAAGCCTGTCCCCACCCTGGCCCTGTCCTGGGCAGCAGTTTCCCCAGATTCGGAGGCCCTCACTGACGACCCTTGTTCACATAGCAGGTGAGAGGAAGACAAGCAGCTGGGGGAGAGGAGGGCCCCCAACAGGGACACTTTGGGGTAGGGGGTGGTGGTGAGTAACTGCCCAGGACGACAGTCCTGGCAAGCTGGGATGCCCGGGAATCCAATGCAGAGGGTGCAGGGAGCAGGATCTGGTTTGAAATGCATCTCCCCATGGGGGACCCTAGCTCTCCTGGGGGTAAAGGTCCCGACAGACATAAACAGGGGCTCTGAGGAGTGGCCATGTCTGCAGTGGGCTTTGTTGCCTGCTGGCCCCCAACCTCTCCCCCTTCCAATTCTCCCCTGTGCAAACATACCATTCAAGAGAGGATTCCCAGGCAAGTCTCCTCTGTATTTTTTGCATCTGCTCTGATGGATGGGAACTCTGAGTGCAGCCAGTGAGGCCCCCACCCCTGGCAGAGCACGCAGACTGGCAAACAGGCCTCAGGGCACAGCGACCTGACTCAGGGCCCTGGCACATGCCTGGCCCCAGAAGCAGAGTCTGGTGGGGCCCCCAGTGGGGCCAGGAGACAAATCAGAGACCCCTCCACCAGAGGGGCACCTCCCAGTGTTAAGCATGCGGTCTGTCTTTGGGGCTGTCTGTCAGTCTGTCTGGTGTGTGTGGGGGGGGTGGGGTGGTGACATGGGCTGCAGGAAGTGAGCCCAGAGCTGGAGACCTGAGAACCAGGCTGCTCGGCTGAGGACAGGGGCCCATTGTTTCAGAGCTGCCCCATGATGTCCAAGCAGGAGACTGAGACCTCTCGGGAGAACTTGGAGGGAGGCAGCCCCTCTCTGTAGTTTTCCAGAAACCCTGTAAACAACTCCTACCCCACAGCTGCCCCGGAGCCAGGACTCAAGCCAAGGAGGCCATCGCCAGAGCCACCAGGGGCCGAGGGCATAAAGGGGCCGATGGGTGTTCTTGAGGCCGGGAAGAAAGAGAGAAACCCTTCCTCTGCCAAGGTCAAAGGCAGAGTTCAAAGGACCCTTAGAGACAACCAAGGCCACCATTCATTTTACGGAGGAGGAAACCGAGGCTCAGAGAGGGGAGGAGACCTGCCTGGATTACCAGAACATCAGCATTAGGACCAGGGCCCTGCCAGTGACCAACACCAGGATGTACCCACCCCTGGGAGAGTTCACTGTTTTCCATGGTGGGCATTCCTTACCCAGATATAAAGATTTCATTCCTGCCAGGTTTCTGAGCTGCTCTAATTGGTGAGCCAAGGGGGAGACTTCCCTGAGGTCTGCCCTGAGATTCTTCTCCAAAGGTGCTGGCCTAAGGGATACCACGCCACATGCTCACCTCGTGGGCCCAGAGCCCTGTGGAATCCGGAAGCAGTGGGGTTCTGGGCTGCTGGCCTTACCCGGAGCCTGGCAAGTCCCTAATGTCTTGGTGGCTCAAAAGATGGTGAATGGGCAGAAATCCTCAGCCCCATGTTCTTACCCACCTCAAACCACACTCACTCTGGTGACACACTTTTCTACTGTTTGTGAAGCAGCAGCAAATCCCACAGCACTGGCTACACCCAAATACCCAGGTTCTGAGCTGAGTCCTATGACCCACCCAGGGCTGGGGCACATTGATTCTTACTCAGTTTCTCCCCGCATGCTTCCTCTTTTCACACCCAATGTCATCATAAAAGTAACTCCTTGTACTATGGTCACTTGTGAAGTGACCTGGACACAACTGCCTAGCTGCTAAGGAAAGTGAGGTTCAGAGAGATGAGGTTACTCACGTAAGACACTGTAAGTGAGCAATGGAGCCTGGGCTGGCCCCTGGTCCACGGAACTCAAAAGCTAGCACTTATGGCCTCTACACAGCCTGGCTCCTCTTATCTGGTTGACCAGAAGCACTGAGAGGCAGCACTGGGCCTGCCCACACAATTCTGGTTTCTTAAGCTCCTAGCAGAAGGAGCAGGCTCAAAACAAGTGTGTGCTCTGTTCAAACCAAAAGCACGAATGGACCAAAAACCATTCACTAGAAGGATGGGGAGGATCTACTTGAGTCAGATTCTGACGGGACACCCCCCACCCCCCGCCACTTTACCGCAAGAAAGACAGGGAATGAAATAATGAACTGGAATTATGTTCTACCCCAACAATGTAGATTTCTCCAGACGTGTTCTACAGACGGTTAGCAAAGCAAAGACCCGGAGCCCAGCCAAACGTACTCATTCCAGGCACCCATGGAAAGGCCACCGGATCCCAGACCCCAGTGCCTACCTCGCGACCCTCCAGCCCAGGCTGGTTCAGGCTTCGGGCTTCTCGCAGCACCACAGGCGGTGGGGTCCCTGTGCCTCTCGCAGCCTTGGCCGTCACCCAGCTCCACAGGCAATGCATGATGAGGGCCGGCGCCCAGGGTCCCCGGCAGCCCTGGCCCCTGGTGTGGTGTCCCAGGGAAGGATGAGGTAGGGAGAGGAGTTTGTTTTCATGACTGTAGTGAACAGTCACTGCGGCCAAAAATAGTCTGTGCCTGGGAGCTGGGGAGTCAGCACATACCTCCCGCAGCAGGTGCTGCATGTAAGACACGCAGGCGCCAGCGGGACATGCAGCAGGGGGCCGGGGGGGGAGGCGCCCAGGATACCTGGGCTCCCAGGCCACAGACAGAGAGCCTTCCCCTGCCTCACGGCCCCCCTCCAAAGAGTCTGACCTGAGTCAACGAGGAGCACGATCATCGCCCTCTTCCCAGTGAATCGTCTGGGGAACCCCCCACCCACACTGAACTCCAGCCACTCCCAGTCCCCCTGCAGCTCTCTCAGATTTGGGGCTGGGTGGTTTAGACACCTACAGGGAGAGCCATGCGAACTACCACCAATCAAAACTCACAGAACTGTACACCCAAAACAGTGAACTTGAATATATACAGATTAAAACAAAAGAATGTAAAAAGTCACATGGCTGTAGGGGGTTTTATTTTCTTTTTTTGAGCTTTTCTACATTTAAAATTTTTCCTACAATGAACAGTTGTAACTAGATTTAGAAAATGTTACTTCAAAATGAAACTTTAAGGGGTGAGGGTATAGCTCAGTGGTAGAGTGCATGCCTAGCACGCATAAAGTTCAATCCCCAGTACTTCTATTAAATAAATAAAAACACCTAGTTATCTCCCCCTCCACCAAAAAGTAAAATGAAATGTTAAAAAAGGAAAGATGCTCAGGCATCACAGAAGGAATATACAACATGAACCTGTCCATGAGAATTTAAAGAGTGTGTGTGTCGTGACCCCAGCTTTGGGGCCAGGCTTCCTGGATATAAATCCTGGCTCCACCACTTACCATCTAGGTGACCTCAGGTCAGTGACCCTGTCAGTTTCTCTATCTCTATCCTATACTGAAGATAAAAGCACTGCCTCCTGCTACAGACTAAACATTTGTGACCGCCCCACTCCAAATTCACATGTTGAAACCTAACTCCAAGGTCATGGTATTAGGGGGTGGGGCCTTGGGGGCGTCATGAGGATGGACTTTTCCAGATGAGATGAATGCCTTATAAAAGAGACACCAGAGAGCTGCCTGGCCCCTCCCACCATGTGAAGACACAGCACAAAGATGGTTGTCTGTGGACTGGGAAGTGTGTCCTCACCAGTCATTGAATCTGCTGGCATGGCATCCTGATCATGGACATCTCAGGTGCCAGAACCATAAGAAATAAATTTCTCTTGTTTATAAGCCACTCAGTCCACTCTATGGTAGTCCTAGCAGCCTGGATGAAAGGGAGGAAGATGTCTCAGAAGTTACTGGGAGGACTGAATGAGATGGGACTGCAGATCCCCACCCCCAACCCGCACCAGGGGCTCTCCATGGGGATGGGGGCGGGTCACCTGGCTTTCCCCTGTCGGGGAGGTGTCTCGGAAGGACCATCATGCCTGCATTTCCCAACAGTGAGCAGAACTCCTGTATCTGTGTAGGAGGTGAAGGGCCTGCAGAGATCATGTTTCTAAAATGTAATAGGTGAGCCTATTCCTCAGTTTTTGTTTTTAATAATGTTTCTCATTTTTTCCACTATGAAAGTAATAAATATTTATTTAAGAAAGTATAGAAAGGCAAAGAAAATATATCACCTATATTCTTACACAGAATTAATGATTGCTTTTGGGCTTTTGGGGGTATTTTTTTTCTCTTTCTCTGTGATTGGTTGTGGTATGAGCACAAGACCAAAGCCAATCCAATCAGAGCCTTCCCTGGGATTTTTCAGCTACAGTTCTAGGGTAGGAAGCTCCCAGTAGGAAGTACCACTTCTGTGCTGAAAGATAGTGAGGCTGAGCTGCTATGGAGTGGGTCCATCTGAGAATTGTGCCCTAACAGCATCATCTGAGCCCCTGAATCCAGACTTCCCTGGACTTTCATTACCTAAGCTGGTAAAAGTCTCTGTTTTGTTTAAGCCGGTCTGTATTGGTACCTGCTATAGAAGAGTTGAACTGGTAGTAGGAAAATGCAATAGCTTTTACTTAGTAAGTGTTACTATGCACCCTGATACCATGTCATCCTCCACCTATTTATCCATCCATCCATCCAATCAACAGACAGCTACTGAATACCAAGGGTGGGCCAGGCACCTTACTCAGCACAGGGGATACAACAACCAACAAAATATACAGTCTCTTTCCTTGGGGAGCTTACATTCTATTAGGAAACACAATAAAAACAGACTCAAAAATAACTAAGACACGTAACTGAGATTCTGAATAAGTGCTAAAAGGAAACAGCATGCTGAGATAAAGCGGTGGGTATGGGGGCATCTAATTTTAGACAGAGTGGCTTCTCTGAAGAGCTGACTTCTAAGCTCCTGTCGGAGGATGAGAAGGTGCTAGCTATGAGAATACAAAAGTTTCCAGGCAGAGGAAACAGAACATACAAAGGCCCTGGGCTATGACAGGAAACAATCTGACGTGTTCTAACATGAGGGGAGGAGTGAGGAGGGGTGGGAGGTGACGCAGAGGGAGGCAGATGCCAACTATGTCAGGGCCTTGAAGGTACAATGAGGAGGGGTCTGGATTTTATGCTGAGTGCAAACGAGACACCAAGGAAGGTCCATACTTGGAAGAGTGAGGTGGTCAGATTTGGGTTTTAATAAGAATTCCTCTTGGCCCATGAACCATGGAGGGGAGGGCAAGAGTGATACAAAGAGCAATGTAGGTGCTACTGCAAGAGTCCATGCAGTAGCTAAGGCGAGGGAGGTGGCAGTGGTCAAAAAGACACATAGGTGGACAGGGGACAGAAATCTGGAAGGAGAGCTAGTGGGATTTGCTAGTCAACCAAGTGTAAAGGCTAAGGAAGCAGAAGGAATCAGAAATGACCCTGCAGTTTCTAGCCAGAGCAGCAGACAGATGAGTTAACAGGCTCAGAGAGGTAAGGGACTTTTCCAAGGTCATACCACTGGCAGGTGGCAAAGTGAAGATTATGTCTGCCCCCCAGGACCAGGGTCTGGGCTGTCTAATTCCAGAGGTCATGCTCTTAAGCAATCTTGCTTTCGAATCTTGCTGCCTGCCCAAAGGCACACAGCTGGAAGAAGGGGCCACTGAAATTTATATGCTGGTTTTTTTTTTTTTTTTTAAGGGTAATGAGAAGAGACTTTTTGCTTTACGGTAATTAAAACAGTGTGGTGGTTGACACAGGAATTTCCTGACATCTAGCTGGGCAGATCTGTTCTAGAGCAATCTTGCCTTTGAGGCAGTTCTCAGGGGTGGGAGCACTAAACCCAAGCTGACAGCCCAGAAGCCAGGTGGTCCCAGAGGAGGCTACAGGCACACACAGTCTTGCTCAAGTCCAGCCCATTGCCAACGGAAACCAGAGGCAGCTCAAGAACCCCAGGCCTCAGCAGGCCATCAGCAGCCCCCAGGGACCTCCCCAGGGACCTTTGCAATTCAACCTTCGCGAGCCCAGATAAGAGAGTTCCTGAGAACTAAAAGACCCGAACTCTTTGGATAATCTTATTTAGACTCAGTCATTCAACAAGAACACCCATTACACGCCAGGCACTGGTGACAGAGCAGTGAACAAGACAGACGTCTGGGTCCCTGCTCACTTGGTACTTCCGGTCTAGTCAGTTTTTGCTGGACTTGGCAGCCCAGAAATCTAAAGGATGGAGGAGATGGGCTCACTGTTCAAAAATGCCAACCAGCACGAGCGAAACAGAACAGTCACCTCATGATTTCAGATCTCTAGGAACCAGATGCACCTCCTCGCTCAAAGCTTAAAAAGGCACAAGTGGACAAACAGGAGAAACCGTGAGCAGGCTCCTGCTCTGCATCCTGCCACATCTCACACTTCCCTCCCTCAGGATCCAACAGCCTGCTCTGCACTGTGGTTATCTGGAGACATGTACAGCCCAACACCCTGTAAGCTCCCCAGGACGGACTGCATTTTGTTCATCAGTGAATCCCCTGTGGTAATTAATCTGGGGGCCTGGCACAAGGTAGGTGACCAATGGACGTAAAGGAAAGAAGGAAGGAGGGGATTGAGGAAAGGAGGAAGGACAGAGGGAGGGAGGGAGGAAGAAAAAGGAAAATATTGGCGGGGGGTGGAGAGGATGGAAGAAAGAAAAGAAAGAGATGAGAGAGAGGGAGAGGGTGGGAGAGCAGGAGAGGGAGGATGACTGGAAGAAATAAAGATTAATTCAATTATACAACTACATACAGTAGCCCCAGGCCCGGATGTCAGATGATAAAATCTGTCAGGGGAAGGAAGCCTGGCTTTGGAGTCATAAGGATGTGAGTATGAATCTCGACCCGGCTATCAGCTCACTGTATGACATTAACATGTCACTCAACATCTCTGAACCTCAGTTTGCTCAGCTATAAAGTGAGGATCAGTGTCTCCCCCTCCCCTGACCCCAGGGATAAGGATTAAGGAGATGATATACATAAAATTCTGCCTTGTAGTTTGCCCTCTTCCTTCCACATCCCAACTTGAGGTCCTCTCCTGACCTGCTGGGTGACACCGGCTTGCCAGCCCACCACCCGAGCCTCCATCTCTCCATCCTAAATGGGGAGTGCTCTGTGTCCAGCCGCCCTGGGCTGGTGCTGTGATCAATGGCCGAGATCTGAATTTCTCAGAACCAAGGCAGCCCCGGGCTGCTGGGCTGACAGTCGGCTGAGGCCCCTCAGCACAGCCGGGTCGGGTGTGCACTGCTTTCTGAGGCTCCTGGCTGCCAGAGAGCAACGCTGGCGGATGGCGGGGCCTCTGGCTCCCAAAGGGAGAGGGTGGGGACGACGGGAAGAGGGACGGGAAAGAGAGGCGAGGAGGCATGGCGGCAGGATTCAACTGGAGCTGAACCCAGGAGCCACAAACCAGTTCGCTTTACTGGTTTAATCTTACACAGCCTCCCGCTTCATACAGCCTACGTTCTGGGGCCCGCAGAGCCACAGCCACTCCTGGCCAACGGGAAACCAATTTGGTAGCCATGGCCAGGCAGCCTTCTTCCCCATCCCCAAGGGAAGGCCTGACTTAAACATAGGAAGGCATGGACAGAGTAAAGAGGAAAGAGAAATTTGCCCGGCGGGAGCCACAACACCAACCCCTTACCGGACCCGCCTGCATCTTCGGTTCAAAACACGGCACAGGTGAGAGCTTCTTCGGGGGAGAAGCCTTGGATTCCAGCCTGCAGCACCCGCTCTCCCCACCAGCACTGATTCCAGCCGGCGCTCGCCACTTCCTTTAACAATTTCCAATAGGGAAATTGCTGAAGGAAAAAAAAAACGGCTCCATGCCAGCGGGCTCTGAAATCATTTCCCCAGCTGCAGCCAGAATGTGAAGCTGCGACTTTAGTGTTTAACCTGCAGACGGGAAGGAGCGGGGGTTAGCTGGGGAGGGGCCCTGCATCTAAACTCTCTCTCCTGCTCGATCCCTGGTCCCCAAGGCTCCCCCTCCAGCCCTGCTCATGCAGATGCCCCCTGCCCCCACCAGCCAGGAGCTCTGCCTCATCCTCTACCCGCCCCACCCCACGAACCAGCCTTCTCACTAGCAGGAGTTTTATTTTCCCTCAAACAATCCTACTATTCTCTCTCCTCTCTCATGCACTCACATTTCCATGATCTCCCAGATAAAACCACAATCCCTACACTCCCCTCATGGAGATTGCCATGAACTGACCCTGTTTCCTCACCAGTCTCCTCCCAGACCTTGGGGTCTTTGCAATTACTGTTCCCTCTGCCTGGTGTGCCCTTCCCCTTCCAGCCGGGCTAGCTCCAGGCTCTCAGGGAAGCCCTTCCAGTGCTGGTCCTTCCCTGACCTCCCACAGTGAGCTTGCGCGCTCACTCGCACTGATCCCAGGCTGGCTTCCGTCCGGGCACTCGGTGCCAGCTCTTGGCCATACATCTGCCTGCAGCCTGTGAGGTCCTGGCCCTGGGAGAGTGTCTTCAGCACCTGGGCTCTCAGCACAGGGCGCCGCCAGCCCGGGCTCCAGACCGGCACTGCCCAATTCCAGCAACAGCCAAACGTCTATTTAAATAAAAATTTGATACAGCAGAGTAACATTTAACTGCCAGTTTCTCAGTCGCACTACACATATTTCAAGTGCCCCACGGCCACATGTGGCTGGTGGCTCTCATGGTGCCTAGGACAGTATGGAATGTTTCTAGCATCACAGAAAGTTCTATTGGACAGTGTCATTCCAGACAAAGGTCAGGATTGGGTAAACAGATGAAGGTGTCTCCTGAGCTGTCTGTCTTCACCATCCATGGAGAAGGAAGAAGAGAAGGAATCAGAGGTCACATAGGTCAGGCTCTGAAGCTGCAGGAAGCTGAGATGTGACCCTAGCGTGAAGAGGAGGAAGAGCGCAGAGTCCCTCGGTCTACACCAGAGACTGGAAGTGCCACATGCCCTCCCCCATTTCCTCCAGCCAGCAGGTGATGGTGGTGGTGACAAGGCCAGTGTGTGGCCCCCAGGACCAGCAGGGGGTGGGAGGTGGAGACTGGGCCCAGCTCCAGTTGGTGGTGTATGCTACCCTCTGTCTTAAGCCCTTGGCCGACTCCCACTGCCTCTTGATTCAGAAAATTGCCCCTGGCTGGCCCTGGTTCCTAGCCTTCCATTCACTCCCCGATGGCTACTGAGAGCTGCCCCACATGCAAGCCTCCAACAGCCTCTGTTGGGTCCGACTCTCACTCAGGAATAGCAGCAGCTGAGGATGAGGGGTGAGGAAATTATCTGAATTTTCTCTCCTCCACCCCAGCAAGTGCCGCCGTGCCTCTAAGTGCTTGACCCTCACAACTACCTCAGCAACCTTGCGGCACGTGAGTTACTCCCTCATTTTACAGAGAAGAGAACCGAGGCTCAGGGAGGTGAAAGGGTTTGGCCAGGTTCCCACTGCCAGGCAAGAACCCAGGCATTTCTGAGAGGCAGGAGAGAGACGCCGCTGAGAGCGAGAACTCAAGGCACGCAGAGCACTTAGTACTACACACCAGATGTGCTCTCCATGTGTCAGCTTTGAGGTGAAGTGAGCAGGAGACTCTGAGGGGCCCCGGGAGCCCCCCGCAGTGATAATACAGGCCAATAATCAGACCACAGAGGCCTCCCAGCAAGATGCTGGTCGGGCACCTGGAAGTACAACCCCTTAATGAAGGAAGGGGTGTCAGCATGTTAGAAGGACGCCCTGGGGCACTGGTCTGTCCCAGCCTTCCCGGAGGAGGCCCTCTCCGCCGGGAGCACCAATGCCCCGAGGGCTCTCTCCAGAGGCTGACTCCTGGGCAGCTGGGCAGAGCTGGGGTGAGTCTTTGGTCCCAAGAGTGGCCTCTCTTACAGGACTTGAAAAACCAGACCTTGGAGTAAACTGTGTCATCACCTTCTCAGGACCAAACCCGTGACTCCTGGGGACATCCACCATGTCATGGTGAGATTCTCCCTTCCTTCTTTCCTCTCAAACAAGCAGTGGTCACATCAGGCCCCACTCAGTGGGCGTCTGCGGCCCACGGAGCCACAGCCACAGAGCAGGCAGGTCCCCGTCTCGTAGAGCTTGTACTCCAGTGGGAGGGAGGGGACAGACCATGCGCAGCAAGTCAGTTACACCAACTCCAGAAAGTGGTCAGCACGCTTGAGAAAATCAGCCAAGGGGTGCTGGTAGAAAATTGGACCGATCTTTTGATCATATCATCAGGGAAGAATGCTCAGAGGAGGTGACACTGGAATGACATCCACGGGATGAGCCCAGGAAAGAGCACTCCAGAGAGCAGAAGGGCAGGTGCAAAGGTCAGACCAGAAGGAGTGAATGGGAGGGTGAGCAAGATGAGATCAGAAACAGGCGGGCAGAGGTCAAAGTGCGTGAGGCACCTGGTGTTGATTCGGAAGGAACCAGGAAGCACTGGAAAATGACGTGATCCAACTTCTGTTTCTTCGTGGGGAGTCTGGCTGCTGTGTGGAAAGTGGAATGAAGGGGGACGGTTTGGGGGCTGCTGCAGGAGTTGGGGCACGAGAGGATGGAGGCCCGGCCCACGATGCTGGGGGAGGGGACGTGGAGAGAGGTGAGCATCTGCAGTCTGTCTTGGGGCAGAGCCCACAGGGCTCATTAGGGGACCGCATGTGTGAGTAAAGGCAGGGGAGGAAATGGGGATGGCCTCTGGGCTTTGTGGCTTCAGCAACTGAGTAGATAAAGCTACCATTTACTGAGAGGGGAAGATGGCAGGGAGGGTAAGAAAACGTGTAGAGGGGGAAGAACAAAAGCTCCACTTTAAACAAGTTCACTTCTGAGCCGCCCCACGACCTCCAAGTCACTGGGCAGTGGGGGACGTTCCTGCCGTGTCACCCTGACCCCACCATTCCTGCAGAGCTCTCTGCTCAGACTCTGCCCCAGGGCTCCACGCCAGGGAGCATCCTAGCTCCCAAACACATCTGGCTTTGGGGCTGGAAGACCCCTATCCCAGCTACCACCAGAGGGCTCCCCAGAGTCCAAAAGGCCCCAGCTCCATTCACACCCATCTTCTCTTACAGTCTCTCCCATGAAACTTTTATATTCATGTCATCTCCTGTCCAGGAATCTCTCCTAGGGAAAATTCTTAAATACACAATAGCTCCATAAATAATATTAACTACTATGTTATTTATAACAGTCAACAACTGGAATTAACCTCTGCCTGGTAAACTACGTCACATACACGCAAATATTATGCAGCCACGTTAAAAAAGGGGTGGGGGTTACTCAGTGTGGAAATACAGGAAAAACATGCTGGTTAGCATGGCAAATGATAAGAGCAAAATATAAAATTGCTTAGTCAGGATGGCTTAAATGAGGGTTGCCTGATAGAAATATAGTGCAAAGCACATACTTAAATTTTTGAGCAGCCATTTTTTAAAAAGCACACATAAAATTAATTTCCATCACATTTTACGTAGCTTAATATAACCAAAATAGTATCATTTCAACAGATTAAATATTAAACATTATTAATATTTTATTTTCTTTGTTCTGTGTCAAGTCTTCAGAATTCAGCACATCTTTGAAATCATAATAGCCACATCAGTTAGTAACTACCTTACTAGACAGCTCAGGTCTAACTCATTAGAGATTTTTTAAAAGACTTAAGTACTAGGGAAAAAAAGACTAGAAGGAAATATCAGGATCTTAATGATCACATATTTTCTCTGAGTGGTGGGAATATGTGATTTTTTCCCTCTTTTTTCTGTTTTCCAAAGTATCTATTTAAAATAAATTCATATTCCTTTGAAAACAATATCAAGAGTCCATCCTTTTAATTTTAGAACAGAAATAAGGGATTTAAAAGACCTGACTGGGTGAACCACACCTGTGAAGCACTGATTTATTTATGGCCACGAGACTTGTCCTGGACCCCTGACACATGACCCCTGACACTCTCCATGCATGTTGGTTGACTAGTTGGTTAGCGGGTAGGTGGGTGAGTTGGAAGGGTGGGATGAGGGAACAAAGGAAGGGAAACTGTATAGCACAGCAGTTATAAGAGAAAACTAAACTCAGACCTTTGCTTCCAAATTCCAAAGCAATCATTTACCAGCTGTCTGATTTGAAACAAGTTATCTGACCATCCTGTGCTTTAATTTTCTCAAGTATAAAACAGCAATAATAACAGTAACTCCTTCACTGGGTTTTGTGAGAATTAAGTGAGATTACCTGTACAAAGTGTTTAACACAGTGCCTGTTGCACAGCCAAGGTTTTCAGAAATGTTGGCTGTTGTCCTCATGGTGAACCACTGAGTGGTGTGGTCAGACTGCCTGGTTCATCAAGTGATGGCACCGAGGACACACTCGAGAGCCACGTTGACCCTGGGTCCCTCCTGCCCCCCGCCCCCAGTGCCCCGGTCCACGTACCTGCACCACCGCTGTGCTCACGTTGAAGGTGTACAGCCAGTCGCTGAACCGAGGGTAGCTGTTGAGCTCCGCTGTCCTCTCGCCCGGAGCCACACTCAGCTTGCACTGCAGCTGCTTGCAAATGTACCGGACCAGCTTTGCCTGCAGGGGGTCCAGGAGAGAAAAGCAGGTTCACGGGGGGCCTGTGCACGTGGCAGCCCCGAGCATGACATGGGGAGCTCCGGTAAACACGAGCCATGTGATAAGGGTAGAGCCCTGCCGGGTTCCCCTGTGCTGCCATTCAGAGTGAAGCAGGAAACAGGAGGGTCTGGGAGAGCAGCACAGAAACCTAGAGAACCACCCTCACCCCCTAGCCCTCAAGGCTGGCTGACACTGCCTCGGGACCATGATCTTCAGAGAGTAATAGGCAAGACTGGTCAAAACGGGGAACAAGGTTAAACAGAAGGGCTTCCTGCTTGGACGTGGGTCGGGGGGAGTGGAGTCGGGGGAGTCTGTCACTGATGATACGGAAGACATGGGGGTCTAGGGAGGATGAGTAGCCTCCCACATAGGATACTTCCAGCCCCAAATCAGATCGCCTGGGCTGGGATCCAGGGGCTCAGGCACATCCTGGCCCTGTGACCTAGAAAAAGTTATTTAACGCTCTGCCCCTAGAAAAGTCTCCGTTTCCTCCTCTAGAAAATGGGGTAATAAGAGAACCTCCCTCTCAGGAAGGCTAAGAAGGAGTAAGCACTCAGTGGGTGCCCGGCACACAGCATGCTGGCCATGCCTGTGGGCTGTGGCACGACTGCCAGAGGTTCCTGACTTGGGTCCACCCAGAGGCTTCCAAGACCCACTCCCTGAAATGTAAGTAAATATCTGAGTCTGTGCATTTTGCAGAGGAAGCCTGTCCACAGCTTTCAAAAGACTCTCAAGAGGCTAAAACTTCAAAGAAAATAAGTCTAAATAAAGTCAGACTAGTATTCTCTTTGACAAAGGCTGGACCCCAGCCACCTGGGTGCCCACACTGCGCTGAGGAACGTGGAGGGGCAAGACCTGCTGGGAGGGCACAGCCGGGACTGATTAAGAAGGGGGAGTGGACTGGAACACACGGAGATGAGCACACAACCCAAAGAGGACCAGGATCCTTGGCTGCGACCCAGTGACCCAGGACCCCTGTGAGAGCTGCCAAGATGGTGACTTTGAAGCTTCCCCCAAATTCAAGCACCACCTTCAAAGTCTTGTACAAAGGCCCCCTGCATTTGGAGCCACTTCCCAGGTCCTGCTACCCCTCAAGGGTTTTTGTTGTTGTTAATTCAATCATTAATTCAATCCTTTTTTTCCCCTTTAATTTATAAATATCTCAGCATATTTCTCTAAAGGGTAAGGATTCTTTTTGTTAGAAGTCACAATCCTAAAAAATAATATTTATAATTTAAAATCTCAAGTATCTAGAAAGGCTTCCAAATTCCAAACAGGAGCTCTTGACCATTTTTGAACCATGGGCCCCTCTGACAGTCTGGGGAGGTTCCTGATCCCTTTCTAAGAATAATGCTTTTAACTATTTACAGGAGCCAAGACATAGGAGCAACCTAAATGTCCCTCAACAGATACCTGGATAAAAAAGTTGTAGTATATATACACAATGGAATACTACTCAGTCATAAAAAAGAATAAAATAATGCCATGTGCAGCAGCAACATGGATGGGCCTGGAGATTGTCATACTAAGTGAAGTAAGTCAGAAAGAGAAAGAAAAATACCATATGATATCACTTATATGTGCAATCTAAAAAAATGATACAAATGAACTTATTTACAAAACAGAAATAGACTCACAGACATAGAAAACAAACTTATGGTTACCAGCAGGGAAACAGGTGGGCGAGGTGGAGGGTTAAATTGGGAGTTTGAGATTTGCAGATACTACATATAAAATAGATAACAACAAGGTCCTACTGTATAGCACAGGGAACTATATTCAATACCTTGTAATAGCCTATAATGAAAAAGAATATGAAAAGGAATATATATATATATATATATATATATATATATATATATATATATATATATACACACACACATATATATATATATCTTAATTACTATGCTGTACACCAGAAACTAACACATTGTAAATTGACTATACTTTAACTAAAAAAAGAATAATGCTTTTAAATGCATAAAATAGAACACTTAGGATTACAAAAAAAATCAGTTATATTTAAATACATTTATCAAAATATTACTTAAAATTGTGATAGGAGTATCAAAAGCCTCTTTATTAAAGCATTAAGCAATATCTAGCAGTGGGTCTCATGACTTTGAAGTTGTGACAAGTGTCACCTGCTTTTTTAGCTATCCCCACAACTGCCACATGATATGAAAACAGCTGTGATTTCCACTGGTGACTAACTCTGATATTCGCTAAGATGACTGTGCCTGGTTGCCTCCATTCAAATTGAACAATACACTAAAATTTCAGTTAAAGTTAATGAAAAAAAATAAGTACAATTTTTTCCTTTCCAAATTCATAGCCCCCCTGAATTATATCTGCAGACCCCAGGTAAAGACCCCTTATGGCTACAGGGCTCGCAGCTCACAATTTGCCAGACTCAGGGACAGGAGCCTTCCTCATGTGGCCTGACCTCTGTCCAGTCCTGTGATGCTCAGAGGGCTCAGCAGCAAGTGAGGACAAATTGCTGGAGAGGAAACACTGAGTCAGAGCAAAAATAATTCCCCTCATTGTACAGTCTGGATGTTTAGCAGAAACTAGACAAAGGCCAAGCCGATGGCGTTCCTGCACCACATGCCCCTCTGGTACCCACAGCAGACATTGCTAATCAAACATTGTCTGCTGAGGCTTTCCAACTGGGGGCAGGCATTGCTAATGGAAAACAGGCTGCTGAGGCTGGCAACTCTAGGTTGCCACACAAGATGTGTACTATTTCCTGTCCTATCATGGAACCTAAGTCCCTGGTGGGAGTATCTTCAGAGCATGAAGCTAACAAATGTGGAGACAGATGTGCTGCTTTTATCCTCCAGGGCTAAGTAGAGGCACTCACGTCCCTCATCTGGGCTCACCCGGCTCTGCTCCAGCCTTCCCAGTGTGACCAGAGGCCAGTTCCAAATTCAGGGCCTCAACTTTCTTTTCCAGGCCTATCTCCACTTCACTCCACCCCGGCCCACCCAGTCCTCTAGGTGTACAGTCACCTCGGAGCTATTCCTCAAATACTTTCTGTACGTTCCATCCCCTGGGCCTCTGCTCAAACTGTCAGTTTTGGCTGGAAGTCCTTCCCTCCACCCGCCAGTGTCCTTGGCTTCCCCGGCTAAGTAGAATATCCTGTCTCCCCCTCTCTGGTAGCCCCTATCACAGAGGGCCTTAGGTTCAATCCTCTGCCCGGGTCTCCCCTGACAGATGCACACTCCCAGGGCAGCAGACAGAGAGCATGGGCTTCGGAGTTGAACAGAATCTGGGTTCAAATCTAGGTTCTGCCATTTCCCAGCTGTGTGAGCTCAGAGAGGCTGGTTAATTTTTCTGAGTCTTGGTTCTCTCATCTGTACAACAGCAATGATGATACTAGCTCACAGTCCGTTGGGAGGATGAACTATAGTATGGAACCCTCACCCCCCCCCCCAAGATTAGATTAGCCCCCATTATGATCCATCAGGGCAGGGACTGTGTCCACCTCACTGGACTGTCCTCACACTCCTATTACTGCCCCTGGCCTGTAACATGTGCTCAATGATGCCTGAGGAAGGAAGGAGGGAAGGAAACACAAGGGCCTTATCCTTACATTAAAAAGTTTCTCACAGCCAGACCTTCTCTCTCCAAACCGCTCTCAAACCACAGTGCCAAACTGCTGACTGAAGACAGGGCAATAAATCAATTAACTGTGCAAAGTCAAAACCATTCTTTGCTACATTAACCAAAGAGGTCAGGCTGCTGGCACCGACATCAGTAGCAAAGGGGGTCTCCCGTCACTGGCCTCACTGTTCTGAGGGCCATACCTCTGGGAGCTGATTAATCACACGTCCACTCTGTAAGACTTGGGCCATCACAGGTCAACATCAAGATTGGTCAACCTGGCGTTGACAATGAGCCTGTATTCGGGGGTTTTCTCTAGTTTAGCCCCTCCCATGTGTCCAGCTCTTTCCAGCCTCAAAGTCTGAGGCCCTTGGCTCCCCACCAGGAAGGCTCTGCCCAGTGACCCCTCAGCTTCCACAACCCAGCTGAGATATTCATCCCCCAGGAAGACATCCGCAAGCCCTGCAGCCCTGCTCCTCCGTCAGATCACAGGTCACAGTTCTAATATGTTACTTGTCTGCTTCCTTCCTTAGGCGGGAAACTCTGAGGCCAGGGGCCTGGCCTATGCTCTTCATCACCTGATCACCATGAGAGCCCCAGGAACCAGCCCAGCGCTTGGCACATGGTTTGCTACTGTAAAACCTTTGTTGAATGAATGGGCAAAGGAACGCATAATACCTTTTGTAGCCCTGACAGGCACACATGTATATTAAAACGACATTGTAAAACAAATGCCAATTAGGCAAGTGATGAGTCAGGAGCCAGAGAGTCTCAAAAACCAGGGCAAGTTCCCCCAAAGAGGAGAGAGCGGTTTCTTTTTTAAAAGGCTGTTCGAGATCCCCACTAGACAGTCCAAAGCAGGCTGGTGGGTAGGACTGTGCAGACATGACGTGGTTCCTCACTGCGCCCCATTAACAACCCAGAATAAGCCTGGCCAGCTGAGCTGGGGCAGGGGAAGGGGACGTGTCGCGATGATTGTGACCCAACCCCCAGCTAGTCCAGTGTCCTGGCACTGCCATCTCCTGGAGTGCATACAGAAGGAAAGACACCTGCTCATTTGGGGCCTGCTGAAGGAGGTGCGCAGCGGGCAGCAGCTCAAGTGAAGTAAGGCTGCTCTCACTTTTCAGAAAGCTGGTGCAGTCGCAGAAGCACCCAGGGGCTACTTTCCCAGACAAACCACAGTAGGCCCTGCCAGCCCAGCCCCGGGGGCCTACAAGGGGGCCTTTCACCAGGAGTGTCATTTTCTCTCAACCACAAAACCGCAAGATATAAATTCTCCAGAACAGAAGAGCACCTGGGGTTTCAGTGATGGGACCAGCAGCGAGAGGGAAAGAGTCAATTAGCACTCTGGCTGCAGGGGAGGTCCCTGGGCTGGATTTAAAGTCTTCCTCCATCCCACATATGCTTTTGCTTCACAAATGTGGGCCCCATCCTGCCCTGACACTCAGCCTGATTTACAGGAAAAGCATCATGTCAGCCCACAAACAACTGGTGGGTATCACTGAGACATGGCATACAGTAGGCACTCACTAAGTGTCCTGGGCTGAAAGATCTCACTCTGGTCCCAGCTCTGATGTTTAAGATCAAGGATCCTGGGGACACCTCCCTCAGTTCAGCTTCAATCTCACCATGAAAAGGGTATTAGTTAGGGGGGAAGTTGGGGCCCAAGTAACTACATATGAAAATGCTTGGAACAACAACAAAAAACAGGCTCCAGTACATTACTTTGGTTACTCCAACCACATCCAAGACACAGCAGAGCTCTGAGGAAGAACTCTCGAGACAGACAGATGCAGCCTCAAAGCCCCTCTCCAACACACTCCCTCAGCGGCTAAGCAGATTTAACCTGTCAGCCTCAGATTCCCCACCTGCCAAATAGGGCTAATCTGCCTCAAAGTGCTGTTGTAAAGATTTACATGAGAAAATATGGATGTAAAATGTTCAGCAAAATGCCTGGAACAAGGACATGGATGCTCTGTGGTAGCTGCAGGGGGTGGTGTCTGTATCCAGCTAAGTCGCAGGTCCTCTTACAGGGGTCATGCCCATTTCAGAGATGGCACAAAAGAAAACCCAAACGCTGGTGCCAGCCCTCAGGATGATGCTGGTGATACTCACAGATCAGGTATGTTTACTTTAAAGGTTTGAGGGCCAACACCTGGCTCACAGGTTGACTCCAGGGATCCTGAGCCCTCCTTCTCCTTGGAGCACTCATACCTCCATCACCAGCACCAGAGGATGTGTCTGGAGTGGAGCTGCATCCCTCTGGGAGTGTTGCTTGCCTGGATGAGCACCTACACCCCTAACCTGATCAGCCTCAGGTGTAATCAATCGGCTACCCCTAGTGGCTCTGGCATGACTCCAACACAGGTCTCCCAAACGAAGGCTGCCAAGAGCATTGCTTCTGTTGAGATCAGGCCAGTCAGACATCCCTGAGAGGCAGACACCAGTCAGATCTCCCCAAAAACATGCCACCGAAAGAGAGAGACTTCACAGGAAAAGGAAGCAGCTCCCAGAACTACAAGGGGTGCAGAACATGAGAGGACTTACATGACAGCTCTGCTCACAGCTTCCCAGTGCAGGGACCACGGTATCTCCTGGGGAAGGCTCTTTCCTCATCACTCTTCCTTCACATTGGATCCAAACCTGCCTCCCTGGAGACAGCACCCCCAGACCCCAGGTTCACCCTTCAGAGTGCATCATGGCTGTCACAGGCCCAGGGCCAGGCTGATTGGAGACACGAGCCTCCTCTGCAGCCATGGAACCGACACCCTTTGCAGGCAGCCACAGTGAGGCTGGAGTGGTGGCTGCCTCCAAACCAGAGAGGGCAACGCCGGCTGAAATGATCGTCTAAGCAGAAACCTCTGGCAGGCTTCCACAGGGTGGCTGAACGGGGGCCAGCCGTCGTGCTGGCCTGGCCGGGAGGTGCAGTGGTAACGAGGGGGTACACATTCCGTCTGGAGGATGGGCGTGCCCACACCCCTGTTTGCCACCAGCACCTGTTCTGGTTGCTGAGGGGCCATGCCTACCATCAACCCTGCTGTCACCTGCCGTGGGAAGCCAGGCTTGGCGGCCAGACAGACCTAAATGCCACCGCTGGTGCTATCACTTACCAGCTGTGTGACAGTGACTAGTTTACATCATCTTAGTTTCTTCACCTGTAGAGTGGAGAAAATCATACAGGCTCCAGAGCACTGCTGAGAATTCCCTGCAGGGCTCCTGTACGCACGTCCAGAGCATACGAAGCGCTCACCAAAAAGGATGCTATTAGTATCCATCACATTCCGCCCGCAAGCAAGGCCCTGACGAAGAAAAGCCGGTGCCACATGCATGACTTCTCACCCAGGCTTTTGCATCTTTGCAGAAAAAAACAAGTCTTTCCAGACTACTGGTTTTGCAAACAAAGTCAGCCACACCCTAAAACGCAGGGCCTCGGATGGGGAGGTCCCTTCTACAGGTGACCCCAAGTCTATGATTTGGGCTACAAAAGTGACCAGGTGCCAAGACGTCTGTCACCTTAACCCCATCAGCTGCTGCAGGACCCTGAGCAGATCACTGCCCTCTCAGAGTCCCAGGTTTTTGCATCTTAAGTAGGGCAGGCAGGTCTGTCTATGGGGACAGAAGTGACAGATGGTGGAATACAAATGGGCGAAGAATCCCAGGCACAGGCAGAGATGGACACCAGATTCCCACGTCCAGCAGCGGGCTTTCTCAATTATGGAAATCACGTCAATACTCAATTACCATCCCTATAATAATAACAGTTTCTTCTATTAATGCAGAACCTTTTCCCCTTCTGTCTCTGGATTCTTAATGAAAATTCCAGGAGGTAGGAATTGCAGCAGATTCCTGACAACACGAGTGCTGTCCCAAACTTCAGACAACCCCAAAGCTGGCAATGGCCCTAAGAATCTCATTTTTCCCACAGAACAGTTCTATATAACCAAAAAAGTCACAGATCCTTCCACACTCTTGATGGGAGGAAAGGAGAGCTGTGCCAAGATGTGGGTGCCGGGCATCCTGCTTGGCTTACTAAGTGGCTGAGGGACACCCGTCCCCCACTGCCCCCAGCCTGCAAACAGCAACACACGATTTTGAGTCCAGCCTCAGCACGATGACAAGTGGAGCTTGTCACTCAGGGTCACTCACAAATAGTCAAGGTGTATTTTATTCTTCCAACCTTACAGGTAAGGAAACCAAGGCACCGAGAGCTTTGTAACTTTCTCAGACCTCAGACCTGTTTCTATGTTTCACACTGTCTCCCCAAATAACAACCCCTGTCCACCTCTGCTCATCTAAGCTCATCCTGACTGGCATGAGCAGCATGGCAGTGGGCAGTGTCCACCTCTTTTGTGGCCCAAAGCCCTGAACCTAGCCATGTCCAGATGGTTCCAGCAGTGAATCCTCTGAATACAAGTCACAGACTGCCCTATACTCTCCAAATGTGTACAGTCACACAGTGGGCCACTGCCTCTGTTCCTGATGTACGAGAACCTACCCTCTGGGCCACACCCACCCCCTGTCTCCAAATCAGCTCTGAATTCATTAAAACTAGCCACCCCCTACCTGGTACCTGGGGCCGCCCCTTTCCAGGAGACCGCAGCATGCTTTGGAGAATGAGGTGAGGCACCCGGATGGCCCCTCCACATGTCCACCCACATCTCCTTGACTCAGTTAGGCCTCCGCCGGCAGGCACAGCTTTTGGACCAGGCTTCAGCTCACCCACGTCTATGGTACCCTGACTCCCTAGTCCCAGGTGGGCCACACTGCATTCGTAAGAGGACATCCACAGCCGTCCTTGCTAGTGCCAGGTCCCTGCCTACCTCATCCCAAATATCAGGAAGGCGCCAAAGCTCTAGGGACTTACTCCAAACTTCCCCCGATGGCTCCTGAAGCTGTGGCTCCTTCCCCGGCATCAAGCTTGGCCCAGACACCGGGCTGCTCCCGTGACTTCTCCCACCTCCTCCCTAAAGCTGGAGTGCGCTTCTGGGGGCTTCCTGCCAACCCAGCCAGTGAAGAAGTCTGATCCGGCTGCCACGGCCAACGTGTTGCACAATGATTTCTGAGATCGTAAGAAGGCCTCTGGAGGTCATGAGGCTCCCCACCCGGGGGCAGCCGACCACGGCACTCAGCTCCCAGAGGGCCGGTGGCAGCCCCAGGCCCTGGCACTGCCGAGCCTTGCGGAGCTCTCAAGGGCACCCAGTAGGGCTGCCACCAGCGGGCAAGGGGCAGAGGGAGCAAGCACGCCAGGGAAAGTGGGGCGAGCAGAGGAGAAAGTGACCTCAATTCCCAACCGGGCATTTCACAACCACCCATTCCTTGCCCATTCCAACCCGCGCGCTCTTGCCCAGGGAAGCCGCCAGACGTGTGCATCTGTGCAGAGACGATCTCCCCGATCTCCCCGCCAAGCCTCCCACCAGCAGCCCTGCCCTGACGTCAAACTCAGAGTCGGGGAGCTTCAAACACAAACAAACAAGTCTGCCCCAGACCACAAGTGGAGCCGTTCCCAAGGAGGCCGGCGGGTGAGAGGACCACAGCTGGGAACTCAAGGCCTCCCTCCCTCCTTCCTTGGTTCCACAGGGGCTGCAGACTCCGGGGCCTGACAACTGGCTGCAGATGGGAGCTTCAAACCCAGGCTGAGAGAAAACAGGATCAGTCTTTGGCCTCACTGATAGCTGTGAGTGCCTGGGGCCAGCACGGCAGTGGGTGCGGGAGACCCTGCCCAGAAGCACCAACAAGTTTGTTAATTTCCTCTGTGCAAGTAGCACCCTGATTAGATAATACCTCCTGTTCTAATAGCCCCGGTGCTGAGTCTGAGAAGGCAGAAAAGGAGGAACTGAAGTGGCTTAGACTTACAAGGCTTCCAGGGAAAGATGGAGCTTGAGCCAGGCCACGGTGGACGGCCAAGGACCCAAGTTTTCTTAGCAGCACCTACTATCCTGACTCAAGCTCCACCTAAGTCTTGAGACTCAGCAAGAAAGGTGTTCAAGAGGAAGGCATTCCTCTGACCTAAATAGCCTAAGACAGCTCCCATCTGAGAAGCCAAGGGTGGGCCACATGAATGTGCTCTTCCGAAAGCGATCTTGGCCTTGGAAAGTCAGTGAATGAACTGGCTCAGGTCTGTCTTTCCAGGTTTACTTCCTGCCTCAATTCAACACTATGAGCTCCCAACACCCCCATGTGTTTTTTAAAACCAGCAGTCCTTAGTGGCTGTGAGGACAAACTGGACTAAATCATGAGAAAACAAGACACCCACGTTATCCCCGAACTGTCCTGGGCCCAAAGTGATGGCCCGAGGGGCGGAAGGAGAACGCCTCTGTGCACTGTCTATCTATTCAAGTCGTCGGCAAAGCTGTTGCTGTTGCCAGGCACCAAGAGGCACTGCAACATGGCCATAAGCAACCCAGTGTGTAAGCTTGAGGGACTCACACAAGTGGGGGTGACAGATGTGTCCACAGACAATTCTGACTGGAGAACCAAGGGAGGCAAATACAGGGAGCAGGTATGCCCATCCTCTGAGCATCCCTGATAGCCCCAATGCTTGGTGCGGCTGCTGGGAAACTGGGGGAAGAGCAGGTGTCAGGACCACAGGGGTGGTGTCACCCACACATCAGATCCTTAATCGACACAACCTTTGTCCCAGTTCAAACACTTACTCCATGTGCCTGTCTGAAGTTCCCCAGCCCAGGGAGCACAGCTTAGCTCTCAACCCCTCGATTACCAGAGGTGATCCCAGAGAATTCCTGACACTGCACACCGGAAGGGTGTGATTTATCAAGCAGAGGCCTTGAAAAAAGGCAGAGGCTGCATCTAATGGCAAAGGTGAATTTCTGCCAACAGGCCCACCCCCTTCCCTGCCCTGAAGACCTAGTCCCCTGGAAGCCACTAGAAGGGAGGGATGGGGGAAAGCATGCTGCTTCACATTCTGAAGTGAAAGCACCTGCTGTGAGTAGAAGGTTGTGCCACATGCTCGGAAGATACAAGGTCTTCCTTTCTAGGAACATGGCTGTTGCCTAGCAACTGAGACCATCACAGAAAAGGATAAAGGGCTGTTCAGGGGCCAAAGACCTCAGATATCAGGGGTCAACTCATGTGATGGTGAACTCCCCTGGCATGATGGTGCTGTGTTAAGCACTGCTCATTACCTACCTGATATCCATCCCTGACCTCATCTTACTCACAGGCCGATTTTGTTCGGGGCAGCACTGTGTTCGGTGATGAACCAGTCTCAGTCAGCAGCTCTCAGCCCTGACTGTACTACATCCACATAATCGACCTGGGATGGGGTCCCAGCCTGACTCTTGTGATGATCCGGGCCCCACTTCCAGCTTCCCTTGAGATGAACTACGTGTGATAGTTCTGGTCAATGAGACATGAGGACATGTCCCAGCTGGAAATGATGGGGAAATGTTTGCTTTCCTCACAGTCTCTGGGGCTTCCCACAGCCCCTCTTCACGCTTCGAAGATTACAATTGCCAAGAGTTGTCCAGAGAACCGCAGACACACCACTGTTCAGCTGCTGAGCCAACACGTGAGCCACCCAACTCCAAACTTCTCACGGTAGAAGAAACATAAAGGCCTGTTTGTCAAAGTCACGTCTTCTGTTACTCACAACCAAAAGCAGTCCTTTCTGCTAACATTCCTTAAGCCTGCACTGTCTCAAACCTCCTTCTAAACCTCCTAAGGCTTTCAGTTGGCTTCCAGAATACCTACAAAAGGAAAAAGGAAATCTCTCCATTCTTCTTGGGACCATGTGCCATCCAGAAGCATTCCTCCCAAAGTCTTTCCAAATTTCACAAAGCAGCTCCATTGATGAAGTCCAATTTATCCATTTTTTTCTTTTCTGATTCATAATTTTATTTCCTAGCTAAAACATCCTTGCCAAGCCTACATTCACAAAGATGTTCTAGAAGTTTTATAGTTTTGTTCATTTGTTTAGATCTATGAACCACCCTGAAGTAATTTCTGTATTCCAGGACTGTTTCTCCCACGACTGTCCACTGATGTTTTTTAATGGGAAATTCCTATGTGCTGGGAACTGCATTTCATGTGCACTGGATCATCTAATAGCCACATTAATCCTCAAGGACTATTATTAATCTCATCTTACAAATGAGGAAACTGAGGCTTAGGGATTTACATGTACTTGAAAAAGGAACCGAGTGTACTCTGACCCACATGTAACACCGTATAGCACCTTCACATCCATCACACAGAACCTGAACTAACACCGAACACTTCAACATAACTGGAGAGGTAGAGAGATGAAATTGTTCTAATAATCTGCCTGACGCAGTGGATGCAGAGTGCTTGGGAATACAACCCCTAGTGGCAGCCCCACTCCTAGAAAACACAAGGTGCCCTGATTCCCAGGCGTGCACACAGCAAAGAAGGTAAGGGTGAGGCAGGATGGGCGGTGTCTAGCATTTGTAGAGAAGATGAATGGGCAGAGGAGCCCCTGTTCCTGGCAGCGGGTGGTGAGAGCTGTTCCTCCTCATTCGACAGTCTCAGGTCCACTGAGGCCAGGATACAAGTGCAGACTACCACAGTGGGTTAAGACCGCCACCAAGAATTTCAGCCTCCTCCCATCTAGGGTCTACTTTCCTCTCACCTTGAATCTGGGCAGGACTGTGGCTGCTTTGACCAACAGAACTGCCGAAGGGTCTCCCGGAGCCCCGACTCCTCTGATGGAGAGACCGTGTGGAGAGGTCCCGAGTCCGCAGGGAGAGGGAGGTTCCCGCCAGGGTCCAGGCATGTGAGTGGGGCCTCCTCGGGCCTCGGGACCAGGACAGCTGGTGCCACCTGGAGCACGCTATCCTGGTGCTGCCACAGAGGTTTGTGTACTCGCAGCAGGATCCCAAGGGGACTGGGGCTGTGGGGTGACATGGTTGAGGATCCTAGGAAGGCAGCACAGAGGAGGGAACCCCCAAGATGAGTTCAACAGGTTGTAGAGGGGCAGGGGGGATGGCAAAAGAGAGGGGAAGGGGCAGGGAAGCACCCAGGTTGGGGGCATAGTGTGAGCCAAGACCAGAGTGGAAAAGATCCTTTTTTTTTTTTTTTTAAAAAGGTACATATAGTACGTAGCTAGAGACAGAGGGGATTGGGAAGGGTGGGACAGTAAAGCCAACCAGGGGGCAGGGCCAGCTCATGCCGGTCTCAGAAGGTTCTGGAAGGCCCCAGAAGGCCACGTCAAGGCATCTGCACTCCATCTGGCAGGCGTGGGGAGGCACGCAAAGGAAGAAACGTGATCCGATTTGCATTTTTGGATGATCACCATTCTAGAAACCATGTGGAAGACAGATTGAAGTGGGTGTGAAGAAACCAGACACAGGAAAATCAATTAAGGAGCCAGTGCAATTCAGCGAATGAGAACAAAAGGTAATTTAGTCAGTGGCAAGTGTGGGCAGAAAGGAAGGGGCAGATTCTAGAGATGTTTTATTAGCACTCTTACTATAAAGGCAAGACTTCCCTGCTTGCTTGTCCAGGGAATTTCTGGCATACCAGCACACTGGAATGCAGGCAGCCTGAGAGCTGAGTCTCTCCAGGAAATGAGCCAACATTTGTTTGACTTACTAGAACTTGGAACTTTGTGGCGGAGGGGGCTGGCTACCTGTCAGAAGCCTTCGGGTCCAATTTGGCAAAGGCACCTCAGCCCCAGTGAGCTCTGCCCCTTCCCCATCTCCCAGGCAGAGGGGCTCCCTATACCCGCCAAGAGCAAAAGTCACTCCAACATTCCCCCCTCAACTCTCCCCGAAGCCCCCGAGGTAGGTCAGATAAGAAGACGCTGGAGGGAGCCAGCACTGGGCAGAGCCCAGGAGGGGCTCCTTCCGCTAGCCCCCTCCCACCCACACACAGAGCGGGGAGCATGCCTCCCCTCATAGGAGAGGGGCCCTCAGTTTCCTGGCAAGAGAGAGCGAGCGCTCTCCCCATCTTCACTGGAAGGTCATGGGGACCAGAGTCAGACTCGAGTTCAAAGACCCTCTGCCACCTCCTCCCAGCTAAGGGGCTGTGAGCCCCTGACGAATGTCTCTGAGCCTTCATCCTGGTGAGGACAAAATGGTAATCCATGCTCAGCATCTGGCGTGCTGCTGGTGCACTGCAAGTATCTGCTCCCATCTCCCTTCTCTGGGGCGCTGGTCGTGGCTAGGGCCGTGGATTTGACGGCTGACAGGGAGCCCGGGACGGGGACAGGGGAGACCTCGAAAGGCGAGTGTCCAAATGCAGGGGCAGCTGACGGATCTGCTGCCGTGTCTGCAGGCTCCCCCTGGAATAAGGCGAAGAAGCGGCTGTAGAAACAGCTCTGAGCACGAGGGCAGCCCAGCACTAACCCCGCCCCGTATAGCCCATCTGTCCCATCAAGGTCTAAGCAACACCTCTGACCCTGAGCCTCCAAGCTGAGTTCCCGGTGAGACTGGAACACCCTCACGGAGACACGACTGTCCATTCTAGCTTGAAGCGTGCCAGTGAGATGACCGTGGAGCTTATGGGTACTTGTGAGATGCCTCACACCTGGTAACTGCATTTCACAGTTGACGGACACCATCTCATCCATCCCTCTTTTACAGAGACAAGGAACCAAGGCTCAGAGGGGAAGCGGTGTGCCTCAGGCCACACACTTATTGTGTTGCGGCACCAGCTCCGCACCCAGGCTTTCTGAGTCCAGTTGTCAGTGCTCTTCACCCTCTAGCAAGCCCCCAGCGGGACAAAACGGTTTTAATAGGTGAAAACCGAGCACTCTTGAAATACTGTGTGCCCCTGGGGCCACTCCCAGCTGGGACCATCAGACGCCTCTTGGGAAGGGGGCTGGGGGACACTTGACAAAGGCACCCACGCATCTTTACACAAAGGATCTGCGAGGAAAGAGATCAGACCTAGAACCCAGAAACAGAACTGCAGTGGGGATGAGGTGACGTCAGCTCAGGGAGAGACACGGAAAGCTCTACTGCTGTTACTTAACCCAAGTTAAGGCAACTGGACAGCAGTAAAGCTGGGATTTGAACCTGGCCTTCCTAGGATAGCTCCTAGGACAGGGACTTCTGTTATCTTTCTCACTCCCCACCAATGACAGTGTTGGTGACGTCAGCCCAGGTATAGCTGTGTCAACTGAGGTGCCTGCACAGGGCTCGGGGAGAGATCCTGTACCTTTGGACCTTCATGTGCTGTAGAGGGTGGGCCTCTGGTCTCAGTTTCCTCATCTATAAAATGGGAGAATAATAGTTCTAACTTCACAGGTGGGAGATGTAAAATGCTTAGCACTAGGCCTGGTAGATTGTTGATACTCACTGTCAGCCACCTTTCTCATGAGAATTCCAGTATCTTGTTATCTCTGCATTGTTTATTCCTTTAAGGTTCCTGAGCATGTTCCTGAGTGAATCCATTTACATGGCAAACCCCAAGCTACGGTCACGTGTTCCTCAAATGCAGACAAGGCTCGGCGAGGCTGGAGGGCCTCACGGGAGGGCCTTCTAGATCTATTCCTGGGAGGTCAAAAGCAGGTAAACACACGAGCCCCAGTGAGTGGACCAAGCAGCAGAGTAAGACAAACTGGGGCAGCTACGAAGATGCACGCAGCTCGAGGAAGCCAGCCCAGGAGAGCCCGGGAGGCGAGGCCACAGCAGCCACTGGGCCTGGCACAAGGGCTGTAATGGGAGCTGTTCTCCAGGCCCGGGGCAGGGGTGGCATGGCTCAAAGACACACACACCCACACACACTCGCCACGCTGGACAAGCTCTGGATGCACAAAGAGGGGCCCCATTTCCAAATAAACAAAGCCAGTGGGCTGCCAGCCTTCCAAGAAAAATAACTAACCACAACTTAACGAAGTAATTAGGTAACAATAGCTAACACTAATGAGGTGTTTACCATGTGCCAGGCATTGCTTTAGGGGCTTTATATGTATTAAGTCACTTTATCCTCATAAAAACCTGTGAGAGAGGCCCTAACACTATCCCCATCTTCCAGAGGGGTAGCCTGAGGACAAGGAGCAGTCCTAAGTCACACAGCTAGGAAGTGGCCGCGCAAGGATTTGAAGCCAGGCAGTTTAACAGCTAAGGACACACTCTACCCTAAGGCTATGTTACCTCCGTGAGTGACTGAAGTGTTTGGAGCTCTTACTGTGAGCCAGGCCAGTGCTGGCCACCTCAATATGAGGACCCTCGTTTATACGAGGACCCGGAGGCTCAGGGAGCCAGCGCGAGGTCACTGCACTGGTCACACCAGAGCCAACTGAAACCCAGGAGGGCAGGATGCACCGTGCTGGGTTTGACCTTGGAGTAGGCCACCCTACTCCAAACCCACAGTTCAGACAAGGACCCTTCCCACTGTGCAGATACAAATCCAGGCGAGATTCTGCTGCCAGGCCAGAAGGCCTGGGGGACCAGCGGAACCCAGGAGAGAATCCACCAGCCGCAACCCACTTCCTCAGCCCACCCTCCTCCTAAGGGCCCAGTCAGCTGCATCCTGCTCCTTCCTACCTCTCCACAGAAAGAACCAGAACAAGGGCCTACTGCTGGGTCCCCGATCACAGGAGCTCCATGTATCTAGCCTTCTGATGCAACAGCTCAAGGCAGAGAGGCACACACAGGCTCTTGCCTAAGGCCCGATTTTGTTCACACACAGACGTCGAGGGCCAGTGGTGAGCTCTGAGGGCCGGGGTGCACTGGGGCCTGGCAGAGCAGAGATACCAGCAGCCCACACTGCCGGGCAGGAAAGCACCTGTCTCACGTTCCCCAGGAGGCCGGTTCTCCCATGGCCTGTTTCCAAGTGACCCAGATATTCTACTCCACCGCCCAGGCTGAGGAGAGCTCACTTGCACAGAGAAAAGTCTGGGAAAACCCTACAGGGGTCTGGATAGCCTGCTGAGTCTGGTCCCCGACTGAGGACCATGCCAAGCGGGAGTGGGCTATCAGCAGGACCAGACCCTTCTTGCGATGTCTGAAATCCTTCTAAACCACAAAATTCAAGAATGCTCTACGCTGAGAAGGGCCTTCAAGATCGTGTCACACATATAGATGATACCCGACAAAGAAACTCAGGTCCAGGGAGGCACAGTGACTTGGTCAAAGTCACATAGAGAGTGAGAAGGCAGTTCCAGGACAGAACCCAGGTCCCGGGCCCCCGTCCAGTGCACTTGCCCCCTTACTGGACGACAGAAGGCCTGCTGTGTGAGCAAGCAGCTCAGCTGGGCCTCCAGGTCCCTATATTTATTTGGCAAATCAGGGACTACTTAAAGAAGTTTATAAATGCTAACTCATTTCATCGGAGGAGGCAGATGTGATTACCAACCCTCTGTGGGGATGAAAGTAAGACACAGAGATAAAGTGACTGTCAGGGGCAGGATATGGACCCAGACAGTGTTACTCCACATCCAGGCCCTGGACCGTTGGCCCACACTGCCTTTGTGAGTGGGGGACAGCAGGCTTTAGGACAGCTGCTGTTTACAGGAGTAGGGCCGAAGACAAGTCCATCCTGGCAGCCCCCCTAGGAGTCACCCGGAGAACGCAGGGAGCAGACCTGCTGTGCAGGTTGCAAGTCTGGGACCAGCCAGAGAACAGAGAATGGACCCAGGTGCTCACTATCAACTCTAGGGGCCCCTGAGAGCGTGACCAGAGCTTACAGTCAGGGAGAGCTGCTTTGCCAGGTCTGAGGTCTGCGGTCCCTCCGAAGGGTCAGCCTTCCCTCCCCTGCACCCTCAGCCACCTTGGGCCGAAGAGGGGAGGAGGGGCCCCTGGCAGCACCAAGGCCCTGGCCCCTGCAGGGCATGATTCTGCACTCTTGTGCGGCCTCCCCAAGGCTCAAGCACTTGAGTTTTCTTCCTGAAAAAGGAAGCCATTTCTCAATTATGTTGCTACACACAGATACTGAGAAACACAAACCAAGAGGCACACGGGGCACCAGCCCCAAAGGGAGGAGCCTGAGGGGGAGGGGCTGGCGTAGATCTGCGTGCCTGGGGGTGCAGCTGAAGAAACACGAGGAAACACGTGCCCGATCTTGTCCACCCCTGTTCACAACAGTGACAGGGTGTCAACAATCCAAAGTCCCAACAACAGAAGCAACAACAGAAGCAGGGCTGTGTAGGTTATGGTAAAACCACTTAAAACATTACAAAACCATTGAACAAGTTTACAAAAAACATGGGAAGTTTCTAGTGTTATTCTATTGAGTGACAAAGGCAGGAGAAAAGAACTGCACGACAGATGCAGAGGTGAAAAAAAATCACACACAAAACATTTTTGCCTAGAAAATGTACCTGAAAGAGAACGGCAGAGACGTGGGCCGCAAGCGAGTCGTGGGAGTGGGAAGGCTGCATAAGGAATCATTTTCTTCCCTCTACTTTTCTGTTTTCCAAATGTTCTATAATAACCAGGTACTGATTTTATGAGGCGATTGATAATAATAATAATACATTTTAAATTGTCAAAAGAGGAAGATGGAGGGAGGTGGTGTTTCTCTTCCAGCAAGGGGAGAAGTCTGGGTAGGTCGCTGACTTTGATGCCCTATTTGACGTGAAGCCCTGCTTCCCACAAAGGCTGGCACTACTGGTTACTCCACCTTCCCTGCTGGGTCTCAGGTGGTTCAAAACCTCACTGATTCAGAAGGGAGAGAGGAAGGAAGAAAATAATTTGGTAAGATGGCATTAAATTCATTTTGCCAAATTTTTCTATTTCATTGTTAAGAACCGTGTGTGTCCATCCATCAATATTGAGTACCCACTGACTACTCAGCACTGTGCCAAGCTCTATAGATGTTACAGAAATGAGCTAAGACCCTTTTCTCACCCTAAAGACTAGACTCTAATAGGGGCCAAAGATGCCAAAGTACAAGGACGCAAAAGGGTATCTGACAAATCGTTCTAAGATATAAGCTGCTGTGGGAATTCGGAGGTGAGAAAATAAAAACGACTTCTAACCTCAGAGAAAGCAGGCAAGGGTTCGTAGCCAAAGTGGGCTTTTAGTGGGTTTTGGAGAATGAGTGGGAGTCCGTAACGGGGTCAGGAAGAGAAGTCAAGGAGATATACACGCTTATGTCACAGACGTGAGCAATCAGAACAAACCTCTCCACCTTAATAATAATCGGGGAAATGCAAAATGAAAACAAATGGGGTTTTGGCGATGCTGGCAGAGCGACCCCAGAGGGTCCCTTGCTGGGCTGCGGTGGGCGCAGCACAGCCTTCCTGGGGGGCAGCTGAGAACCGGGACATCGCGGCAGCAGCTCTGCAAACGGGCACACATGCTTTGAGCCGGCGAGTCCACCTCTAGGAACTTTATCCTAAAGAAACAGTTAAGTGTGAGCAGAAGGCTATTCACGGAAGTGTAACTTAAAATAGCCAACCATAAGGAAGCAAGTAACTAAATTCTGGTATGTTTATATAGCAAAAAAACTATGCAGCAACTAAAAAAAAAAAATCCCATTTTCAAAGGATATTTAATGACACAGACAGTGTGATATCACAAGTCAACGACTCACGACAAGAAAACCAATTTACAGTATAATCCCCCAATTTGTTTCTTTTAATTTTAAAGCACTATTTTTCTTTTTTCAGCATTATTGAGATCAATTTCCATTCTGTAGCAAAATAAGCATATCAAAGCTTAAACACTAGAAATATAAGATCTTACTTTGATGTTTTTACTTTTTGTGTATTTGCTCCAAAACCATTTTTATAATGTTATTCCGAATGAAAGAATAACATTATATGTTAGGTGGGATTTCAGTGGGGGGGAGGAGGGCATTACAGACTTAGAAAATAATAGAAGTCAGGGAATAAAGAAATACAGGTCTGTCTGTGGAGGAAAAACAGCTGAACTTAAGGGTTAGAGGTAGGTTCAAATCCTAGAACCATTATTTTCCAGCTGTGTGACCTTTGACAAATTACTGAACCCCTCTTGAGTTTCAGTCTCCTTCAAAGACAACCTGTGTTAACTTACAAAAAGCACCTACTTAATACGCTGGCCAGGGGCCTCCATCAACTATCTCTCAGAAGTTAATCAACTTAGAGCCCTTTCTACTGACCAGAAACAAAATCCATTCTGGGTGCACACAGGTGAGGTAGGAATACTCCATCCATGTAATAGGGACATTACATGTTATATTATGAAATGTTATATTAAAGCCAGTGCGTAACGCATCCCAATTTCAGAAACAGTAAACTAAGAAAAGATATCTGCCCTAAAACCCAAGAAACTAAAAACATCTAAAGATGGTGATGACCAGGATGAAGCCTTTGGTTACGGCTCCACCATTAATGTTGTTCCCATGCTGCTTATACCGTCTGATTTGTATCCAAAAGGAGGAAACAGACAAGAAAGTCAAGTTATGGTTCCTAAGCAGACCTGCACGCCGCAGGAGTAAGACCCTGCCTTCCATGGAAACAGTTCTGGATTGGACAGCGCTGCTTTCATTCTCTCTGGAACCTGCCTAGGTTTCTCCAGTCTGATACTGAAGGAGAGAATTTAGGCAAAATTCTCTTGCCAGCCTTCTTGGGATGTCTCCAACCCCAACCACCCTCATCTTTCAGATGAAGGCACCAGAAATGCCAAGATCAGCTGTCTTAAGGGTAAGCAGCTGCTCCTTGGAAAAGCTTAAGGTTTGGAAAGAATCCTTTGCAAAGAAACACAAGCTCGGTGACCAAACTCTAAACAATCCAGAGCCCCAACGCCTCCCTCCCAAATGCCAGCCAGGCTTTGGCAAACCCAACAAGATAAGCCTTCAGAAGAGGAGACCCAGGAGGTGAGCTCACTCCCCAATTACGTATACTCACAGCAGCTAATCCTTACCTGGTGGTTACCAGGTGCCAGGTACAGTTCTGAGCACTTACACGCAGTAACTCACTTATTCTCCCAACAGAAGAAGAGACAGGCATACAGAGGTTAAGTAACTTGTCTAAGGTCAGGGCCAGAACTAGCCCATACAGGGCCTTTGTGCAAGTTGGAAGAGTGTGCCCCTTCCTCTGGGGAGACACACAGCACAGCCCCGCATAGGGCACATGCCTGGAAACTGGCAGCAGTCTGCATTTCAGCATCCTCTCACCTCCGTGTACAGTACACAACTTGCTTAACTGTACGCTGCCATCCAAAGTCATGCAGCTAATAAGAGGGAGAGCTGAGATCTGAACCCAGCCCACCTGGCTCCCAAGTAACAAGTAGGTATAGTGTAATATTAAATAAGGGGCCTGCAAATTAATGTAAGCCAAGACATACAGAAGCACTGATTTGGGTGACTGAGAGCACCCAACCCTGTGTGTCTAGTATGATCAGATCATCAGCAACAGTGGGAAAATGCTCTGACACTTACAAGCACACAGGCCAAGGCTTTTTAGCTTTTTCATCATTGTTAATGGGAATATTCTTAAGACGTGTCCCATTCTTTTCTAATGTTCAGAACAGAGTGCACCAAATATAATTTAACCTGGTCTAAACGGCACACCATTGCCACCACTCCCTGTCCAGGGACCCCCAGACTTTGCCTCCTGATCCCTGGTAACTGATTTTCCTCTGCTTCTGTAACGGCTGCTGGAGAAAAAGGAATGTGCAGGTGAGCTGAGGCCACTTAAAGTCTGGGGCTTTAACCCCCTTCCTATGGCTTAGCGGTTCCTGTACTTGCTCCCGTCTAACTGCCTGCTCTTGCCCAGGGGGGCTCACTGGTTTCATGTGCTTCCAGCCTCGATGCAGAGGCAGTGGGGGTCACCAGCCTGAACACCCTCATCTTGCCTCTCCTCCCTGTTGGGACGTATCACCTCCCATGGTCACTTCCTTCCGTTTGAAGAAGGCAGTCGGGGGTTGGGGGTGGGGTCTAGCTGTTCTTCAGCCTCCAAACCCTCATTCAAGTCTTTCCGGCCTTAAAAAAACACCATCTCCCCCAGTTTCCACCCTCTCTCTCCTCCCCTTCAGGCCCAAAGGCCTGGAAACATTCTCCCAGCCTTCCACCTCCTTACTTATCCTTCCATCCGGCTCGGTCTCCCCGCTGCACTGAACCTGCTCTTGCAGAAGCCCCCAGACTTAGCCTTATGACATCCACACACACCCTGCTCAACCTCACCAGGGCCTCAGGCACAGGGAGGTCCTCCCATCTCCTAAACACCTGCCTTTGGCTCCCCAGGTGTCCTTCTACCTCTCTGATGGCTCAGCAGCCTCCTTCTGAGGACTTCTACGGCCATCTACACACCCATGCCTCCTAAACCAGAGACGCTGAACCCTGCCCCTCTCACAAGCTCCAGGCCCCTCTATCTAACTCCCAAATGGATGGCCCACCTGCATGGCCCAGAGGCACCCCAAACTCAACCATCTGAGCCAATCTCATTGGCTGGGAATGCCCTCTTGCTTTTCATCATCTAGTTGCCCCCCACTTCCCACTCTCCATTCTTCCCAACAGAATGCTGAGGTTTAGTGGGCCCATTTCCAGCCTGCCTCACAGCTAAGTGTAGCTATATGACTAATGTCTAGCTAATGACATGTCAATGTAAGTGTCATGTGATCATTTCAAAAAGAATATTTAAAGAGCACATCCTTGCTCTAGTCCTTCAATTCAACCAACTACCTGGAAAGTTGATGTAATTGCTGGAGTTTTAGCAGCTATCTTAGAACATGAGGACAAGGCATGGCAGACGGGTGGGGTGGAAGGAATCTGACTTGCTTATGACTGTGGATCCACTACATCACCTGTGGGCTACCTACCTCCAGATTTCTTTAATATGTAAGAAAAATTTACTTGTTTGAGACACAGTTATTTTACTTTGCTGATGTCATGAATCAGGCAGGACTGAATTTTAACTTATATTCCATCCAAAGTGGTCTTGGTCAATAATATCAACATTCATATCTGGGGGGCCCTGGCGACTTATTTGTCAATTTTCCCTGTTAGATTATAAGCAACTAAATGACAAGAACATGTCTCTCACTTCTTAAATATTTCAAACATCAAAAAAAAAAGTGTAATATAATAGGCATTCACCACCAGATTTAATAAATGTTAACATTTTATCACATTTGCAACAGACATTTTTAGTAAGAAATCAGACATTATAAATGAGGTTAAAATTCCCTTTATACTCCTCCCAGAGCCTTTTAACTTCCTCTCCTGCCCTACAGGCTGCCACGGTGGTGAAGCTGGTGGGTATTCTCGTCCAGGATTTGATACTTTTGCTACACTGTTTTGATTAACTTACAGAAATGGTTATATGACCATACATATTTCGTAACTTTACACAGGAAGACCCTCCACTTGATCTCAAAAAAAAAAAAAAAAAAAAAAAGCAATCTAGCTGGAAAGCCAACATTCAGAGTAGGTACACATATTACTCTCCCTGGATCACATGGATCACATCTCCCTGCAAGATGCAATCGGACTCTTTTCCCTCCTGTAGCATATGTGGGGAAGGGGGGATGCCCTCTGCATCCACCTCCCCACAAAAATAATTTCGTATCAAGCCCACCCCAAGTACCAATGTGAAGACAGAAGACATTTTATAGGTGTCTGCCACTCAAAGACCTCCCTCTCTTTCCGAGTTCTCCAGCTGCTGGAAGGAAACATCTCATCTCTCAGGTGGTGGCTTGTGAGTATCTCCTGATAAAGGAAAGTTCCAGGCAAAGAGAGGGGCCAACTTGTTTATTTCCAAACACCAGCCAGATTCCAGCTGTGACATGTACACTTCATCTGCTCACTGGGAAAGGGAGCTGGGCGGGAGGGCCAGGGAAGGGAGGGCTGGGGCTGCACAGGAAGAGCTACAATTGTTTGTTTTCAGGTAAGCCAGTCACCTGGGGTGAAGGACACAACACAGCCCCCTCCCAGTCTTGTTTTTCCTGACTCAACCTGGCCATGCATTTTTTGTCTGGATTTGCCTCAAATGTAGAAGGTAGTTGCCTCAACCCACTTAACCCAGAGTAACAGAATGCTCCTGGATAGGTATCCATCTCACATTCCACAAACACTTAATGAACGTCTGTTCTGTCCAGGCTATCACCCAGAAACTATCCCCGGAAGCTCAGAACCGATAAAATAATTGTGATGCTATGCGAAAAGATGAAATGGTAAATACATTTGTTCCTCAGGACCTGTGGGAGACTGGTTCCAGGACATCCCCACTCCCAGATGCCAAAATCCGAGGATGCTCAAGTCCCTTATATAAAACGGTGTAGTAGTCAGATGCTGAACCCTCAGACATGGAGGGCTAACCGTAGTGAGAGAGATAAAGGAGGCATTGAGAATGGAAAGATTAAACTCGACCTGGGAAATTCTGGCAAGCTTGCCTAGACGAGGTGATGCTAAGCTTGGTCTCCCTACTGGCACGAGTGTTGAGCAGATATTTTATTATCAGCATCATGATCTCAACCACTGCCTTCCTTTCCCGTAACCATGAACACGAGGAGTAACCACACAGCAGTCAGCATCTGGGGAAAGCCCTGAGGTCCACAACGGAAGACCTGGTTCTAACCCAATCTGCCTACACCAGAGTCACCTTCGCCAACTCATCATCCTTCTTGTGGGTAAACCGAAGGGTGGGGCAGTCCTCTCAGCTTTAGCCCTCTAACCCTAAGTTCCCACCCCTTACTGTGTGTCAGACTCACTGGGAGAAAGTATAGGAATAGATGCCCAGGACCTGCCCCAGAGATATTAAGTCAACCAGTCTGGGGCTGCACCCCCAACCTCAGTATGTTTTAAAAGCATCCCAGGTGATTCAAATGTGCAGACAGGGTTAAGAACCACTGTGGTCAACAATGTTCTGGTGGTGGTGCTTGAGGGTTGGGGGTCCCATTTCACAGACTGACCCAGAACTTGCCCAAGTCGGGAAGCAGACAGTGGCTACACAGCCCGCAAGTGCCTATTCTCTTCTCCCAGGGATGTAAGGATTTAAGGCAGGATTCTCTAAGAGTCCGGGTAGGAAGACAGGGAATCACACCGTCTCCAAAGCTCTCCTTCTCTCCACCTGCTCTCAGCCCGCTGGTGGTGCCCCCTCCTGGGGGCGGGTTAGGAGAAGAAACAGGTTGCCTTCACAGGGTGCGGGTGGCATCCCCTCCTGTCCACTGAACAGGGGGTCACCTCCCCCTCGGGGAGCCCCTGGAGGAAAAGAGCAGGGGTTGGAGGCAGCCCAGAGCCTGGGAGACTTAGGCAGGGACAGCCCAGCCTCCTGCCTGTGAGTCAGCCACAGAGAGGCTGCTTTCAGACAAAGGGGCAGAAGAACAAAGCTCCACTGTGCACGTCCGATGGAAAAGCCAGCCGAGACAGGGAGACGGTAGGGCCAGCGGGGGTGCATTAGCATTTTACTTATTTATTTATTTACCTTCATTTTGTCCAACGAACACTCAGTGGGCACAGCACCTAGTAGGTGCCCGGCGCAGTCCAGAGCCCTTCCGAATATTAACCTATTACAGTTTCTGATCACACTGTTGGCCACAAGTTCAGAGGTTTAAGCTTTCCAAAATCCATGTCCCCGGAGGAGAAAAATTTAATTCTCCCTCCTCGACAGGTACAGGAACCATCTAAAGATGAGATTTACCAACTGCACTCTGCTACTGCCCAGCCTGCGACAAGACACCGACAGCACTTGGGTCTAGCACTGCATCCCGGGGTGTGACCTAAATTCCTTTGCCGCAGTAATGCAGGGCCGTCTTTCCATAGGAACGGAAACTGTCATGAGGTGGAAAGGACTGGGAAGTTTAACGAACTCCTCTTGCCACATGAACTTGGGCAAGTGTCATAACTTCTCAGAACCTCGTCTCCATGTCTGTATGATGGGAACAGTGCCGCCTACCTCACAGGAGGCTTCAGGGTGAAATGGATTAACTGAGTATGAAACGCTTGGCAAAGGGCCTCCCGTCAGCTGTGGTTCTCCCCTTCCCCCATCAACAAAGCACCATCCCGGTCACCACCAGACCTCACTCGGCCTTGCACTCTTCATCTCCCAGCAGCCCTGCAAAGCTGACTTACTATCCCCACTTCCAGATGGGGAAACTGAGGCTGCCCTTGAAGGAAGAACTTCTCCCGAGGCAGTGGAGCCCAGATGCAAAGCCTGTACCACCGAATTTCCCACTTGGCTCTTGCGCTGGGTCCCTCCCCACAGTCCCCAACCCCGACCCAAGTCCAGGAGTTAAACAACCATAAAGCTCAGTAGCACCCCTGCTTTCTCACTTGGTCTGGTTCAGTTTTTTTGTTTTTGTTTTTTGTATATGTATATTGTTATTGAAGTCCAGTCAGTTTACAGTGTGTCACTTTCTGGTGTACAGCACAATGCTACAGCCGTACACGAACATACGTATATTCGTTTTCGTATTCTTTTTCCACCATTAAGTTACTACAAGATATCGAATATAGATCCCTGCACTATACAGCATGAACTTGTTGTTTATCTATTCTATATAAATCAGTTAGTATCTGCAAATGTCTAACTCCCCAGTTTATCCCCTCCCACCCCCCTCCCTGCCTGGTAACTACAAGTTTGTTCTCTATGTCTGAGAGTCTGTTTCTGTTTTGCAAATAAGTTCATTTGTCTTTTTTTTTTTTTTAAGATTCCACATAAGTGATGATATATGGTATTTTTCTTTCTCTTTCTGGCTGGTCCAGTTTAGTTTTAATCCCCCCAACAATCTGGTAGCTCCAGACGCTCACACTGCAGGCCCTGAAGAGCAGGAACCTCAGTCCTCGCCTGGGTCAGGGATCCAAGGTAAGGCTGTGCAGAGGAGGGTCTCACTCCAGAAACAGCTGGACTCCTGTGACTTTCAATGTGGCACAGACTAACTTTCACCATCCCAGTTACTTGTTCTTAGCGTCAAACTCGCCTGGGCCAGGAAGGCAGAGAGGCCGCTGCTCAGAATGCTTGAGGCTAAAAGAGCCTCAGTTTCTTCAGCTGTCACATGGGCGTGGGGAGACCTGTGGCTAAACTGAACAACCTTGAAGGGACTTCCTGTCTTCCTGCTTCTGGAGCCCTCAGGGAGTGGCTGATTCAACCCCCATGTTGCCCCACACTTGAGCCACAGGGCAGGCCTGGACCTGCATGTGGAGAGCAGGAAACCCAGGAGCAGAGGAGGCCAGCGGCTCCCTGAGTCCCATGTCTGGAGGGTAGGGAGCTACTGGGGATTGTTAAAGGCGGCGGCGGGGGGGTGGGGGGTGGGGTGGGTACATTCAGGTAATTTACAACTATACAAAGTTCATGTCCTGATCATCAGGACCACCTCCTCTGCATCAGAATCCCAGGTTTCCACTTACTGACAGCCACAAGCCATTATCTGGGGGAGGCCCCTGGTTGGGCCTTACTCCCTCCTCCCCACCCCAACTCCCTGCAGCCACTCGCAGGGCCCAGAAGTGAGATCTGCCCCCAAGGCTTCAGGGTCAAGTAAGCCTGGGGGAAATGCCAGTCCTGCCCCTTCCAGGCAAGGTGACCCTGGACAAATCACCCAACACCTGAGACACAATGTCCTTAACTCTAAAACGCTGCATGTGTCCAGCCACAGTCCCCCAACAAGGCGGGTCTCCACAAAAGGCAATGAGATGTGGAAACTCACCAGCACTGCTAAGACTATGTCTTTTCTTGGGAGGGGGGCTCTGACACAATTTTTCCCCACTTTGAGCATCACAACCTTAAACTTGTCCCACTCCAGACAACAGAATTCGTGCCCCCTTCTCCACTCTCCCACAGAACTTAGCTCAGAATGTCCATTATTCACGCAGACGTCCACCCTCCTCCACACACTGTGAGGGCTCTGGGCGCCCAGCACAGTGCCAGGTAGAGAGGAGGCACTCGAGTGACGGGTGGGAGGGCGGACTGCAAACACCAGAATTACTAGGAACGGCTTCTCTGATGTTCTTGGGGAACCTCGTCACTCCCCCAGAGAAAGTACAGAAAGAAAACCTTCAGGGGCCTTCAAAACAAGCACCTCCAGTCTCTTCTTTTCACTTTAAGAATTTTAAAGTTCATGCCAAATTTCACAAGTGCAACTTCCCCGCCCAGCATTAAATGGTTTGAGAAATGAAAAGGTGTAGCTATTGCTTCATCGTGCGGCGAACTTCATCCATCCAAGCAGTCTCACACCTCCAGGGCCTGGCTCACAAGGCTCCCTCACCTGGAACGCCCCTCTCCGTACCAAGCCTCTGTGCCTCCAAATCCCCCCACCACCACCCCACCCCCTAGCCAAGACTGACCTCCCCATCCCTGGGGCTCCCTTTGCAGAGGGCATCCCCAACAACTTATTTACCAACTGATTTTCTAAGTCCTCACCAGAGACTGTGACTCTGCCTAAGTCTGGAAACTCCTTGAGGGCCCCAGGCCCTGCCTTGTTTATTTCCTTATCAAGAGCATCTAGCCCGGTGTGCGAGCACGTAGCAAGTCCTCAATAATGACTAAATGCATAAAGAGCTTGAATTGTAGGACTGCTTTAGCGTCCTTAATTATGCCCCTGCCTACATCTGAAATCATTCCAGGCCCCCACATCTTCCACTCACCATCCGAGCTCAACACCCACCATGACAGAACACGGGGACCCAACCAAAATTCACTCAGCCCCTTAGCCATGTTTTACAACATGGAAGTGAGCCAAGGGGGTTTTCCCTGAGATCACCCAGGAGGGCCAGGTCTTCAATTCTCAATGGTCTCTTCCAATTCTGGGTAAAAAAATCCACCCAATGGGAGCTACACAGCCTCACTTAACTCATGATTTACTGCACTAGGAAAACTGAAGCAGCGAGTTATAGAACAGAGAGCCCAGGGTGGCCTCACCTTTTTAAATCCTCCCCCCACCCTCTACACACACATACACACACGTAACTGTTTAAAGTGATTTAAATCTTCTCTTTTACATTCTTACGTTCCTCAAATTTTCCACAGTGAACACAGTAGTTTTATAATCAGATATAAAAAAATAATTATTGGAAGAAAGGAAAAGAAAGAAGCTCCACTCTGCCCTGTTATGGGAAGGGAACAAGGGACAGACACACTAAGACATCTGCTCCTGGTTTCCCCATGTTGTCCCAACAATAAATTTATCTCTGTCATCAGGTAAATATGGCTCAGGCTGGTGTCTTTCTAAACACTTTCCCAGGTGGCCCAACCCCACCATAAACACAATCCACTTATGATAATGATGACAGTATTAATAATGCTAGTTTTTATTGAGCATTTACTTTGTGTTAGGCACTAGCCCATTTTTAAACCCATTCTAATGGACTCTTACTTAGGCAGTTGATTCCAAGGCAGTTATCCTCCTTTTACAGATGAGGACACAGAGAGGTTAGGTAACTTACCCAAAGTCACACAGGCACCTTTCCTTGATTTTCTGCTTTGGTTTCTGCCTGGCTGTGAGAGGTCTCTTAATCAGATAAAACCAGGTCTTATAGATGTTTTGCTTATAAAATGGGGCTTTATATTCCCAGGGTCAGGTAAGGCAAGGAGGGAGTTACTTTGAGTGGTGATGGGAAAATTAGCATTGAGTCAGCCATGTAGAATTATCCAATATCACCTCGACTGGAGGGTATGATTGGAAAAATCCTTTGCGTTTTTTTTTTTAAGCATAATAATTAATTCTCTTCTCTGGTAGGCTGGAAGAGATCAAATGCCTGAGCCTAAATAAAATATACTACTAAATACAACAGCCTACCTAACCTAGAGTCCTCCTTGTTCTCACCCAGAGCCACACCTCTCCGCCATGTGCCCGTCCATCAGTCCGGTTACCTAGTACCCTCCATTCACAGAATACAGAAAGCAGAAAATGTGAAGGTGAGAACCACAGTATTCAGAGGTAAGCACAAAGAGACCACAGAACATGATAGCAATAAAAAAAAAAAAAAAAAAGAAAAGAAAAATAAATAAATAAAAATTTTAAATGGAAAAAAAATGATAAAGCAGAACCAAGAGTCAAAAAGCATAATTTTCTGGGACCGTTCTATGAGGGTCAAAGCAGCCCTTCAAACCACACTTCAATAGAAGTGCTGAGACTCTCAGTCACAGTGGAGAAGACGCCATTAGATTGTTTTGAAGAAAATTATGAAAATGTATTCTCGAATCAGTTTGTTACAAAGGAAAGTCTAACTTTGTGAAATGTCTTGCTCCCTATGCTGTCTACTAAACCATGGCACCTGCTCTCAGCTGCCTTCCCGTGTCCATTCTTCCTTTCTTCCTAAACTGAGGGGATTCCTGATTTTGTTCAGAGTACCACTGTGCTCAGCTCCCAGACTCCCTTGCACCCAGTGATCCAGTTCCAGCCAATGAAATGTAAGGGGAAGCCTATTGCCTGGTTCTTCCAAGAAGTTAGTTTCCCTCATAAAAATGGGTAAGAGTCAGTTGGCAAAGGCCAGCTTCCCTCTCCCTCTCTTTCTGCCTGGAATGCAGATGGGAAGCCTACAGATACAGCAGCCATTTTGAAAGCATGAGGGAAAAGGGCATGTGCTGAGGATGACAGAGCAAAAAGATAGGCATCAACGTGGAGCCTAGGACTGCCTGCCTCTGGACTCCTTTTGTCATGAGAAGAAATTCCCTCCCTTGTTCAACTCAGTGTTATTTGGATTTTCTAAACATAGAGCCAAGAGAATCCTAAGTGACACATTAATATCAGATTGTAATTCCACATTGATAAAAATGATTCCTAGTATCTTATGCTCCCGCAAGAAGCCCACAGAGCATTTTGGTTTCTTGGGTACCCCAAGAAAACACAGGCTGGCCAACCGTTACTTACTCGGAGTTTGCCGAGCTTCTGCAAGTGGCAAATGGCCATTAATTGGTATTGTGTCTTTGCTAAAGCTGACTTGCTTTTGCAACTTGGAATTTTGTTAGAAAACAAAAAGCGCTTTATGGCAAAGGCGTTAGTGCCACAATGGGACCTTTCTGCTTTGATTATGAAAACACATCAAGAGCTTAGCTGCACCACAAGCAGTGGCCAAGAGGCTCGACTGAGGCCTCGGCCTCCCTGACCAGTCCCCACCCGGTGAGCTGGAAGGGTGCCAGAGCTACTCGGGAGGAAACACGGCAGGCGGACACCACCACTTACAGGGCCGGGCACTGGGGCCCACCCGGAGGACCGGGATGAACAGGCTCCCACTCGGCCTCCTGATCAGCCTTCTACAAGCCACTCACTCCTGCCTCTGGGGTCACCCATGTACCGCACACCCAAGCTTTAGTGCTCTAATTCCACAATACCTGGAAAGGTGATGGAGCCCAGCCGGAGCTCAGAGACAAGCCAAGGGGCACGAGGCAGGACAGTGAGCAAAGCTCCCCATACTTGTTGAGCTAAGCCCACCCTCCTCATATGCCTGGGGCCCTTCCCAAGGCCAATGTGGAGACCGAATGAGATGCTGGGATTCCACCGCCATGTACACCCAACAGAAAGTATGTGGACATGCACACACATGTGCCCACACACATGTGCACATACACACACAGGCATACCAATAGACACATCCAACAATGACCACAGCAGCGTTTGGGGGTAACATCCCCAAACAGTAAACAAATCAAATGTCCATCAACAAAATGTACACAAAAATTGTGCTAACCATTCAATGGAGTGACACACAGCAATGGAAATGAACATATGACAGCTACATGCAATAGAAATGCATGAATTTCACAAACAAAATGTTGAGCAAAAGAAGCCAGATACCAAAGAATACATAATGATTCTCCTAGAAAGTTTAAAAAACAGGCAAAACTAAATTATAGTGCTTAGGGGTGCATATTAGTGGTAAGATATTTGTTTTCAAAAGCAAGGAAGTCACTGCTATAAAAGTCAAGCCAAATGAAAAGATGCTCAACATTGCTAGTTACTGGAGAAATGCAAATCACGACTACAACAAGGTATCACCTACACACCTGTCAGAATGGCCATCATCAAAAAGTCTACAAATGACAAATGCTGGAGAGGGTGTGGAGAAAGGAGAATGGTCATACACTGTTGGTGGGAATGTAAATTGGTGTAGTCACTCTGGAGAACAGTATGGAGGTTCCTTAAAAAACTGAAAATAAAGTTACCATATGATCCAGCAATCCCACTCCCAGACATATATCCGCAGAAGACAAAACCTCTAATTCGAAAAGATACATGCATCTCAGTGTTCACAGCAGCACAATTTACAACAGTCAAGACATTTAGGAAGCAACCTAAATGTCCATCAACAGGTGAATGGATAAAGATGTGGTATGTGTAGATTTATATATATATATATATATATATATATATATATATATATGTATGTTTGCATTTGCAGCAACATAGGTTGACCTAGAGATTATCATACTAAGTGAAGTGAGTCAGACAGAGAAAGACAAATTATCATGTGATATCACTTACTTGTGAAATCAAAAAAAAAAAAAAAAAAAGACAAATGAACTTATTTGCAAAATAGAAGCAGACTCATAGACATAGAAAACAAAGTATGGTTACCAAAGGGGTAAGGCGGGGAGGGATAAGTTAGGAGTTTGGGATTAACAGATATATACTACTATATACAAAATAGATAAACAACAAGAATCTACTGCATAGCACAGGGAACTATATTCAGTATCTTGTAATAATCTATAATGGATAAGAATCTAGAAAAGAATATATATATGTATAACTGAATCACTTTGCTGTACACCTGAAATAACACAACACGTAAATTAACTACACTTCAATAAAAAGTTGGGAGGAAAAAAGTCAGGCTAGTGTCCCATTTGGTGGTAAGGGAAGGGGTTATGATCAGGAGACGTCTAGGGTGCTGGCAGGGTTCCATTTCTTGATTTGGACAGTGGTTAGAAGGGCGCTCTCTTCATGATAATTCATCGAGCTGCACATTTACATTCTGTGTGCCTTTCCAAATCTGATGTTGTGCAACATAAACAGTTACAAGTGCAAAGGAATGATGTCTAGCTGACAAGCCCAGCCTTCTCGCCAGGGAGGGCGGGGTGCTCATGTCTGGTTCAGACACTGGCAAAGGCACAGCCTTTCATCCTTCCCCAGATGCCTCCAGTATTCTCATCTCTATCTCCCCAAACCAGAACTGGAAGCTCCTTGGAGGAAGGCAACAGTTTGGGACATACACATTGACCTCCCGCATTAGTGATGGCTGTCTAAAACAGAAAGCCCTAGAGAAATCACTATGGGAAAAGGAGGTAGACACTGTGCTGGGTCATCAGAGCAAAGGCTAGAGCCCAGTTCGTGCTTAGGACTCAATGAGGAGACAGGGGTCCAAGGTCTGGCCTGACCCCCACCTTGAGAGCGGGCCCCGGCTAACTGACCACACACAAGACTGCTAAAGCCTGCATAAAGCCGCTTTACCGCTTTATGGTGAGAAACTGCCACCTCAGGTTCTGCTATCCTGGGACGTCCACATAAACCAGTGCATCCTCCCCCGGGGGACAGGCTTATTACATACACTTAAGCAGACATCTACTAGATGAGCTTGTCCTTGCCTAGCATCTAGGCTGAGAACTGCCATACTTGGTGGTGTCCAGGGGTAAAAAAGAGGATGCCTGCAGCTAGGCACAGTGATGGAAAGGACAGAAGTCTAATGCCTGGGGCGCCCCCTCCCCTGGGCAACCTTGCTGGGCATTGCCAAGTTGACTCAGGACCCCTCCCCTTTCCTAAGCTTCCACGGATGACCAAGCCAACTTTAAATCCTACATTCAACCTCAATTTAGCCATAGCCAAGCCCTGCTGGCCCAGGGACCACCCTCACGCTGCAAAGGTCCTGCAGAAAACTTTGCCCAACCCCCCACAGGCCCCTCACGAGTGTAATCTCAGAGCTCCAGGGGGCAGGCTGTTGACCTTCCTTCCAGAATTCTAGTCCCCAAGTGCATCCTGATGCCCTCACCCACTGATGGGTGTTAAGCATCTTCCCCGCAGAGTACAGGCAGTCCTGGGCACACCCTCCGCTACCCCCTGCAGCAGAGTTACTGCCAGGTGTTCACTGCCAGCGCTCCAGAATCTTCAAAGCACTCAGACTGGGAGGGAAATTAAAGCAGAGATCCTTCCTGGCTCTGAGCTATCATAATGATGTCGATACCCAGCAGTCAGCGCCCTAAAGGTGCTCCGTTAATGACGAATCTCCAGCCCCAGCAAGTGTCCCCACACCATGCTTTTGCTCACCTCTTCACAGCCAACCATTCTGCAAGCACAAAATGTACTAAAACCTCTATCCCACCTATTCTCACTTTTTCTAAGAAAGAAACGAACAACAAAAAAGCTAATGGCAAGATTTTTTTTTTGAGTTTCTAGTTTGTTCTTCCCAGAGCTGTGTGTGCACAGGTATGATCACCCCCACCTTCTAGAGACGCCGTCTTCTAAGACAAGACAGTGGTGGTAGTGCTCACTGTCCTGACCGCTGTGCAGATCAGGGACACAGAGGTGCTCTATAATTTTTAAGATGCCGTGTTGTCACCAGGATAGAGCAGCTGTCAATACAGAGGTAACAATGGCCCAGAAGTGCACTTGGGAAGCACTGCAGGATGCTCAAAGGATGAAAGCTCATCCCCTGCGAAGACATGAGCCAGGAAATGGCATTTGTGCACTTTAAAAAGAAACTAAACAAGCACTCTCTTGTTTGGCTCAGAAGGTCACAGCACCACCCAAGCATTCAGGAAAATGGAGAGGAGACGGAGCATCCACTGTGCACACGCCAAGCACACAGGGGCACATTCAAATCCTCTTCAACAGCCCCATTGCACAGACCAGGACACTGAGGCTTGGGAGGTTACATTAAGCTAAGGCCACTCAGCTAGTCAGTGTTAGGGCTCAGATTTATCTAGGCTCCCATGTTCTTTCCAATTCCATCCTGCCTGAAAAACGCCCATGAAACTACTCAAACCGACCACTCACACGGCTATAAAACACTTCACCAAGGCCTTTCACACATTCTCACTTAATCTTTGCAACTCTCCAGGGGGTGTTTCATCACCACCAAAGCTCCCATTTTACAGATGAGGAAACTGAGGTTCAGGGAGGTGAAGTGATTCGCACAAGGTCACTGAGATCAAGGAGAGCAATCCCTGCCACCTTCAGTCTAATCAGGGACAGTCTGCCCCACTGTGAACTGTCGGTTCTGCCACGGCTCACAGCTCTCAGAAGGAAGGACTGTAAATCCGTGGAAAGAGGAAAAACCACAAAGGTTATCTCCGGTCAGGGTGGAACAGGCAGTGAGGAAGTGGCCCAGGTGGATTTATGGGGAAACAGACTACCCAATTCCCTGGGCGCTAAGAGGAATACGGGGAGCTGCTGACCTCCTCAGGCTCCTAAGCTCAGATGAGGTGACAACCCCCTATCTGCGAGCCAAATCCACCCCATCTCTGGCCCCTGGACTAGGGGATGGAGGCCAAGGATGGGTCTGCCCCTCCTCCCCAACACACACCTAACAGTGGGCTCTGGCCTCCTTAACTAATATTTATTCAGTGTTTAAAAGGCACATGACTAGGAAGCAGGATTATCCCTAAGTGCCTGGGACACAGAAACCTAGGCTTCACCGCCTCGCTCTGCAGAAGATGTGTTGAGGCGTCAGGACAGGCTGCCCCGCCTCTGGGCACCTGTGTTCTCTCATGGGTCTGTTCAAAATTCAGGCCAAAACTCAGTTAACACAGGAAAGAGGGCCCAGTGGACAGAAGCACACACGCACCCTGAATTATAACTGAAAGCCCACGTCCTACCCCTGCCCTGCCCTGCCTCCACCTCTGATGAGCAGGTTACCTCTTTGTTTTCATCAAGAAACTGAGGGTCAGAGGAACCAGAAGGACTGAGCTCAGAGAGGAGTGGTGTGGGGTAAAGAATAAGACACTGAGTCAGATCGGGGTTCACTGTAAGTTCTGGCACTTATCAAACAGCAGGACCCCGAGCCATTGTTACTACTCAGGCCCTCAGTGATCCCCATCTGCAAAATGGGCACCATGGCATCTCCCAGCCAGGTGAGAGGATTCGGTGAGATGGTAAAACACCCAGCACAGGGCTTGGCACCTCACAGGCACTCAGTCAATGGGAGCCATTATTCTAACTGCCCAGAGTCAGGGCTCACATCATGTCCAATATGACCTCCTTGAGCCCATGTCCACACCTCTCAAAGCCCACCCTCAGCCAGCCATTCAGCCCTACCGAGAAGTTCCCTCAGTGACCTGATTTCCCGAGAGCAAGACCCCAGAGGAATTACCAGGGTGGCTGCCGTGGTGGACTCTGCCCCAGGACACTTGCTCCTTCTTTGCCCAGGCAGCCCATCTGGGAGCAGGAGGCACTGGGCACGTGGGGGACTGGGGCCGTGGGTGATGCCCAGGTGGGTTTCACTTCTGCCCTCAGCCCTTTCTAAGCCAAGTCAGCCCTTCGTGGGGCAGGATGGCAGCTGCCAGTCTACGCTCCAGAACAGTACTGTCCAACAAAAGCACAATGCTCGTCCCCTGTGGAATTTTATATTTTCAAGTAGCCACATTAATAACAAGAAAGTGGCTATCAATTTTAACGATCTAGTATTTTATTTAACCAAACGTATCCAACATATTACTTCAACACATAAAATACAAAACGTACACAATATTAAAAATTAATGAGATATTTTCCATTCTTTTGTTCGTGCTGTCTCCTAAGTCTGCCATGTATTTTTAGTTAGAACACATCCCAATTCGGACTGGCCACATTTTTAAGGCCCAACAGCCACATGTGGTTTACGTGTGGATACCCTATAGGAAAGAGCGTTTCCATGATGGCAGAAAGCTCTACTGGACAGTGCAGCTGTCCTCCTTCATTAAATCCAGGGAGTTTCCAGCCCTTGGGGCTGGGGAGTGGCCTGGGTGGGGCTCTTCTCTGAATTATCAAGGGGGCTGATTTCTCTGACAGCTGGGGGCTGACAGGAAATACCTGTTTGTCTGCCTAAGAAAAAGTTTTCCCCTCCTTCTTCCTCAGACTTGGGCAGGGCTGGGGGGTTTCCATGACACCTGCAGAACCCAAAGCCCCGTCCCCCCAGGGAGCTGAGCCAACACCCGGACCACAGAAGGGAAAAATCCAGCCTGGGGGTTCTGTGGTGGGGGACAGAAAACAAAAGCCCAGCATGGTTCTGGGTAGCGTCTTAGCCAGACAAAGCCCAAGTTTCCAACGACGGCAAAGGCGGAGGTCTGACCCCGGGGGCTCCCAGATGTCAGCCCCCAAGACTGCCTGCTGAGGGGATAAACCTGGTTCTATCTACACAACCAAGTATCAGGCAGCCATTAAAACTCTAAACATGCACAGCTTTCCTATCAAAAGAACGCTCTGTTAAACCACACACAAGGCTAGAATTTTTACCTACACTACTTCTTTCCATTATTGCAGCAAAGTCATGAGCCGGATTAGCGTTACTCTCATGCTATGAGAGGGAGAAAGCACGGCTCCCCAAGTCAAATTGACTTGCCTGAGATGGCCCAGCCATGGCCATACTCAGCCAAGGCCCACCAGACCCCAGACCGCAAATGTATTACTATTCCACTGCCTCCCAGTGTGTTTTCTTTGGGTGGGGGGAGGAGGAGGGGTGAAACAGCATCAAAAAGTGTCTTTGTTCTTTAACTCCATTAACCATTAGAGGCGCATCTGCCTACAGACAAGGACAGGGAGGGAGCATGGAGATTTGAAAACAGTCTGAATTAGATAGGGGGAAGTAAGCCAATATTTCTTTTATCATTATTATGCTGTTTATGCAATGCATCTTTTTTTTTTTTTTTAAGGCAGCTACCTTTTGGGAAGATGGAAAAAAATAAGGGAAGTACCAAAAAAACCATGCAGGTGGCTGTCCCGGTCACCCTCAAAGTCTGCAGTCCCAGCGCAGGTGAGGGTGAAGCTTGAACTACGTTGCATGGTGCTTCCACGAAGACTGATAACACAATTGTTTACAACAAAGAACTGGGCCGAGGCATTGTTGATGGGAACCCCTTGGTGACACCAATACCTGTCCCCAAATAAGAGAAACAGCAACAAAAATATTAACAGCTAACGTGCCTTCAGTGTCCTAGCCCTCTTGTAAGCATTTTGCACATACTAAATATACTCACTCACCTGAACCCTGCAACAGGCCAGCTGAGCTAGTACCCAATTTTGCTGATAATGGTGACTAAGTCGTGGAGAGATTAATAACTTTCTCAAGACCACATGGCTCGGGAGTGGCATTCAAACCAGGGGATTCAAACCCAGGCAGCCTGGCTCCAAGCAGGGCTCTTGGCCTCCATGCTGGAGTGACTCTCTTATAACAATAGGAATGACCCGCTGGCTGCCTGCAGCTGTGTGAATCACTCAGCTGAGGTGGAGACGGCTGGCACCTTCTCGGATTAAGAGCCAGTCCCTCCCGGATTCATGAGGCCAGTGGCCACACCCGTGCACCTGCAGGCGCTGTGAAAGTCATTCTCGCTGGGCAAGTGGGCTGCACTGTGGAACTCACATGAGTTAGGATCGACTGCTGGGGCTAGGGGCACCTAGAGTGGAGAGGCTACGGGGGCAGGAGGCAGAAGGGGGCAGGAGGCAGAAGGACAGACCCCTCTGGCCAGCACCCAGAGCTACCACATGGACAGTCCCACTGACGAGTGTCAGCACAGCCAGCAGGTGCTGTCAGAGCTGACCCAAGGCTCCTGTCCCATCCCCCTCCAGGCACAAGTTAGTTCCTTGAAGAGCTGAACTGAGTGGCAAGAGACTGATCTGTCGTTCCTCCCCTTCTGACCCATGAAGGCATTTGTCCCCAGCATTACAGGGCAGAACCCTCCAACATGGGCAGACAGGGCGAGCTCTCCTGATGCTGCCCCTTTGGTTGACAGGAACACTGAGGTGCCTGGGAGCATGAGTCAAGCTGACTTTGTTCTCCGCTGCTGGGAAGGGCTCTGGCTCTGTGCCAGAAGAAGCTGGTTCCTGGTACTAAACGATCATTCTCCAAGCCTCTGAAGGAGACGAGCACAGTTAATGAGCCTTCAGAGCAATTCCTGGAGGTGACACCCCCTCCCAGGACTCATGCTGCACAGGTAAGGCAGTAGCTGCTCAGGCAAAGCTGGGGAGACCAGAGGCCCTCACGGGACCAGCTCAACAAGAACACCTGCCCTGGAGTACTCCTTCTTCACAGAGACCCCAGAATCGGGTGCTTCCTGCACATCTGAAACCCTGAGAAAGTGAGAAACACACAGCGCCTCCCTCCTCTCTGTTGAGGCCCCATCCTACTCAGTACCAGCCCCTGAAGGCAAGCTCTGTTTCCCCGCCGGCCGCTTCACACCATCGCTTTCCCCAGAGCCCTCCAAGCATCACAGCATGGCTCACTGTCTACCCTGTTCCCCCCCCGCCCCCCCACCCAACTCACTCCACAAACATCACTGGGCCAGATGCTTCACGAGGCAGGTAAAGATGGACTTTGCTGTCCAAAGCATCTACACACCAGTAACTGATTGAAAACCATTTGTGGAGTTGGGTAAGCACAGCCTCAAAGAGCCGGAGTCTGAGCAGGGTTCCTCGAGCCCAGTAGGAAGCTCAGGTGTTTACGTAGGTCACTTCACCTCTTTAGAACCCAAAGAGGTACAGATGGGACTGCCAGATCTTCTAAATTGCCTTCTATTCCTTCTGTGAAGCAATCTGCCAGCATCTCTAAGCCTCCCACAGGGCCGAGCACGGTATCTTCACTAGCGTAAGCAATCCATAAGTACTTGATGCTTGAGTATCTGCCATCAGTATCCAGAGAGAAACAAACGCGCACACTACCTGCCTCATGCAACTCCTATCTTCCCCTTATTTTTGTTTTATTCAGAATCTATCGGTCAGGATCGGACAGGCTATGCCATGGTTAATAAAACAAGCCCCAAATCTCAGTGGCTGAAATAACAAAGGTCATTTCTCATTCACACAGCACATCCATGTGAGTTGACCCCGGGCCCCTTGACTCCAGGACACTGGCTGATGGAGCCTCTACCAGTGACAGGAGCACTGATGGTTCCCATCATAGTGGGGAAAGAGTGTGGCAAATCGCACCCGAGCTCTTGAAGGTTTCCACCTCAAAAGTGCCATGTTACTTCCTGCGCACCGTTCACTGGTCAATGCAAGTCACGTCTCCACCTAAGGGAAGCCAGGAAAGTGCAACCCTACCACGTGCTCAAGGGGAGAACCAGAAAGAGGTGGTGAACTGTACCAATGACCACAAGCTGGGTTTGAGCAGAAGTTAATATCGCCAACTGGGTAGGAGGATGAATACTGTTTTTTTTTTTCTCTTTAGATCAGAGTTTCTCAACCTCCTACCATTGACATTGGAGATGAATGATTCTTTGCTGGGGGTGAGGTTGGGGGGGTGCTGTCCTGCACACTGTAGGATGTTTGGTAGCATCCCTGGTCCCTACCCGTAAGATGACAGTACCAAACCCTTTCCTAAACTGTGACAACCCAAAATGTCTCCAGACATTGCCAAATATACCCTGAAAGGCAAATGGTCCCCAGGTAGAGCCTCTGCTTTAGACTTACAAGAAGCAAACTCTCTTTTTGAAAGAGAAAATAATAGCCTCTTCTGGTAAGACACCTACTCAGAACTAGCTTAAAAGACAGGTTTCTCATTTGCTAGGAATAGTTCCCACACCCACCTCAAAGGTGTTGTGAGGATTAAACCAGCAAATGCTCGTAAAGCACTCAGCACGGGGCCTGGCACAACTCCTGTTCTGGAGTCACCTGGACCAGGGGGTCCTGCCTGCAGCAAGTAATAGGGACTCGCTGTGTTACTATCACCAGCAGTGCTGCTGCAGGCATTGCTGTCACGAGAAGACAGGGAAACGGACAGGCACAGATTTCTGCCCAAGAAAGCAGCAAAGCCACTTACTCGCTTGGCCCAAGGTCATCCCTGCCTCCCGGCCAGAGTCCAAAGCTGAAAGGCTGCTGCAGGATTCCTGCCATTTGCATCCCAGCCCCTGACGCCTAAGTCAAACCACACCTGTGAAGTGACTACGCCAGATGGTGAAGGTGGGATGTGTGGATGCTCAGGTGTGGGGAACGCGCAGAGAGATGATAAACTTGGGTCTGCCCAGAGAAGGGCTCCTGACCAGCAACACGGTCACCCGCCAGCTACAATGACCATCTGTGAGGCTGTGCACAGCTCAGGGCCAGCCCCGCCCCTCCCAGCATCCACAACCCAGCCCCACAGGGTCAAGTAGCTGTTTCACCCAAGGCTGCAGCATAGGAGCTGGGGAGAGGAGGAGAGGATAGAGTTGATTTTAAGCAAAAGGAAAGGAAGAGAACGAGAAGTGTCAGATTTTTAAGACATTGAGTTTATATGAATGCCTTACTTGCATCACAGGCCCTCAGAATCGGCAGAGGGGCCCTTCACAGCCACTAAGGCCACCCTCCTCCACCCTGACGGATGGCCACCTTGTCTCTAGGGACCATGTCCAAAGACCAGCCCGAGGATGGTCCCATCCATACTGGAAGACTCTGATGGGCCCAAGGTTCTCTCTCCTTGGTGCCGGCTAGAAGCAGGAGCTACAGAATCAGCAGCCCAGTTTTGGGATTCCAGCTTTGCCATTTCCTCCTGTGTGGCTTTAACTAGCTCCAAAGCCTTGTTTGTCTTCAGGGCCATGGCCAACACTGTGCAGTCTGAGCCTTGCACTAAAGGCGCCAGACCAGGAGGCAGGCCAATGGCAGGAATCCAGCCTACAAAACCTCACCAAACACCAGGCCTGGCCCAACTGAAGGACACCTGTAAGTAATCTGCATGAAACTTACACGCATAGGCCACCGTGGCCAGCCTGATACCCAGTTCCTCCACTTGGAGGTGGGGATAATAATCCCCAAATCTCCAGAGTTACTACGAGGATTAATGACAATGAAGCCAAGCGTTTCCCAGTGCCTGGTGCACAGAAAGTCCTCAGTGATCACTGTCATGAAAGTTGCAATAACTCCTGACAACGATGATGATAATTACTTTATAGCCTTGGTCAACGCCCTGCCTCCAAAGTAACCAGAACAAACCTAAATACTGCCATGTGGGGCTGCAGTGAGGACAAAATGTTAATGAAAGGATAATGCACAAGAGACGCTTAGCATCCTAGGAGGGGCTCAGCAAACCCCAGCAATGATTATTACAGACTCGCACAGCCTTTGGTCTGACTTCTGTATACCGAAGCTCATACAAGTGTCATCTTAGCACAATGTCTGGCACATAGAAAGGGCTCAAAAAATGTTAGCCACTATCATTACATAACTTGCATACCCTGTGATCGGAATTCTGCATCCTGGAGGTTCACGTAAGTGTCATCTCCTCTTGGTAAGGTTGCGCCTTACCAAGGATTCAGAGTAAACTCACGTGAAGGGTCAGAGCCAGGACCCAGCAACCCCCTTTCCCCTTCTCTGTGCAGAAGGACAGGCCATGCCTTCTCTTCCTGTTTCTCTTACCTCCATACCCTCATCACCTCACAGTCTGTCAATATCTTTCTAAATGTAGCCCCCAATCTTTCCTAAATTTTCAGTTCTTACAATGTTACTTCTAAGACTTTAAAAATATTAAAAAAAAAAACCAATTTCTAATTTAACCAAATAAGTTAAAGACCAAGCATGGTTCCCAAAACAGAACATGAATGTCAGATGAGGCCTGGCCAGTCCAGGTCAATGGAGCTCTGATGTCTGAATTCCAAACCTTGATTGGCAGGGCCCAAGCCCCACCCCTGCTTTGCTGGCCAGCACACACACCTTGCCTCCGGAACATAGCGACAACCGAATCAGTCTTTTTCACACTGTCAAACAGACAGCTCCCTGTGCCCTTGCACAGCTGTCACTTACTGGCTGGGTGGCCTTGAGAATGTCACTTCACCTCTCCAGCCTCAACTTTCATCATCTCCAAGATCACCAGGGCCACTTCTGACTAATGCTAAAGGGCACGTTTCAAGGGTGCCATTCTCAGGAGCCTTCTGACCAGGTGCCAAGCTTCACACCCATGGCACCACAGGAAATCTCCCTTAGGCAGATCAGCCTACCGGCCCCATACAGTCATCCCTCAGTATCCACAGGGGACTGATTACAGGACCAGCAGATACCGAAGTCCACGGATGCTCACATCACACTTTTTCCTAAATTCTTAAAAGCCAGGACAACTTTTGCCCTCCTCTAGTCTTCAGGAGTCTGGCTCTTCCCTTTAAGCTCCTTAAACTGACCAACAATTTTGAATGACTAGGTCCCAGGGAGGTCAGTCCTGAGGATAAGACGGGGTAGCCTCACTTACAGTCACTGATGCTCCTGGCTGTCTCCACTCCTGTCTCCACCCAGTGCTCTTGCTCTGGGCTGGGTTACCCTTGCTGCCCAGGGACCGAACAGAACAGAGAGGCCCAGGAGCGGCCACCCGGCTCCCGCTACCTCCCAGGGCTCCCCGATGACTGCCTTGGAGAGCTGCCACTCACCGTGCCATTGCCCTTCTTGCTCTGAACAAAGCTTCAGGAGCCCCTAGATGCCTTTTCCTTTTTTGGAGGCTGTTAAACCCCCTGGCCCAGTTCTAGCAAGAGGATGCCGCTCTCTCACTCACCCTGGTTTGCTTGCCTTTTATCTCCATTCTTTGGCCAAAGTCCTCCAAAACCTGACCTCAGATGTGCAGGTTTCCTCTGCAGACACGTTAATTCCTATAAAGGCCTCATGCATCCCTTTGCTCCCTCGCCGTGAGCATTCCCAGGTGTGGTTAAAGTTCCCCCCAAAGTCTCTACTAAGGCCCGTGGGTCTCTCCCCTGCCCACACAACAGAGGCAACTGGGGAGCACTTTTAAAAAACCCTATGCCAGGCCCTAGACCCCCAGATTCTGGCTGGGCTTCTCTGGAGTGGGGTCCAGGCTTTAAAAGCCTCAATAGCTCTCCAGGTGACCCTGACAAGCAGCCAGAGCTGGGCCCTGGGACCTGAAGCCTGTGACCAGACCACAAGCTCAGACGCTGGTTTCTGACACTGCGATCAGGGTCACCTGGGGCACACAGAGGTCCTGGTGGATCAGGTAGGCTAAGTCTGGAGCCTTCGTTCCCACCAAGGTCCCCAGGTGACACTGGGAACGACTAAAGCTTAAGAACCACCAGACTGTCTGGAAAACAGGACATCAGACAGTTTAAAAATGGGACTTGGCCAACTGGGCTTTTTCCTTGGAAATTCCCAGGCTGCTTCCCTGTGGTTAAAATCACCCAAATAGAATCATCACACCAAGCTGGGTGTAAGTAGAGGCAGCCGGTCAGGAGGGCAAATACTGACCGGCTGAAGGAAAAAAACAGCACGCGCACACACACACACACACACACCCTGTTTTTTGCAGCAAAACCTGCATAGACCTGTCTGCTCAACCCGGAAAGACACTGCCACCCTGACAGCTTTGTGTGTGTGCGTGCGACGACTCTACCCAACTTTCCAGAGAGACGCATTTCCCTCCCAGTCACCTGCTGAGTTTCCTCCTGGCACCCGTGCTGTCATAGCCAAGAGCAGTCGCTCAAATGTTGTTCACTTCTGCCACGTACCACCCATGCTAGTCTGTTTTTTTCTTAAATCTGTTCACTTAAAAAAAAATTAACTCAACATCATTGCCGTAAAGGCTCATTTATCTGTGCCAGGCAGATTTTCATCAAAAAAGTCAAGCTGAAATAAAATGTTCCTATTCTGAAAAGAAAGGAAGAAAGGAAGAAAAGAAGAAAGAAAGGAAGAAAAGAAGAAAGAAAGGAAGAAAGGAAGGAAGGAAGGAAGGAAGGAAGGAAGGAAGAAAGGAAGAAAGGAAGAAATCTACTTAAAGCAAAACAATGTTACTAAATCTAGCAGAGCCTGTTGCCTGGAATCCTATGGTGTTCAGACCTTCTGGATGCCACCAAAGAGCTGGAAGGGGGCTCCAAGGAAACAGTTTCATTGTCATGGGATTTAAGGTGATTAATGGCATAACTGGGCATCCCCTAAAATCATCTGGGGTGCCCACCCTGCACTTTGTCCTCGGCCGAAGATTTCTAGACAGGACAGCCCTGCTGAGAAGTGAAAGACACTGGGATTGCTGGCCCCATAATGACAAAGGACAAATACCCTCCACAGGCCAGAGTGGCCCACCGCCCAACCCTCTGCCAGGTACTTGACCTCCCCCAGCTCCAGGATTCTGCGGAGGCTGCCAGTCCTTCACCTCCATGGAGATGCTGATGGGTGGAATAGCACAGGTGGAATCACACATAAGTCCTGGATGAATGTCTACTGTCCCCAAATAAAAATGAAGACCAAATACCTGCTCATCTGCTGACCTTGTGAGCAGTTCCACATCTCCTTCTCCCAAAGAAGGGAGGAAAGGACCACTTACTGCTGCCCCCACCCCTGAAAATACCAGATCAGTCGACATCTGACGCTTCCTGTTGACAGAAAAATGAAAATACATATGGGCTTTTAAAACTCTCTGAACAGAAGCTGAACTTCAGGGTGGCTGCGTCCAGCGTTCTCACCTTTAGAAGATGACCCAGCATGGCTGCAGCTACCAGCACTCACACTGGCCCCACTGACAGCCACGTTCCCGACCTCCAAGTATCCCTCCAAGATATTTTTCATCTTCACTCAGTGGCAAAGGCTACCAAAAGTAAAAAGCACCCAAATTTGTTCAGGGTTGGGAATGTGGAGGGTCACTGACTCATCTGAAATGGCACAGAGGGCTTAATCATTAATCTGAGGTCCCTAGGGCCTTGCTTGCTGGTTACAATGGTGCCCATGAGGTCCCAACCTGGATTCCTGCTGTTGGGGCCCCGTCAGCCAGAGCCCGGGCTGGGCAGCACCCGTACCACATAAGTCCCTCCCCCTCTGTCCAGGGGCACAAGGAAGGAGGACCAGGAAATCTGGCTGTGACAGATTAAAAAGACTTCCATCAGGCAGAATCAGCCACAAGGCTCAACAAAGCAGAAAGAAGGCAGTAAGTTATCTGGGTTTTTCTATTCAACTCATGGATGTCAGGGTTTCTAATTTTAGGAGAAAGTGGGGTTTCACTAACTAGAAGTATCTCTTATATGCATCCTTCTCCACCCACCCCCCTATCTTATTAAACAGAACTGGAGAAAAAAGCATCATGGCTGTCTCTTTTCAGTCATATCTGGGTAGTCAGATATGGGGCATCCTCTCAGGCAAACATAAAACACCATCCTTAGGCCTCAGTCTCTTGCCCAAAATAAGCCTTCTGAACGATGCAGTTCCTGAAGGAGAGTCAGGCCCCTCCTGGGAGCAAGATGCCAAGTCTGACCACTGGTCCATGAGGTCCCAACAAGCCAGAGCCTGGGGCTCCTCACAGGGCAGTGGGCCGAGCCTGGAAGGTTCCAAACGCATCTCTCTGCCCACATAAAACGCAGCCATAAATGACATCTCATCTCCAAAAGGACACATTTTCCAAACTCTTCCCTCTGGGCTCTGAGAGGCAACACGAGGAAACAGAATTTTACCAACCATAATGGGCAAGTATGAGCCCACCTTAAAAAATAAAATAATTCTAGGCTTTGAAGAGAATGTGCCTGATCAGTTTCAGGCAGCTCCAAGAAAACCGAACCAACTAGAGCCCTGCCACCAACTCGGGTTCCACGGGTACTGCATGATCGACGAAGCAATGAACCCTCCGTGAGAACTAGCCCTGTTATTCTGAAGTCACAGTGATTAAAATACCCACTCGGCAGTCATGTGTTACCTGGTGGAGACAGTCTTACCGGACAACATCGTTCATAGGATTAAGGGGGGAGGGTATAGCTTGAGTGGGAAAGTGCATGCTTAGCATGCACGAGGTCCTGGATTCAATCCCCAATACCACCACTAAACACATAATACATAAACCTAATTACCCCCCCCCCCGAAAACAAACAACAACACACGATTTCAGAGCTGGAAAAGGCATTAGAAATTATAGCCAAGCCTCCCTCTCGTTGTCCATCTCTACCCTTGGGGGCAGAGGAGGGGGCTGTGACCCAGGGAGACCAAGGAACCAGACCTAAGCCATCATCAGGGCAGACAACAGGCCCCACGTCCTTGAACTCCTGGTCCAGGCTGACCGCTGCACCTCAGCCTCTCTGTGTGAGGGATTCCCTGGTCTCCCAAGTTAGAGAAACATACTCAGGCACATACAGTCACACAAACACATATAGACTGCTTTTCTGCCAACCCAGACACTGGACAGGCCAGGGAAAGGGGTGGGAAGAGGAGTGCCTCCTAATTACATCCCGAGACCCTTTGCCTTACTTTTCAAAAGCCTAGAAGCTTCTGCCCTGTTAACACCAAGTTTCCAGCAGACACCCTCTCCAAAACCCAGCTCAGCTTTTCCAACTCCTTTCCCTGCCCAACAAAGGAAACAGCCAGAAAACAACCCCAGACCTCCTCAACTTGGAGAAAACTCGCATCTGCTCTGCACACCTGAGCCTCCGCCCAGAGGAAGCCCTTGCTCCCCATCGGCCACCCGCTTACCTGTGGCGCCCACCTCGGACGCTCCTTCCCTGTCTCTCCTGTTGCGGAGCCTGGGCAGGATCACCTGGGGCACTTGCTTGTGGGCTGGGCCCAGGGCCACTGCAGGGCCGCCTCCCGGGAGCAGGGAGCCACCCAGCAGGCCACACTGAGTCAGCGGCCAGGGTACAAAATCGGCTTCCTGGATGACTTGGGAGGGACGCCGCCCACTGGTGCCCTCAGAGAAGGCGTCTCCATCATGAGGATAACAAGTCCGAGAGGGAAGAGCTCTGTGAGGATTTTGTATCCAGTCGGTTTTTAAACAGTGCAAATGCCGTACATCTTCCTGCTCTTGATTGCTTTCAGATGTAAATGAAGAGACCTGTCCATTCATGTCTCTGGAATCCAATCTATTGGTCCCTGAACAGGTCTCTAAGAAAACATTAACCCTGCAGAGTCGAGGCAAGCTGGCTGAGTGGCAGGTTGGAGGCCCTGCATACCGGATCTAGTTAAGGCACTGACGAGGCACGTGACCCCACGCAGGTGAAATCCATCCCTTTCACTTGCTTTTTTAACTCCTGGGATGGATGCAGCCTGTTAACCTCGCTCAGAGGCGAGCATCCAAATTACTGCCACCTGCTGTTTTCTTCCCTCCCTTCCCCCAGGCGCACGATGCTCACCTGCTTAGACCTCCAGGTAAAAGCGCTTCCTACATCTCTCATCCCGGCAACAGCCCCCCTCCCCAGGAATAATCCTCTATACTCCCCACACAACCCCATGGCAATTTCACTCTCAGAGTTCAAATCTTTGAGGTTTAAACCTCAAAAAAAAAAAAAAAAAAAAAAAAACCCTACTTGTACCTGGTAGCTCTCTGTCCCCACCCACAGCCACCGCTGTCAGACAGAGGAGGGGGAGAAGCCCTGTTTCCAGTCCAGAGACCCGCGAGCATTTCCAGGCCTCCGTTCCAAACCCTGGCAGACATCAAAGGCCAACACTAATGGCAGCTGCCCAGACTGGTGGGGACAAAACCAAACCTCTTCAAGAGCCCCAGGTTTCTCTCCGGCCAGACAGAAGAAGAGGCAGTGAGAACCCAGGCAATGGCACCACAGAATTGGGACCCTCAGGTGCCCCAAATTAAAGGGAGTGACCTCAACAGGCAAATATCTTGGCTGAAGCAAGGGCTGTTTTGCTTTTTAACTGTCCCGGCAGCAGGCAGAAGTCCTCAACCCTGCTCCTGAACATAACAAGAGCAACTTGGAATGCTCTGACGACCCCATTATTTCCTCTCCAGGGACCGTCCCTCTCCTCTGTACCCCATAATTACAGAGAGTGTAGGGTGGGGATTTTTTTTACAATGCTGATTTTTAAGTGTGTGACAACACAAAAGGGTTATTTAAATCTGAGTTCGAGGGGGAAAAATCAGTGTTGTTAACAGGGCAACTTAAGAACACATTTCTCTGGGATTTAGGTAATTCAAGGTCATTTGCAAATAAACAAGACAGAAAACTGAATCATCTGGCCCATGTGGATCACGGGCTCCACCACCTCAGGGTCTGAGAAGCCAGAAGCTGATGGAGCTGATCGTTAATGGCTGTGACTTAGAAAATCTCCCACCATGAGGAATTCAAGTGCATGGCGTCCTGTCCGACTGTCCAAGAGCTCTTCTTGATCCCCTAATGCATCCCCCTGTTCTGAAAAGCACACATGATGGTTAAGGACGAGGACTCCAAGATCTGAAAGATTTGGCTCCAGTGCCCACTTCACCATTTACTGACTGTGTGACCTTGGGCACGTCACTTAACTTCCCAGAGTGGCAATTTGTTCCCTTATACAATGAGGATAAATGTCCCTATTACTTCACAGGGCTTCACGAGGGCGAAAGGAGATTAGAGGCGTCACGTGCATCACACTCAGTAACGCTCCATAATCAACGATGGAGGAACAGCACCGCTTTGGGAGAGGTTAGCACGGCCCAGGGCCAGTGCGTTCTATGAAGTGGCATCTATAAAGCAGGACAATCCGTATTCCGCCCCTCCCTACATGGAATATATTTTCCAGCTAAGACAAAAGCAGGGTTGGGGATGCCAAGTACTAAGTATATAATACAATTTAATAACCACCTACCAAGTGCCAGGAATTTAACCATATTTTCACAAAGCCTCATCATCCTGCAAGGCCTGTTAGCCCGTTTTCAGGTGGGGAACTCAGGCTTGAAATGTGTCCCACCTCCTCCCGACACCAGGCTGGTCTCTGCAGATGGGACAGCTCAGGACCCACACCCAGGTCCTCCCAGCAGCAGGCACTAAAGCACGGTTCCCCAACTTCTGGGGCCTCCTGTCCAGCTCATGACTCTGTCCCTGCAAACAGCACATGCAGCATATTACTCACAGAACGTTCTAGAGCTGTGAGAGAGCCTAGGAGTGCTAGAAACTCAGCCCAAGGGAGGGGAAGTGGCTTGTCCAAGGTCACGTGATGGGCCAGAGGCAGGGCTGCTATTCGGCTCCAGGTGCACTGACTCTGGAGAAGATCTTGCCAATGGATGCCAGACGGTTCCCAAGGGACCATGCCGGCACCACAAACAAGCAGGCGGAGCTCCAAACAGATCTCAGGGCAACGCAGAGGTAAGCTAAGCAGACCCCTCCCTCCCCAGACTAACAGGAAAGCAAAGCTCGCCTGACATGTGCCAGGCAGGCTGTCTGCAGCTCAGGTCACCCCTGAATCACCGCCTCGAGATGATCAGTGTTTAAAATGACCTTCCTAGATGCTCTGTGCATTTCGATTGGGAGGCCACCCTCTCCTTGCTACTGCTGGCTGGGAGTCTCTTCTCTCCTCCCCACCTTTGAGGAATCCGCTGGTCTGCAGCATCTGTCTCCAGTTAAGGCGTTTCATCAGGGGGCTGAGCCCTGTGAATAATTAAAGGGTGATCCCCTCACCTCGGTGAGGCTCGTGGAGAGAAGGGTGGCTTGTTAAATTAGACATGAGGGGTAGGCACCGCCAACAGCCTCACAACTGCTTCCTCAACAGATGGCAAGCAGAGCGTATCAGGAACGCAGCCCACAGAGCCAGCCTGCCCAGGGGAAAAACAAGGCAGGAGCCAGCGGCCCTGGTTCCGCAGGCCAGCTTTCCTAACATCAGAGCCCACCCCCGCAGCCCAGCTCCCCCTACAAAGACCTCCGTGACGCCGGGCAAATCCACTGCCCAGTGTGGAGTTGTTTTCTTACCTCCAGGATGACCTCTTCTTCATTTGGAGAAAAACAACAACTAGAAAGCAAACTTACTCAAAATACTAGTCTTCTGGGGGACTTGAAAATCTCTATAAATTAAGAAACACCAGCTTCCCCTTCACCCCCTGAAAGTCACGTTAGCAGTTTGGTGGGTACCCTGCCCAGCTGGTTCCTGCACTAGTAAAATGATGGGGTTGTCTGTGCATCTATATCTACACCTAGAGGTATAAATACAGACACATCTACTTTTAAAAAATAGGAATACACCATATATATTGTTCTGCATCTGACACTTTTTTACACATAATTTATCGTGAAACTCCTTCGGAGACAGCCTGTTTTACAGTTATACAGGATTTCATAATTGATTCACTTTCTCCCTTACCGCTAGACTTAGGTGTCTCTAAACTTCTACTCCCAGTGCTACGCTGCACAGCCTTGAGCGTGCACCTGTAAGTGTACAGGCCATGGTTTCTATAGGTGTCAGATTCCCACGAGCTGGACTGCTGAACAGTGAGGAATTTTCAGTTTTACTAAGTACTGTCAAAGGACCATCCAAAAAGGTCATACCAATGTGCACAACTCGATTATGTCTAAAAGCTGCAAGCTGCTCCCTGGACCACAGGAGAGAGGCTCAGGAACCCAGCAGAAAGACCCCTGGGCTTCTGTGGCCCACATTCCACCACCCTTTCAACCAGGGCTGCTCCATTTCATCCCCCCCCCCCCCTTTTAAATGGCAGTACTGGGGATTGAACCCGGGCCCTCCTGCATGCTAAGCATGTGCTCTACCACTGTGCTATAGCCCCCAAACCCCTGTCATATTCTTTATATATTGGCTTTCCATGGATGATTTCACTAGGGAAAGAAAGGGCTGCTCTACCAGAGCTGTTTGATAAACACCTAAAAGACATTAATAATTGCTAACACTGATGCAGCATGTACTAGGTGCTTAATGCTCAACAAGGATAATCTCATTTAATGCTTCAACAGCCCATTGTACAGATGAGAAAACTGAGGCTTAGAAAAGTGATTTTAAAAAATTTTGGGGGGGAGGTAATTAGGTTTTGTTTGTTTTTAATGGAGGTACTGGGATCTCATGCGTGCTAAGCATGCACTCTACCACTGAGCTATTACCCTCCTGGTAGAAAAGTGACTTTTATAAGGTCTCTCCAGTGTGCTGATGAGAGGTGGAGCCTGGACACACATAGGTGACCTGATTCTGGAGTCCACACACTTGCTCAGCTCTTGGACTACCTTCCAGAGAGGGGAACACGCAGACACACACAGGTCCACAAATACAAATGTCCTTCCAGAGGTTGGCCAATTGGCCTCTCTGAACCAACTTTATTTGACAAGCTTCTGGCTCATCGCCTTTCCGCCTGGACTGGCAAACCCAGGGAACACTGTCACTGTGACAAGGTGCCTGCACCTCCTCTTCTCCCTGAGGACCCTTCCACCTCCCAGCCCCTCGCCCCACAAACCCAAAGGCCATCCCCATCCATCCTGCTGACGCTTCAGGGTCTCCTCCAGGGCAGGTCTGCCCTCCCCATTTCCCAACTGCACACCCTGAAGAAGGTAGAAGTCAAGAGACCAGGGGCAGAAGACCCGTTCAACAGGAGAAAGAAGGAGCAGAAAGGAGCCAAGGCCTCAGGGCCCCCAGTTCACTGACCTCTGACCTTAGCATCCACCACCCCTCAACTTCTAAGCAGGGGCCGGTCCGGGAGAGCAAGGCAAGGAGGGTCAGACCGTGTTCGCACGTGTGGATGGCAGAACAAGCCCGCTCACCAGCAGTTCCAGTCCAAGGGGGTAGGTGTGGGGATGTGGAAAAAGGAAAAAGAACGCAAAGGGAGAGAGAAAAGGGCAAGAAGAAATGAGGCAGAGGCAGATGAAGCAGGAAAGGGAAAGTGAGGAGGACTGTCTCAAAAACACAAGTGGCCTGGGCTTGAATCCCCAAACCAGCTCCTTGGCCTCATTCCCATCGTTGGAAAGATGAAGAAAAGCAGAAGCACAGACTCTGGCCCCTCGCAGGGATGTTGCATAATCAGAAGAAGGAACTTTTCAGCTTGGAGAGAAGCCTGCAACTGAGTTCCCATCAGCAGAGGATCTCCAGCACCCGGGGACGCCCAGCAGGGGACTCGGCCGAGGGGCTTCCGAGGGAAAACATGGCATCAGGCATCAGACGGGCCACGCCGGCTCCGGGGAGGCGCAGGGAGAGGGGCCCAGGATGTCCAGGTGTGAGGAAGCCAGAGCTACACAGGGCTTCCCTGCTTTGAGTGTTTCCAGGTTGTTCTGGAGACGAATGACAGGTCAGGGAGGCTGATGCAACTGAACCTCTCACAGCATGTTTTGAATAATGTCAGTTCCTGGAAGCCGGAAGAATGACTGCAGCCTTGTTGGTAATGGCCAAAGATTGGAAACACCCTGAATACCCATCAAGAGGGGATTGTTTAAAAAAATAAAGCAAAATAATGGCATGTCCACAAAGAGGAAATACTATACAGCTATTCCAAAGAACAAGATAACTTTATATGTCCTGATGTAAGCCAAAGTCCCAGATATCATAAGTTAAAAAAAAAAAGTACAGAATGACACAAACAGTAAGGAACACAGTAAATGGAAGGATTCCTACCCAAGGCACTGGGAATTTTCTATTTCTCAACCTGAGTGGTGGGAACACAGGTGTTCAGTTTATCCTTCTTTAGACTGTACATACATATTTTATACATGCTTTTGGATATATACTATTTCACAATTAAACATTTTTAAAGGCAGGAACAAATGTGCACACTTCTGGGTGCACGTGCATAGAAAATCTCTAAAAACTTCAAGTGAATACCTCTGAGAAAGGAAACTGGGTGGTATGCAATGGGGTAGGGCACAAGGGAGGTTTATTTTGACTATACCCTTTTATAACTTTTCAATATCTTTCACCACATGCATGAATTGCCTATCTTTAAAAAAAAAAAAAAAAAAACCCCACAACAGTCACTGGCAATTCTCCAGGGTGTTTCAGCATCACAAATCGGGAAAGTACCCAAGGGGCCAGTTTCCCCATTTTATGGCCAAAGAAACTGCAGCTCAGAGCTCCTGTTCATGGTCACACAGTGCATGAGCAGCAGACTCATGTAGCCAAGCCAACTCTCCAGGTGCAGGCCTGGGTTCCCCACTCCCTGCTCTCTCAACTGGGGGCTCTCAGCTGCTCCAACCCAAGGATCACCTGCCTGAACTGGTCACACCCCTCTGCAGCCCCTTCCCCTCCCTCAGTCACAGATGGGACAGGGAGAATTAGGGGAGGGGCCTGGGATGGGAGGGGCACAGTAGAGGTTGGAGCCCTGAGATCTAGAGCCTCCCGACCCCACATCCTCTGGGCTGCTGCCTCCAGCCTGTGGGCACAGGCAGGCTGCAGGGCTCCCAACTCCCTTCCTGACACTCCAGGCACTGTCAGCTGCATGGCCACTCCTGTGTCCTCAGCAGGCAGCCTCTTGGAAAACCACTCCCTAGCAAACCTGCTGGGGGAGCTCCACATTCTGGCCACTTGACCGTCAGAACCACATCTGGGGGGAAAAAGCACTTACCCTGTTGTCCTCATGCCAGTAACCAGGCACCAGACCGACCAGTTCAATCAACAGCCTTAGACTCTCAGATGGAAGCCAGCAGTGGACACCAGGGGCCAAACCAGACTCCGGTTGTAAAATACCACCCTCCTCCGTGTGTTTACATTGAAGAAAATCTTAAGGGCGGTACAGAAGAATCATAAAACCTCAGAGCCAGGGGAGTTAGGAAAACTGGATGCTTTTCCCTGCAGTAAAAATCTACCAGGCCAGCTTCATTTATTGAAGGCCAGAAACAACTCCATTCAAATGTTACTACTTCCTTATTTAACAAATGCTAACAAACCTGAGTTCATATATTCTTTTCAACAAACAGTACCCCACTGCGAGCCAGGCACACTGGGAGCACGGAAGGTGATTAGAACAGCTAACATGTGGAGACGTTTACTCTATAATTTAATACCTACCAGGCATGCTGCTAAGCTCTATGCAGAACTGCATTTAGTCCTCATGGCAGTTCTGTGGGAGAATCTGTTGTTATCCCATTTTACAGAGAAGGAAGTCAAGGCTTTGGGAGTAAGTAACTTGTCCAAGGTCACAGAGCTAGCAAATGGCAAACTGAGGCCTATCAGGCTCCAAAGCCCATTCCCCACCCATTGATTCAGACACAGTCCCGTCCGCAGGAGCTCTCTCTCAAGCAGGTGTGTGCGAGGAAAGAGGGGTGGGTCTAGGCTTCTACTAAATCTACTCTGCCAGTAAGGGGCTGATCAGATCTGTTACTTCCCTCTCCCTCTCCAACTCCCCAGGGGGAGAATTTCCCTAGGAGTTCCAAATAAATCAAGAGTCCAGGATCCATCCATGATGCTGCCCTCTTTGCTTCAGGTCCAGGCCAAGGGCCTTGGTGACCTACATGTTGACACAAGCCAGGGTGACAGCCTGGGCCAGAAGGATTCATGCGAGGAGGTCTTGGCATACTCACCCCCACTGTCAGCTCTGCAAGGGCCCAAGGGAGCCGCAGACCCTCTCCCCACACACCCCACTATGGAGGCCACGCCAGCCCTTCTAGCAGGCAGGGGCGGGGCTGCAGGGCTAGGGAAGTGGGCTGGCCAAGGAAAGCGGGTTCTATCCTAGGCCACCAGCCCTCTTTCGCTGTCCTCTCTGGGATGTCTCCACATCTGTAAAAAGTGGGGTAAATCCCTAAATCCCACAGGGAGGGTTTACACATGCCAAATGCCACTGCCGGCACACCGGGATAAACAACACGCAGCTCCAGGGATGCCCGCCCTCTGCCTGTCTTCCAAGTGGGAAGTCTCAAGGGTCAAATCAAGCACCAACCCCTCTGAGAAGCAGTCCCTGACTCACAGCTACCCCACACTGTTCAGGTGCCTCCTCGTCACCACGGACAGGAACTGCGCATCTATTGGTCAATTTCTCCCGGGGGGCAGGGCTCCTTGAGGCGATGTCCTTGTGTACAATCTGTGCAACAGCGCCTGGCGTGCACTAGGTGCTCAATAAATGTTTACAAAGTAAATGAAAAGTATCAGTGTTGTTACTATCACCTTCTGGAATTCTGTGAACAGGATAGAATCCTCGGGGCAGGGGCGGTGGCACCCCACAAAAGCTCCAACACTGGGATGGACCAAGACCATCAGAAGGCCCAGATCTCCCTGCATTGTCTGTTTTCCAGCAAGTGCTTCTCACACCCAAAGACTAACTTCCTCCACAAAGTCAAGTCTGCCTCATCAGTACCAGGCACTGAGGACGCAGGGGAGACACGATCCCTGACCTCCCCCAGCCAAGGAGTTCTCAATCTAGGAATTCTAGTCCAGAGGCCCTCAGAGGGGGCTGTGTGAAGAAAACAGAACTTCCCTTATCTCATCCTTTCAAGTGTCTATGTTTGTAGATGTATTATTGTAGTAGATGTGCTATATTAGCACAGAGCACATGCATATAATTTGTATGTGAAAATACCAATGCTGGAAACACATGATCAATATTTCTTTCCTGCTAGGCATGCAGGAGCAAGTCTGGAGACCAGAAGTCCAGCCAGGAAACGGGCTGCGCCACTACAGTGAGGAAAGGGCAGGAGGCCACAAAGGAACAACGACAGGGGAAGTCTCAAAAAAGAGATGCTCAAGGCCCAGCACGTTCCCTGTTGGGGAAAGAAAGGCCAGGAAAGAGGAAACAGATGAGGGGCCACCCATGCGACAAGGGGGGATTCCGGGCATTCCAGGGAGAGGATGCTGGAAGCCACGAACCAGCAAGGCATCCGGGGAGATCCCAGCCCAACGTGGCTGTGCACTCAGATTCAAGGCGTGGGGACAGGGAGTAGATCGGAGGCTCAAGAGGCAGGCAGTGTCAAGCTGAAGAGATGGAACTCTGTCCCGCAGGCATGAGGAGTGGCCCCCAACCAAACGCTAAGAAAGCAACCGTCCTCCATTTGCCCGTCTGCTTATCAACAGAGGTGCCACTTGATTTGGTTTAAAGAGCCGTGTAGCAGTAAAGCCCAGCGCTTGGACGGCCCCAGGCAAAGGGGTGCCCAAGATTCTGGCCTCGGCAGAAGCACAGGTCTGTTCTGGGCACAGGCGGACACCCTTCCGGTCCAGACCGACAAGCCCTTGGAAGCGGACCGGGGCCAGGCAGCCTGTCCCCAGCGGGCAGGGCTGGCCTCTGGGAGCGGCCACTGTCAGCAGGCGCGGGAGGTAGATGGTGGGGAGGCACAAGGGGAGAGGTAAGCAGATTCACCAGCCCCCACCAAAGTCTACGGCCTTAATTTTCACTGAGGACCCCCAAGAATTGAAGCCACTTGCTCCGAACAGGGCAAGAGAGCAAGGAGACACCAGCCTACAATCCTGAGAGCCAAGTTCGACCAGGAATGCTGGAGCTTGGAGTAGCACCACTCTTCCTTCTCCGCAACCGACTCACTGTCCCGTCGGGGCTTCAAGAAGCAGACTCTGGAGTGGAGGGCTGCAGGCGGGGCTGCACGCCTGGGCTGTGCACGACTTGGCTGCCACAGAGGCATCAGCCAGGCCCCTGGGGAACTCTGGAGCTGAACCTCTGAGGTGTCCCAGATGTGGCGAGGGAGTTAGTCTTTGTACTCCATCCATCTTTGGATGGAGGGTTGTTACTTTGAGAGAGAAACTACCCTTCGGTGGCTGAAGACAATTCCTGGGGAGGGACTCGGCTGTCAGCAGCCATCACTCCTGACCCCTCGGAGGTGGGTGTGAACTCTGCAGGGGGTGGGGGTTGGTTTGGACAAGACAGCACAGCCTTTCTGATGCACTCCACCTTCTCAAACGGCTCCCTCAGGAAGAATTTCGCCTCAAACAGATCATTCCACTGACTTCAGCATGAAATGACACTCAAAGAAAGTCACAGAGGAAAAGCACTTGTCTATTATTTTTATGTCACTCATAACTGAGCGATAGGATCTAACATTCTCTTTCCTGGTTTTAGATTATTTTTAAGAACACATAATTTCACTTCAAAGAACCTGTCAACAAGCCGCTCTGTGAATTTTCCATTTATCCCTCATCATTCTCAAGCAACTAGTTCATACATTTAGGGGGAAAAAAGTCTATTTTTTTGATCTGGAGGCTCAAGTCACATCATCTGAACAGATATTTGCATTCAGTTGGCGACAAGGTCTGGGTCATCAAATGGTTAAGACTTTACAGAGAGTGTTAAAAATAAAGCATGAGAAATGCTTGTCAGTTTTAAAGAACATGAAAATCCATCCAAAATATTTTCATATTTATAATGTGATTTTCCCCCAGATACATGAGAAATGCATGTCCACTGAAAAAAAATGGGGAGAAAGACAAATATCACATGATATCACTTATATGTGGAATCTAAAAAAAAAGAGAGACAAATGAACTTAATTGCAAAACAGAAACAGACTCACAGACATAGAAAACAAACTTATGGTTACCAAAGGGGAAAGGGGGAGGAGAGATTAATTGGGAGTTCAGGATTAGCAGATACATACTACTATATAGAAACCAGACAGACAACAAAATCCTACTGTGCAGCACAGGGAACTGTATTCAATATCTTGTAACAGCCTATAACAAAAAAGATGTATATATAGGTATGATTGAATCACTATGCTGTACACCAGAAGCTAACACAACATTGTAAATCAACTACACTTTAAATAAAAAATAACTTTTTTAATTGGGAAGGAAAAGCAAAGCACCAAGAAGAAATTAGGTTAATGATTATCCCACTATTCAGGGGAGGTCACCCACCACTAACAAATGCACAGCCTTCTCTTTCCTCCACGTATTTCATTCTTAATAATTAATTGGAGTCATATTGTTTAGTATTATATAGTTTTTTTTTCCTGTTAATGGTATATTGTGAATGCTTTTTCAAGTGTTAATTCTTCACAGCAACTTTTTTGTTTTTAAAGGCTAACAGCTCTAAATGTGTTCTGGTTTTACTTACACAATATCCCAAGGTTGTATGTTTAGGATGGTGGATAATTAAGTTATTTGCAATTCTTCATCAGTATAAATAAGGCTGCAATCCACATCCTTGGGGCCAAACCCTTTAAATCCTAATTGGTCCTTAACCCCAATTCCCAGTGCCTACACTCACAAAACTTTACTGAACTTGCATCTGAGGAACCCAAGTAAGAGCTGAGAATGACCAGCCCAGAAGGAAGTGCCCGGCCCGCTCTTGGCCTCAGCAACCCGGAGAGACGTGCCTTCTCTTTGCTGATGTTCCACAGTAGGACCTGCTCCTGCAAACCAGGACAGGCCGAGGGGCCAAACCAGCTCAGGCCAGTGTCTTCTCGCCAATTACCTGCGTGTGCCCTGAGGCACCTGCCTACGCAAAGGAACACTGCTTTCCCCAGGTTCCTTTGGAATCCCATCTGACTTTTGACCTGCTTTATAACCAAGTAGACTCCCAGATTCAAAAATTAGTTTTGTAGATGACAGATTTCCCAAGCTTCCGTTATCTCTTTTCAGCTTTTGGAGACAGTTTTTACCCCCACATCAGAGTAGTTCTTTATTATCATCCCCATCAGTAATATTTACACTTTTAACTAACCAGTTCCATGCATTCGTCACACTGACCCCTCAAAACCATTCTGAGAGAAACTACTGACCCCATTTGACAGATGAGAAAACTGAAGTTCAACATAAGGAATTCAATCAATACACACGGCTAGCAGCACTCAGGATCCAAACCAAATCAACTCCAGAGTCCCATGTCATTAGATGCAAGCTTGAGCAATAAAAATCTACACTTTCAATGAAGAAGGAAGCTGACGGTAGACCCCCACATGGATGAGTGAGAACGGGATGCTGTTCGCTAGCTGTGCAAATGCGGTGACCTGGGTACATCACGCTGCCGGGTACCAGGGAGCCAGGCAGGAGGACCACGGCTCCACAGGCCCCAACTCCACCAACAGGAAAGCACGAGGCTGATCTAAGATGGAGGCGCCCCAGACAAAAGTAGTACCATATATACCAAGTGCAGCATGCTTTCCTTGGCAAAAATAAGGTACATATATGCTATGAACTTAAATTATGATCTGTTAGTTTGGCCCATGAGAAAGAGTGGAAAGGATCTTAGAGGAAATCAGCCAGGCCACATCCCTCAACCACACAGATATGGAAACTGGGCTCAGGACGCTAGAGCCCAAAGCCAGTCATGGCAGACTCAGGTCTCTGGCCTCTCAGCTCAGTGGTCCAAGAGATAACTCACAGCAGCACGTTTAACACAAAACGCGTGAGAATTCCATTAAAGACCCTGAAAGAAAATATCTGGTTTAAGAAAAAAAAAAACAAACCTACTTGGATTTCCAACAAAACTGAATGTCTAGTCTACAGGACTTTGATCAAGGATTTAGTCCAATATCTCTGGAATATTTGACCAAAACAAAACAAAACAAAAAAGCCTAGAGATATAATGTCTACAACAACAACTACAGCTAAAGACAGGATGAAAACTGTCCTGGTCAAAGTTTGTTTTGTTTTGTAAACTGACATCAGAGGATTATTCCAACTTCAGAATCGCAGAATCCTGGGACACACCCAGCATTTGCTGGTAGACACAAAGAACACACACACATACACACGAGACTGTTCTCGTCCTTGACTGGTAGTGTTACAATGACTCCAATTTTCCAAAATTGGAAAATTACTCAGCGGATTCCACTGGGCTCTGACAGCCAAACTGCACTAGGCATTGGCAGTTTTCTTTATAACTTACTTTGTTCTATTTTTCATTCATTTGAATAATATGATTCTATTTAGGTATTGAGGATACATCAGTGAATAAAACAGATAAAAATCCCTACCCTTCTGGAACTTTCATTCTAGAGAGGGTAGATGGCAATCAACAGGTAAACCACACAGCGTGTGTCAATGGGGAAAATGAAGCTCGGCAGAGGACAGACAGTGGGACAAACAGCGGGGACAGAGGTCAGGGAAGACCTCACTCACTCAGGGGGTGGGAGGTGGCTGTGGGCACCTGGAGGAAAAGCCTTCTGAGAGGGACACGGCTCCAAGGCAACATCTGACGTGCCTGGTGTGTTGAAGGAACAGGAAGGAGGCTGGTAGGGCTGGGTCAGAGTGTGTGAAGCGGAGGACAGAAACCACGGCCTTGACTTTGGTTTTCACACCAAGTGGAATGAGAGAGTCACTGGAGGGTTCTCAGCAAAGGGCTGACAGGAGTTGACTTACATTTTTAAAGGAAACTTTTATAATTAAATCTTCCCCTGAATTTCACACCGAGATGCTATTTACATTGAGACCTACCCACACAAAGGCCTGCGCGCACGTGCACACACACACACACACACACACACACACACACACACACACGGACACGGACACGGACACCAAGGAAGGCGAAGAGGCTCCTAGTCTCTGGGTTCCTCTCCACGACACCCACCATCCTCTGCCTGCATGGCCTGCAGAGACCCTGATGTCCCCAGCAGCACAGCCCATCTCTGACTCCAGCAGTTACCCCTACACATCAGGCCAGCGGGAGTGTGGTGCGGCTGCCCGTCCATCAGCCCCAGTCCCACACCCTGACTGAGTAGGGGCCTCACCGCACCTGTGCTCGCAGTTCACATCCCACTGAACAGAACCCACCTCCCAGGAACCCAGCAGGAGAACCCCCAGCAGAGGCCTGGGGTGACCTCCTTTGAAGGGAAGCCTGAATGCCAGTGTGATGGTCTGTGAGGGGGAGGAGATCTGAGCAGGAAGCTGGGTGAATGGCCATCTCTTGTCACCTGCACTTGGAGAGACACCTTCTGACCTCCCAACCCTGCGTCAGGACCAGCAGATAGAGGTAGGGGAGGAAGGGCTGGCTCAGCTTTGGGTGCTGCAGCTGGAAGAGAAACTGGCCGTCCCCATCCTCTCCTCACTGGCACAGGCTCTGGGGAGCTCACACGTGTGAGAGGGGCCCTACCCTCCAGGATGAGGGAGTGACTCCGCTGAGAGCCCGCAGTGCCCCGCGTCTTATGGCATCAGCCCCAGTCCCGTCCTCCCAGGAATGTTCCTGTAACTCCCTCACCTCCTACATTAGGAAATGGCTCCCCAAAGGTGAGGGGACACATCCAGGGTCACAGAGTGACAAGACAGCTGGTACTCAGGCCTGGCTCTCCCAAGACTCTCCCTCCCCACATGCATGTAACCTTCCTGGGGAGCTAAGCCCCCACCCGCACTATCAATGGAGCCCCAGGCCAGGTGGAGGAAGGGCAGGGAGTTTGGTGGCCTTCAGTCCGGACTCTGAAGCCACAGGGAGCGAAAGAACCCAAACCCCCAGCTGGGGGGTCTCCCAAGAAGTCCAGCTCTACTTACCCTGATGCGTGACAATAACAGTGACAGCAAAAAAGACAAGTCGCATTTATCAAGTGCTTACTGAGGGTCATGCTCTGTCCCCTGCGCCCTACACGCTTACTCGTTCAATCCGCACAGCAGCCCTCAATGGTGGTTCCTACTATTGTCCCCATTGTACAGATGGGGAGACTGAAACCAGAAAAGTACAATAACTTGCCCAAGGTTAGAAACAGTCAAGGGCACAGGAACAAGTCAAACCCAGGCTGTCTGACCCCAGAGGCCATATTCCCAACTAGATGGCCTTTTCCACTGCTTCACGTATTTCTCCAGGAATGTCTTGAGGTTCATTCAGCACTGATCACAACAAACCCTCATTAATTCCTGAGCACTTACTTTGTGCCAAGCACTGGACGAGACCCTGGAGCTTCTGGATAAAGAGGTCATGCACAGTCTTTGTCCTCAGAGAGACACGAAATCCTTCCTTTAAAGCAGAAGGGCACTAGTCACCCTTCTTGGAGAATAGAACGCTGCCCCAGAACATTCGGGTGGCAGGCGGAGGGGCTGCCACGGGAGAGGCTATGGCATTCTGGGGGGTGGGATGGCCGGGGAGTGGGAGTAGGGGGCAGAGGTGCAGCTGCTGGTTGCACTGTTCACTGTGCAGCCAGATTTGGCTCCTCTCCGCAGTGGAGCAGCTGGTGACATGGAAAACGCTAAGGCGTGGGCTCTGTAACCAGCCAGACCCCAATTTGAATGTCACCTCTGTCCCCGCGGTGTGACCTCAGGAGGCTAACCCACCTCTCTGGGCCTCAGTTCTGGCCTATGCTCTGGAAGGATGGGTGAGCACAGCAACCTCAGGGCCGTCCGAGAGCCCAGAACAGAGAGCACTCAGTGTTCGCTCCAGTCATAAATGTCCTCCTCACCACCACCACCACCACCACCATCGTCCAGATGCCCAGAGGACTCTTCCCAGGGTGTGGGCAGCAAGACCGTAGGTGGTCATCCAGCATCTCCACTCAGGTCTCTGAGCCAAGCCCCAGCTTCCCGGGCAGCAGCAGGGGCAGTGTTCCCGCTGAGTATCTGACCCAGGAGAGAGAGCCCACCGCAGCGGTCCTCCTTTCTGGGACAGCCCCCCCAACCCAGGCAGTTTTGCGGCCAAAAGGACAGGGTGCTCCCTCGAAGGCTGCATCTCGACTTGGGTGCCCCAGCGTTGCTCAAGTCAGGCAGCCAAGACGTGGGGAGCCCAGGTGGGCTCTGCTCCCACAAGGCCTGTCTGCTAGAGAGAGCACTTCCCTCAGGAGGAATGGTAGCTCCGGAAACGTCTCTACTTCTCAGCTGACTCCAGCACTGGCTCAGTAAAGGCCCTGGGGGAGAGGCTGCAGGTCTCATTTTTACTCCAGAAGGTGTGAGTTTTGTATCATAGCACACGGCTAGCTTTTGATCCTGAGAAGGGAGGCGGGCCGAGCCATCAAAGTGCAGCCTGGGGGGCAGGGGTCTCTGGTCAAGTCCACCAGTATCTGAGCACCAGCTCAGTGCCTCAAGTGTGACAAGCACTCAAATAATCCTTGCTTTAATAAATGAATGAATGACAATAATAACAACAATAATGGAATTTTTCCAAAAACGGTTCCCCCGACACACAACTCATTTCTAGTTTTTTCCACCTGCAGGCATAGTTTTATGTATGTACATAACTACAAAGGCTGCATACATGCAATTTTGCTGTCTGTATGTTCTCACTTAATGTAAGGTCGTCAATATGGTCACGTTTCTACCAAGTCTTCATAATGGATGGCTGTGTGTAAAATAACTCGTCCCGTGCTATATAACACAGTTGGGTTCAACCATCCCCTTGCCACCAGACATCTACCTTGTTTTCATCTTTTTTCTGTATTACAGATAATGCAAAAAAAACCCTAAATTTTGCTTTTCTCTTCCACTGAATGATTGCCTTAGGAAAAGCTACTCCAATTTCAAGAGTAGCTACTGTCCTGGGGTTACAGAGGAGGAGACGGTACCAACAGGTGCAGGCAGATCCAGTCCCCTCGGTGCTCAGTCCATGCTGTGGAACGAAGGAAAGCAGCTTACCTGTGCAACAGCATCAGCATCCTTCATGGATGACAGGGCCACGGGGTTCCTCAGCCAGGGCCTCGCCACCCGTCCATGTTGTCAGAAAGTGCACCGTCAGTAAGTCAGCGAAAGGCATTCTGATAGCAGGTGAGTGAGTACCAATCCCCAAACTCCATTTCTCAATAAGAAATGAGGGTTGAGTTTGGATTTTACTGGATCCACTGAAGAGCCTGCACATAGCCCTGGTACCTCTCACAACCTGCTGTTCTCATCACTCTCTCCCCCGTGCTCCTAGATACGAGGCAGGTTCCAGGTCATCTGAGTGCAGGTGGCACCTGAGAGCTGCGCCCCTTATGTGTTTGGCCCGGGGCACCCAGTGGCGGCCTCCCCTGGCCCCAGCACTCCAGCCTCCGAGGTTTCCAACAACCCAGGCTCACTCTCTTAGCCTCTGAACGTGCTGGTCCTCAGCTTCCAAAGCTCTTCCCCAGAGTCCATCTTACCCTTCTGAGATCTTTCCTCAAATACTACCTTTTCTGCAAGGCCATCCTGACCCCTCACTTAAAAGTATACCCCTCCTTAGCCCAGCCTTCTTCTTGCTTGCATTTTTTTCCATAGTACAGTCACCATTTAACAAACAACATATTTTATTATTCACTTATTATCTGAACGTCTCCTCCTAACACTCAAACCTAAGTTCCAAGGGACTGACATTTTTGTGCATTCTGTTCAGTTCCTTCCCCATTTAGAACACTGCCCAGCCAACAGTGGGTGCCTAACCCATAGTAGGTGCTAATTAAATACTCATTGAAAAATCAAATAGTAAATGTCATACATAAAAAGAGTCTTACTCTGTGCCAGCCATGCTTTACACGGCTCATCTCATTATGAACAACAATTCTATCATGATCTCCATTTTATAGATGAGGAAACTGTTGCTCAGACAGGTTAAGCAATTTGCCCAATGACACACAGCTTAGCCAGGAAGGGAGTGGAGTCTGAATCCAGGCGGTCAAGCACCAGAACCTGTGCTCTCACCTGCTACAAGGCTCTGCTCACCCACCTGGTCTTTTATCCAAATAAAGAAGCAGCCCATGAACCCACAGAGTCTTCCAGAATAAGGCCAAGCACCCACCCTGCAATTGAAATGGGGAAGAGGAGGTAGGAGCGGTGAACCCAGACAGTGGACCCCAGGAGGCCACCTCAGCCCCACTTCCCCAGGAGCACAGCAAGTCTGACTTTCAGAACACTAGCACAGCCTAGATTGGCAGCCACGGGGTGACTGGGGCCAGTTTGCTGTGACAAGTGGGATTGGGGCTTTGACAAGATGGGTGCTAAGAAATCAAATCCTGCCGGACCAGGAAACTGCTTAAACCAAACAGGGCCAGAGAGGAAGTTTAGTTTAAGCTGTTAGATGCCCGAGACAAGGTCTAGTCATCTGAGGCCAGCTGAGTCTTTTTCTGAGAATAGTCAGAAGCCCCCTCTGGCTTAGGGGCTCAAAGTAGGGGAAGGGGTGCAAAATGAACTGGTGCCAGTGAGCCAGTTTCCATTTGTCAGTCACATGGCAAATAAGAGCCTACGTGGTTGTCTGCACACAGGTATTACAAGTAACGACGTCTTTGGCTTTTGGTTTCTTTTCATCTTTTTTTTTTTTTTAATTTTTTTAGAACTACTTCCTAAAAGTCTCAAAATTGTCAAAGATGCAGCTGTGAGCCTGGCCCAGCACTTTGTCTCAAATGCTCACCTCTCCTCATAAACCATCAGGCCAACCACAACAGAAGAAGTTTCCTGTCCCCTAAAAAGACAAGTTTCCATTTACTGATGGATTCTTCCTTGCTCTGTGCAGTCCCCTCAGCCGGGATGAGTCAGGGCCACCAAGGGGACTCTCCCCAGAGACTTGTCACCTTCTCTCTCCTAAGACCGCCACCAACATTTAAAATACAACCGCGCCCACAAGTCGTCCCCATCAGGCCCCAGTGCTGCCCAGTGCTAACAATGGCATCGCCTAACTAGAGCACTTCAAACCCCAAGCCGAGTTCTCTGAGACAGAATAGGAGAAGAGCCTTTGCTCTGAGCCCACCTCCCCTGGGCCCCCACCCCCACGCTTTTCTCCCATCCTCCTTCTCGACCAGAGCACCCGCCTCCTTCCTTCTGCACATGGTCCGTGCAATCTGGACTCCAATGCTCTGGCCATCTCGTCCTGTTTATAACTCGGAGGTAATCCCTTTCAAACAGTGTGGGAAAAGGGAGATTTTCAGACCATCTTCTATGCAGCATTATTTCTTCCAAAATGCTGAGCATTACCGAAGATTTCTGACCTCGAAGTCAAGTGTGTTTCTGACAGGTGCAATGAAATGAACACAGATATAAAATCAGACAGTTCTAGACTTGAACCCCAGCTCCACAGAGTACTTGTAATCTTGAGCCCTATTTCCTCATCTACAAAATGGGCTAATAAGGTTGTCATTACCGAGAAGCCAGCTGAGAAATCTCCCGTAAAACTCTTGATATGTTAAAATTGGGAGCATCTATCTCAGGTTGGCCATGACTGAGGGAGGAGGGCATGGGTAGTCCAAGTTATTATATTCCTAGGATCAGGATCCGGCCTTCTCTTCCCACTTGGTCACAAGGTTTATGCAAGGAACCAAAGGGGCAGGTTAAGTCTGGTCAAAGCTGGCCCCAACTCAATGGCATCAGAGCACCCCATAGCTCATGAGTCATCCAGTTGCCTCCAAACAAAATGGCAGCCAGCGTCTTCCACTAGGTCCATTTCCCAGAACTGCCATAGGGTCACAGCTCACTAGGTGTATACACCTAGGCTGTCCCACAGTTGAGCACCCTGAAGCACTCACTGCCCAGACCTCACACCCCTTCTCTTTGCAACACCCTAAGAGAAAAAAATGATGACAAGCACAAAGTCCTCAGGTCTATATTTCCAACAAGACTCACAAATCAGAGTCCCCATTCAGAGAAGACTAGGGCAGGGCAGGGCAGCTTAGTAAACGGGGGCTTTCCCAGGTCTACCTCTCAGGCTCGTTTCCCATAAGTGATGCCTGATATCTGGTATTGGCAGCCCCACTTCTGAGCTGGCAACCTCAGTTCTCAGGGCCCCTTCCCTGGCAGGCTGAGACCTCCAGGCCTTATAGCAGACAACTGAGTTTCAGTTACCACGGTGAAGGCTGGCAGCACAGAGTACAGCTTGGTTCAAATCAAGAAACATTTCCCGAGTCCCTGCACACCTCAGGTTGCAGAGATGAGTCAGCCGTGCGGCACAAAGGGCCTCCACTCACACCTCACCAGCACCTTCTGTGGGTTTACTCATCTATAAACTCCCCCGCTGAGGTGACTTTCTCCTTCTCTCTTACATCCCACAGCGGTGCCTGGCACCTAACTGGAAGGCGCAACAAATATTTGTTGAATCGGTGCATCAAGTCTTGACCATGGCCCAGCTAGAGGGAAACAGCCCCAGGCTACCAGCAGGAGCTCAGGATGGACCACAGTCCTCATGGACCACTACTTCTCACTGTGTCTCAGCCACACGAGCCTCCTTTCTGGTCCTTGAATCCAACAAGTTCATTTCTACCCCAGGACTCTTGCACATGCTGGTCCCGCTGCCTGGAATACTCTTCACCTGGATTTTCACAAGCTGCTGCCTTCTCACGTTTTAAGACTCAGCTCAAACCTTCTCTGAGAAGGAAGCTTTCTTGACCACCCGATTTAAAGCCAGTAGTCTTCTCCCCACCTCATCATCACTCTAACCCACTTCCAGTGTGCTTTAACTCAGCCACTTTTCTCTGCCTGCTGGCTTCTTTTTTTTTTTTTTTTTTTTTTTTTTTTTTATCTTTCTCTTTCCATTAAAGGAACTGCTCTGTCTTCTTCACTGCTCTTTTCCTAGTACTTAAAACAGGTAACACAGTAGATGCTCAAAAAACAGTCGATGAGTGAATGGATAGAAGATAGAAATAAACAGCAAATTCGAGACAGGGGATGATTTGCAGGCTTTAAATGTCTTACAATATTTTATTTATTTTATTATAATAAAAATTGTTTTAAAAAAGGAAGGAAGATAGGAAATGATTGAACAAGGCCAAAAAAAAAAAAAAAAAATCAGGTGAGAGAAGAAAGACACAAGAGACCAAAAAGGACTGCAAAGAAAAAAATAATCTATTCAACCAGGAGTACAAATTTTAATATAGCTATCATTCAAAAAGCATAAAATGAAGGACAGTTTTGCAACTCCTGTCACCAAAAATCTCCATGCTCTTTGACCCAGTAATTCCATTCCTGGGAATTATCCCCAGGAAATGAATTCAGAATAGGAACAAAAATAAAGAGGTGCCTGTACAAAGATGATTCCAGTCACGTTGTTTATAATGGCAGAAATTTGGAAACAACCGAAATGTCCAATAACAGGGGAAATGTTTTGGCAAATTACAGCAGACCTGCTGGATGAAATAGCATGCAGCAATTAAAATGGCCAAAAGGAAGATAATAGAGAAACGTGGACAAGAATTTTAGAATAATGCTAAGTGAGAGGGCGTTAAAAGAAATACCGAATTCCTTCTAAGCACCAGGCACTGTCCAGCATACTTTCCATACTCAGCAACTCCTCACAAGAGTCTAAAATAAACTTATTCTTATCCCTTTTTAACTACCAAGAAAACTGCGGTTCAGAGAGCTAAGGATCTTGCCCCAGGTCACAGAGCTGGCAAGAAACAGAGTCAGGAGGGGATGGTGACTCCCCCAGAGCCAAGGCGCACCCTTAAGTCCTCACTGCGGCCCTCAACATCCTACTAAGTGCTCAAGACCATCCTGTCCCATAATGACATCATGACTGTTTGGGAGGCCAAACCCAGAGATCTGAAGCAGCTAGCCAAAAGCAACACGGTGCCGAGAAACTCTGGTGAGAAGATAGTCAACAAGATAAAATGAAACAAACAGAAAGCGACCCAGAAAACCACCTCTGCTGGGGACACGAGACCACAGTGGAAAAAAATGAGACCGTGGTCAGCAGGACCGGGCTTCAGGAGGACTGAGCAGAACCATGAGAAGAACCACGAAAGGCAAGGAAGCCCCTTAGTGGGTCCTGGACCCTGTTTCAAGGCGGGAGCCACTGAGATCAGGGTTTACCAGGAGCTTCTTGGAGAACATGGTCTGCTGGTATTTGCCAACTCTCCTCCCAGAAGCCAGAGTCAGCTTCAGGGGAAATTTTAAATGGTCACTTCATGGGAAAAGGTAGAGAGATGACTCCCAGCTGGCTAGGGTCCCAGCAGCTCTGACTGAAGGCACAGGGCGGGGCTGGAAGGTCTCCCCCGTCACTCTGCTTCCCTGACCCCCACTGCCCATCGCCACCACCTTCTCAAAACCAGTCTTCCTCGAGTGTAAACTGCCAAGATGACCCAAGACTGGCCAGAGCTGGTTATCGCTGAAGCTGGAGGATCCCTGCATAGGGGTTTGTCGTAGCACTCTCTCAGCTTTTGTGCATGTTTGATTATTTCCATAATAAACTCTAAAAAAACAATCTAAACTCAGATGTAGGCATTTCACCTAAGAATCACCAAGAGCCTGATCCAGGCTTTGGGGCTGCCCTCTGGAGCCAGACTAAGGCCACCAGTCCTTAAAAAAAAGTATTCTGTGCTAACAGATTTTCCAGGAGTTTGCAAATACAAGTCAGGCAGTGCTGGTAGGTAATTAAGTCTCTCCTTGGCTGTATGATTCTGGGCAAGTCACTTAACTGTGCTCTGTACCTCAGTTTCTTCATCTTGAAAAAGGGAATAACAATAGAACCTTCCTCAAGATCGTTGTGAGAAGTAAACGCTCTATAAAACTCCTAAAAAGGGGGCCAGGTGTGGAGTAAGCCCTCAGTAAAAGTCAGCTATTGCAATACATCCATTTTGTAACATGCATAGATATTCATTTTGAAAACCACACATCCATTTGATCAGGTACCTGGGGAGAAAGAAAAGGGGTGGGCCAGGCCCTCTATTTCTGAGCCCTCTGGCAGTGGTGTGGGAGCCGCACGTCTGCCTAATGCACCCTGAGTGGCCCTGGCCGGCCCAGGCCTCCGCTGGTCATGAGGCTAGAGAGAGCTCCTCCTTTCAAAAAGCCACACCAGAAACAGGAAGCTGCTTCCTTTCCTTTCCATTCTGAGCCAGCATTTCCTTTTTTGTTTTAAAAAGCATTCCTCGTCTGCAGCCCAGCCCTTCCCCTGCCCTCAGCAGCCCCAGGCTCAAAACACACCCACAAACATCTGCATTTCTCCTGGATTGTTTTCTGCCCACCATCAGGGTCAGGAGGTTTCTGGCAGACCCGGGGTGAGTATGCCCCTGGCGTCAGGCTAACTGGCCCGCGCAGGGCCAGGAGAAGGCAGAATGTGAGGACTCCAGACATCCAGACCTCTCCAGGCATGTCTTCCTCCTCTTATTGGGAGGATTAAGTGAAATATGTCTCTAAGTGCTAGTGTGGCATAAGAGCACAATCTGTCTCCTTTTGGAGAGTATCTCCCACAGTAAGAGGCAATCTTGGACAGTTAGGTAAGTGTATGAGGTCACCAGCCTCTCCTCAACCCAACCAATTTTAACTGGAACCTCAAAGAGGACCTCAGTATCATAAAAACAACAGCAACTGAAACTAAGCCTACCATTTCTTGTCTCTTCCCCTATTCATAGCTTAAGGCAATTTTCCCCCCGCCTAAGTTCAATGGAAAAAAGATCCTCTGGACAAATATGTTTGGGAACCTTTGCTGCAGGACTTCTCAGAGCCTTTAAAACACTAATCTTCAGAGGTAGGGGTATAGCTCAGTGGTAGAGCCTGTACTGAGCGTGCATGGGGTCCTGGGTTCAATCCATAGTACCTCCATTTAAAAAAAATGTTTTTAATTGTTTTAATGTGATTAAAAAAAAAAACAACCCACTAATCTTCATCTTGAGCAAGTCATGACTGATGTAGCACGTTCTCATCTACTTGAAGCCCTCTTTCCCAAGAGCATCTTGCGGAATACAGATTAGGCATAGAAAAGGCTGCATTAAGCCCTTTTGAGGGTCCCAGACTGGGAGGAGGGGATCCTCAAGATCGTGCCCCATGCGTGAGGACACTCAGGTCACTTTAAATATGACCAGTAACTTTTCTTTTTCTGGCCAGCAAAACTCTCTGTGCACCATGAGTGAAGACAGTCCTGCTACTACATATCAAAACCCAACCCATAGGCTAAATTGGTACTCAGTACCTCCAGGTGCCTTGTCAAAGAAGAGCCCTACCACTCTACAAGCAGCGTATCTCATCAGCTTTGCAGAAAGCAAAACCCTCATGATCAACACAGTGCAGATTCAAGTCTACAGTTTATGCTGTATGAAAAGTCATTTTTCCTAACCATGGCTGGTCTATTCCACAGAATACATTATGCTTTCTCCCCTGGCCCTTTAAAAAATTTTAAACACAACCCTTAATTTGTTCTTGCAATTATTCTGAAAATGGAAAATTGAAAGGGGGAGGGGAGAGAAAAACAGCAAGCAAACAGGATGACTTCAGCTCCATTATCAAAGGCAATCTGCCCAGTTGAAAACACACTCACCCACCAAGGCCAGGACTACAGAGAAATACAGATGTATACAAATATATAGGTTTCATATGTGGTGGCAGTTTGAATTAAGACTTTTTCAATGCAGGTGGGAAACAAACATGCCTGGGAATAAGTGACAAAGCATTTTTGACCCATTCCCCTAGGTACGCCTCTGTATCTCCACCTGGGGTCTGGAACAAGGGGAGAAGCCAACATGGACACAGAGACACTGGATTAAAAGGCTATATCATCTGGAAGCAAAATGGTAAACACTGTACAATGTATCAGGGTACAGAATGCAAAATCAGCACAAATTAAAAACAAACATCAGGCCCTACAGGAGTAAAGGTTCACCCACCAAGTCTCAGGGGATCTTTCAGGGGAAAGATGAGAAATCCTTGAAAGTACAGTCAGGTCAGGTTCAAAGACTCAGATAATCCAGACAGGCTGAGCCAGCCCACTGGGCAGACTGGCTTCAAAAAAGGCCCCACCCACTGGACACCCTGGACTGCTCCCCAAGAATCTCTTCAGTCCCCAGGGTCCCTCAGACACTGAGATGGAGCTGGGAAACCAAACCCATTTGCTTCCTCTTGCAGGAAACCCCTTGAGGCTGAGGACGCCTCCTTACCCACCCAGGAGGATGGGATGACAGGCTGCTGTTTGCCTTCACTCAAGGTGGTATAATGTCTCACTCCAGGGCGTGAGCTCAGGTCTGACTCTCAGCTCAGTGCTCCTTTATAACCACCCATCTCTCCTCCACTCTTTGTTCAGGTTAATAAACAACATACATAAACAGTATGCATATTATTATGTATCCCTGGCAAGTCACATCCCCTTCAGGCCCTCAGTGTCCCCATCTGCAGACAAGAGGGCTGGATCAGATGGAAATGCCAAGATCCTTTGTCACCTTCTTGCTTTAGGAATCCAGGACTCTGATAAATCGACCCTATAGCCAAGGTACCTCAAGCCATGCTCTGATCATTATTTGTGGCTGGTGATGAAACTGAGGTTACAGTTCAATGAGGTATCTTTCATGAGCCATCTTTCATGAGCCTCAAGTGAGGAAAACCTCACCACATGGCTGTGCACTGCCCAGAGGTGACCAGCCCCTGGGCACAGACAGACATCCAGCCCCCACTCTACAGTCTGGGAGCAAGGAAAAGTCCCACTTTTAAACAGTCAGCCCTGGGGGCCCCCCTTTACTACTGGTAACCGCAAAACTAGAACCCAATCTTGAACGCATAACCCAGAAACTCAGCCATGGGGGCCACGTCCTGTCTCCTGTTCACCCTTCTCGACTTCAGGGTGGACACAGATCCAATGGCAAAGAAGTAAACGCATAAACGTTCCCGGCACACCTGCAGGGGAGTGCAGGAGTTAGGGGGCACTTTATCAGGTCCTAACGATTTCAAAGAATAGTGCTGATGTTAAATGTGTTCATACACTTTGACCCAGCAAATTCCACTTCTAAGAATGCACTCATGCCCTCATTGCAGCAAGACTTATAACAAGACGTGGAAACAGCCTGAAAGGCCGACAAGCAGGGACTGAATTTACGATATGACCACGCGATGCAGCCACCAACAGTGATGATGCACTGCAGACAGAAGACATGTACAAGGCAATGTACATGGGGAGCTCCACAAATACACCCGTGCACATTTGTAGGCAAATGCAGAGGATAAAAAACACAGGAAGAATGTACAGCCAAATATCAATAAGCATTGACTCTGAGAGTCATTTTTATTCTCTGATTCATCTGTGCTTTCTTTTTAACAGTAAGCATGTATCATGTGTGTTTTAAAGTATTTTAATGAAACTGGAAAGCTAAAGGATGCAGTGCTCACTAGATGAATGATGCAGAGAGAATAAGGCAGGTATCCATTAAAACAATTATGAGTAAGTTGATCACTAGGCAGCTTCTCATTTCTCAGAACGAGACCAACACAGAGAGATTACTTCACAGTTCGCCAACAGGGACGTGTCTTTGAGGATGTGCTGGGCCGCACTTTAGGGAAGCAGCCCCCAGTCCGAGCTCAGAGGCTGTGCAGCCTGGGGTGGCCACCAGAAGGCCTGGAATTGAGCCAAGGGTCCCTAGGCCAGCCCTTTTTGTTACTGGCCACTTTCTTGGGCTCAGCAGTCATGACTCTGACCAGAATCCCCACCAACTAGAAGTTTCAAGAGGCAATTGTGAAGTTCAGTACATGAGTTCTGAAGACCAGCCAACCCAGCTTCCACTACCTACTAACTCAGGGTCCTTGTGACCATTAAATGGGGCAACATATGCCAAGAGCCTAGAAAGAACAGGCGAATAGGAAGGTTTCCACATCTGCCCTCACGATGTTCCTAGGTCCTTACCATAACCCTGAAGGCACCTCTTCGCAGCTTTCCCTTTGAACTGAATGTAGAAAAAGATTCCCATCAGCCTCTTCTGAAAGGATGTCCTTTTTTAAAAAGCACAGCTGAGAGAGACTTGGCCACAGGCTTGGTTCCTTGCCCCACCACTATGGATACCGTCCCCAAGGACCAGGGCGTTTGCCGGCCCTCTCCAGACCTCAGCCGCTAGGCAGGTCCAGGACATTTGCAGTGGGGAATGCAGCTTTCCCGGATTTTGAGCCAACCCAGCGGGAAGGGAGGCATTCCCCTCGCTGTCCCCAGGCAGGAAACCCAAGGCCTCCTGGCACTCACGCACACCTGGGCTGCAGATCTGATAAGGCCTCCCTCCAGCATCCCACAGGCATCCCCAGCCTTGGGAACTGCAGGTCCTTCTCCAGACCACCTCAGAGGAATGCTGGTGGCAAGTTTCACCAGGGAATAAATCTGCCAAGGCGAAAGCAGATACCAAAGGGGACAGACAGAGCCCTGGATCTGCCTCCCTCAGGGGCCGGCTGGAGTTAAAGCCTCCAGCAGGAAGTTAAAAAGATGGGGTAGAGCAGAAGCAGAGAAATGTCACACTGCCAGGAGGGCAGGGTGGGGAGAGAGAAATCAGGCTTCTCTCTCAGTTCTGCCAAAGAGCGTGTGACTCGGGACAAGACACCATCAAGACTCTAGGAATATTTCCCATAAAAGAAGGAGTTGGACTGACCAACTGTCTGGTCATATTCCCAATTCCCAGGTGCTCTCAGCAAGCCACGGTACTGGGGTCTCCACTGTTTGCCTGCCTGGATCCTCCATTAGGCTGAAAGTCTGGGAAAGCATCCTAACTACCTCAAAATCCTTGCCAGGGTAGCTTCAGCAAGAAGCTCAGCAGGCAAATCAGTAATAACTGCAGGTTTGTTGAGTGAATGCATGTCGGTGCACGCCCCAAGGACCTGCTCTATGAAGACCTCCAGCAGCAGCCCTCTCCTCTCCCAGCAGCTCCACCATCCAGATGCTCCCGGGGGCAGGAGAGGGCACGGGGAGCTCAGGTCCTCCACACCGCAGGGTCCTGACCTCTGCTACAGCCAAGCAGAGTGAGGGTCAAGGTCTTTTCGGGACCCCTTTCTCTAGGTCAGCTTGCTTAGGAAGGACTTTTCTCCATTAAAGCACCAGATGGTGAGACTCGGTGTAACAAAGGCCTGTCTCTGGAAAGTGCTAGGAGGCTGGCAGGAAAGGGCAAAGTTACAATGTCCACAAGACGTGAATCTTCATGAAGCACCACTGTCTCCCCATGGCTCAGCGTAGACTCAGCCCAAAGAGGATGCATGTATGAGGGAAGGAACTGGCATGGGGCTCCAGGCCCAGCTGCGAGGCCAGCCAGGTGTCCCTGTGTGAGCACACCTGGGGAACGAGAACATTCTATCTTGCTTCAGTGGCATTCTCAGACCCCAAGGAGGGTCTGATGGAGATGGGGTACCAGGTTCTGCTGAGATGAAGTAGCCTCCCAACTTTTCTGTTTACAGATTCAGACTCTGGGTTCAGATTTTATCTCCCTCCCCTTCTCGTGTCAAGAGAAAAAAACCATGTGTGTGATGAAGATTGGTGGATTTCCAGGAAATCTGCGGAAACAGAGAAGGGTCCAGCACCTTGACTGGCAGGCAGGAGGCAGACATTAAACCTTGGTTTCTTCCACATTTTTGGATCCAAAGTGGACCACCATGTGGAGGAGGGCACGGCAGCCAGACACACTGACCCCTACCCACCATCCAACCTACAATCTGAGGCACCAGCAGGTGGGCCCGGGGTCAGGGACTTCCCGGAACATCTCACTGAGTGCTTATTTAATGAGGGCCAGAGTGGGCTAGGGTTCCTCAGATTCTGGGAGAAGTCCGGTGCAGTTGCGTAAGCCAAGCCCTCTGGTCAGCCCCTTGTTCAAAAGCCAGGAATCCAATGTTGCAAGCCCTGTCTCTGGGGGCCCTGGCCTGGTATGTGAGAGGAGCCTGCAGAACAGGAAAGGAAGCCAGAGTAGACATCACCACTGCCCAGCCTGACCCCACCACAGGCCGCTGGGATCATTTCCTGGCCTGTCATCCACCTCTAGGAAATAGAAGCCAGCTGTACCTTTCCCTAAACGTGGTCTGTGGCATGAATGCACTGGACCCTCACCAGGAAAGTTCATGGGCAAAATCTCCTGGTAAAAAGAATGTGGACTTACGGACTCATGACAAGGTTGCAGGTTTAAGTAGTCAAGTGCCCATTTTACAGATGGGGAAGCCTGAGATTCAGAAGTCCTGGGACATGCCCAAGGTCAGATAGACAGAATCCAGACCCGAATTTAAAGTCAGGGGCTTTCCACCTACCACACTGCAGCTATCTATTGTCAGGATTCTCTCAGTGATAAACTTCCACCCTATTTTATCTTTTGGTAAATCTGGATTTTAGAACCATTCTTAAAACAGGGATATTCCTACACAGGGATATGTATAACAAACATCTATTCAACTTAACTGAGGTCCTTTCAGTAAACCATATAATTTAGAGCTGCAAGAGCCTGCAGCCTCCAATCTCCCTGTTCAGGTAAGGAGGCTGAGGCCTAGGGAACTAGATCCTGGGGTCTAAAGCCCCATCCCCCAAAACAGCCCAGGTCTCACCTTTTCAGGGAGTAGAGTGGACCCGAATCCACGTTATAGTGAGGACAGGGACTGGGAGTTGGTTCCCATTCACACTGCAAATGTCCTTTGGGCCCTCGGATGGGTTTCTGGATCATCCAATAAACACTCAGGAGGAGGCCACTGAATAAACCTAGAGGCCTAAACAGCTAGATGCTCTGGGGTGTCATGATGTCACACCTTGGTCAAAATGAGCGACTTTGGAGGTCAGGGTACTGAGAAGTCAAGGCACCGTTTCCAGAGAGCAGCCAACGATTCTCCTGGATCCACTCTGTGAACCAGGAGCAACATGGGGACAATCCAAGAGAGGTCAACACAGAGTACATTCTCCCCTCCCATCAACACAGCAGTCCAACCAGACACAAGCTGCCGGCCAACGACCCCCTCCTCCCGGAACGAAGCCACACAGGCCCCCTATTGTGTCGGTTTCAAAACTGAACTTTGCTGGGCAAACACACTCAGCTGTGTTCAAGAAACCAGTTTCTCTCGGCACTTAGAAAACAGCAGCATGGATGCAGTTGTGCGGGGTTTTGTTGGTTGGTTGGTTTTCTAAGCAAAGCCCTGGTCAGTACTGCTATAGCAACTGTAACAAAAATAATAATAGCCAACACTGATTAGATGCTTCCCCTGTCTCTGGTTTTGTAGCTTTTAAGAAAGTAAAACTGCAGGAAAGAAGTCACCCGGAGCATTTTGGATCAAATGAGGATTCAGCCTTGTGGTGTGCACAGAGAATTGGGTGTCGTAATAATTGCCACAAATCACCCACTGGTCCTTTGACAGCTGACATGGGCAGTTAGCAATAGGGGGGGCATGGAGGGTTTAGGATGAGAAGTTAAGGTTCTAATAAATCAAAACATCTCCAGATCTGCAGAAGGCCAGATGTGATAATGACAGGTGGAAAGAGTCCCCTTTTTCAAAACAGAGTAGCTATTAAGTGGTGCCTGGAATTTCACAGCCTTCCCAGTCTCTGGACAAAAGCAAGTCGGGAATGCACTAGTTTCCCTCTATTGTGTGTGGGGGAAGGGGAGATTCCCACTTCTGAGAACACAACAGCCCTTTCTGCTGATTCTTTCAAATCCTTTCAATATTGCACTTCCTAACTATAAATTTAAGTGAGAAGAGCCCACATATTTTATTGCTTCTTTACACTGGAGGCTGTCTCCACCAGAACCCCTGGAACAGTGTCATCTTCCCACCAAAGCCTTTGGTCCCCAGCATAATTGTTCCTAAGCCAAAGTCCAGTGTTGGGGGTTGGGGGGGCAGTCAGTGGGTAATCACATTTTGAGCAGTGAAACGCTGTGGCAGTGCAGTGCGAAGGAAAAGCACCAAATGCCTGGAAGGCAGAAATGCAGTTTCAGCAAACACTTTGAAAAGCGGCAGACAAGAACCTGGAGGAGAGGAAAGGAAGGAACAAGACAGTCTGGGGCGTGAGGAGAGGCAGCGAACGACAGGCCTGAGCTCACACTTCAGGGGGACCGTCCCCCGCCCAGACACCCCTGCCCACAGCTGCTGGGCTCAGTCACCCGGGGAAAAGTCCAACATGTGACTCAGTGGGAGAATGAGTTCTGTGGCCCGGCAAGCTGGAAATGGGGTGGGGGCGGAGGAAGGGCGGCAGGGGATGTCCGCGCTCAGCCCGTCCCACCCGCGGACTCTTCGAGCCTCCACCCCAGGTCCCCCTATGTCCCTCCCCCCAAATCCCGCCCAAGGTGAGGGGCTGGTCCCCGTCTTCCAGGGGCCGCGCGAACAAGTGGAGGAGGGAGAGGACGCCGCAAAGGAGGTGACCGGGCTCAAGGATGCAACTGGGGAAGGAGTGAACCGCAGCAGCGAGGGCGGTGTTGGGGCGCTTCCCGGGCCGGCGACCTCTCCCTCCTCGGACCCAGCGCAGGCCCCCGACTCTGCAGCGCCGGGGCCCCATACCTCCAGAGTCCGGATCTCCTGCTGGGTGAGGTCGTTGGACACCGCGCACTTGGTGCGCAGCCCGCGCAGGCTGCCAATGGAGATGTCGATGAGCTTCTGGAGCTGCCCGCACTGCTGCAGCGCCCGGCTAGCTGCGGCCCCGGCGCCCCCATCCGCGGCCGCCGCGGCCCCCCCGCCGCCGCCGTCCTTCTTCTCCCCCATCGCCACCGCGCGCAGCACCGCTCTATCCATGCCTCGGCATCGGGGCCGCGAGGTGGCCGAGGCGGGGAGCCCGGGGACGCGGACGCCTCGGAAGGAAATCCCCGAGCCGGGAGGGCTGGAAAAGGAGCGCCCCTCGGCGCTGCCGGAGCCGGGACGCGAGAACAGCCGGCCACGGAGCTGGCCGTTCCCGCCCGCCCAGCCGCGGCTGCAAAGCGAAAGCCGCGGCGACCCGACGGCTGCGGCTCCCGGAGCCTTTAAGTGGCAGCGGGGGCCGGGTCAGAGCAGCTCGGCATGCTGGGACTTGTAGTCCGGCCGGGCACCTGCCACCGCCCGAGCCCTCGGGACCCCTGCGGGCGCCCGTGCCCCACGGTCCGGGCCTTCCCCTCTGCCGCGGACGCAGGCGGTGCGGGAGCGCCACGCCTCTGCGCCGCGAGAGTGGCAGCTCCAAGCTGGCTCCTCCCTCGGCGCCTGGAGCCTGGGGAGCCTCGTCTCCCCGCCCACCCCCGCCTCCTCCCCATTCCCCTCCTGGCTCGGGGCTTCCGGCGACCACAAGGATGGGGCAAGGTCGGGGCCGACGGTCGGCCCCTTGCACAAGAGGAGGATGTGCATCCTGCAGTTCCTCGGTCGCAGCCGAACCCTGGAAAACGGGGACAGTGGAAGTTCCAGAATTTCTATGTGGGTTTAGGGGCCGCCATCTAGTGGGAAGGGGCCTAAAGTACTTGTCCTGTAGCTGGTTCGCAAAGCATTGGACTCCCGATTGTCTACGCCAGAGGAAATGCTCAGGGTTGGAAAGACGAAGGGCTTTCTTCTGGATGCGATTTACCCACCAAAATAAGGGCCCCATGCCCCCACCGCCCCAACCCAGGAGGCCAGGCCAGACGCTTGGGGTGACACATTGATTTGTTGTGCGCTTGGGAGTGCTCTAGAGCAAGCAGATAGTCTGGGTTCAGAAAGTCTCCACACTATCTAGCTGTGTAACTTTGGGCAAAGTTAGCTCACCTCTGAGTGTCTGAGTTTCCCCATCAGTAAAAATGGGGTGATGACAGTACCTAACTGATAGGGTTCATCTGAAGAATGAGTTAGTATATGTACAGCACCTAGACTGATTACCACCGCGTGTAATCACTAGATAAACGTTAGCAATTGTTACTATTCAACCTCAGATCTAAACATGCCCCCCAACGTGCGCAGTGGGCAAGGGCAAAATCCTGCTCCTGGGCTGGTAGTTGTCTGTCTGTGCCTTTCTGTGCCTCCTCTAACTGAGCATTCAACCCCCATCCCATCTCCCACCCTCCCCTCCCACCTCCTACCACTTTACTCTCTGCCTAAACTGAATAGACAGGACTGATCAAAGGTTCCACACATCCAAACTTCCAACATCTGCCAACCAAAAGAAATCTCTCTCCTGAGCATTGTAGCTGCAGAAGCGGCTGGCTAACTTATCCCTGTATCTTCTTCACAAAACCAAATACAGCACATGGCACACAGCAGGGGCTCTGTAAAGTTGTGCAACCCAATTCATGAGTTCTTCAGGCCGGTCCCATGCCCTGAAAGAGAAACTGGGTAACAGTGGTTCTCGAACTTGAGAGTGCATCAAAATCTCCTAGAGGGTTTTATAGCTGCAGAATGATGAACCCCACCACGGAGGTTCCCATTCAGTAGGATGAAGACGAGGTTGTAGAATTTGCCTTCTAATAAGTTCTCAGGTGATGCTGACACTGCCGAACTTTTTGAGAAGCCTTGGCGCAGAGGAAGGTCATGGACCAGGAGAACTATCTCGAGGGACCATCCATAGTGCAGCCTGGCTGGTTCAGAACCTCTGTTCAGCAGCCAGAGCTGCCAGGCATGAGTGACTGGCTCACCCTAACTTGATTCATATGAGATTTCCTGATAAATGCTGCTTATGCATTTACAGCAAGCTTGTAATCGAGGCCTGGTCAACACATTTTCCCTAAGAGCCACTTCATGTGGGGAGCTGTATCCAGAGAAGGGCCACTGCCAGCCCATGGCACCCACACTCCCCCCATGCCATTCTGGCCGTGGTGTCAGGGCTGGAGACTGGACAAACCCCAGCTTCCTGGCTGCTCTCCCACCAGGCCATGCAGCCTGTCCCTCTTCTGTGGACACAGTCGTCCTTCTGGTTTGTGGAGAGCATTCAGTAAGCCATGGCTTTCCTTTCCTTCATCTCAGATGCACGCCATCCTTCTCAACTGGGTCTGGGTATTCTGTTGGCCACTCATTCACAGAACTGCCTCTTAGACACCAAGAAAGCAAAGATTTTAAAAGAATCCCTTCATTCATCCTTTTAACATTTAGTAAGTATTCATTAAGTGTCTGCTTATGCAGCAAGCCCTGTTTGGGGCTCTTGGAGACAGTAGTGAATAAATCAAAGATCCTTACCCTCCAGAATTTATATTCTGGTGAGAAAAGAAAATAAATAAGTAGGATGCACAGTATGTTAGGGGGTAACAGGTGCTGTGCACAGCATAAAGCCGGGACGGGGACAGGGAGTGTGGCATTTCAGAGCTGTCTTAGGGAGTGAGGTTCTTAGCTCCATCTCTGAATCACTGTGTGACCTTGGACATCTCCTAACTCACAGACCCGCGCCTCATTTACAAGATGGAGATAATATGTTGTAACGATGAACAGAGATAGTGGTGTGAGTTGATGGTCACAAAGTAAAGGTGCAACATATTTATTTTTATTTTTTGAGTAAATAAATTCAGAACAATCCATGAAATTTAAATTCAAATGCAAACATAATAATGTTCTTTCTTTCCCTCCTTCCCTTTTTCTTTTATCTTTGTGCATGTGTGTGTGTGTGTGTGTGTGTGTGTGTGTGTGTGTGTGTGTGTGTGTATGTCAAAGCCTTTAATTGGAATCATTGAAAATTCCAATGGTCCAAATGATTCAAATCCTTTACAATTCTCACTTGCCAATTCTCTGTTCATATCTATGAACTGTAAAAAAAAAAAATAAAAAAAAAATTCAGAACAAACTCCCTCCCCACTTTCCAGAGTGAATCTCCTCTAGTCAGATGAGTTCATCTGTCAGATGTTGATTTTTAGGTTCAGCTCAGCTCTTGAGACTTCTGTGACACTCTCAGTACAGAAAGTTTGCTCACCCCCCGGCCCCAGGCACCCCCGTTAGCATCTCTCCAAGTTTTTCCAGCTTGGACTCCCCTACCTGCATCTCAACATGGCAGCAGCCATGGAAGCACGTTCCTGTATAGATCCAGCAAACAGGGAAAGGGTACCTACCACGTGCCAGGCTCTGGGATAGGCCTAGAGTGAAGACAACCAAGTCTTTTTTCACGTGGAACAAATGTGACAGTGAAGACAGATAATTAACAAGTCAACAAACATATTCCCCAAATAAATTCAGAGAATAAGTGCTCTGAAAGGGGAAAAAGCAAAGAGTGATAGCAAGCTCCCAGGGGAAGAGATGCTTCATTAGATGAAGTGGTCAGAGAAGTACTCTCTGACTGATCATTGAACTAAGATCTAAATAAAGAAAAGGAGCCAGCCATCTAGAGCTCTCAGAAAGGGGCATTCTAGGCAATGGGAACACCACGTGCAAAGGCCCTGAGGCAGGAACAACTTGGCACACTCCAGGAACAGAATGAAGGCCAGTGTGGCTACAGCATGATGCGAGAGAAAAACAGGGGCTGGAGATGACGTGGGATTGCTGGGCAGAGGCCAGATAAAGTAGGACATGGGCAGGAAGTTTGGATTTTTCTCTAAGTCTTTGTGAGTCCTAAAGTGGTCCAAGATTACTGCATCGCCCAGGAGCTTATTAGAAATGCAGTCTCGAGCCCTACCCTAGATCAACTGAATCACAACCTGGATTTTAGCAAGATCCTCCTGTGACTTGAATATATTTTAGTTTTGGAAGCATAGCTCTTTAAGTACATGGAAAGAAAACCTCATTCCTTGTGAGGTGTTTTAAAAGATTCCCCTGGCCACCATGTGGCGAGTGGATGGTAAAGAGGCAGGGGCAGAAGCAGAGATGCTGGATTTGAGACTGCTGCCGTGGCTCAGGCGAGGGGCAGGGGCAGGAGCAGAGAGGGAGGCGAAGAGGTGGAGGAAACGGGACGGAGAACACATTTTGGAGATGGAGTAGATAGAACAAGCTGAAGGGTTGACTGTAGAAGAGGGAAGAAATGATTTCGGCCATCCTGGCCATCCTCCACTCTTCCAAAGATACTGCAGGGCTTGTGGGAGGAGCTCTACCTTGCAGTCCAGTGAGGCCACACCCTCACATGCCACACCATCTCTCCCTCCATCCCTACCTCCACCCCCAGCGTCATTTCCGTACTCTGGCAGTTTTGTCTTAGAATCTAAGCCAGTGCAGGGAGAATGTTGGTTTCCTGGATTTCACCTTCAGTTAAATTGCCCAGGATATTGGTGGAGTCGCCCTGGAGAGGTAGACTCTGTTATTATGTATACCTGTGTATCCATTCATTTGTTCAGCAAATATTCACTGAGCCCTCAATATGTGTTCAGCACTGTGCTAGACCCTGGGAATAGAGTGATATACAGTACATCCCTTTAGAGTTCATAAAAAGACTTCCTTTTGATTTGAGCTCACAGTAACCGGTGTTGTCTTCCAGAGGCCCATCCCATGTTGCTCCCCATGGGTCCCTGTGGACCTCAGAGCAAAGTATGAATTCCTGAAACAAGGCCCATGAGGTCCTTCATTCCCAGGCTCTGCCGACCTCTTGGAGCTCATCTGCTGCCCAACGCTTTTTTGAGTCAATGTCCCAATTTAAGAATCTGATGAAAATAAAAAATGCCTCTCCAGAAAAGAATAACACACCCCTAACCACAATTGTGATACAACTTCAGGGTGTTTGTGGGCCCCCTTAAGTGCATCCCTGAACCCCAGGGCTGTAGACAAGGTTAGGCACCCTGCTTAACTGTTGATCTGCACTACCTGTACCCAGTAATCTTGGGTCACAGCGTGGAGTACCACGTCACCATGCCTTTGCCCAGGCTGTCACTTCTGCCTGCAGTCCTTCCTCTCCGTCTCCCCACATGCTTTTCTATTCACCCTGCAGCTCTAGCTCACATGCCCCCAACCCCCTCTCGCACCATGGAAGCCATCTTTCTAATTTCCATAGTCCCACAGAATTTTGCAACATCACATAGCTTTGGTTCTTTCCCAGCCTGTTTCCCCGACTGGAAAGTGAGCCTTCTTGAACTCAAACAGACTCTGTATGACGTTAGGAAAGTTTTTCACACCTCTGAGCTTTTATTTCCTCATCTGCAAAAAAACGAGTACAATAATCTCTCCCTCCAGGGGGCTGAGAGATGTTAAGGAAATAAAGGAGACAGGCCTGGCACACAGCAGTACTTAATACATGTTTGAATCAACAAAAGATGGATTGCATTTGACAGGTGAAGAAACCAGGGCCTCTCTGCAGAGATAATGACCCTTGTGTGGCCTTAGGTGCTCATTCAAAGAGACACCACCAAAACCACCACTCAGAACCAGCACTGGGTCAGAGCTGGAGCCAAGCTGACAAATGGCCTTCTCAGCCCTGAAACTGAAGACACCCAAGTTGTCATGGGCTTTTCAGGCCACCTGGCAGGAGAGGACTGTTCTGGAAGATGCAGGGAGAAACTGGTTGAGGGAAGGCCAGGAGGTGATGTGGATACCCTCCTTGCTCCCAGTTACCTTGTCCAAACCATTTATCCTCCTCCACTTCCAAATCCTTGCCCTTCTGATGCCGTCAGGGTACACCACGTACTCCCCCACCTTGTGGTTTCTTATACCAACCTCCCCATCACTTCAAGTCTTCTGTTGTGGGCCTCAGCTTCCTTTCTACCCTATGCTTCGTCAAAACCCCCATCCTTTTTCATTATCACCTTTTCCACTGTCACCTGCTCACAGCCTTCCTTCCCTCCTTACCCATGCAGATTCCAGGCTCCACCACGACTATCGCTCCCCGGCTAACCCTCTCCATAAACTGCCCTTCTGTTTCCACCCTATGCACCTGGCTAAGTCCCAGCCCTCGTAAAACTACCCCCTCCACCTTCTCCAGGCCTGTGCCAGGGCAGCTGAAGGGTGCGGGGGAAAATCACAGTCCTGCTGACGGCTGATCTTTAAATTCATGACCACAAACCTCAAATTGGCACTCTTCATGCTTGGCAAACCTACCAACCTTTCCTAGAAAGTTCATTTTCCTATTCTCAGAGACAGCTTTTCCATACTTTCTTCTGTCTCAATAAACTGCCCTGCACTCCTCTGCTCATGTTCTCGGTTCATCCTTCCTTGAGAAACTAGAAGCCACCACACCACATCTACCGGCCTGCCTGCCCTGTGCCTGCGCTCCCTGCCCCCGCCCCTGCGGCCAGTCAGAGGCCAACTACCTTCTGCTTTTGGACTCTGGACTCATCCCCTCCAGCAGGCTTGAGGCCTCCACTCCAGCCAGTAACCGGCTTTTCTCTGCACCAGCGTTCTCTCCCTTTTGCCCTACTATTCTCATTTGCACACAAACATGTTCTAGCAACTGCCTTCATGAGAGAGTAACAGAGACAGAGACAGAGACAGAGAAGGAAAGAAGGGAAAGAGCATCTCTGCATCAGTTGGGGTCCTGGCAGGAAACAGAAGTTGCTCAGATGATTCAACCGACCTCAAAGAAAGGGCTACTTACAAAGTTAAGGGAACGCGCAGAGACAGACCAAGCTCGGCAGGAGTGGTAACTCCTAGTTCAGAAAGGGCCAGGGGAAGAAATAGTATTCTGAGAGCCATGGGGGAGGGGCAGCCCCAAGGACCAGCAGGCACAGGGGTCACAGTTGCTGCCTGGAGACCAGGTGCGGAAGCAGTGGAGGCAGCGAGGGGGAGGGCAGAACACGGACCTCCCTTTCTTCCTGTCTTCAACTCTCCTGCTTTTGCCTCCCCTGCGCTGAACCCATCCTAAAGCATCCTAGCAGGAGAGTCCAGGTGATGCAGTACAAAAAAGTCACTCTCCCAGAGCCCAGGGTGGAACATGGGCAGAGAAGGGATCTTGGATGGGAGATCAACCAGCACACCTTCCCTTGACCTCAAATGTCCTTCCAGCTTCTGCTCTGCTTCTCTGCTAACCTTCACAGCAAAACTTCTTGGAAGAGTTGCCTTCACGTCACATGCCTTCTCCCACCCAACTCATCTAGCTTTTGTCTCCATTATACAGCGTGACAACCTTCCCAATGAAATTCCTCTTCTCAAGGTCACCACGGTTGCCACACCCTCCTTCTTGAAAGATTCTCTCAGCTTCCTAGCCCAAGGAAGCTTTTCCTCTTCCCCTTGGGTGGCTCTTTCTTAGTCTTGCTTGCTGGCCCCTCAGCCTCTACATTGTCTCGCTCCAGAGCCCAGTCTCGGGCCCCTCCCTCTTCTTTGTGTGGACTGTGGCCTTGGTGCTGCTCTCCGGTTGACCAGATGCCTGGGGCTGTCTCATCCTTCAGTTCTCAGCTTGGGTGCCACCTCTCTCTTTCCCTACCTGAACTCTCCAGAGCAGCCACTCCCTGCCCTTGTCACTATGTCAGGCTGCCCTGTTTGCTTCTCTCATCAACCTTATCACTATTTGTCAACCTGGTTGGTTTAGGGATTTGTCTCCTTGTTTATACAGGCACTTGTTACCCAGAAGCCTTGCCCATTCCTGTACCACCAGGACTTAGTGCATCGTATTTATACAGTAAGAGCTAAATAAATAGTTGGCAAATTAATGGTTGGGAACTTTGCAAATGCCACCTAACAAGATGAAGTCAATAATTTAAGAACACTGCTTTGCTGTTGCAAGACTGAATTTCTTGACAGGCCCTTAAGTGTTCTACTGGGTCTTTTGAAAGAAACCTCCTTCCGTATTAAATTTATGCTCACATAGATCACACATCGGTGTGAAAGTAACCTGAGCAGAGAATCTGGCTGTATGGATTTGGAACTAAGCAAAGTCCTGTGTTAATGTCATATAATTCTGTAAAGTGAACACTCAGAATGAGGTCACCTCTTTGCCCCCTCCAGTTCTAGCCTCCAGGAAGAAGCAGGAGGAATGGTCAAGGGCCAGTGCTGTGGAATGAGGCAAACCTGGTTTAAATTCCATTTCTAACCCTCATTTACAATGTGACCTCGACCAAGTCAACTTATCTCTCTGAGCCTCAAGGTTCTCCTGCGTAAATTGCCCGGGTAGGGCTGTCAGAGAGATTAAGGGAACAATGCTTACAAAGCTCTCCGCCTCTGAGCCTGGCACATGCTTTAAGGATTCTGTAATAGTACCAATCATTTCCACAGCTATAGTATGATTTTCTGATTCCAGAAGCTTCCCAATGAACACAGCCTGCAAAAGAGAGTGATGAACATGGTTAGGGAGTTGAGTTGAGGGCTGGCAGTTTGTTTCTGGAAGGCTGTTAGGAAGGGGGTGGGAAGTGACAAGAAATTTAAAATATTATAATATCCTTTCCAGGGTCAAAGCATTGAAAAGATGATGGTGCTCATTCCCACAAACATGAATCAAAATCAAAATCAAAATCATAAGACACAAAATCTAGATGTCTGATAAAATGAAAACAGCTTCTTTCTATATTTTCTGATTGCGTAATTCTAGATAAATTCATTGAAGCCAAACTCTTTGTTTTCCCACTTCCCCTCCTGTGTTGCCTGCCTGCAGGTCATCCAGCACACCTCTGATCCCAGGTTCCAGAATTCTTAGGATTTGAGTCCCAAGAGATACTTCCCACGCCTGTAATATAATTAATGATGACGCTAATGCATTCATTTCTCTTGTCCCATCACTGTTGAGTTCTTCAGAGTTCTCTGACCTATATTAGCTTGTTTGAATTCCACATTTCCTGGATGTGGTGGGTAGCTCCATGGGTTTAAATCCAGGGAAATTAGGTGACTGTCGGGGGTCACCCCCACATTCACAGAATAACCAGAAATGTAGCCTCAGTCCCTGGACCTATCATCTCACAAACTAAACGACCTCCAAATTATCCTTTGCCCAGAGACCAGCCACTTATTTTTATTCACACAATCCAACTCACCACTCAGGACTTGGGTGCTGCCCATCCTGGAAGACCTCCCTCACCTCCTGACCAGCCCAGCTCCCTTCTCCCAAGCTGCCAAAGTCCTCAGTCCTTGCCCCCAGCATCGTGAGACATCCCCGCCTTGAGACACTTTGTTTCCTCCTCTGCCTCCGGCACTGGACCAGCCACAGCCCTCACTCATAGCCCAGTGCTCCAAAAGGTTGGTGGTTCGTTGTTGAATTAAATGAGCCAATTTTTAAAAAATGAGCTAATTTAATTAATACAAAGATCCTCCTCAAGCTGGATTTAATATCCTGGGAGGACTTATTTTACTGGAAATGAGTCAGCACTAACCTAGTCCCAGGCAGAAGGCAAAGTACTTGAAAAGGTTTCCTTGTGCCACCTCCACCCCATAAACACAACACTCACCCTGAAGCTGTGGGCCCCCAAATGCCACCATTTGAGAAGCGTTATTGTCTTTTTCTACTGACATTCTAAGGCCCCTAGATGGGACTAGAGTGAGGCAGGTGGGTGGCTGAGTGCCTAGGAGGGGAGGGGGCTACTGAAAGATACTAGTTCTTACAATTATTTACAGACCTGCAACCATCAGCCCCCTTTTATGGAGGCTGAAATGTAGCGAACATACCTCTCTTCTCTGTGCCCCGGGCATCTGAGAGGGCTTTAGGGCTCAGAAACGTAAAATGAGGTCACATTTCTGTTTACTAGCTCAGTTATGGGGACTTGAAATGCTCACCCTCCTTAATCAGTCTTCAGCCAGGCTCTGTCCCCGAGGATGACCAGGCCTTCTCTTTGGGAGCCAAGCCTGTTGCATAAGCCTGCTGGCTCAGAGATGTGCGTTGGCCAGCCCTAGGTGCCAGGTGCCTGGACCACCTGGTCGAATAGGGCTCCAATCCACCCCTAGACACTCTCATCTCACAGCTAAGATCAGAGGGCAGGTTTAGCAATTCTTTAGAAGGCTCAGAGAAAAGGTGCTTGTTTTTAGCTAACATATACTCGCACTGTCTTGAGCACTTTAACTGCATTGCCCGGGATCCTCACCCCGGCTAAGAGGGGAGGGCAATTAACAATTAATGCCTAGTTCTACAAAGAAACTGAAGTTGAGGAAGATGACTGCACCTCTTCGGCTGCTCCTTCTGGGTCTCCTTGCTTGGTGTCCTTCATCTCTAAGCCGAGAGGCCTGGGGCAGTCCACAACTTTGGGTTCACCCAGACATCCCATCCAGAAGTTGACCTTGCCCCGACCTCCAGCTTCCACCTGCCTCTCTGCATATCCATGTGCATTTCTAACAGACAAACTCTGCCCTCAACTTGCTGCTCCCACAGCCTCCCCCATCTATCCCTCTGCCACTTGCTCAGCCAAAAACATTGGCATCATTCTCAATTCTTCTTTCTTCACCCCCCCCACATCCAGTGCAATCCTGTCAGCTACACTTAAAAGATATATATACACACACTATATATATGAAAAAATATATATATTCATACACACCAATATGACATGATAAAAGAAAAATCTGATAAGTTGGGTTTCTTTAAAATTCAAAACTTTGGCACTTTCAAAGACACCATTAAGAAAGTGTGAAAAGACAAGCCACAGATTGGGAGAAAATTCTTGCATTTAATTTCACAGCCTCCCCCAAATCTACTAGAACTACTATAAAGGGATGTTCTTTCTCTCCAGGAGAGGGGACAACAGCTACAAAATCTTGGAGGCGAGTCAGGTTATGGACCAGCAGTGAAGGATCCTGGGAAGCTGAGATGCTAGCAACCAAACAAAAAACGAGGCAATAATGCACTCCAGAGAAAACAAACTGGTACAGGGAAGGAAAAGTAATCATAGTTTTCCACTGTTCAGTTCAGCTGTGATTAGCATGTCCACAGTCATAAGATGTAAATACTGAATGCTGATCCAGGCAAAATGAGAATATAATGGTCCTCAGAGGATGAGCAGAGGGTGCTGTGTGGTTGGTGGCGGGGAGGCAGGGGAAGGTTAGAAGATTCGATCCTTATTTTGCACAGTGTAAAGTCAGTAAATAATTCCAAAACTGAAAAATCATGCAGTAGTCCTACAAGATTGTCAGTTCAATCTGTCGAGAGAAAAATCCAGTTAAAAGAGGTAAAATATCCACTAAGGGAGCATGGGCCGTGGCTGGGGAACCTGTTTTTCATATCCACTCTCAATCACTTGACTTGGAGCAAGCACAGCTTTTTACAATTAAAAATTCTTGGGCAGATTCTTGCACCTTGCCCAGACCCACCAATTGGAAGCCTCTGAGGATAGTGCCTAAAGATCTGCATTTTAAAGGTCCTCAGGGAAAAAAAACCTCTAAAAACACGTCTGCGGGAGAGCCGCATTGTTGAAGATGCAAATCAGAAGTGTCTCTCCTTCAGGTTTTCATGGCTAAAGGGTCTTGGAGGAGTTTGGCTCAGAACGCAAGAATAGTCACCCAAAGATGAGAGTTTTTTTAAAATCCACTTTTTAAGAAATTTTGTCTTTTTTTTTTTTTTTTTTTTTGAATGGAGGTACTGGGGATTGAGCCCAGGACCTTGTGCATGCTAAGCATGCACTCCACCAATGAGCTATTTATTACCCTCCCACCCCAAAGATGGCTTTGAATCTCCTTCTCTTACAAAACAGGGACCTTTTCTGTCTCTGCCATTAACTTTCTAAACAAGATTTCTCAGTTCCAAAGAGTTCTGAGAGATGGTCAAAGCCACTATGTGTCCCTGGGATTAGGGCAAGAGAACATTGGCTACAAGTCCAGGGCTGTCTGCCTTTTCTCTTCATTCATTCATCATACATTCCACAGATGTATATACTAAGGATTTAGCAGGTTTCAAGTTCAGCACAAGGACTAGGGCCACTGTGTTGGTAGGGATAGGCATGGTCCCTGCCCTCGTGGAGGTGACATCCCAGTGGGGGAAGATAGGTCATAACTAAGGAAACAATAAGGCACCAGGATAACTTCAGATACTGAGAAGTGTTTTGGAGAAAACAGGACATGATGGTTTGGTAGGTTTATGTGGAGGTAAATTCAGACAGGGTTGTCTAAGCAGGTAGCGTTTGATCTGAGCCTTGGATGGTGAGGGACCACCACGTGGAGATAGGGGGTCCAAGGGTGTGCGGGCAGAGGGAACAGCACACATGCGGTTCCCGAGGACAGAAACCGGCTGGGTGTGTGGGGACCTCTCAGGGGGCCAGAAGACAGGACATGGTAGGATTTAACCCGAGCGCCATGGGCAGCCATGGGAGAGGGGCTGAGAGCAGGTAAAAGGCACTGTCCTAGAGCTTGGCTGCCCCAGAGGCCAGAGTTGTTTAGAAGGAAAATCAGAGCCCTCCGAACAGGAACAGGAACAGGAGAGCAGTCAGAAGGCTGAAGATGTTGACCGTGCCAGAAGAGATGGTCACTTTGAGAGACCGAATATAGTAACGGACAGGGGCCAGGACACATATAAAAATAGAACTCTGACCCACAACCTGCAGCAAACAGCCCAGGAAGCCAAACCACAGCCCCTGCAGCAATCTGGCCCCATGCAGCCAGGACTTGACCAGTAACTGCCAGCTTCCCTTGTTTTGTCCCTGCTTCCTACGTAGGACCACCCGGTGAAAACCAAATGTGCTCCCCTAATAATCACACGCCCCACTTCTCACGCGCCCCCCTCGAGCTTCCCCTGCCAACGGTCTCCAGTAGGGGTACACCTGAAGGAAGCCTTCCCTCTTTGCACTCTAAAGCATCCCCACCTGCCTGCCTTTGAGGCTCTGCCAAAAGCAAGTGACAGTGACTGACTTCCTGGGAAAAGCTCCAAATAAGTCACCCTTGCCTGTTCTCATTTGGATGGTCTTCAGTTATTTCCCAACTTTGGACTAGGGGCGGCAAGAGTGACAGAGACAAACGGGCAATATGAGGTCTATTCTGGAGATAGAACAGGATGACCTTGCTGATGGGTTGGAAGAGAGGGTTGCAGGGAAGGAAAGAAGGAAATCAAGGAGATGCCTAGGTGTCCAGCCTGGGCAACTGGATGGATGAAGGTACTGTGTACTGAGATGAGGGCTGGACAAGGAGCAGGATGGTGGGGGTGGGAAAAAGTCAGAAATTCAGTTTTTGCCAGGTTGAGACAGAGATGCCTGCTAGATGGAGGTAGTTCTATACCTGAGCCTGTGCTCGGAGGGGACCATGCGGGAGAGAAGATATGGGAGTGGACCCCACAAAGATGGTTTTTACAGCCCAGGAGCAGGGATGAAATCATGGTGGGAGAGCATGTAAATAGAGAAGAGACCAGGAAGCAGGAGTGAGCCCTGGAAACTCCCACAGTCGGAGGCGGGTGCAGGATGGGGAGTCATCAGCGGAGACTAAGAGGAGCTGCCCGGGAAGATGCAGAAGCGTGCTGCCCCAGAGTGAAGCCCGCACTCCTCCACTGGGTATGGGCTGCCCTGGGCCATCTGCAGCCCCCTCCTGGGCAATCTCATCTCATCCTGCCATCTTCTTTGGACCAATTTCAGTATTTCCCCACATGCAGACTGTTGTTTCAGATCTTTGCACAGGCTGCTCCCTCTCTGGGGTTTCCAAAGTAATGGAAACTCATTATCAATAATTCAAACACAATGGAAATGAGTGACATGGAAAGTAAAAGCTGCCTGTTACCCCTCATCAATAAACATTTGGGCTGTATCCTACCAGATGTGTTTTCTGTGCACCTACTAGTGCCCTCTCTCTAACACACACATACACGTCATCCCCCTACCCCCTTCAAATAGGAAATGTCTACTTTAAAACTTGCTTTTTTATCTTAATACATCACAGACTCTTCCCATGTCAGTACCTAGAGAGATGCCTCATTCTTTAAAACAGAATTTTAGAACTTCATTGTATGGATTGATGACAGTTTTTTTAAACTAGTCCCCATTAATGAAGCTTTTCCCACCCACCCACCCCCGCACTTTCTTTTTTGCAATTATAATGCTGCAGTGCTCTACACTGTACAGTCTGTACAAACCCATGCCCTTGGATGAGCAAATTCCTAGACATAGGATTGTGAGGTCAAAAGATGTGAGTACTTTTCATTCAATAGATGTTACCAAACTACTCTCCAAAGGGCTCATGACAACATTTGCCAACAAACATGAGTGAAATTCCTTGTTTACCTACATTCTTGCCAAGACTGAGTATTTCAATCATTTTGACTTAGTCAACTCTGATAGAAAGATTATACTGTATTATTGTGTTACTTTGCATTTCTTAAGCTAGAAATAAGGTTTCTCCTAGTTTTTCATGTTCTTTGCCCATTTTTCTGTGGGCTGTTTTTCCCCTTTTGATTTGTAAGCATTCTTGGTATATTAGAAAAATCAGCTGCCTTTGTTATACAGGTGCTGCAAATATTCTTTATTGACTTGTTTCACTTTATTTCATCTTCATTTTTGTCTTACAAAGGTTTAGAACTTTATGTGATCATAGGTAGTAACCTTTTTTATTTTTTTCAAATTTTGTGCATCATGCTTCTAAAGGCCTTCACTCTTCCAAAATTATTTTCTAAAACTGTCGTCTTTTTTCTAGAATTTTATTGATTTTGTTTTCTAACATGTAAACATCTTGGAACCATCTGGACTTATTTTGATGTTGAGAGATAAAGATCCAGTTTCTCTTAGTAAATATTTATTGAGGGAATAAGTGAGATATTCTGCAGTCCTAAGTAAAGTTGTTGGCCTCCTAAGAGTTTAGATGAGATGATTGATAAAGTTGTTTGTTCACTTAACAAACACTGATTGCTGATGTGGTGGAATGCTGACTGTTACAGCTAAGGGAGGAGACAGACGTTAACCAGATACCACACACGAATGGAAAACTTGCAAAGGAGACATGTGCCCTGGGAGGGCATAGAATAAAGAAATCTGTCCTAGCTTGGGGGTTTCCAGGAAGATGCCACTGGTTAGGGAAGCTTCCTGGGACATGCTTTCAGGATCAGCATGTGGGAGAGTGAAGGTAACAGAAATCGACAGAGAGAGAAAACTGTATTGTAGTTAACAGCAAAGGTCTCAGCCAATCCCACAGGGAGCTTGGGAGTGGAAATGACCCTCAGAAATGCTCTGATTGGAAGCAAGGGGTTTTGGCCTTCATTACCCATCCCCCCTCCTCCAGTGCCCTAGGCAATGGATGTAGGCTGCCCCCCATGCAGCTCTTTGCAGCCCAGGCATTTCCAGAGAGAGACTCCTCTGTGAGTGTCAGCCTCCAACCCTCCCAGTAGCTGGGGAATGAGGGCTCCAGTCCTGAAAGGGACTTTTGGGTGACACACCACTGTATCCACTACCCAAGTCTTCTCTAAAGAAGTCGCAGTGGACCTCAAGTACTGATGGGTGACAACTAGGCACAGAGAATGGGGCCTTTTTCTAGGGGCAACCTGCTTTCTCTAGCACAAGAGCCAGGGTAAGCCACTGTATGACGCAGGCAGGGAGACCAGTTAGGAGGCTATTAGATGAACAGCTTCATATAATACATTAAATTCTGGATCCGAACACATAAAAAATTAGGAAAACAGAAAAGCCAAGTCTCCTGACAGCCCCAGCCCTCAGAGACTCAAGACAGCGACCATTAATGTTTTAAAGTATTTCTCTTCCATCTTCTCTCATTATTTTATTAAAAAGCTAGGATTTTACTATAGATGTGATTTGCTTTTCTGTTTTTTCCTACAAAGTTTTTCTTGTGCTTTATTGTTTCTAATCATGAAACAGTACCTGCCAGTTACACGGAACTCAGAAAGTAGAGACCAATTTTTTTTAAACTAAAAACACCAACAAGCTCCTTCCCAGCTTGGTCCAGTGTTGTCAGCGTCAATATTCTTTGTTGCATATACGGAGCTGGCTTTTTTTAAAGAATGAGTCTTTAAGCATCACTGATCCGGATAGACTTAGATTTCACTCTGGGAAGCTAAGTGGCTGCCTCTCCCTCTGTTGTATCTTAGGAAGACTCTGAAAAGTGAGTTTAGATGGCAGTGAGGTGTGCTAGCCAAAATGAGTTCCAGACAGACAGACAGACAGACAAAGGGGCACTATCCCCCGTCTTCGTGTTAAAAGTTTTGCTGCCCAAGCCCAAGCTACAAGTATAGTAGAGGGTGAGCTCCCTGAGATGGGGAGCATTCAAACAGCAGTTAGATGGCCCCTCATCAGGAATGCCTTAACAAGTTTCCCAGGAAGTGCTGGATTAGATAGCCTTTGTGCATCCCCTAACTCAGTGATCTGATGATTCCAGTGGGAGAAGAGTCTGGAACAAAAGGAGGCTTAGGAAACACCAAGCCCATAAGGTCCTAGGGGATGAAGGCAGGGGACGCAGAGCAGGTGTAAGAGGGACTGACTCACGCACCAGTAAAGCTGTGCAGAGCTGGGGCAGAGGGGACCCTCTGGGTGAGGCCCAAGGATCTGGGGCCGTTGGTGGGGTTAGCACAGACTCCGGCAGCTGGAGCTGGGCAGGCAGGGTTGGCCAGGGAGGGTTCAGCTGGGTTGAAGGAGGGACCAGAGGCACTATCAGTCAGTTGCCCGGAGGTGGAGTCCTGGGAAACTAGACAAAAGCAGTTGCCCACTGGCCCCCATACCATGAACTTGCCACGTTATGTCGCTCTCTGCTCTGTGACTGCAAGCAATCGACAAGATTTTACCAAGTTGGAAATGTCGCGCAAAACCTCTTAAGGCCACCTCCACCTCCCACCTCCACAGCAGAACACAGTCCTTGAACTATCCAAGTGCCGTTGTTCTAGAATGAAGACCAAGAGCCTTTGTGTGGCCTTTAGGCCCTGTGCGATCTGGCCCCTGTCCACTCCCTGGTCTTGAGATACTCTCTCGAATGCCCTGTTTCCTTCAGATACCCTTGTGTCTGTCCAGCCCTAGAAGGCATGATGCCCCTTCCCTCTCCATTATGATGTTTTTGCTGAGATAACATCCACCTCATTCAGCTCCACAACCAGGCCCTTCACTGGATAACCCCACCTATTCTAAAGAGCTGAGCTCAGATGTCACCTCCTCCAGGAAGCCCTTCTGGATATCCCAGGCAAGACCAAACTCCTTTCTTATAGGCCAGAGTGCTTGTCCTTCATAGCACCTACTACAGTTGTACTTAAATGATTGTGTCATTTAACCTCTGAATCCTCTGCTTGACAGTCAGTTCTGTGAAGGTGGGGCTGTAGCCATCTTGCTCACCAGCAGATCCCCGGCATGTAGCCCAGAGCCTGACACAGAGCATGCACTAAGGGCATATTGATTGAAAGAGAAAGGAAGGAAGGAAGGAAGGAAGGAAGGAAGCAAGGAAAGAAGGAAGGAGAAGTTCCATCCCTGAAAAACAGAGCATTCTTAGTAATAATAAAAGATGATAGAACATGAAACATGTTAATAAAATCAGACACATAAACAGAGGCCCATATGTCAAGGTTCTATTTGTTCTGTGACAGCATAAAACCGGCACATTTTTCATCAAGATGGAAACAACAAACAAACACAAAACCATGTGCATCCTCCCCTGGTAAGACCTTCTGCCACTTCATCAGAGTGAGCCTCTTTGTGAATTCAGTCCAGGCAGGAGGAGCAGGTGGGCCCCCAGTACACACAGCCCTGGTCTGGGTCCAGGAGTTGGGACCCAGAAGACAAGCTGGGGGTCAAGAACCAAAGGCAAGGAGATGAGATGGAGATGAGATATCTCACCTATGCCAAGTGCGGGACTCGGTAGTTGGCTTGTTTAATCCTCCCAGTAAGTCTGTGAAGTAGGAACTGTTATCCCCATTTTATAGATGAGGAAATTGAGGACTGTGACTCATGTCACACAGTTCCCTACCCACAGTTCTAGGTATACAACTACAATCTTTACCCAGATCCACCTGCCCCCAACAACCACACTCTTTTCTCCCTGTAGCTTCTCTGAACAAGAGGCAGAGGCACCAACAGCAGCTTGGGTACAGAACTGAGGCTCTGGAAGTCCGGGCACTGATGGGCAACAGCTGCTGGCTTTGTCTGTCTGACAGCCCTCCTCCTTTCTGCCAATGTCCTCTTCTGGAGGAAATTCATTCTCTGAGGTTCTGGGGAGCTGACCCTCCCCTTTTCTCACCCCAGCTCCCACAGGTAGACATACACCCAATAGAATACCCATTCCCACATGCACGGCTAGTGGGTCCCAACCAGGCACATCATTAGGCAGGGCCAATCAGAGGCCTTCCCTGGAGTTTTGTGCTCTACAGGGAAAGATGGTCTTTCCCACAGAGGTGCTAAGTGAGTAGGAAACAGAACTGGGGCAGCCATGGAACATCTTTTCTGCCACATGAAGGTCAGCTGGGGACTCAAAAAAAGAGCAGCAGAAAAGACATAGTGTGCCCTAAGACCTTGTTTGAGCCTTGCCTGAACTGCCCTTGGGCTTCCCAGACACACAAGTTAACCGAGTCTCTTTTTCACTTAAGCTGGAGCAAAGTAGGTCCACCAAGATGGAGATGAGAGGGTTGACCAGGAGCTTAGTGAAGCCTGGAACCAACCAAGCAGGATGGAAGGGGACAGGGAGGGGAGGGAAACAGAGCCTTCGCACTTGATTTGGTGCCATCCTTGTCACCCACCTACCCAGCAGCCTGCCATGTGACTTTGTACCCGCGGTGTACTTCTCTGATCTCAGGCCTGCCATCTGCAGAGGGATGTACTCATTTGCAAAACCACACCAGAGACTTCTTGTTCCTGGGAAACTGCAGAGAAATGGGAAATATTCCAGTGAAATACAAATATAAAGAGATCTTTCCCAGGCTGGAGAGGGAGGAGGGACCACACATTCTCTGAGGACCTAGTGTGTGTCAGGCACAACCACTTGGGGCCTTATCTGCTTAATTGTAAGCTACTAAACTGAAGGTAAGCACACAGTGCTCGAAATTCAATGTAGGTCATTCAGTCAAAAGGGAAGTATTTTTGGAATGAACTAAACACTTATCCCAATTAATCCACACAAGAGTCCAAGGAGAGGAGCATTAGAGACAAGGAAACTCTCTCTCTCCAAGAGAGTCAGAAACTCCCTCAAAGCCACAGACTTGGTAAGTGGTGAGGCAGAAGTCAGTGTACATCTTTCAGGCCTGAGAACTTGCATTTACCATCACCCTACACTGACAGGAAAGATCACCTCTAGGATGGGCCCGCAAAGGGGCCTCCAGGAACCTGAAACAGAGCAGTTGGAAAGAACAGGTTGAATTCTATGACTTACATAAATCAGATTGAGAACATCAGACCATGAAGGCTGTGTAACTGCTAAGCTGGAGGAGAAAGTCACACCATGGGTGGGGGGCACACCAGCAACCAGTCAGGACCAAGGAGGCTACTGGGAGGAGGTGGAGAGAAGCCAGTGTTGAAACACAGAGTAATCGCAGGGAAAGGCTCAGCATGAAGGGTTTATCTCAAAGTGCCGGCCTTGAGGATGGAGAAAGAAGCCAAGAGATGGTTGTGGTCTGGAGGGCCTGAGAGTGCCAGAGGAGTGAGTGTCTCCGCCTGGGGCAGAGGAAACAATGCAAGAGGGACAGCAGGAGAGACTTAGGGTAGACTAGGGGAAGCTTCCTTCAGGGCAAGAGAGAGGGAGCAGTGGGCTGGGTGGATGAGAAGAGTTACAGATGGGAAAGACAGCTGGTTCAACATAAGAGATCGAGGCTCTGGGGTCAGCCAGCTTGGGTTGGAATCCCAGCTCAGCCTGTCCTGTCACTAACTGTGTGACCCTGCGGTACCTCCTTCTGAGCTTCTGTTGGCACCTGGAATCAGAACAATCCTTTATCAAGCCTGGCATAGAAGTGGGTATAACAGGAGAACAACAAATAGAAGAACAGAAACCTTAAGTCCTGGGGTTTGCCCAGGGAAGGGGAGTAGTCTCTCCTATTCCTTTGCCTTCCCCTCAGGGGGGCTGGGCTTGGGGACACCTTTCCCTCTGCAGAGATCCCTAGAGGGGAAAGTAGGGGAAGGGGGTCCAAAGCCCTGTGCTTTACCCTTGAGCCTTGTCTCAAACACTTATCTGAGACTTTTGAAACTTTTTCTTAAGTGAAAAGAAATACAAACTTCAAAGCTTCCCCGTTCCCTGTGTTGGGGAAGGAAACATCTTAAATTAGCCTTTGGAGCACAGGCCACTCTTGTTTTGGAAGAAACACTTCTGTGGGCCTTGGCTGACCTAGGGTTAGACCAGATCTTACTCTGAAGTGGACCAGGACTGCCACAAAGGGCTGCCTTGAATGTGTGCAGATGAGAACTTTTCCTAAATGGTTATCTTTGGGAGCAAGACCTCTACAAACACCTCACTTGGTATATAGGTACGGACTGCCCTGCTTTGACAATTGTTTGCTCTTCGGAGAAGAGTATGTGTGTACGTGCAAGCACGTGAGTGTGTGTGTGTACGGGGGGGGGTGTTTTCTAAGCTGTTCAGTTTATCGATCAGGACTCCTTTAGTTGCAAGGGACCTGATTCGTATTAGCTTTAGACGAAAAAGAAACATAGTGGCTCATGTAACAAGAAATTCAAGGGATTTAGGCATGGCTGGATCTAACAGTGTAAGGGGACCCTATGTCTCTCTGCCTCTCAGATCCACTTGCCCCTGCTTGATTTCATTCCCTGACAGGCTCTTACTCAGCAGTGGTAAGATGTCTCTCAGCAGCTCTGGGCTTACATGTTCTTAGAAGTTTTCATTCCAGAGAGAAAGACCCTCCATTTCAGAGTCCATGAAAAAAATTCCAAAAAGATGTAAACTCGTGGTGCTTAATATAGAGAGATAGAGAGAGTGTGTCCCCCGACCACACTGAGCACACCAAGGGCAGAGATCCTGGCTTCTAAATGCAACTCTACACTAAATGTAATTAGAAATCCATAGAGAAAATGGCTCCTTCAAGGCCAAAAGTACAAGATGGGAAAGTACAAATGAACCTAAAACACCTTATTAAACCAGAAAGCAAGGAGGCACTTAAAGAATGAAGGGGACATGTCAAAAGGACACAGAAGCTAGCCAGAAGGAGCTCTCAGGAGCCACATCTGGAACAATTTGGGCATCAAAATAAATCATGAGGGAAAGAGATTATAACCCATTGGATTAAACGGGAAGCAACTGAGTCCATACTGATATAAATAAGTAAGTAAACAAATAAATTGAATGCTTAATGAGAAGTAGGTACTTATATTGCCTCAAAGTAAATCCCCACAAAATACTTATTAATTACAAAGTGGAAAGGAGTACCTTCACAGTGGAGAAGCCTGGCTGACGTCACCCTAATCAAGTGAAAAATGAACATCACCAGCAATGAGACAAGCCAAAATTGCACCTCCTAATAGGATGCCATGAAAAGGACACAACTGCATTTCTGTAATATTCCTGCCAAAGATGCTTAATCTGAATCTAATCATAAGGAAACATCAGAGAAACCTAAACTGAGGAACATTCTACAAAACAACTGGCTGAACAACTGGCTGGTAATCTTCATGGGGGTCACAGTCGTGATAGTCAAGGAAAGATCAAGGAACTGTTCCAAACTGAAGGAGACGAAAGAGTCACAAGTAAATGCAAAGTGTGATTCTGAACCAATCCTCTCGTTATGAAGGATATTATTGGGACAGCTGGTGAAACTTGAACAGGATCTGAGCATTCAATGGTAGTAATGTGTCAGTATTCATTTCCTGATTTTGAGAGCTGATGTAGTGAGAATGTCCTTAATCATTAAGAAATACACACTGAAGTACAGATGGAAGTGATAGGGCACCATGTCATCAACTTACTCTCAAATGGTTCAGGAACCAAAAAAAAATTCTTTGTTCTGAACTTACATTTCTATAAATCTACAAATTTTTTAAAATTTTATTTTATATATCCCCAAAAGGATTGTGACTGGCCCTGTGTGGGTCACATATCTACTCTAGACCAATGGCTGTGTCCAAACACTTGAGATTCTCTGATTGGCCAGTGTGAGTGATGTGTCCACTCCTGAGACAGGGAACTTGGTGGGCAGTTGGAGTGACAGCCCACCAGGATCAGATGGACAGAAAAACACTAGATTCCTCAAGGAGGGGATTCAGGACAGACAAAAAAAGTAACAGCTGTCTACAGCTGGTTACACTATTCAGGTTACACTATTATTAACTTTTGGAAAATAATTTAGTCATTTAAGAGTGCATAAACTTTGACTCAGTAACTCCACTTCTTAGTAATCTATTTTAAGAAAGTAATCTATTTTAAGAATGTAATATGGAGTGGAAGCTTTATATATTCAAAGGTGCTGGGTCCAGTGTTACTTAGGATAGTAGAAAACTACAAGCCACCTATGGTCCCAGTGTGGGAAAAAGGCTAAGGAATGTTGGGGCATAACTGGACAGCTGACCAGCTCTGAGCCACTGGCACACAATCAGTGGGACTCTGGCTGTCCTAACCATAGGTCTCCACATTTCCCCCTTCAGGTGAGACCATCTCAGTCTACCCAACTTGTCTGAGCATCACTCAGCACCTCCCAGCATGAGCTGCTGTCCCCTCTTACTCCTCTCACCTCCCCCACTGCCTTGCCCAGGTCCAGGGCCTGTCTAGGTTAGATAGAGGGCAGGGTGCCAGGGATGTGGGCCCTCTGTGGTCAGCCTCTCAGGCTAGAGCCTGGTGTCTGTGACCATGACATGAAAATAAGATATTATCATTATAATCATGATAATGATAATGATTATGATGAGTGTAAAACATACCAAACACTGCTCTAAGGGCTTTTGATGTGCTCATGTGTTCAACCCTCACGCTGTCTCTACAAAGTAGGTACTGTTATTTTCCCCTATTTTCAGATGACGAAACCAAGGCACCACATCACTGGAAAGAAGCCTAGCTTTTTGCAGACGCATATAGACCACTACATGAGCTCCTCCTCTAGAAAGTTCTCCCAGACTGACTCAACTCTTCTCTCTAATCTTCTGACACCTTTTTGACCCATCTTTTCAATACCAAACATTTATTGAGGGCAAGTTGACCAGGCACTGTCATAGCTGCTTGGATACAGAAGTGAAACATAACAGATTCTGGCTTTAAGGGCTCATAGTCTAACAGGGGAAATGGACATGAAGACAATAATACAGTCCAGGAGCTGCTGGAACTTGGGATTTGGACAAAGGGCTGTGGAAGGACACTCAGCCTGCCTTAGAACCTGGAAAGGCATAAACAAGGAGGACCTGACTTTGCCGGGTACTGAGAAGAGAAGGACTTTGCTAGAAGAGGCACCACGTGGGTTATGGTGTTATGGAGTGAATGTCTGTGTCCACCCCCACAACCAAGAAAATTTGTATGTTAAAACCCTACCTCCTCATGTGCTGGTGTTAGGAGGTAGGACAGTCGGAAGGTAACCAGGATTAGAAGAGGCCATGAGGGCAGAGTCCTCACAAATAGGATCAGTGCCTCTGTTCTACACAGGTGAGGATACAACAGGATGACGGTCCCCTGGAAACAGGAAATAGGTCCTTCCAGACACTAAGTCTGCCAACAGCTTAATCTTGGATTTCTCAGCCTTCAGAATTATGAGAAATAAATGTTTGTGGTAGAGCACATACTTAGCATGCACAAGGTCCTGGGTTCAATCTCCAGTACCTCCATTAAAATAACTAAAGAAAAAAATAAATAAACTTAATTACCACCCAATACAGAAAGAAAGAAGAAAGAAAGGAAAGAAAGGAAAGAAAGGAAAGAAAGGAAAGGAAGGAAGGAAGGAAGGAAGGAAGGAAGGAAGGAAGGAAGGAGAGAAAAGAAAGAAAGAAAGAAAGAAAGAAAGAAAGAAAGAAAGAAAGAAAGAAAGAAAGAAAGAAAGAAAGAAAGAAAGAAAGAAAGAAAGAAAGAAAGAAAGAAAGAAAGAAAGAGTGAGTTTGCTGTTTAAGCCACCTAATCCATGGTCTTTTTGTTACAGTAGCCCAAATGGCATATGGCACTGTGCCGAAAGCTTGCTGATTCTTTAGTACCATCTCGAGAGGGTTGGTTGAGTCAACGAAGTCCAAAGGAATGTCCAAAGTAGTTTATACTGGATTTTATTTGATACAAAAAAATCCTCACCTTGGGCCTGAAAGGCTCTTTTGTGCCATAAGAAATTGGGGTGATTTGGAGGAAAACGTCTGTAGAGAATGCCCCACATGCAATTCTTTTTTGTTTGCTCACAGGTTCCACAGGAGGAGAGACGGTGACTGTGCAGCAATCTGATTTCTTGTGCAGTAGGTAGTTGGGAAGGGCTGGATCACAGTGGAGATAGGCTGCAGTGGAGAGGACAGTGGAAAAGAGAATCCTAAGATCCTCACTTAGGAGCTGAGAAATCCTGGGGGCCATACTCAAAGTCTTGCATCCTCAGCTCCCTCATCTGTAAAATTGGGATAAGTATCTTTCTAGTAAGGTGGTGGGGCAAATTGAATGAATGAATGGACAAGTGAGAGAACAGACACAAGCCCCCAGTACGAAGATAACTGCTGCACAGTCAACGCTCTGCAAGCATCGGGTCCTCCCAGCCGCCCTGCTTCCAGACCACAAGGTGCATGCTGCAGGGACTAGTCTAGCCTTGTAGGAGGAGGGGTTGGCCCACAAGCCCACTCATCTGCCCTGCACTTCTAAGATTTAAGATCCCCAGCATTCCCAAATCACAGGAGAAAGACTTAGAGAGACTGGGCAGTTAGCATTCCTGCTCAGGGCCCCAGAGAACCAGCTGGCTTCCAATCCAGCTTGGCTCAGCTCTGTGGGACTTTCTCAACCACTGCTCCTGCGTTTCCTCTCTTCCTGCTCCAAGCTTTGCTTCCCCTTCACCTCTGCCCTTTTTGGCTCTGGCCACAGCTTGGACAATGAGGAAGGCTAAAGGCTGGACCCAATTACAGATGGGCAACTGGTATTTTTTCTGATGTTTCTGTTCTCTGTCATGGGATTTGTTTCTTTCACCACCATCATTTTATCCTCTAAGCCTATTGCAGGGCTTTCCAGGAAACTGGATGACCAATTTGGGGAGGCAGAGAGTATGCCAGGCATAACTCACTGAGGACGATTTATGTGTGAGACTCAGTCAAAAAGATTAATATCCATAGGGGAAAAGTGAACCTTCCCCCACCTCGCATCACACACAAAAATGAATTCAAGATGGATCACAGATCTACCTGTAAAAGCTAAAACTATAATGTTTATAGAAGAAAAAGTAGGAGAATATCTTCTTGATCTTGGGATAGGCAAAGTTTTTTTTTAGGCAGGACAATGAAGCATTAACCATTTTTAAAATTGAAAAATTTGTCATGGTTAAAATTTAAAACATCAAAAGACACACTTAGGAAAGTAAAAAGACACATCACAGACTAGGGGAAAACAGTCACAACAGATAAATCTGACAAAGGGCTCGTATCCAGAACACATAAAGAACTCCTACAAATCAATTTTTTTTTTAAAGATAAACAGAAGAGTTAAACAGATATTTCTCAAAAGAGGATACATGAATGGCCAGTAAGCAAATGAAAAGGGTGCTGGCGTCTTTAGTCATCAGGGAAATGCAAATTAAAACCATGATGAGTTGCCACTTCATATCCTTGAGAATGACTCAAAGGAAAAAGACTAACAATTCCAGGTTTGGGGTAGATGGAATACTACTCAGCAATACAAAGGAATGAATTACAGGGTGGGAAGGGATAAATTAGGAGCTTGAGATTTGCAGATGCACACCACTATGTGTAAAATAGGTAAACAACAAGTTTCTTCCGTACAGCACAGGAAACTATATTCAATATCTTATAGTCACCTATAATGAAAAAGAACATGAAAAGGAATATATGTATGTGTATATATGACTGAAACATTATGCTATACACCAGAAATTGACACCACATTGTAAACTGTTTATACCTCAATAAAAAATAAATAAATAAAAGGAATGAATCACAGACAGATGTGATTACATGGGTGAATCTCCCAAGCATTTTGTGGTAAGTAAAAGAAGTCTTACGCAAGAGTACACTCTGTATAAATCCACTCCATTTACATGAAGTTCCAGAACAGGGAAAATGAATCTCTTCATGATAGAAATCAGAGCAATGACTGCCTCTGGGGAGTAGGATACTGACTGAAAAAGGGCACCTGGGAACTTTCTGGGGTGATAGAAATGTTCTATACCTTGATTTGCAGGATGGTTGCATTGGATGGTGCTTTAAAAAATCTGTAGTGTTTTACTGTATGAAAAATAAACCTCTATAAAAATATAGAAAAGTTTAAAAAGTTTTAAAGACCCCCCCAAGACACATAAATGGAGCGATGTCTCAGTTATGCAGTGTCCAACTATTTGCAGTTCAGTTGACCCTTGAACAACATGGGTCCACTTATACTCGGATTTTGTTCAACAAAAACACTACCCGTATTTTCACTTTACAGATTTTTTGGCTGGAGGGAGGAGGTAGTTAGGTTTATTTATGTATTTTATCTTTTTAATGGAGATACTGGGGGTTGCACCCAGGACCTTGTGCATGCTAAGCATGTGCTTTACCACTGAACTATACCCTCCCCCCAGCTTTACTAATCTTTAAATTAACTAGGTGTAGGGAAAAGTTTGTGTTCAATTTGTTTGGTTAGAGATCACAATATATGGAATCAAAAGAACTAGGGTTTGAGTCTGACTCTATCCAGACTGTTCCAGCTTCTGGCCTTTGGGTGAGTCATTTATCAGTTCCTTTGTTTCTGAGGCAGAGATAGCAGTACAAGGATTTTCAACTGCCCTGGAAGGAGGTGGGGGTTGGGCGCCCCAACCCAAGTGTGGTTCAAGGGTTGACTGTACATTTTTGTATCCACGGTCCTCGTATTCGAAATCTTAACTGGGGTCTGTGCTTCCTCACCCATTTTCCCCCAATAATTCCCCTGCCCCTAGGTCCCTCTGCTCCAGCCCCACCAACCAATTGTTCCTCAAAGAAGCCAGACATGTCCCCATCTCAGGGCCTTTGCACTTGCTCTTCTCTGTGTCTCTCCTCCCAGAGTCTTCACTTCCTCAGTTCTCTGCTCAAATTGCCCCCTCTCAGGGAACCACACACATATCCTTCCTTCTCTCTTTCCCCTCTGCTTCATTTTTTGTTATTACTCTTACTAACCCCTGACGTTGTACACACTTATTTGCTTTTTGTCTGTCTCCTCTGCTAGCACATCAGCCTCACAAGGCTGGCACTTTGTTTTGTTCACCATTGTATCCCCAGTACCTGGAATAAAGCACTCGCTACACATTCATTGAGTATTTGTTCTTAGCAAGCACTTACAGTAAGCCAGGGAGATTTTTTTAGAGATCGTAAAGTTTAAAAAGAATAATTTTAAACAGAATGTTTGACACACAGTAGGTAGTCAATACATGTTAGTTCTTGTATCTCCCAAATTCTTTTCTAGGGTAACTAGGCATGGATTCATCATCGTCCCCATTTTTTAAGTTAAGAAAATAAAGTTCTGAATGGTTTAGTGGTCACCCTACAAATGGCAGCTCTCAATTCTGAGTCTAGCCCTTAATGCAGACAGCAACCATCAGTTAAATGGCCAGACTATGCAAAGGAAGGCAGAGGTGTTAACACAGGGACAAATTTGCTGACCACTAATGGATACTAGCCAGGTAGACTCTCCCTCTCCTCCAATTTCACACCCTGAAGACTAATGGAAGGATACATACGACTATTAATTTTGTAGGAGAGGACAGAGGCGTGGTGGTGGTGTAGATAAGCTAAGGGTCACAGGCATTTGATGCCTAAATATATCACTTAATCACTTTTCTTTTGACAGCAGACTTGCCTTCCCAATCATCTAGGACCTCAGTTACATTCACATGAATTTTCATGTCCAGGCCATGTACTTCATGTGTGTAGTGGGTTTAGGGGACAGGAAGGAACCCAGTTGATTTAAGGCAGCCAACAGGAGAATAAGCATGTTCCATCAAGTCCAAAGCACAAGTTCTCCAGGATGGAAAACAGCAAATCACTGTGAGCGGAATAAATGAAAGTGAACAGACCAACACTGTTTGGCCCTTTAAGTGCTAATTTGGAGCCATCTCTGTGTCTGGTTTAGCTGGTGGCACAGCCCAGCTAGCATCTCACTTCCTCTTATGACCCTCTTAATTCTGAATCACTTGCCCTGGCCCATCTGACCTACTCCCCAAGTTCCACTGGTGACTTCACCACCCTCCAGATCGAATTCCCTGGACCTCTCACCACCTCCACCGGACCTGGGATTCTCCTCCCAGCAGTGTTGTTTCAGCAAGCCCAGCCTGGCCCAGGTTCTGGGGGTTTCACTCCCAGACCAGTTCCTGATAGGGCATCTAGTATCTAATATTATTTGGGAAACCCCAAAGCTGGGGAGGACTCTGCAACATCAGCACAAGATGGTCATCTTTTTCCAAACCTGAGATTTGTCATTTTTAGCAGGAGTCACGAACTCCTTTGGGAATCTGAAAAAAGCTGTGGACCATCTCTCCAGGGTAAAAAAAGCGTGTTCATTCAAGAATTTAGGGGGATCCTGTGGCCCATGAAGCCCATCCACAGGAACTGGACAAAGCACATCTGCTTTAAGTATAAGAGCATCCTATTTTTAAGAGCCTTTGCTGTATGCCTTGAAACATTCCAACAAGCCGAAGTTTTTCAACCTTAGGATGAGTGGGGGTGTCCTCCCCTCTTAATTACAGAGGACTTTGTGTCAGGAGAAGGCAGATCTAGTGGTAAATGAAGCTTAGGACTTGTCTGGGAGGATGAAGATGAAAAGAATAGCTCAAGTCTCGTGTTTTGCCAGAAGGAGAAGGAACACGGCGTCCTCACGCTCGAGGCTTGTTCTAAACTTAGCCAGCTCCTGCGGTTCCAAAGTTGGCAAAATGAGCTCCCACCGTCCTAATAAACACGCCGTGGTGCAGTGACTCACAGAGACGGCAGCCGTGTGCGGGATGTGGCTGCTTCTCACAAGCCAGATGCGAGACCGACCATGGTGGGCTGAGACCCGCAACACAGGGGTGAGGACGGCTGGGGCACCGGGCTGCCCTGAAGAGCCAGGGAGGCTTGTTGGCTACAGAACCCAACTTCTCATGACACAGAGAAGGACGCAAAGGCCTGGAGGTGCTGAGGAGTGAGGGGAAGACCTGGTGAGGTCACATAGCGAGGGAGGGAGCCATCCTGGGGATGTCATTGGATAGGACCTCATACCCATCAGGGCCTGGATCAAGGGAGACAGTGGTGCCACATGGGTACGTCTAAGGGAAGTGGCATTTCTAGATGCCAAGGGTGTTTTCCTCCCTGTGATCTCACACATCTAGGCATTAGTAGAAGGCAGACACACACTACTATATATAAAATAGATAAACAGCAAGGTGCTACTGTACAGCACAGGGAACTATATTCAGTACCTTGTAATGGCCTATAATGAAAAAGAATATGAAAAGAAATATACACACACACATATATATAACTGAATCACTATGCTATATACCAGGAATTCACACAACATTGTAAATCGATTATACTTCAATAAAAATAAATAAAAGAAAGTAAGTTCTAGAAGGTAGACAGGTAATGCTCCTCTCCCCGACTTAACCCTGCTGTGGCCAAGCTGTGGGAGAGGTCTGCGGTCACTCCTGGAGAGGGTGGACAGCTTGGAGGGAGTGGATGGACTTGGGGTTCACCACTGTCAGGGAGAACAGAGACAAATGGGCATGGTCACTATCTCCCAAGAGTCAGTGGGCTGTCCGGGTGTCAGACTCTGTCTGCAGAGGCTGGGACACCCCATTAGAATGCCCACTGCAGGCTCAGTGGGGTGGGGAGGGGCCTCCTGGGGCCAGGTGGGCACTCAGGGTTCCTTGCAGAGGTCGGGAGAAGGTGCAGCAGGGAAGGGGAGCAGCCAGGGCATCATACAGCAGGTTTAAGAGGTGATGGGAAGCTGGGACAGGTGGCCCAGGCCAGGACGTAAGGGACAGGCCAGGGGCTGGAATGGTGCAGGACATTGGCCTTGAACAAGGCAGGAATGTGTAAGCTTTCTCTGAGTGGGGAGTGGCCTCCTGGCACCTAGGGAGGTAAGAGGGCCCAGTGAGGTGGCAGCTGCTGGGTAGCATAGCAGAGGCATAAGACATCAAGCCAATATAAGGCAGCCCTGGCCACATCTACTGAGCAATGAAATGGGAGGTAGTGAGCTCCCTGGCACTGGAAGGCTTCAAGCAGGTCTGCCTGGTGGGAAAAGTAGAGAGCAGATTGAAGGATCAGAGTCCCTTCCAACCTTAACAGTCTTCAGCTTGGACTCCTCCAGAAGATTCGTTGAGGGGGAAGAGCAGAAATTCACTTCTTTTCCAAACTAGGAAAGCTCAGACCCAGACTGAACACTGCACCCAAGGTCACACAGAAAGGCAGCAGAACTGGGAACAAAATCCACATCTGCTCCTTCCCAAGCCCCAGACTTTCCCATCTGGTTTCCCAACTGGTGTCCCAGCCTGTGCTATTCTGGGCTGGCTTCCCCACTGGGAATGGAGGGCGCCTATGGGACAACCTGGCAGTGCCCGTGATCTCCCAGGTGAGGCTGGTAAACAAACATTGATGGGTCAGTCCTCTCTGCCCAGGTCCCTAAAGGGGGACACTGAGCCCTGGCTCTGTCCCTGCACCCTCTGGAGGGAATAAGAAGCAGGGCACATTCTCTGACTCTGGCTAAGAGTCACCAAGAAAGCCATGTTAACTTCCTTTTAGGAAGTTCGAGATCTGCAACCTTGTCCTCCAGGCCACCAGGGGGACCCACCTGGCCTGACTTAGATCTCTGTTGCCCAAGTAAGTTCCTTGGAACATCAGTCCTTCAAAAAGCCCCTTAAGAAAAGGCTTTTGCTTTTTTGTGTTTTGTAACAGCTTTATTAGGATATAATTCACAGACCACACAATTCACACATTTAAAGTGTAGAATTCAATGGTTTTTAGTATAGCCAAAGTTGTGCAACCATCACCACAATCAGTTTTGGAACATATCCATCATTTCTAAAAGAAATTCTGCCCTTCAGCTATCTCCCTGTAAATCCCCATCTTCCCAAGCCCTAGGCAACCACTATTCTACTTTCTGTCCCTATAGGTTTGCCTATTCTGGGCATTTTATATAAATAGAATTATATAGTATGTAGTATTTGGGGTCTGGCTTCTTTCCCTGGGCATAATGTTTGTGAAGTTCAGCCACGCTGTAGCCTGTGTCATCCTTCATTCCTTTTTATGGCCAAATAATATTCCATTGTATGAGTATCCCACATTTTGATTGCGTATTCATTGGTTGAAGGACATTTGAGTTATTTTCACCTTTTGGCCATTATGATTGAGGAAAGGTTTTGTGTTCAAATAAATTTAGAGAGTGATGCCAGATCTATGTTCCTCTTTGAGATTCACAATGTCCCTTAGCCTATTAAAGGCTCTGAGAAGTCCTGCAGTAAAGGCAACCATTCATCTTTACTTGACCTAGAGCTTCCCAGACTTCCCTCACAGTCCATCACACAGAGAAACCCCAGGGATTTGTGTGTTGAGGTGTACACTTGGGAAAAAAGTGAACTGACTGAAAAGAAGCTGCCAACCCTGAATCTCAACTGAAAGGAAGTGGGTCAGAGAGAGTTCCAGCTCCTCCTGCTACTGCCACTGGAGGGACTGTTCTATGAGCTGAAATGCCATGAATCCTGAGAAATCCAGCAATTTGGGAGACCTTGCCAGGCCACAGCCAGTCCATGCATTTGCTTCTTCTTTGGTCATTAAACATACACAGTTTGAGCACCTATGGGGCTGGAGCAGAGGCATTCAAATGTTCCTGACTATGGGCGAGGGGGCTGGGATGCAGTAGGGGGCACAGAAAGGACCCAGAGCATCTCTTGTTTCTGCCCGTGCAGCTAGGTAGATGACAGAGCCTTCAGAGGGCAATCAGGTTTGGGGAGGAAGAGGATGAGTTCAAGCTGTGACTTCCTGAATCTGAGGGGCCATGGACCATCCTAAGAAAATGTTGGGAGATTGGAGTTTTCTTTGGTCCAGGGCTCAGAAGAGAGACGTGGGCTGAATGCAGAGTCTTGGAGGTCATGTTAAGACTTGGGAGGGAATGAGAGACTTGGGCAGGGTGGGAAGTGCTGGGAAAGAGCTGAGAGCTCCCAGTCTTGGAGAATGCGAATACTTAAGCCTGAGTTCTTGGGAAGGGATGGAGAGGATGCAGCCAGTGAGATCCGAGGAAGACAGGAGGGTGGAGCATTACCACAGTGATGGTGTGGTCAGAAAGGTCAACCTGGAACCTGAAACAGGGGACAGGCAGCAGGGGCAGGAATCCTATGGCAAGAGTTTGAAAGGGCAAACGATGAGGAAGTGAAGGTGGGGTTCATAGGCACCCTGTGAAAGTATGACTGAAAGAGAGGAGAAGGGGGGGCGGTCTGTTCTTTGAGGAGACAGGAGCAGAGCTGGGCAGCAAAGCGGAAAAGGAGGCCTGGCTCCTGCATCTCAGCGCAGGCTCCCCTCACAAATCTTCTTGCTACTTGGAGCAGAAATAGCCTCTTTTTGGCAACTGTTTTGTCCTTACTCATGCTTAGATTAACAGCAAATTCTAATTTCCTTGACGACTCATTTCCCACTCTGCAGGGATCCTGGCAGGAGGCCCCGACTCCTTCCCTGCCCCCCAGCCCCTGCCCTGAGCCCCGCTTCCAAGCAAGAGTGAGGCTGGGGGAGCTACAGATGGTTCAGCACAGAAGAGCCCAGGAAGCACAGTGATACGTGGAAGGCCAGCTCACCCAATCCCCTGATTTGGAGGGACCAGTCAAAACTGAGACCTGGAGAAGAGTCTCTAGTTTACCTAAAGCCACAAAGCTGTCCCCACACCACTGCACAGACACTCGGGGCAGACATCCCAGGAGGCTTGGGTGGGGAGGTCATACCCAGTCAGTCTCAAGGCCTCAGAGGTCACCTCTCCACTCAGCAGGAACTCTGATCCCTCCAGCTGGAAGAACCTAGAGAAAAGACAATAAAATGACTCTTCCGTGACTGGCAGGCAAGTTGCCTTTAGTTGCTTGTGTGGGGAGGGGCGGGCCCAGCCCTGGGCCTCCTGCCAGGCTCCCTGAAGGGTGGGAATGGAGTCTGGAAATCAGAATCCACTGTTATCCTAGGCATGAGTAAGGGCTAAACAGTTGCCAAGAAGAGGCTGCTTCTGCTCTGAGTAGCAACAAGGTTTACAAAGGAAACCCATATCTAGAGACAGAGCCAGACACCCTTACCCACCCTGCTGCTGCCTCGCTCTGTGACCTTGAACTGCCTGCTTAACCTCGCAGGGCTTGGAAAGTCCACATGGTAGACACCTGTTTCTTTGCTCATTCATTCATTCATCCATTCATCCAAAAAGCATTTCTCTACATCTGCTCCCATGGAAAGGGATGTGTCGTGGGGAGAGCTAAGGCTTTGGAGTCAGAGACCCAAATTCAAATCTCCACCTGCTGCTTACTAGCCATGTGACTTTCGGCAAGTCATTTAATCTCTGTGTGCCTCAGTTTCCTTATTTGCAAAATAGGGGTAAGAATACCTACTTCCCAATGTAGATGTAAGAATTCCATTAAAATAGACAGACAGGAGTCTTTAATAAATGCTGAACATAGCAGCTGTAAGTAGACAACAATGGCAGTCTCGTGATGATGACGATGAAGAAGATGATGATGATGGTAATGATCTGGAATGCCCAAGCCAGAAGCATAAAAGGTGCTCAAGAAATCGCAGTTACTGTTACTGTGTTCCTGTTGACATTAACAATCACAATACAACAATGTCCTTATAGTTACAATGCCTAACGTGCTTCCTAATGTAGCAGCCACTCCAAAAGTGGATTCATTTCAGTGATGGCATCATGATACACCCAGTGCCCAATACCCAGTAGGTGCTCAGTGTGTGTGAGTTTCCCGCTCGTCAGCAGAGACCTCAGGGCATCCTCACCCTGGCAAAAGGTCCATGGTTGTCTAGGATGGAGTTACACACCTTGGGGTGTCCAGAGCAGGGTACACGTAAATCCCAGAGTCCCCTGAAGGCCTCTGGCCCAGGGCCGCTGAGGACCCCGATCTCTCACAGCTGCTGCTTGAGGAGACAGATCTTTCCGCAAACCTCAAGTCTGGTTCCAGCCCAGCCACTAGCCCCCACCCCCACTCTATGTTTCTCAGCCCAGAAGGGAGCTGGACTCTGCCCTCCTTGCCCAGCATTTATATTCCCAGCTATTTATAACCCAGCCTTAGAGCAATTGTGGCTGGGGCTGAATGAGCAGTGAGAAATCTGGCCTCCCACCATGTGGGCAGCCCCAGAGGTCCCTGGCACCCATCAGAGCATTTCATTTTCCAAACCATCTCTTTAGCTTTCTTTCTCCTTCCCTGGCTTTGGCCCAGCATCTCTGTAGCTTGGGTGGCATGGTTCAATAAGAGGTCATTTCATCTCTATAACTGTTTTGGAACCACCTGGACCATGAGGTCCTGGCCTATTTGTGGTCTCAAGGTTCTGTTTCTCTTTCAAAGCCTCCCTAGCACCAAGGAGGAAGGCGGCCCTGACTGCCTGTCGGGAAGTGGAGGAGATGAGAAGCAATGTCTAATAGCTTAGAGGGTTGGGTAGTGGATGGGGTGAGGGAAGAGGACATCGTGCTGTCTGCAGTGCCAGGGAGCGCGGTGGAGGGACCAGTAGCCACTGCAGCGTGATGAAGGGGCAGGATCACAGGTGCTGGAATCCCAGATCTGCTACTGCCTATCTGTGTGCCCTTAGACAAGTTACTTAACCTCTCTGAGTCTATGTTTCTTACCCTGTAAAATATGAAGATACAGAGTCACAGCACCTGGCATGAAACTGCTGTGTCTGTCTTCCTTTTACCTCCCCTCACCTGGTCCCTGCACCACCGCAGGTAGGAACTGTTGAATTCATTCCCCCTCATGATTTCTAAGGTTTGCCACTGAAAAGGGCATTGGCTTGAGGGAGAGAGCCTTGGCCTCAGGTTCAGCTGACTCCCCACCTAAACTGCTGATCTGGCTCTGGCCTGTTCATCCAGGGCAGCAGACTCTCCAGCTTGAGACTGAGTGACCGCAGAAACCTGGGCCTGGGAGGAGGAGGGATGGACAGGGAGAAGGTACCTGTGTGAGGAACTGGGGAGGCTCCCCGGAGAAAATGCATCCTCTGTTGAGTGTTGGACCCAGGCCAGATCCACGGCCTCCTGCCAGCCGTGGTGAGACATGGCTTCCAAGTGGCTTTGCAGTGACATCAAGACCTGGCATCATGAATGCAGACAGGTCCTCCCCACAGGGCTGGAGCAGGTGGGAGAAATCCCTGAGGGGACGGTGCATGTACTGGAGGGCGTGTCACTACCAATGGGCTCCATCCTGCTCACGGCCCTTTCCAGCACCCCTTGGTGGCCGAGTGGCCTGGGACAGATGCTTGGCCCAGGCTGAGGGCTAAAGTCTGTCAATGTCTCATGATACTTGAACAGGTGGACTCCGCGCGCGCGTGTATGTGTGTGTGTGTTCGTGTGTGTATGTGTGTAAGTTGGGGCTGGGGGGACTGGATTTAAAATTTACTCCAAATCAGTCTCCTTAGGGGCCCCACGAGCCTGCCAGCTCTGGGAGGGAAGAACCACATCTAGCTCGCTCAGTGTGGTCTCCCCAGGGTCTGGCCCACAGCCTAGAACTCAGGAATGATGAATGGACAAATACATGATGAGGGGGTTGGTTTGCAGGGAAAGCCTGTCAGGTGTGGGCAGAGGAAAGAGACCAAGAAGGCTTTGGTCTGTTGTTCCTGGCCCACACCTGGCCAAGCCGCCACTTGGGATGGTAGAGGCAGCTGGCTGAGGGCAAGGAGCATCCCGGCTCTGTACTGACACACTGGGTGGCCTCGGGCTCCACATTTAACCTCTCTGAGCCTCATGATCCCTATCTACAAAAAAAGACCCTAACTAGCTATCTAGGCAGTTTTTTTTTTTTTAATGAAATAAATTAGATGGATAAAAGGGTGGTCAGTGCTCAGTGCATGGGCTTTGCCCTGGCAAGGCAGGGCTGGGAGGGCAAAGCCTCACCTGCCCCTCAACACCCTCCCCTGCTTCTCTTCCAGTCACAATGCGGTGCCAGCTTTCCAAGAAGGGCTGGCTGTCTCTGTGCTGGTACCGCCCTGGCCCCACCCTCACTTTCTTCCTGCCTTACCTTCCCATCCCTCTCACTAGCACCCACGCCCTCATCCAGGCCTTTCCTTCTCCTCCTGTGACTCCCCCACCCTCTTTGTGTTTCTAGACACCCTTCCAGCCACAGGAGAATCAAACGGACTCCTCCTCCTTGGACTCCTCTGCTGTGGCAGTGCTCACCCCGCTCCTCCTGGACCCCTGTACTCCGAGAAGGCCTCCCACCCAGCGCCCACCTCAGGCGCAGCCTGTGAGGGGACCGGGCATCTCACTGGAGTGAAAACACCCCTGATTGAGGGAGCAGAGCTCAGGGAGCTGGCCTGACCTCCCAGTTCTGCTCTGGGTCCCAGGTGGAGGCTATCTTTCTGGGATTGGGCATCTTTTCCCACAAACCTGGACACAGGCACCCCATCTAGGCTCCTGTGCCACCCAGGTTGGAGTGACAGAGCCCTGCCTGACCAGGGACGTCAGCAGTGTCCTCTCAGCAGTATCCTGGGCTCAGGTCCCTGTTGCCCCCCTCTAGGGAAAATACCCCATGCAGCATCCCACTGTGGCCACCTCGACCTCAGGGTAGGAAAAAACCGTAGCAGATCTTATCAGTCTTTCAGGCACTGAGCTTTGACCTTTATGTGAAGTATCTCATTTACTCTTCACCACAAGCTTTTGAGGTTAATATTATTGTTTCCCCCCACTTCACAGATAAGTGACCTTCCTAAGGTCTCAGGCAAGTCAGAGGCAGGACTGGAACACAGACAGCACTAATTTCAAAGTTGACATACTTTGAGCACCATCGTTTCTCTGGACAGAAAATGTACAGCCCCCCACCGCCCAAAAAAAACCCCAACATCGATAAACTCTCCTTCTTAACTTGGATCAATTTTATTTCAAGGAAAACTCAAGAGACTCTGGAAAGCCCCACCACTGTCACCTGAACGTTAAGAAGTTCCAGGACTCTGGGCTGGTGTAAAAGGGGTGGAAACAGATTCATGTAATTAAAAAGTACGCACAGGGACTGGAGCGGGTTAGGTGGGGCTTGAATGTTGATTCTTCAATTTGCTGGTTGGGTGGTCATGAATGGGGAATATTACCTCTCTGTGATTTGGTTTTGGGGACTTCTTTTCCAGTGGAACCAGTGAGATCTTACTGAATTGACCCTCCCACAGATAACAACTCTTGACAAAACAGATGTGCTCACACACACCCTCAAGGCACTGGACAGTGAATAAAAGTAAGTAGGCTCTGGCAAAAGGGAACAAGAGGGAAGTTAACCATCTTTTATGGCTTTGACCGTGAGAGCAAGCCATAGTTACAACAGCACAGATAGAAAACCTGCAGTCTTTTTGGCTTGAAGAGCCAGAGGGCAAATTTCAGATCAACCACAGGCACTAGGAAGTGAAGGGGGCAGCCTCAGCCAAAGAGAGAAAGCCTCAGATCCTCTGTAGAAACTCAGTTCAAATCTCTGGTTGATCCCTGAGCCACATATGCATGGAAATGACTTCAGCTGAGGGTGAAAAAAAAATTGAACTGAGATTTGGGCTGCCATCCAAGAGCAGAGTTTGAAGTTTATTGCCTAATAAAACAAAATATCAACACATTTTGAGACTGTAACAGAATCCAGAGCCCCTACAACAAAGCATGCACAATGTCCAAGATATAATTCCGTTCCTTTGTAGTTACATTCTCAGACCACAGTGGAATTAAACTAGAAATCAGTAACAGGAAGATAGCTGGAAAATTCCAAAGTATTTGGAGATTAAACAACATACTGCTAAACAACACATAGGTCAGAGAAGAAGCCTTAGGAGAAATGTTTAAATATTTTGAACTATGTAAAAACTAAAATGCAAAATATCAAAATTTTTTGGATGCAGCAAAAGCAGTGCTTTGAGGGAAATTTATAGCATTAAATCTGTATATTACAAAAAAGAAAGATCTCAAATCAATAATGTAAGTTTCTACCTTAAGAAACCTCCCCATGACCTGTGGAAGAAACTAGAAAATGCTAAAACACAAAGAGTTTAAAGCAAAAAAAAAAAAAAAAAATCTTATTTAAAACTGCATCAAAAAGAATAAAATACCTAGTAATAAACTTAAGCAAGGTGGTGAAAGACCTGTACTCTGAAAACTATAAAACATTAATGAAGGAAATTGAAAATGATTTAAAGAAACAGAAAGGTATGCTGTATTCTTGATTTGGAAGAATTAATTTTGTTAAAATGTCCCTACTATCAAAAGCAATCTACAGATTTAATGCAATTCCTATCAAAATGCCGATTATATTTTTCATAGAACTAGATAATTCACAGATAACCTTAAAATTTATATGGAATCACAAAAGGCCCCGAATTGCCAAAGGAATCTTGAGAAAAAAGAACAAAGCTGGAGGTATCACACTTCCAGACTTCAGACTATACTACAAAGCTACACTATATATATAAAATAAATAAGCAACAAGAATATATTGTACAGCACAGGGAAATATAGCCATTACTTTGTAATGCCTTTAAAAGGAGTGCAGTCTATAAAAATACTGAATTACTATGCCATACACCTGAAATCAAGATCATATTGTAAATCAACTATACTTCAAAAAAAAAAAAAAAAGTTCCCCTGTAAAGTTAAAAAAAAAAAGAAAAAGAAAACATGAAGAATTTTACAAGAAAAAGACTTCAGAGCTAGAAAGGACCTCAAATGTTAACTTTTCATGATGTCTCCATCACTTAATAGGCAAGAAAGCTGAGGCTAATAGTTAAGAAAAATGTGTGAAATCACACATTTTCAGGGTGAAATCCTGGCTCTGTTGTAGATCAGGGTCACTCTGGCTGGTGAGCAACTTTCTCACTGACAGTCGTTTGGCCTGTTTGTCATCTCCTCTAGTCATGGGGAGCTCATTACCTCTCCCGGCAAACCCTGCCACTCCTGGGCAGATCTCCGTGATAGAAAGTTCTTCCCTGATTCAGGCCTGCTCTTCCTCAGTTTCACTTCTCCCCTGAGGTTCCTATCACACAGAAGAGATTGAGTGCCTTATCCTCATGACAGCCTTCAAATGTTTAAAGACCATGTTTATCCTGCCCTTCCCCTTCCACTTTTCTTCTCCTGGCCAAGAACTCTAGCCAGCTCCTAAGTTTTACTGACAATCACTATGTAGAGTCCAGGCTCAGAGAGGTGAAGTAACCTGCCCAAGGTCACACAGCTAAGAAGTGAACAACCGTTTCTCTGAACTCATGATTGTCTAGGTCTCTCTATGGTTCCAAGCTACCAGCACGTCTTTGTTAACACTCTCTCTACCCCTGGCTTAGTTTCCTGTGGCTGCTGTAACAAATTACCACGAACTGGTTGGCTTAAAATCGCAAAAATTTATTATCTCATAGTTCCAGAGGCTAGATGTCTAAAATCAAGGTGTCGGCAGAGCCCTGCTCTCTCTGAAGGCCCTAGGGAAGGGTCCTTCCTTGCCTCTTCCTAGCTTCCAGCAGCTGTCAGCACCCCTTGGCATTTAGAAGCATCACCCCAATCCCTGCCTCAGTCTTCACATGGCTACTCCCTATGTTTCTGTGTCTTCACATTGTCTTTCCTTTGTGTACGTCTCTGTTCTCAAATCCCTTCTTCTTGTAAGGATACTGGATCCAACTTAGTCCCATATCACCTCATCTTAATTTGATTATATCCTCAAAGATCCTACTTCCAAATAAAGTCACATTCACAAGTATCAGGGGACTATCTTTTGGGGGACATAATTAAATCCCTCCTGCCAAATTTGGTAGAAAGGAATTCAGCAGAGGAAGCAGAACAGAAATTGTCATCCGTGGAGAGTAGGCTGTCCATGCTCAAGGGGTGATGGGCTAGGCAGGGCCCGGTAGAGAAGGCCCAGCTGCCCCCAGCTCAGGGACAGCACCCCAGACGGGAGCCTGGTTTATGCTGGGTCACCAGACTGTCTTGTGCTTTTCCTGGCTACTCTGTCTGTCTGTCCTCCAGCTGGCAGACAGGATGGCAGTGCAGGAAGAGGAGGAAGCCCAGGAGGGGAGGCCAGAAGCTCTCGGGCTTGTCCTGACCATTTGCAGTGAACCTTGGGCGGGTCATGGCATTGCTCTGCAAGACATTCTGGGTCCCAGCTGCCACTGAATTGATCTCATCGCTAAAGCAGCAATTCAGTCTAGGGCCCAAGAAGCCTTGGCAAGGGCTGAAAGGACTGGGAAGTAGAGGAATTTTTCTTAAAAGAAAAGAGATAGAGGAAGACTCCCAGGGCAAAGAAGGCCATGCTTTTTGTTTTTCACAGCCACTCACCAAACTCCAGTTTATGCGGACAGAAACATATCTTATGATTTAAAAGAAAGGCCTCTGAGTAAGGAGGTCCTGTGTGTAAGGCTATCCCTGGGGCAGGGTAGCTTTGTGAAAAGAGCCACTTGAAGCCAGGCAGACCGGAGCTCAAGTCTTAACTCTGCCAGGTGCCAGCTGTGTGACCTCAGGTGTCACTTACCTCACCATGTAACTTATGTCCCTACCTCTGAAACAGAGAGCCTGGAAAACATTTTTTGTCTGCCTCTCTGGCCTCCACTCCCCTTCTCATAGCAATACCTCTTGATTTTCACTTAGAAGGTCCACCCCTCCCTGGCTCTCATCCGCGAGGTCTGGTAGGGCCCCACATCTTATTTTAGGAGTGCATTTGGATGGGCTTGGAGCTTTTGGTAGAAGCCTCAACCTTTGGGACGTCACACCTCTCTGTTAGAGTGATAGGCCCAGGGACAGACCAGTGACCTGAGCTAGTTGTTGGGGTGGCTGGCTGGGCTTTTGCAGGAGCTCCCAAAAGAGGTCTTTGCTCTCCCATCGGCCTTAGAGCTCCAGGGGCGTGAGCCTGCAGTCATATGGAGACTGCGAGAGGATAGCCCAAGGATGCTGGGATGACAATATGGTGCCAAACTCAAGGCGGGAAGAACCAAGAGCCAGGTCAGCATGGTCCAAGAGGCACTGTTGAATCTAGATCCAGCCACGCCTGAAGCCAGATCTGCCCCCCTTGACTTTTCAGTCATATAACCCAATACGATCCCTTTTTGGCTCCAGCCTCGAGTTGGGTCCTGTGTCACTCAGAACAAAAATGTCCTAATCGACTTAGATTAATTCTATTCATTTCAGTGGGTTACTGTAGGACTCAACAAAATTAGATCTCTAGATTATTAGCTTTTTGAAGACAAGCACTGACATATCTGTATGTGTGTCCTTAGTAACTGACCCATAGCAGATTCTCAGATGTTTGTGGGATGAATAAATGTGTTTAAATGCCCCTAAAGTTTATAAGATTTTTGTTTTGTTTTGGGGGGGGGATGTTGGGGGGGAAGAGGTAATTAGGTTTATTTATTTATTTATTTTTAGAGGAGGTACTGGGGCTTGAACCCAGGACCTTGTGCATGCTAAGCATGCACTCTACCACTTGAGCCATACCCTCCGCCCCTGGTAAGATTCTTAATAAATGTTAATGAATATTATTATCCCATCAAAGTTAATCTCACCATTTTTTCTTATTCCTTTTTGCCCTTCTCCTATGGCAATATGGAATACCTCCCCCCCAAGAATCAATCGGCCTCCCCAATTAATTAAATAATTAAATTAGCAATATCTGTTGACGGCCTAGTATGTTCCAGGGTTGGGCAGTAAAAGTCCAGTGATGAACAAAAATGACACACAGAAACTGGTCTCGTGAAGTCCCAGCAACTCTAAATAGTGTAAATGTTACTATAGAGATGAATAAACTGCCGTGGGGAGACAGAGCAGAAGCAGCTAACCCTGATACAGAAGATTAGACAAGGCTTCTCTGAGGAAGTGCTTGCTAGGGGCTGAATGCTGAGTAGGGGTTACTATGGTAACTGGGGTGGGGTAGGAGAGTGCTCCGGGGAGAGGAGCCAGGTAGCATAGGAGCAAAGAAGTATTCAAGGAACCCGGGTCAGCCTGGTTTGAGAGGGGCGAGCCTAGGCTGTATGGCATTGATGAGGCTGGAAGGATGGAGGAGGGGCCCTCACAAGCCCTACTGAAGACTTCGGGTACAGGCTTAGAAGCAGTACAGGGAAGGCACTGAGCGGGTGTGAGGTGGGGCGTAGCACGTGTAGGCTTGTAGTGTTGCAACTTCTCCTTGGAATACTTCTTCTTGTGAAGGATGGTGCTACAGATGGAATGTTTGTGTCCCCCCCACCCAATTCACATGGTTGAATCCTAACCCCCAGTGTGATGGTTTCAGGAGGTGGGGGTCTTTGGCAGGTGATTAGCTCATGAGGCAGAGCCCTCATCGGTGGAATTAGTGCCCTTAGAGACCCCAGAGCTCCCTTGCCCTCTCCACCACGTGAGATCACAGAATACAGTCGTCCACAAACCAGGAAGCAGGCCCTTATCAGGCACTGAATTTGCCAAACCCTTGATCTTGGACTTCCCAGCCTCAGAACTGTGAGAAATGAAATTCTGTTGTTTATAAGCCACCCACTCTCTGGTATTTTGTTACAGCAACCCAAATTGACTGAGACCGATGGGTTGAGGGGGTAATACACCCAAGATGTGGCAGTGGTCAAGGGGGAAATGCTGGTGGCCTGAACCCAAGCAGAAGCAAAGGGGTGGGGAGAAGTAGGCAGATTCCAGGGTTGTTTGGAAGGCAGTGATGGAGAGGATGTTGAGGAAGAGGAAAAGGGAGAAGTCAAAAGGCAGCTGGGAGTTTACAAATAATAAATGCTGGAGAGGGTGTGGAGTAAAGGGAACCTTCCTACACTGTTGGTGGGAATGTAAATTGGTGCAGCCACTATAAAGAACAGTATAGAGGGTCCTTAAAATAACTAAAAATAGACTTACCATGTGATCCCAGTGATCCCAATCCTGGCATATACCCAGAGAAAAATATAATTCAAAAAGATACTGAAACATTATGCTGTACACCAGAAATTGACACATTATAATTGACTATACTTCAATAAAAAAAAGAGTGGCTGATGGCTGCATCCTTCCAATCTCTGCCTCCACCTTCATGGCCATCTCTTCTCCCTGTATCTCTCATCTATGTGTCTCTTATAAGGATAAGTCTCAGATTTAAAGCCCACCTGGATAATCCAGAATGATTTCATCTTTAGATGCTTAATTACATATGCAAAGACCATTTTTCCAAATCAGGTCACATTCACAGGGGTTAGGATGTGGACATTTCTTGTGGGAGGGCCACCATTTAACCCACTGCTTTCCCTTTTAGTATTTTCTCAAAGGACAATAGTGAAGATTTCAAATCACCTTTAAATTATTTTTTGGTAACAGTTTTATTAAGATATAATTTACATAACATACAATTCAACACATAAAGTGTACAATTCAATGGTTTTTAGTATACTCACAGAGTTGGGCAATGGTCACCACAATTTAAGAACATTTTCATCCTGCAAAGGGATTTTGGTACCATTTAGCTGTCCTCCTCAATTGCCCCATCTCCCACAGCCCTAGGTAATCACTGTTCTATGTTCAGTCTCTAAGATTTGCCTATTCTGGACATTTCATATAAATGGAATCATATGTGTGCTTTTGTGACTGGTTTCTTTCATGTAAGCATAATGTTTGCAAAGTTCATCCATGTTGCGGCATGTTTCGGTATTTCGGTCAGTATTTCATATAGACAAATAAAATTCCACTGTATGGATAGACCACATTTTGCTTATCCATTCATGAGTTGATGGACATTTGAGTTGTTTTGACTTTTTGGCTATTATGAATAAAGCCACTGTGAACAGTCATGTCCAAGTTTCCATATGGACATATGTTTACATTTATCTTGGGCATATATTTAGGAGTAGAATTGTTGAATCAAATGGTAACTCTCTGTTCAAATTACTGATGAACTGCCACACTGTTTCCCAAAGTGGTCGTACCATCTTACATTCCCATAAGAAGTATATGAGGGTTCCGATTTCGCTAAGTCCTCACCAACGCTGGTTACTGTCTTTTCCATTATAGTCACCCTAGTGGGTGTGAAGTGGTATCTCATTGTGGTTTTGATTTGAATTTCCCTGTTGACTAATGAAGTTGAGTATCTTTTTACGTGCTTCTTGGCCATTTGTATAGTTTCCTTGGAGAAATGTCTATTTAGATCCATTTCCCATTTTTTATCTTTTATTACTGAACTCTAAGATTTCTTTATATATTCTAGACGCAAGCCCCTTATCACATACGTGACTGGTAAATTTTTTCTCCCATTTTATGTGTTGTCTTTCACTCTCTTGATAGTATCTACTGAAGCACAAAAGTTTTATATCTTAATGTAGTGCAGTTTATCTATTTTTTTTCTTTTGGTCACTTATACTTTTGGTGTCATATCTAACTATTGCCAATTCCAAGAGCATGAAGATTTAGCCCATGTTTTCATCTAAGCTCTTATATTTAATTTTTTAAAAATTTTCCTTTTTTTTTAAGTGGAGGTACTGGGGATTGAATCCAGGACCTTGTGCATGCTAAGCATGCACTCAACCTCTGAGCTATATCCAACACCCATATTTAATTATTTTGTATGCCTACTCAATGTTTTGAGTATGCTAACATCTGAGAAGGGTCCACAAGTGACTAAGTAAGCCATAGTTGTATGAAGGGCCTGTGCAGGATTGCAAGAAAAGCTTCTATATGCCTTTCCTCCTCATTCCCATCCTCGTCCCTGGTGGTCCACACTCCACAAGGTGATGTCATCAAAGGGTGAAGAGTTTCTTATGGAAGAAGGTCCTGGAACACAGCTGAAGGTCTGTTAGAGATCTGCCGGGGTGAACATGAGCCATAGATCAAAACTTCAGGGCAAGAGTGGAGGACCAGAGAAGTTGGCTCTCCAGAATCCATCCTAGGCTGGAGCAGACTGCCAATGAGATGGAGCCGGTGATCAAAACAAAATAATCCATCCACCAGAATATCTGGACGAAGAAAGACAGGTAATGCCAACGTGGAGTGACTGAAACTCTGCAGCCTTGCTGGAGGAAGTGAAAATGGGCTCCACCACTTTGGAAAACGGCAGTTCTCTACTACAACAGAGCATACACCTTGCCTGCAACCCAGGTCTTCAACACCCAGGTAGACACCCAACGTGAGGATGCACACATGCTCCCCAAGATGTGTACAAGAGTGCTCACAAAAGAACTAGTCTGAATAGCCCCAAGCTGGAAACAATCCAAATGGCCATCAATGGCAGAATGAATAAATGAATTGCAGCATATCTGTGCCATGAAATAGTATATAGCAGTGAGGATGAATCAACCACAACATGAATAAATCTCATAAACAGCACTAAGTAAAAGAAGCCAGACTCAAAAGGATGTATATTATATTGCTATATTTATATAAAATACAAAGCAGGAAAATTAAAGGTGATAAGAGCCAGTATAATGGTGACCCTTGGGGCAGTAGTGACTGGAAGAGGGCACAAGGGCAGCTGTTTACATTCTCTTTCTTGATCTGGGTGCTACTGGCATGGGTGTGTTCACTTTGAAAATTCGCCCAACTGTATAATGATTATTTGCCTTTTTTGGCAGGTGGATTATCATGACATTTACAACAAAAACAACAAAAAACTAGAATGAGCAGAAACTGGGTATGATGAGATGGTCAAGGGCAGCCAGGGTTCCTCTCATGAGAGGGCTGACACACTCCTGGCAGACAGGGTTGGGTGCAGACAGTGGCAGGACCCTGCTAGGCAAATGTGTGGAAGGTGAAGAGCAAATTAGTTAATGGAGCTCTTCCTTTTTTCCTTCTCTCCATCCTGCCTTTCTTCGTTTATTCCTTCACTCTTTTATCACAATTTCAGGGTCCATTTGTTGAGTAACCACATCAGGCAAGCCCTCGGTACACAAAGCCAAGTAATTTACAGCCCTTGCCCTCAAGGAGTTCATGGTCCAGCAAGGGGAGCAGATCCATAGGGAAACTGGTACAATCTAGAGGGAAAGGGGTCCTGATAGGCATCCGTCTGGGCAACAGCACGGCCAGATCAGGCTGAGGGGGTCCTGGGCCAGGCAGGGGAACAGCAGGGACGGCTTCTCAAAAGAGGTGATACAGGACTGGGGGTCTTCAGCAGACTACGGAGGAAGGATGCTCCCGGCAGAGAGAAGAGCCAGGCTGGCTCCCCTCCTACAGCCAAGTGGACATGAGTAAGAGGTGAGTATGAAACATTAGGGGAGCAGGTCAAGAACCCAAGGGAAGGAACCTAGGGACGAGTCCATGGTTTTAGATGATCCAGGCTTCTGTGTTCTTAACTGCTGGCTGGAATGGGAATCCAAAATGATCCCAGTAGCAAGAGGCTGAGATGACTTCCCAAGGAGTCAGCTTCTTGCCAAGTCTTAACGGGGATGTGCACAGATGGCCTGCTCAGGGGTCCAGGGCAACAAAGTAAATATGTGCACCTGGCTGGGTGTGAGGCAGTAGGAAGACCTTGACTTTCCTGAACTGTCCACAAGCATTCAGATTCTGTTGTTTCCAAAATGCTGTGCGCACCAAACCGAACAGTCAGGTCCCTGAGGCCCGTCCAGAGCATGGCTGCCAGTTTGCAGCCTCTGGATGAACTTATCTCCAAGGTGTCTCCAGATATCAAGAGTGGGTTCAGTAGTCTAGTGTGTAGGTGACGTGGTCACATGGGGCAAAGCATCCTCTGAGTTCCTGCGTCTCCTGACAGAGTCTCTCAGTGGACAGCGCCACCCTGCGAGCCTCTTTGCTGCTCGCCCTGATTCTCAGGGGTAGAACTCAGAGGGATTTTTTTTTTTTTACTGTGGAAAAATACCAGCAATCATAATAGTTCTTGACCCAGGTTCTGGAAAATCCCAGAGGCCAGGAACCTTGGATGCACTGTTGTCCCATGACCAGGGCAGGAAGACTTTTGGAATTTGTGGGAAGAGGCAGCTTCCTCTCTGGGAAGACCTACTGTGTGCCAAGTATGGGGCTAGTCCCTAAGCTCATGGCATCTCTATCACAATGTCTTAGGCTGTTTTTTAAATTATTCTCATCCAACAGAGGGGCAGAGAGGTTCAGTGACTTGCCCAAGGTCTCACCAAGGCAAGCAGCAGAGCGACTGCAGCTAGGACTTCAAACAGCCCTGAGCCTGCTCTAAGACAACCGTACTCGTGAGCCTGTGTCTGGTCTGAGGCTCAGAGAGGGGAGATGATTCATCTAACGCCACACAGCTGGCAAGTTAGTACAATATCCATTATCACCCTCCATTTAGTCTTTCCAAAATTTTTCTTTCTTTTTTCTTTTTTTTACTGATTTTTTTTATGGTAGTACTGGGGATTGAACCCAGGCCCTCATGCATGCTAAGCACACGTTCTACCACTGAGCTATACCCTTCCCCCCAGAATTGTTCTTGACGGTTTGCTATTCATTTAACAAGTACTTTCTGAGTACCTGCCAGCCACTGCTCCAGGCTCTGGGGACACCACAGTGAACAAAACAGACAATAATCCCAGCCCTGGTTGAGCTTAAATTCCAGAGGGGGAAACAGAGAACAAATCAAGAGTAAGTTAGGGATTATAGATGGGGAAGGCAAAGTACAGAGGAAGAAAGGAACTCAAGGAGAACAGGCAGGGTGTGTAGGAGGTGTGAGGGTTGCTGGGTTTAACAGGGGGTGGGGAAGGCCCCCCCTGAGAAGGTGACTTTTGAGATAAAACCCGAGGATGTGAGGAAGGCTGTTTCTGAGGGAAGTGTTCCAGAAGGAGGGAACGGCAGAGGCACTAAGGTGGAGGAGGCCAGTGCGGCTGGGGAGGGGGGTGAGGGGCAGAGGGAGAGACGAGGTGGGCAACTGCATGGAGGTGGGGGAGCCAGGGGCCTGGCAGGCCACTGTGAAGACTGGCTTTTCCTCTGAGTTGGCAGGAGCCATGGCAGGGGTCTGAGCAGGAGTGACATGATTTCACCTGCTTTTCAAGGGATCACTCTGGCTGCCATGCAGAGCCAGACTCTACAGGGTGAGAGCAGGGGGATGGGTCAGGAGGCCATCACCCGGACCCAGGCAAAAGAAAACGGGGCTCAGTCCGGGCTGCAGCAGCAGTGGTGCTGAGAAGTGGGTGGATTCCAGACACATTCTGAAAGTAGAGCTAACAGGATTTGCTGATGGATTGGACATGGCCAATCAAAGTTTGGGGCTGAGAAATTGGAAGGATGGCATTATCCCTTATGAGATGGATAAAAGTATGAGAGGAGACACTGAGAGGGAAAGTCAGAGACTCAGGGTTGGGCATGTTGGTTTGAGACACCTCCTGGATTTCCAGGTGGAGATTCTGAGGCAGTGTGGTGCTGGGGGTTGTGGGGAGAAGTCAGAATGTGGGAGGCTGTCCATGAACTTCAAGTGCTCTCCAGACAGTCAGGAAGGCAGGGCACCCTGGGCAACCTCCCTGGGGCCTCTTGATCCCAGCAAAACCCTGATGTCCTCATGGCAGCCAGCCTCCAAGGTGGCCCTAGTGATCTACACTTCCTGGTATTCATGCCCTTACACAGTCCTCTCCCATAAAGAATAGGGTTGAACTATGTAACAAATAATAGATGGCAGGAATGATGGTTTGTGACAACCAAGACTAGATCATAAAAGAACCTGTGGCTTCTGCTTTGCTTTCTCTTGGGTCACTTGCTCTGGGGGAAGTAAGCGGACATGTCAGGACACTCAAGCATCCCTATGGAGAGGTCCATGAGGCAAGGAACGGAGGCCTCCTGCCAACAGCCATGAGAGTAACCCATGTTAAAAGTAGGTCCTCCAGCCCTAGTCAAGCCTTCAGTTGACAACAGGTCTGGCTGACAGCTTGACTGTAACCTCATGAGACAGAACCATCCAGATCAAACACTGCCAGATACCTGACCCACAGAAATGATGAGATAATGCACTTAGGTTGTTTTAACCTGCTAGGTTTTGGGGTAATTTGTTACACAGCAAGAGATAAGTAATACCAAAAAAAAAATTCTTTTTTTAATGCCCAGAAGGGCGGGGCAGGCAGTTTTGTAACTCATACAAATTATCACTTATCTGCTGGCTGGTTCTGATGAGAGGGGCACTGCCACCACTGCCCAGCCTTCCTAGGATCCTCCTGCAGTTTCAGAGACTCCTGGACCAGGTGTGGGTTTAGCATCTCCGCAAAGAATGTCAGATTCCCCTGCAGGCAACCTCCCCTCTCCAGGTCGGAGGTAAGAAGAACTAGCAGGGGTCTCAGTCCATGCTCTCAGGTTCCAGCCTGCCTCGCCCTCCCCCACTCTCCAACCACCTTCCCTTCTTGAATGTCTGCCCTGCAGACACAGAGTTCCAGCATCGGACATGAAGACAACAGCTTCACAGAGACTGTTTCCATGATTAAATATGTTACATCAAAGGTGGTAACAAATCCCTTTACAGAGCTGAAGGTGGTTCTGCTGCTCTGACATGGCCCTTGGAGCCTCTGAAGGCTCAGAGGCAGAGCACAGGCTGAATTTAACTTTGGGAAAGGTGTGGTGCCTCCATGTGGGCCTTCCTCACTTTCTCGTTGTGGTATCTGGCCTGAGCCCCACCCAGAAGAAGCACCAGGCCTCACTACCCCAGTGGAGTGTCAGGACGCCAGGGTCTAGCGGCAATGGCCTTGGAGTTCTCAGACCTGGTTGGAATCCCCTCTTGACAATTACAGACTACATGACTTTGAGTCACTCTACCCATCAACCTCAGTTTCCCCAGCTGTAAAAGACGGGTTTAATGCTGACCTAAAGGGATCACTGACACTAGCTAAGCTGTGTGGATCATCCATTAAATAGTGGTGATTATTCTGATTGGTCCTCATGGCTCAAGGCCAGCTGGTTGGAGCTTGGACGGGGAAACCCCAGCATTTTTCATGTCCCTCCAGTTCCTTTCGGTGATATCAAGTGACTAAACTTTATCCTTACCACCCCTCCTGAGGCTATTGGGAAAACAAATAAGAGTTTATGTGAGGGGGGAGGGTATAGCTCAGTGGTAGAGTGCATGCTTAGCATGCATGAAGTCCTGGGTTCAATCCTGAGTACCTTACTAAATAAATAAACCTACTTACCTCCCCTGACAAATAAAAAAAATTAAAAAAAAAAAAAACAAACAAAGAAACAAAACAGAGTTTATGTGAGTAAATGTCTTAAAAGATGCTATCACAAAGGAGGGGTCTCCAGTGATGACAGTCAGATGGTGCCAGAAGGGACTTAGAGGTCATCTCTTCCAGTATCTTCACTTTTATAGTCTCCAGACTTTGAATTTCATTGGCATGGCCAGAGGAAGTTGGGGGTCAAACCTGGGAGGGTAAGAGGTTGTCAGAAAAATTTTCAGAGACCAGGAGGGGCAGAAGGGAAGAGCTCTGGCTAGCTGCTCTCTCTATACATATTTATGCACCTATCTACAGGCGTCTGTTTTAATCTATCCACATTTCTAGCTCCTTAGTAAACATTTATGTGGCACTTAACTATGTGCCAGGCAGCATTCCAAGCCCTTTATGCAAATATTAATTACCATTTATGAAGAACCTACTATGTAAATGCAAGCTCCTGGCATATGCGTTCCCATTCAGCTCTCCCAGCAACCCTGCAAAGTAGCTGTAACTGTCTTCATTCTGAGGTTAGCAAACTGTGACTCAGAGACTTGCCCAACGTCACAGAGCAAGCAAATGGGGAAGCTAGGGTTCTGAGTTTTGTGAGATGCCAAAACCCACATCCTCCCACTAAGGCTGGCATGTTAGAAATCCAGGCAGGGTGGAGGCTGCCAGGGTGGGAAGAATCACCTCGTTTGGAGAACTAAAGCTGAGATGGTTTACAAAGTTCCTCCACATCTAAAGAGGTCTACAGGACTTGCTAGCAGGGGTTTGACAATCCCTTTCCCATTTTCTTCACATTAAAAGTGAATGAACTGGAAAAGTTCAGGGAGTAACCTAAGAACAGTTGTGTTCCAGCCACGTTCACCATTAAAAAGAGTTTTCAATACATCTATCAAAATTCATCAAATTATACATCTCAAATATGCGTAGTTCACTGTATAGGAACCATATCACAATAAAGGTACTAAAAAAAAAAAAGAGTTTTCAGATGGGCAGGGAAAAAGTGGAAGGCTTTTTATAAAAAGCATCTGTAGACCCTTTCAAGTTTCACCATTCTTTTCAGGAATGTTCTTGTCTCTCCCCAAGAGGGCACAGCCTGGCCCCTGAACTAAAGCAAGTCAGGGAGAATGGATGTTAAGCTCCTACTATGCACCAGGCATTGTATACACATCATCTTGCAAGAAGTCTGCAAAGTAAATATTTTCATTCTCCCTTTACAGCTGAAGAAGTTGAGGTTCAGAGGAATAAGCGGATGTGCTGAGGAAGGGGTGGAGGTGGGATCTGAACTCAGACCTGGTTGACTCCTGAGCCTGGAGGCTCCTTCTCCACAATTCACTGTCTCATCAGAGGGCAGTCAGGCCATCGGGTGGGATGGCAGTTGGGTCAGAGCTATCCTGCTCCACAGGAGGAAGTCCTGACCAGCCAGGAACAATTCTTCAGGATGCTCAGAAGCAAACTCCATTTCCCTTGAGCTTCTGCTTCCAAGGCATCATGGCAGCAGGGCCAGGAGCGGGCAGTCTCAGAGATGCCCTTTGCTTTGCTATTTGTGCTTCAGAGCAGCAGCCCTGAAGTCCATCGAGCCCAAGCTCCCATCCTGAGTAGTAGTCCATTCCCTGCTTGAATACTTCCAGGGACGGCAAGCCCACTCCCCACGAAAGCATCTTTAACAGGACTGCCCTTCCAAGCAGTGTTAGCTCAAGCCCTCCAAGCCCCTGTCAGTCCATTGGTAGACACTGGGCCACCCATAATAGGAATCGGCCTCCTCTGGCTCTGTCCCCAGCAGTTCCCACAGACCTTCCTCGGAACACCCTGCAGGTGTCTTACAGGTGCTCTGCTTTGGATGTACGCTTCCCAGAACTCAACCACCCACTTCAAAAAAGCTGACTTTTTAAAAAAAAAAACCCAATCTTCAGTGTCCAGAAGAGATGTGAAGCCACCATACTGTCATAAAGCCACCATTGGTCAACTGTGATGCTCTTTCTGGCATGGTCATGAAATTGTCCACTCCTTTGTGTGGTGCTCCTGGGACTCAGGTGTGAGCACCAGGGATCCTCTCTCCCCACATCACCCTTTTCTCTTCACCCTGTCCTTGAACTTCACTTGTGTTCTTTAACTCTCTTTCCTTAGGATGACTTCTCCCCAGGAAGCCCTTATACAAATAGACCCTCAAGAATCTTCCCCTCTCGTCCTTCAGGCCTGCTCTGACAGGCCTAAATTCTAGAGTAAAATCAGCCTAGGCAATAATAATAGCTAGTATCTATTTATTCATTCACTCATTCATTCATTCAACAAGTATTTATTGGGTCCCTACTTTGTACCAGACAGTGTTCCAGGTGCTAGAGATACAGTAGTGCCCAAAGACAGACAACAGACAGAATTCCTGCCTTCATGGAGCCCAAGTTCTGGAAGGCTCTCTGGTGCTTATGAGACACCAGGCCCTGCTATAAGCATCTTCTGAGTCTGAGCTCATTTCATCCTCATAGCTCTTTGAGGTTTCCTATTAAACACCCAGTTTACAGGTGAGTAGACTGAGGCACTAAGAGGTAGGTAACTTACCCAGTAATAATAACCACCATTTCTTGAGTCCTTTCACCGTATCAGACATGGAGTGGGGATGAGGGGCGGGGTGGAGCGTTTTACTGGAGTGAGTCTTGCTGCCTCCCTGAAGCCTGGAGGGAAAGCAGAAGGGAGACGACGGCGTCCAGAGGTGCCAGCACTGTAGGCAGGGGCACCTCATGACAAAGCCAGTCAGCTGGGTGCTCAGTCCGCTGGGAGTGGGAGCGCCGCCAGTAACTACAGGCCACGCTTGCATTCCAAGTGGAGCCCCAGCTGGTTCCAGAGGTGACCGCGTTTCAGGACCCACAAATGATCAGAAACTGGGAAATATTATTGTCTGCAAACTTTGTACTAGAAATATCGTGGGGGGTGGCGAGGAGGATAAAATTAACACTCGCGGGTCTGTGGGAAAGCCAGGGGCCCGGGGGATACGGGGTGGGAGGCGGGGGTGGCGGGCAATAGGGCTGAATTCCAGTCCTAGCCTTCCCAGGCTGGGCTGCGCTGCCTCGGTCAAGGCACGCCCACCCTCCCCCAGGTCTCAGCTGGCCCATCTGTGACCGTCAGGGCTCTGACCCTAGGCAGAGGGTGGGGAAGAGCAGGCTCAGAAGCCTTGCTCGGGTTCCCGTCTCCTAGCCGGACGCGGGGAGGTGGGTACGGGCAGCCGAGGGAAGCGGGCTCCGCTCCAGCGCCCGGGGAAGGCGCTGAGGGCTCGGGCGCCCCCTGCGGGCGGAGAAGCGCCATGCGGCGCCCGCGATCCAGGCCGGCGGGGAGGGGGCCGGACCGCTGCTCCGGCGGGCTAAACAGGCCGTGGGATTATGTCACTACGGAGAAAGGAAATGAGTCACCGCTCGCCGGGGCAGTGGGGCGGCCAGGGGCGAGTGCGGAGTTGCGACCACAGGAACCTGGGACAACTGCAGGAAGTGAGAGGAATGTGGGCCTGGCTGCAGCAGCGCGGCCCCCTCCGCTGCCCCTGACCCCGGTCCCTGCAGAGGGCAGCCAACTTGGGGGCGGGGGATGGCTGGGGGAGGGAGGGAGCGGCCGGAGGCGGCCGGGTGGGGTGGACCTGGGGTGGCTGGAGGACCATGGGGTCAGAGCCACGCCCAGGGCGCCCCAACCTGAAAAACAGCCCAGGTCATCTTTCCATCAGCCTAGCCGGACTCCTGGCTGGCTCCCCATTGCCCCCTGGAACAGTGCTCAAACCTGAATGAACATCAGAATAATGCCAGAGGTTTGTTAAAACCCAGACCCCAGGCCCTACCCCAGAGTAGGTCAAAGTTGAGGCAACAGGAGTGCGTTTTTAACAACCATCTAGAAGGTGATGCTGAAGCCGGGGTCCTTGAGTAGAGCTCCATCTTACTAGAATAGAGCCCAAGCCACTTAGCTGGCCCGTTGCCAGTGGTTCCTCTAGCCTCACCTCTCCCCACGTCCTACCCCCTGCACACCTGTTCTAGCAGGACTCAACTACTTATTTTTTGCTGTTCCTTTCCTCTGTGTGTTTACACAGGCTGTTTCCTTTGACGAAAACACCTTCCCCTCACTCCACTGCTGCCCAAACTGGCTGGCTTCTACCAATCCTTTAAAATCTTCTCCATGGGCTATATCAAAAAGCACAAGCAACAGAGTGAAAAGGCAGCCCACAAGTCAGGAGAAAACACTGGCAAACTCTACACATGATAAGGGGTTGATATCAAGAATTTATAAAGAACTCCTATGAATCCACCAAGAACACACACAACATGAGCTGAAAATGGGAAAAGGACTTCAACAGACATTTCCCCAAAGAAGGTATATAAATGGCCAATAAACACAAGAAAACATGCTCGGTATCACTAATCACTCAAGAAATGCACATCAAAACCACAGTGAGATACCACCTCACCCATTAGGATGGTTACTATCAAAAAACAAGTGTTGAAAAGGATGTGGAGAAACTGGAACCCCTGAGCACTGTTGTTGGGAATGTAAGATGGTGCGGCTGCTGCCACAAACAGTATGGTGGTTCCTCAAGATGAGGATTATGAGCCAGCAATTCTACTTCTGGGGATATACAGGAAAAACTGAAAGCAGATTCTCGAAGAGGTATGTGTATCCCCATCTTCACAGCAGCATTATCCACAATAGCTAAAAGGTGGAAACCCTCCAAGCATCCGTCAGCAGATGAATGGATAACACAATGAGGTAGATACAGATAATGGAATATTATTCAGCCTTTAAAAAAAGAAGGAAATTCTGAACAGGCTACAACATGAATGAACCGTGAAGACATTATGCTAACTGAAATAAGCCAGTCACCAAAGGACAAATACTGTAAGATTTCACTTATAAGAAGCACCTAGAAGAGTCAAATTCTTAGAGGCAGAAGAATTGCCAGGGACAGAGTGGGGAAGCCAGAAGTGGGAGTTATTGTTATGAAACAATATTATGGAGTTTCCATTTTATAAGTTGAAGAGTTCTGTGGATGGATGATGGTGATGTTGCACAATGTGAGTGTACTTAATGCCAATGAACTGTACACTTAAAAGTGGTTAAGTTGATAAATTTTAGGTTATGTGTATTTTACCATAATTCAGATTTAAAAATAAACCATCTCAGTGGCAGCCTCTGAGTGCCTGCTTCCCCTCCCCCTCCAGAACAGACCAAGCCTCCTTATTTACTCCCACTGTACCTAATACCTCCAGGAAAGTACATGCCACACTGTAGGGGTTCTGGCATTTGTTTATTGTAATTCACAAATTTATTGTGAATTAAATGGAGACTGGGCTCCCTGAGGGTGAAAAACCACTTAATTCGGTGCCCTCTGCACATAAACAAGTGGGGTGAGCATTCAGGAAGGCTTTGACCCACAAATGGATGGGGAATGAAGGTCAAAGAAAGGGTAAGTGGATGTGCAGGTGGGTGGATGCATGGACAGATGGATGAATTAACAGATGTGTGGGTAGAAGGACAGCCGCCCCCAGAGTGTGACAGGGCCCCTGCAGTATCCTGGGCACTTTGCAGTGGAGTGGGAGCCTGTGCCAAGAGGCTGTGCCCGCTGACCTGGTGCAGTGGGGTGGACAGCCTGGCACAGTTTCCAAACCTGGACGTGAGTTTTGAGTGTGAGTCCTAGGCCAGGGATACCCCACACTCCCTCTGGCAACTGTCACAGTAAAACTGAATGAGTCCGGAGACCTGCATTCTTCTCCCAGCTCTGCATTTGCTCTGTGACCTTGGACAAACGGCTCACTCTCCCTGGGCCTCTATGTCCCAATCTATAAAGTGGGAAAGGGACAAGATGCCAAGGTTTTGCCTGGTTCTACATCTCATCTTTTTCTTTTTTCTTTAATCAGTTTTTTAAAGTTAGTGATGAAATATTTTCAATATTTCAAAAGGTACAAAAAAATACTACGACAGACATCCATGTACTTGCCCACACAGATTTAACAAATGTTAACATTTTGCCATATTTGCTCCAGATTTCTTTTTACAAATTAAAAAAAACCCTGATACATCGAAAGTCCTTCCATTCCTCCCCTGTTTAAATAACTACTACTCTCAAGTTAATACAGATCCTTCTCGTCTGCCTATATATACTCTTACTATGTAGCTATATATCAATATGTACAATAGGATATTAATAATTAGATAAATACTACATAACATAAGCTACATATAAATAATATATATCTTAACAATGTTTTCATAAATAGTATCATACTGTGTAAATCCTTTGAAACTTGTTTTGCTCATTATTATGTTTTTCAGATTCCTCTGTGTTGATACATGTAGATCTGATTAATTCTTTTTTTTTTTTTTTTTTTTGGTTCTTTTTGTTGTTGTCATTGAAGTATAGTCAGTTTACAATGTTGTGTCAATTTCTGGTGTATAGCATAATAGTTCAGTCATACATATACACACATTTATTCGCTTTCATATTCTTTTTCATTATAGGATACCACAAGACATTGAATATAGTTCCCTGCTCTATACAATATAAACTTATTGTTTATCTTGATTAATTCTTGTTAAATGCTGTTCATATAGTTTTCCATTGTGTAACTAAATGTTCCTTTATTCATCCATTCTCTTTCTGATATACTGTTCCTCGTTTCCTTTTTTGTTATCAGACACAGCACTGCATGAGGATTCCTGCACGTGTCCCTCCTGCAAACACGGGGGGCTTTTTACTGAGCATATAGTCACTGTATCACAGTGCACGGGTATCTTCAGCTTTTACTAGATGGTGGAAAATTCCTCTCCAAAGTTTCCCTGAAAACCTTGGGGCCATATTGTTTCAAATTTCAGAGTGCTTCTGGCTTTAAAATGTAATATGCTGAATGATTCCATTTCTTCTTGAAAAGACCAAACTACAGTGGATGGGAAACAGATCACTGGTTGTCAGGGTTAGAAGGGGTGGTGGGGAGGGGGTGATTATAAAGGAAAAGAAGAAGGGAGTGTTTGGGTTTGTTCTGTATCCTGATTGTGCAGTTACACAAATCTATATATGTGTTAAAATTCTTAGATCTACACAAAAGGGAAAGAAGAATCCATTTCACTGTATGACGACTTAAAAAATAAAAATGTTTAAATGTAATATGGTAGATATACTGCATCTTACCTAAAACCCCCAGTGGGGTTTACAGTGGCACCCCATAATCAAACAGGAATATTTTGTCAACAAAATATATGAACAATCACACTAAATGGGATAAGTTAAGGCTATAAATAGGCAGTGTGCTCAGGGGTCTTGTGGACCTGTCTCTTGGTTCAGCAGTGTTTGGACGGAACAGACCCAGGGATGCCCCTTGCTCCAGCCTCCAACCGCCGTTCAGCTTTTTTCCAGTCACAACCTTCAGAACCAGCCACTCTGCTACCCCTGGCCTCCAGGGCCAGCCAACACCATTTTTTGAGCTTAGCTCCTTATTAGTGATCAACCGTGAGCCCCGAGATTCATCAGTATTATTCCACCAAGGTGGAGATTGCCCTCACCCACCTGGTCACCGTACACCTGCAAGCCTCTAACACCTACCTCTCTCTGGGCTTCTATGTCCACTGCGGGGACTATGTGGCTCTGGAGGGTGTGGGTCACTTTTTCCACAAATTGGCCGAGGAGAAGCACGAAGACACCCAGCATCTCTTGAAAATGCAAAATCAGCCCTCTTCCTGGACGTGCAGAAGCTATCTCCAGATGAGTGGAGTGAAATCCAGGACGCTATGGAGGCTGCCTTGCTCCTGGAAAAGAACCAGAACCAGGTCCCTTTGGATCTGCGAGTCCTGGACTCTGCCCTTGTAGACCACCCCCACTGCTGCGACTTCCTGGAAAGCCACTCCTGGATGAGGAGGTGAAAGTCATCAAGAAGATGGGCGACCACCTGACTAACCTCCACAGGCTGGCTGGTCCCCAGGCTGGGCCAGGCCAGTATCTCTTCTAAAGGCTCACCCTCCAACATGACTAGGAGTTTCTGAGACCCAGCGGCCTTTGAGAAGCCCCTCTGGCATCAGGGCTTCTGCCTGAAGCCTCTCTGCAGCCACTGGGCAGCTTTTTAACCACCCTGGAGCCCGCTCCCAAGCCTTGGACCAAATGGAAACAATAAAGCTTGTTGCAGCAAAAAAAAAAAACAAAAACAAAACAAACAAACAAACAAAAGACTATAAATAACCTCAAATTAGTTCACATCAGGTTTTTTTTTTTAATATTGTGGTGAAATACACCTAACATAATATTTGTCATTGTAATCATTTTTAAGCCTACATTCAGTGGTGTGGAATATATTCACATTTTTGTACAACCATCACCATCATCCACCCACAGAACTATTTTTTTCATCTTGTAAAACTGAAATTCTGTACCCATTAAATAATAACTCCCCATTCTGCCCTCCTCCCAGCCCCTGGCAAACGCCATTATAATTTCTGTCTTTATGATTTTGACTGCCCTAATATACCTCATATAAGTGGAATCATGTAGTATCTTTTTGACTGGCTTAGTTCATGTAGCATAATGTCTTCAAGTTTCATCTATGTTGCAGTGTACTGCAGGATTTCCTTCTTTCTAAAGGCTGAATAATATTCCATTTTATGGCTATACCACATTTTGCTTAACCACTCATCTGTCCATGGATATTTGGCTTGCTTACATGTTTTAGCTATTGTGAATAATTCTCCTATGAACTTGAGGTACAAATATCTCTTCAAGACCCTGCTTTCAGTTCCAAATCAGGCTTTGTCATGAAGTGAGTTTAAACCAAATTTGTTGAAGGTGAGGTGGGAACTTTTGGTTTTCAGAGTTATTTTGATTTTGGAATTGTGGATAAGGATGGTAGACTTGTACAAATTTATATTCCCACTAGAAATGTATGAGTTCTCATTTCCCCTTATCTTCACTAACATGGTGTTATCATGCTTTTTAATTTTTGCCAATCTGATGGGCATGAAATGGGGTCTCATTATTTTTATCTGAATTCCCATGATTACTAGTGAGGTCGAGCATTTTTCATTTGTTTATAGCTATTCTGGTTTCCTCTTCTGTGAATTTCATGTTTCTCTTAAATTCTTCTTCTTTTACTAATTTATAGGAATTCTTTATGTATTCTGGCTGCAAACAAGTTGCAAAGAATTGGAATATCTTGCCTTTTCATTGTTATAGCACCTTTTGTCATAAAGAAGTTTAAAATCCTATGATCATTGAATGTATCAATATTCTCCATTATGATGTGAACACTTTTAGTCTTATTTAAGAAACTCTTCACCACTTCAAGTTCATGAATATATTCTTTTGTAGATTTTTTTTAAGTTTTAAAGTTTGGCTTCTTATATTTCATTTTAAAAAATATATGGAATCTATCTCTGCATATGGTGTGAGGAAGGGATCTAAAATTTTATATTCTGCATACATTAGCCAGTCCTCTGCTATAATGATCATTTGGTCTCTTCTTCTCCCACTGATTTATAGTAATGCCAACCCTGTCATCGTCCTCATCAATATGTGATCCATCTCTGGGTCCTCTATTCAGTCCCGAGGTCTCCTTGTCTATCTTTGCTAATAGTAAATCTTTAAATCTGGTAGGACAAACCCCTCCCTCCTTATTCTTCTTCAATAGGGTCTTAATTGTTCTTGGCCCTTTACTTTGTAATATACATTAAAGGGAAACTCCTCTGTTTTCATAGGAAGAAAAAAAAACAGTTCTAAGAAACGATTCTAAGAAACTTGATTGCCTGGTTTCTTAGCCTACAGCAAGTTAAAAGCTTCAACTTAGAAGAGGAGATGCAGAGAGGAAAGTATGTTGATAACTAAGTCTGACAAAGACAGAAAAGTCCAAATAACTCTCAGAAATGTATATGGGAATATAAGAGAGTAGCAGAGCGGAGCCACTCACTCCCAGAATCTTGGAGGCGTGACTATGCATTTTAGAAACAGAAGGCAGCTGGGCTTCACCTAGTCATTTAGGAACCACCTTCACCCTGTGGCTTCCAGGATGCCCTAGCTGTGGCCGGGCTGCAGTCCCTTCCAGTTGGAGAGAGCATGACCCTATGGTCCCGTCCTGCTGCACAGGACTGGGAGACACAGACCTTTGCTGGGGCACCAGGTCACAGAGGGCCTGTAGGCCACTGTAGAACTTGGCTTATACTCTGAGACAGGGAGCCTTTAGAGGGTCTTGATACCAGCAGTGACTTGGCCTGATTTGTAAAAGATCCCTTCGTCTGCCGTGATGAGAATGCTTGGGGGAAGGGTAGTAAGGGAGGAGAGCAAAAGCAGGAAACTCTGTTTGGATGACCTGCTTTCCTGGCTCCCTCCTGCCCTCAGGCAGAGCTGACCTCTTCCTCCTTTGTTCCCTGTGCTTCCATGACATCTCATAGTTTAAGCGCTTGTTGTTTGCTTGTCTGTCTTCATCCAGGTTGATGTATCCACAACACCTGGCTCAGAACAAGAGCTTGGCAACAGATGGGGCAAGCATGTTAAATTCAACTGACATAACAGGTAGAACCTGGTATGTTGGTTTAGGGTTCTTCGACTACAAGCAACAGAAACCAACTCTGTCTTAAGGAAAAGAAAACTTGTGAGATCCTCAGAACCCACAGGAAGGCTGGAGAACTAGACTTGGAAGAAGCATGGGAAACAGAAGTTCCTTACCCATTAGGTTATGCTGCTGGGATGCACATGCCAACTATCCCTCCCAACATTGTTTCTGAGTCCCAGGAAAGGGTCTCACTGGAAGGACTTGGGTCATGTCTCCAGGCTTTGGTTACACTTGGGCAGAGAGAGGAAGAATTGCAGCTGAGAAAACCTCCAGACACCCTGTTGGTTTCCATGAGGGGAGGGCAAGGTTCCCTGATTCATTGTCTCAGCAAAGCTATGCTCGTGGGGGGCAGGTCATGGGAAAGGAAACCAGCGAGCTGTTAGGGGAAATGAATGCGGAGTGGCAAAAAGCCAGCAAGCATCCACTACAATTTCCCAGGGCTAGAAAAGCACAGAGGCAAGAATCGTGACCTGTGACCTATGACCTACGACCTGTGGGCTGTGAAGGAGATGCATCTTCCTCACCTTTGCATCCCTGGTGCTTAGCTCAGCACCTCGTACTTAGTAGGTACTGACCTAATGTTTATCTGGTGAGTGAACAGATGATATGACCAGTTACAGAAGCCCAAAGGCTATTAGTGTTTCTTAAAACACCAATTTTATGAATAAAAGGGGATGAGATAGCAGCAGCCTCGATAAAGAGATCTGCCAAAAAGGAAAAAAAAAAATCTGTCTCAAGGGACAAATTGTAGCCCTGTTCCTTCTGGCCCTTCCCATGGGCCCCGTCAATCTAGCTCTGAGCAGGATTAACATTCATTTAAAGCAATTGGCCCCATGCAGTCCTGGCTGATTGTGTTGGATGCTGTGGAGAAACTGGGCAGCAGGGGGTGGACCAGCCTCCAAATCCTCTCAGAAGCTCATGGATCTGGCCTTGATATGGTGTCCAGGCATGGGGTCCAGCAGCCTCAAAGGAAGAGCCAAGCGGGAAGTTTTGATTCTGGGGGCCACTAAGTTGATGTCTTCCAAGGAAATCCACCAAGAAGTGACCCCATCCAGGTCTGGGGGGTTGGCTGCAGAGCCAGCCTGGGGGCCCACACAGACCAGAGGGCTCCTGGACCTGGGACATTGCAGAAGTGCCCCAGGTGCCCCTCAGGAGTGAGGGGGAGGAGGAGGCTGCATATGGAGCCCTCAGCCCAGGTGACTTCAACCAGAGCAGAAACACTTTCAGATTCCCGGGGAAGTTCTGTTTGAATAGAGTCTGTTTGTGTAGCAACGACAACAAAGTTTGGGACTGAGTTCACCGAACCCTTGCACCCCTTTTCATGAAGTGGTTTGTGTATGCACGTGGGAAGGACACATTAGGTACGTGACCTCATTAAGCCCTAGTTTCCTCCTCCATAAAATGATAACAGAAGACATGGTGAGATTGCATGGGATACATCCGTTCCGGGCTGGATGTGAGTTTGACAACCTCACTGATGTTCTGTCTTCTCCCTGTATATTCCTGTTTCCTTTCCCACATTCAGGCAGTTTTGCAGGTTGTAGTATAGCAGAGAGGAAGAAGCAGGGCAGCAGAAATAACAAAAACATCTTCTTTAAGAACCTAAATCTTAGGTGAACCGAGCTGGTTTGTAGAGGCGATAAAAGGGGGAAAGAGGATTCACGCAAATGTTCTGGACACCTTGGCCAGAAGCAGTGTGGAGAGGGGTCCCCCGCAACCCAGTGCAGAACCAGGAGCCCCTGGCCTGGAGAAGAATGACAGAGCGGGAGCCTGAAGGGAGTGGTCTGGGGATGCCTTTGGGCTCTGACTGTGACTGTGACTGTGAAGAAGTCACAGGAAATCGTCGGACCTGAAGGATGGGGACCTGCGGATGCACAAGGACAGCCTAAGTGACACAGGGATTGTTTCACCAAAACGCCACCCTACCGCGCATTACTGCAAGACCTTAGATCTAGGTCATAACTCCTGGAAGAAGTTCCCCATCAGCCTGATGGATAAGGGACTCAGAAATGAGGCCGGGTTACAGAAAACAAAGAAAGTTCTGTCTCGCCCTCCTGAGGCGCCTGGGCGTGGAGAGAAGACTCAACCCTCCGCTGCCCAGGGCCCAGAAGACAGGCCGCGCATGCTCCCTCCATCCCTCCTGCTGCCCTCCGCCGCGCATGCTCCGCAGTCCCCGGGCCGCTCTCTTCCGAGCCACTGCGCTTAGTGCTGCCCCCTCCCCAGGCCCCATCTGTTCTGCGGTTACTGCCCAGCTTCGGCTTCCTCTGGAGGGTGGAGCCACGTTTTCTGACCTGTATAAAACATTGTGGGCTGTTTACTTCTTCCTCTGGGTTACTAAGATTCTTACAGGAGCTGAGGAGAGGGCAGTGAGAAAGGGGGCTGGCTGATCCTTCGAGGCTCCCCGTGCCCCTCAACCCAGCCCTACACAGGGAGACACGGCCAGATCCCAAGACTTGGCAAGGCCGCCAGGGACATTTGCAAAGTGACAAAAAGGGAGGAGAGGCCTCAAAGGAAAACAACTTTCACACATCAAAATGCCTGGAAACGTTTTCTAGGCTCATTTTTCTTATCTGGGGTGATTTTCAAGGCCAACAGCGCCTGGGGCCTAAGGCTCCAGGAGGTGATGACTCAAGTGGCCCAGGAGATAATGCAGATGCTTCCTCTCTGCAGCCAGCGTGTGTGTCCATCCCAGGACAGGACGCTCCCTAGATCTTTAGAGCCAGTAGGGCATTTAGCCATCCCCTAAATCCAACCACCTATTTTCGGTAATGTGGAAACAAAGGCCTTAGGGACACGACTCTCCTGAGGTCACACCATTCCACAGATAAAGGATAAAGTGGCTTGGGGCCCTGAACTGGTCTCACCTGCACCCGGGCACCGTCTCCTTCTGCTTGTTGTGGGTCTCACTATGCCACAGCCACCGGATGAAGATGGGGCCATTGGCATGCCCGGCGCTGGTCCTCACCTGGGGCCAACCCCGTGCTTTGTAGTTTACATAAATGATGTCGTCCTATGTACCCCTCACAGTCATCTTCCAAAAGAGGCATTTTCATCCACATTTCAAATGAGGAAACTGAAGCAGGTGTGTTTTATTTCCCGCAGCCTGTGCTCATTCTATTTATATACTCATGATTGACACTTGGAGCACATGCTACATGCCAGGCACTTTCTAGACACCACATATGTCATCTTGTCCTCATCGTGGCAAGTACTATGACTATCCCTATGTTACAAATGAGGTCCCTAAGGCCCAGGGTGTAAGTGAGTTGCTCAGGGTAAGAAACAACCAACCAACCAAAGGGAGGACTCAGAAATCCAACATGCAGGGAGGAAGGAGAAGGGAGGAAAGCCACTGAAGTCTGCATTCATAAGCAAGTGACCACTGTGGGCAAATGGGGTTACCTACTGCACAGAACACATGTCAGGATTCAGCAGAGGGGTGAGGAGATGCTCCTCGTTGGTTAAGGATCACACCTCGGGTACTGGACACCCCTAGGTACTTCTGAGCTGCCCCTGTGTGGGCTTCATATCCAAGGAATGTCCTGAAGCAGAGATACAAGAAGCTATTACCTGCAGGTGACTCCTGGTGGGCCAGGAACAGCATCTGCTACCGTGAATTAGGTCCAATACATCAGTGCTCAACAAATGCTCATTCTCTTCTCTACTGTCTATGGGGACTCTTGTTTTGTTTGTTTGTTTGTTTTTTGGTTAACAAGACGTTCCTGGAAATCAATAAAATCAATTTCATTAAGTGTATGTCAAAATCTGATTTGCTTTTATAACACCATGAAATGTTCATATTAAAAAATTCACCGGTTACAAAACTTGTTTTGTCAGATCATTACTACCCAATCATGACTTCCTAAGAATCAGTCTCTATGACTGTTCATAGCAGCACTATTCACAACAGCCAAAAGGTGGAAACAACCCAAAGGTCCATCAATGGAGGAATCGATAACCAAGTTGTGGTCCATTCCTTTTTATTCAGTAATAAAAAGGAATGAAGTACTGATATATGCTACACACAGATGAACCTCAAAAACATTATGCTAAGAGAAGGAAACCAAACAGAAAGGTCACATCATGTACGATTCCATTTACATAAAATATCCAGAATAGTTAAATCCACTGAGACAGAAAGCTGATTCATGGTTGCCAGGCTGTGGGTAGAGAGGAATGGACAATGACCGCTTAATGGATACAGGGTCTCCTTCGGGGACGATGAAAATGTTTTGAAACTAAATAAAGGTGATGGTTGCATAACACTGTGAATATGCTAAATGCCAATGAATTGTTCACTTAAATGACTAATTTAATGTTATGTGAATTTCACTTCAATTAAAAAAAAAAAAAAAGAGGTGGCCGCCTTACCTGCCGGGAGCTTAGTCCTCCCACCACTGCCGCTCTCCCTCTCCCCTGTTCCTGTCGGTCTCCTCTCCATAGTTAAAGGCTACTTCCTCCTGCCTTAGCCACCTCGACATGGAAACTCTCTGCATACTCGCTCTTTCTCCCTCTGCCTGAACTATGCCTGACTCCCTTACTGGGGTCGGGTAGCCGACATGACGCGACAGAAAGAAGCTTTTGGCGACCCCATCCCGGACAACCGGGTCGCACTTCCGCCTCCCGGGCTCCGGAAGGTAGCGCGCATGCGCTCCCTGAGACTCCGGCGTTGTTGACTTCCCCTCCCACTGTGCCCTGCGAGCCGAAGCGAATCATGGATCACGCTTACACTGAGTTACGAGGCAGTAATAGTTCTGGATCAGTGGATGGTCTTGATGTTCGAAGATGAATTCCTATAAAACTCATCTCCAAACAAGGAAACAAAGCCAAAGCTTCACCTCGAACTCCAAGGACTATAAACAGAATGCCAGCAAAGGGTCCACCTGGTGATGAAGAAGGATTTGATTATAATGAAGAAGAACGGTATGATTGTAAAGGGGGTGAAGTATTTGGAAATCAGCGACTTCCCGGACACTTTTTTGGGGGGACTTTCAAATAAACATTTTAGGTGAGAGGATGATACACCAGTTCATTTCTGTGACAAATGTGGATTGTCTATTAAAATCTATGGGCAAATAATTCCATGCAAACTTGTGTGTTTGCTATGACTGTGCTATTTTACATGGAAAAAAAGGGAGATAAGATGTGTCCAGGCTGTAGTGATCCCATACAACGAACTGAGCAGTGAGAGAACACGATTCTCTCTTCTTGTGTAGCATTGTGCAAGGGTGCAAGAGAAAGTATTTGTCTCAGAGAGACTTACAGGCTCATATCAACCACTGCCATATGAGAGCTGGAAAACCTGTTCCCTGTGCTTCACTAGAGAATGTTCATCATCCTATTGCCCCACCACCAGCTGAAATCCAGGATCGGTTTATACTGCCACCAGACAAGCCACATTCCACCAAAACAGCACATCATGATGCCACCACCTCCTTTGTAAAACATGCCACTCGAGCACTATAATCAGCCACACGAGGATATATGTGCTTCTCTAGCAGAATTGGCCATGGCTCCACCTCCACCTCCTTCAGTCAGTCAGGAAACCTTTGGTATTTCAACAAGAAAACACAGAAATTTAATAACTGTCCCTATTCAGGATGACTAAGATTCACCACCTCCTACCCCAGCACCTGCTCACCATCATCCTGATTATCAGGGTCAACCAGTGGTATCTCACCCTCACCGTATTATGCCTTCATGGCAAAGTTATGCACCCCCCGCCCCCGCACCTCCTCTACCATCAATAAACCATCCCATACCACATCCTCCCCAGGCTGCAGGTATTCCTCACTTGGTTTGTAACCAAGCTCCACCTCCACCAATGACCCCTGCTCTACCACTAAAAACCCCTCTCCCTGGACATATTATTGCCCAGATGCCACCTTATATGAATCATCCTTCTCCTGGACCTCCCCCATCTCAACATGGTGGTCCACCCATAACTGTACCCACTCCTCACCAGTATAATCCAACTCTCTACCCCAGTTCACTGAAGATTAAGGAACTATGAGACCTCCATTTACACAACCAGTGGGAATGAGCTCTGGTATATGGCCTGCACCAAGAGGGCCACCTCTTCCTCCATGAATGCAGGGTCTGCATTATCAAAGCCCACTTTCTGGACCACATCATCCAGATCAGACAAGATACAGACTGTATTACCAATGACAGTTGTATTTTGAACTGAAGATATGATGAGGAAACAAAACTTGTATATAGTCAATCTTTTAATTAAGCTTTGATTGTTTGGGGAAGGAAAAGTACCTGTTCCTGAGGTGGCTGTAAAACACTTAGGGTCTTGTCTCCTAAAATGATTTTAAATCTTGACTTTAGGATTGATTTCAAGTACTGTGCTATAGTGCAGATAAGTAGTTCAGTTGAGCTCAGCTGTATTTTAACACCTTTGTTCCCCTAGTGTGGTAAATTGACCCAGAGGATCGTTTACAAAACATTTGAAAAAAAAAGTTTTTCATGGTTCCACTTTCAAAATTACTGCTTCTGTTAAACCTAATGTTTAGTTTTTCTTGTGATACATTTTGTAACCTGTGTAAAAGGATTAAATTTCAATATGGCTATAAAAATGCTATTTTTACGTGAATTTAAGTGCAGCAACACACTGTTTTTTAAACCATATGTTTTACCACCAGTCTCCCACAGTTACAATAAAATCCTAAAAGTAAAAAACAAATCATGGTGAAAAAAAAAATCATGGTCACATTATCCATCAGGAGTAGAGAGAAGTGATAAAGGCAAGTCTCAGATGCAATGCACAGGAAATAGGTCAGCTACCACCCTGACCCAGGTAGTCCTGCCAAAAGGGGTTCCCCAGCACCAAAGAACTGCAAATTAATTGAGAACAATGAAGTGTGAAGGAAAAGCCGGGCTGGGCTAACAAGATAACTCACAAATCTAAGTATCGGAATACTGATCTGAGTTCTGCTGGACTAACTTGTAAATCTAAGTTAATTAGTGTTGGTTTGCTGTTCATGTTTTTTTGCTAGCCAGCTGGATTTTCAAAGAGATATATCTGGCTTTGGAATGTTGGTTTGCTGCCTCCCTGCCTCCACTTTTGTGATAATGATGCTGCTAAAGCTGTTCCATGCGTATTGGCCGAATACCCCAAGCTTGTACTTAACCCTATAAAACCTCATGCACACATCTTGGAGGTGCTCAGAACTTCAGAGCAGAAGCCTCTCTGAGCCCGCCGGCGTAATACACCTGAGTACTCTAACCCTCCGAGTGGTGCTTGTTTCTTGGCTGGCCTGTCGTTTCTGTAACAGAAGTATTTTTTGTCTTTCAAATTGGAACCTGTTTTTACAAATAATACTCAACCCTGGTATGAGTATACTGAAAAGGCATTCTCATATTCTTCTGGTGGAATATAAATTAGTCTAGCCATTCTGGAGGAAGGTTTGGCATTTTGTACTACAAGAATTTAAAATGTTCATGTCCTTCTAAATGAAATATTTCCCATCCAGTTTTCATGTGCAGATGTTTCACTCAAGACTGCATTTTTAGCTGGACCTTAAAGAATGTGAATTGAAAATATGTCCTAAATCCATGATTGGTGGCCTAATACATTATTTTTAAAAAGAAGAAGAAGTTTATGCTCTTTGACACAGTGTATAAGGTCGGGGTCCTGGTCAGAAATAGGCCCAAGCATTTAGTCCCTAATCCAGGTGGTATTTCAAACCAGTAAGGAAATACTCTACTAAAGGAGAAAGGCTGAATGATAGTATTTGGGAAATTCGCTAACTACTTGGAAAAAAGAAAAAATTAGCTTAGATCTTTACATCACACCTTATATCAAAAATAATTCCAGGATTTAAAATCTAACGGAGGAGGAGGAGAAGGAAAAAGAGGATGGTGGGGTGGGGAAGAAAAGAAAAAAAATAGAGATCTAGAAGAAAATTGGGGAAATCTTTGATTCTAGGATGGAAACAGTTCTATACGCAGAAAGCAAAGGGGGAACGACTAAAGCAAAACATCAAAAGGTCAGACCACACGAAAAACGTAAAATGTATGTATCCAAAATCACCAAAACCAAAATCGAGGTAAATTCGAAGCTTAGAAAAATATTTGCAGCACATATGACGGACTGGATGTGTTCCAGAGCTTCTAAACATCAATACGGGGAAAATAAGGGAAAAGAGAAAAACGGACAAGCGATATGAATAGGCCCCTCACAAAAGGGGAAGAGCAGATGTTCGCCTCTATTTTTAAAACGCAGCAGACACGTGGTCTCGGGGATGCGGAAAGCAGGAACCCGAGCCAGGCTTCCACCAGAAAAGGCGTGCCCCTCTTCGCAGCCGTGGAGCAGTGAGAGGCCTCCCCAGGACCGCGGTCCCGGTGCCCGAATTTGCCCTTCTCCTGGGCGGGTTGGACGAACAATCCCATCCTTTGTTGAGGCTTCACCCAAGGAGGCCGACCACGCACGCCCTCTGGGAGGTGGCGATCCATAGACAAGGCCTCTGGGGCGCCGCGGCCACCGGGGGGCGGTGCTGCCCAAGAGACCCGCCAGCCTCGGGCCAGCGCGGGGACCACAAAGGCCCCTTTCTCCTCCTCCCGGAGATGAGTCACAGCAGTCAGAGCCAAGGCCAAAGTCAGAGACGCCGCTGGCGATCCCCGGCGACGGCTGAGAACGGGAGCGGGGCCGCAGGGCGGCGCCTGGGAGTCACCCTGGACGCCTGCTTGGGCCGCATCTGCGGCTCCTCCGGCTGGGCCGGCTCGTGGGGAGACCGGATCAGGCCAGTGGCCTGTTTTGCAGCAGTGGCCCGTGGCAGGATGCGAGTGCGAAGGGCATCTGGATTTCTTTCCTGGCTCACTCACGTGACAGGTATCTGAGGAGTCACTGAGTGCCAGGCGGTCAGGACACGTCTGACAGGCAGTGTCTAGGAACCTCTAAAGCCCTGACCACAGGAGTTCAGAATGTGTGAGCTCAGGTCCCTGGTGGCTGGGCTTGCCTGGGCAGCCCTGAGAACCACTGGTCTCCCTGGGGCATCTCAAGTTCAGCTGCCCAACTTGGGACACCTCATCCTAGCACTGGATTGCCCTGGGATCCAACTCTCTGACCCCTCCCCCAGCCATCCCCACCCACATCCCACATCCTACTCACTGCGGCCTGGGGCCTGTACTGGTATCCCGGGTCGCAGAGGCCACCAGCCTCCCATGCCCATTCAAGCCCATCCAGTCTTCTCTCAGCTTCTGAATTGGTCCTGGGATGTCTGTGGACTGCATTTCTTTGTCTCTCCAAAATTCTCACTTTTTGCTGATAAAGAGGACACTTTTGTCACCTGGTCCAAAGGTGTGAGTGGCACGGTCTCAGAGAAGCTAGAAGCAGCCTGTACAGCCCAGGTTTGTTGGGCTGGAGGTGGCCGGAGAGACCCAGGAAGACGGGACTCCAGAGAAGGAGGGAGCAGCGTCAGGGAAGGAAGCAGTGGGCCTGAGTGACATGAAGATGTCAGGAGCCAGTAGGGAGGTCAGTGAGAGGGTCGGATGGAGGAGGGGCTGAGTTCAAAAGAAACTAGCTCTCCTCTCCTAGTCTCTTTCCTTCCTCTCCCCCTCCCCCACCTCCAGGCCGGCTCTGACTCTGAACCCACATCGGGGTGGCCACGGAGCCAGGCTGCTGCAAGGCCTCTCTTTGCTGTTTTGCTAACATGGTGTCACCTTATCCACCTCCCATCCCACTTCCCAGAGGCCCCAGAGCATCAGAGGTGGCTCTGCCTGTGTTGTATTGGTGGACACACTGAAGCTCAGAAGGGCTAACTTCCGAGAAACACAGCAGAGTGGCAGAGGGACAACTCACAAGTCCCCACCAAAGAGCATGTGGCCAGAATAAAGAGGGAAGCAGGTGCCCTTCCTGGGATAACTTGGTTACAGATTTGAGAGCATCAATTTGTCTTTAGGATTTTTTTTTAACTGAAGTACAGTCATTTTACAATGTGGTGTGAATTTCTGGTGTACAGCATAATGTTTCAGTCATACATGCACATACATATATTCCTTTTCATATTCTTTTTCATTATAGGTTACCAAGATATTGAATATAGTTCCCTGTGCTATACAAAAGAAACTTGTTGTGTGTCTTTAGCATTTGTTTAATTTTTTAAAATATTTGTGTAAAAGGTCCAAACAAGATTGAAATGAACAAAATAGAATTGGAACTGAAAGTTCAGTTCTCTCCCCACTCTCACTGTTAACAGCTCAGTATAAATCCTTCCAAGGTTTTTCAACTATACTGTTAGCATTCTATTCTAGAACTTGCTCTATTCTCTTCCTTCAGTTGTATTTCCTTGTGAAGGCCCCTAACACCCACATATGGTTAACCCGGTCCTTTCAGATGGACAGTTAGGGAGTTTCCTGGTTTTACCTTTACAGTACACATCCAGCGTTCACTGTGGGAACATCCCTGGGGAATAATTTTTTTCTCAAAGTGGAACTGTGACAGCAAAGGAAATGCACTCTTCTGCTACTCCCTTTAAAGGCTTGTGATGGCAAAGGGCTGACAGGTGCAGGGCGGGCTTCAGCGGCCAATGCATGGAGCAGTTCCAGATGTCAGCCTCCCATTATCCCTGCCTCGCCCCCTGCTTCCCCGCCCCCCTGGCCTGCCCCTCACCTCCCCCAGCCAGAAAGCAGCCCGGTCTAAAGCTTCTGCCTTTGTGCCCAGCCCCTGGGGTCCTGCTGGCTCATCTGACCCCCAAAACATTCCTTATTTGCCATCAAACACCTCCACCACCCTCTGGCCATCAGAACTGACACTTGTCCCACCCTGGGGGACCACCAGGGAGCCAGGGACTCACAAAGCCTCTCTTTGGCAGCCTCACAGCCCTGCTGACTGGCTTTGGAAACATACTTCCCTTTACCTCCTTTTATAGGCAGAGACAAAGGTAGAGAAACAGTTTGCCTCCAAATGCACATCAGGCCATCTCCACTGCCACAGGGCTCAGCTGGGAGTGTGTCTGCTGATGCTCTAAATGCAGGGTGCCAAGTCCACTCGACTGGTTTCCAGTGAGTGGTAGGGGTCAGTCAAGCCCCTTAGCTCTGGGCCAGGCACAGGGTGGGGGGGTGAGAAGAGAAATAGAGGACAGGAACTGGGTCCTCTTTCTCCTCAGCACCGTGCACACAGGGCTTCTTACAGTTGAAACCCTGTCACAGCCCAAGCTGGCTTTAAAGAGCTTGTCTTCCTCCTGCCCATCCCCTCCCAACAAAAATGAGTACGGGTGATTCTTCTTCCTCAGAATGACTGCACCACGAGCATTAGTAACCAGCATCTTCTATCTGTGGGGGGAGTGTTCAGACCAGTTCACAGAGCATCCTCACAGAACCTTCTGTGGTCCCTTGAGCCACGCACTATGTGTCCCTGTCTACCCTCAGAAACTAAACGGAAAACTGTCCCTGCCCTTTGGTCCAGCCTCATGGTCTGCTCTTGAAGACAGAAGCATAAACAATCACAATACAATGAGACAGATGCCAGAAGAGGTGTGGGTACAAAGAGGGAGGTTGGTGACACTAAATGATGACGGGGAACATTTACCGTCAGTGAAATGTTTTGGGGGGAATGGGACGTTTGTCCATCCACCTTCTTTCCTTTTTCACTTGCACATTTTTATTCGAGATTGTATGTTCTCTACCTGTACCTCTGGCTTTTGAAATTCCATTGCCTCAAGGAAACACTTTTCTAATAGACAAAGGAGAGATAGTAGCTTTCACAGTCGAAGCACAAAAACTCCATGACCCTAGCTGACCTGACAAGCCTGCCTGGGTCCTCTGTCCTCTCCACAGCCTAATATTTCATCCATGTTTCGCCAGATTTTCCCTTCACTCAAGACCTGGGTTGGGGATGTAAAACACAAGAAGGAGGCAGCTGCCTGTTGAGCAAGCTGGGTACCAAATGTTCCTTTGATAAGATCATACCCAGAGCTGGGGAGGCTGCAGTGAAGTCATCACACCCACACACACGCTGCTGCTGCAATTAAATGGACTCGACACTTTTGCAAAGCAAGCTGGCAGCATGCAAAGAGAGGCAAAGTAAAACTTTTGATCCATCAGTCCATCTTTGGGGTTATCAAAGCTTTGCTTCTCCGGGAGCTATTTTAACAGGAGAAAAGAGGGAGTAACCTTAAATGTCCCATTAGACTGAAAGCTCCCTCGATACAGGGACTTCTTCCCATGCTGAAGCTCACAGCTGGTCCTCCGAAGTCGTCAAAGGGCCAGCGGCACAGCAGTTAGAGGTGCAGCTCCGAGAGCCTGCCTGCCCAAGTCCCAGCTCTGCCATGTACTAGCTGTGCTGCCTCGAGAAAGTTGTGACCCTCTCCATGCCTCAGTTTCCTCTTCTGTAAAATAACGATGATGATGAGAGTTGGACCATTCCCACAAGATTATTGTAAGAATTAAGAAAGGTAAAATATAGGAAGTGTAAGTGAGAGTAAATATTAGCTATTATTAGTATCACTGGATAAACCATTCTGAAATATCCTGTGGTGATAATAAACAATAACGAATTCTATGAAGCAAAGCGGAAAAAATCTTAATGATGTCATTGGCTTCCCTCTGTCCTCCTTGACCTCTCTGGTACCTTCTTCTATGGCTGTCACAAAGCTGACAAACAGAACCACTGCTGGGCTTTTGTGTTTCAGATCCCCTAAAATGCCGAGAAGCTGTTTCACACCTCTACACCTTTACAGCCCCCTTCACCCAGTCTGGTGAATGCCGACCCATCCTCCAAACTTAGCGCTGCATCTAAAGCCTTCCTTCCTCGATACAGCTTAGCTCCCCCTCTCTGAATGGTAACAGTTGGATGGAGAGAAATGAAAAGGCTACTGGCCCTGTCTGTCTTGGTCTGGACTCCAGCCAGGCACACAAATACAGACAGTCTCCAACTTATATGGTTCCGCTTAAGAGTTTTTCACTTTACAATGGGGTGAAAGCGATATGCATTTAGTAGAAACTGTACTTCGAATTTTGAATTTTGACCTTTTCCCAGGCTAGCAATACAAGGTCTGATGCTCTCCTTTGATGCTGGGCAGGGCAGCCACAGCTCCTGGTCAGCCATGTGATCAAAAAGATCAATAACTGATATGTTTACAACCATTCTGGACCCAGACAACCATTTTGTTTGTTACTTTTAGTACAGTTTTCAATAAATTACATGAGATATTTAACATTTTATTATAAAACAGGCTGTGTTCGATGATTTTGCCCAACTGTAGGCTGATGTGTTTTGAGAACATTTAAGGTGGGCTAGATTCAGCCATGATGTCAGTGGTTTAGGTGTATTAAATGCATTTTCTTTAGAATGTTTTCAATTTACAATGCATTTATCAGGAGGGTAGTGGATTGGAAGATCTGTACCATCAAAGCCTTTCTGGTCCCTTGATCTCTCTCATCCATTCTTTAGCCATTGACTGGCTGCTGTCTCTGCCCTTGGGCAGGCACCACTGCCATCTAAGGACTGAGCCTGGAGAGGTGTGCACAGCAGGAGGGGGCCAGAGTGTTCTTTGAACTGAAGACGAGCCAGTTAGGGCGGCCATGGTAAGGACAACAGCACAGTTCCCCCTCCCCTCCACCCCCCACCTCGTGCAGTCTCCCTGCATCCTCCCTGCTTTCTGGTCCCCCCATAGCCCCTCCTTTTGAAGGTCCCATTTGCTACAGGGGACTGCTGGGGCCGTGGTTCCAATAACAGGAGTGAAAGGAAACAGCCCCTCACTTTCCCAGTCTGGGCTCTGCTGACTTCACTTTGTCTTGATCGTGTTGACTGACTTCAGCAAAATTAAGGGGTTTGAACCAGATTCACGGTTTTCAACTGGGAACATACTTCTGTGTGGCCCTGGGGTGCCTGCCCTGGCAGTTTGGCTGTAGACTCTGCCGTCAATCAACTCTCTGTTTCTTCCCATGATAAACCCAGCAAATAAGGCCTTGAATAGTGATCCTGCATGTGGCCCATTATAGCCATTATGAGGTGGGACTTTTTTTGTTTTTTGTTTCCATAGCTGTTTAGTTTGGCAGGTTTGTTTTAGCCTGCTTTCTAGCCTTGGATGCTTTGAGGGCAAGAATTGGGTCTAGGTCTCCCCAGCACCAGCAGGGTCTTCTGGCATATGGCAAATGCTCAGAACACTCTGAGTGAGTGAATGCACAAAGGAAGGAAGGAATGAGTACATGGATGACAGGTGTGAGGACAGAAGGAGGCACGGGATGCCGAGGTCAGGGTAGGACAGCCACTACCTGAGAAGGGGGTTTTGTGCTCTGATCAGTCACAACCAAGGCCAGCTAAACAGCCTCCTTGACAGTCTCTGCCCACAGCCCAAGTACTAGTTCCAGCAAAACCCTGGGCCAGTGGAAGGAGGCTCCTCCCCAGGCTCCAGGGCATGCGTCTCAGGGGCAGGAAGCCAAGCTCCACTTCCCTGCCTCCAGTCCCATCCCTCCCGGATCATCTGACCATTCACATGAGGCCCAGTGTGGGGTGTGGCTGCTTTTAAGGCCTTTGGCATTTCTCTCAGGGCAAAAGAAGGAAAGAAAAAAAAAAAAAACACTTAAAACAATGGCTCAACATACTTAAAAAAAAAAATTCTCTGATTTGCCTGAGGGAAGGGGCTAACCCTAAACAACCAAGGCCCCCCCTCCCCCTGCTGTGGACAAGTGCTGTGTCAAGATAATCATAATTTTAACCTCGGGCCAGGGCCCATGCTGAATGCTTTTGGGGCTTGCTCTGATTTAATCCTGATAACCCTGGGCCTCAGGTACTATAATGATGTCTAATTTCACCAGTGAGGATGAGGAGGTTCAGAGACATTAAAGGACTTGCCCAAGGTCACACAACTAAGTAGTAGTTAAAGCAAAGATTTTAAACCAAGTATTTCCTGACTCTGAAGCTTATAACTCTATAACCAGACTGCCTTGGTCTCATCTGGGGATGTGTCCCTGTCCTCTCAGTAATTATTTAGAGCCTAGAAAACGGGCCATTGTGACCACCACTTTCCACAGAAGAGTCCCAAATGGACACCTCCCACCCATGATACCCTCCCTCCAACCCCCCTAACACGTACCTCCCCTCCTCTCTTTTTACAAAATGAGAAACCAAGTGTAGGCCCTTCCACACTGTTTCTGGGAGGGAAGAGGAACATCATGCAGTTTTTGTCATCTTTGTATTTGTCCATATAGCTTGACATTAGTTAGTTGACCCCTCTGTGCCTCAGTTTCTCCACTTAGAAAACACGGGCAAGAACAGTTGCTTCATCAGGTTGTTGTGAGGATTAAATTATACAGGTTAAGCACTTAGGACAGTGCCTGTATCATAGTAAATGTTTATAAATGTTCACTATTTTGCGATTTTAGTAGATTTTTGTCGGCTGGATTTCATTGTCATGCTGTTTTTTCAGGAAGGGCTCACAGATACCTTCACTTGCCTTGTCATGTTTATGCAGGAAAAACGGATGCAGGGCATGAGAAGGGCTGTGCCCTAGGTCTCGGTGGAGCCCCTGGGACGTGCCCCACCAAGTGTGGGTCCTTGGCTTCACTCAGGAAAGAATTCAAGAGCGAGCCACAGTTGAGTAAAGGTAGATTTATTTAGAGAGATACCTACTATATAGAATGTAGGCTGTTTCAGAAGGCGAGAGAAAGGCCACGAGGTGTGGGGGTTGGGTGCTCAGTAAAGGTAGACTTATTTAGAGACATACATACTGCATAGAATGAAGGTTGTTTCAGAAGGCAAGAGAAAGATGTGGGAATTGGGTGCTCGGGTGAACGTAAAAGTAGGTACAAACTCCATAGATAGAGTACGGGCCGTCTCTGAAGAGGAGGGAGCCAGAGAGGCGGCCACGAGGCGTGGTATTGCCAGTTTTTATGGGCATGGTAGCTTCACATGACTACAAGTGGGAGGACTATTCCAACTAACCTGTGTAAGGGGCTGGGATTCCCAGGAATTGGGCCACCGCCCACTCTTTGATCTTTTGTGGTTACCCTTGGGACTGTCATGGTGCCTGTGGGCATGTTATTTACCACGCTAATATATTACAATGAGCGTATAATGAAGCTCAAGGTCTACTAGAAGTCAAATCTCCCACCATCTTAATCCTCAAGGCCAACTGGGAGTTGAATCTTCTACCATTTTGGTGTCAATTGCTGTCATTCCTTGAATGGCTGTGCTCTGCCCCCTCCCCTCTTGTCTCAGTGTCTCACACTTCATTTACCACCTGTTTCTGGTGTCTTCTGACATTATCTGTTCCATCCCACTGACCTTTTACTTGTATGTAAATTCCACTGACTTTTATTTCATTAAATCCTAGATGCCGCTGATTATAATCTGTACCATTAGTGTGGACCACTCAAGAAAAAAATTTAAAGACACAATGAATTCTAAAATACATCCCTATGAAAAAATTAAAATAAAATGCATCCCTATGGAAAGGAATGTATGTATGTATATATACGACTGAAACGTGGTACAGCAGAAATTGACACGTTATAAACTGCCTATATTTCCACCTTTAAAAAATGGAAAAAATAAAATAAAATAAAATAAAATACATCCCAATTTCAGATGTTCAAATGTGGAGGGATAAAAGCATAGCTTTCAATCTATGAATACGGTAAGAATGATCTGCTCCTTTATTCCTGACGTGGCCCTCTCTGGCTGTGAATTGTCCCTGCTCCTTCAATGGCATCTGTATCAGTTGACCTGGGTAGCTCTTCCATCTGGCCCAGGGCCACCCTGGAGGCTGGTATTCGTGCTAGGTCAGCTCCAGGCAAGCAAGTCTAACTCTGTCCACACAGCTGCTGTCCACACAGGGGCTCAGGCTTCTCCTGGATTTGGCAGTTTGTAACGACCTGATGTGCATCTTTGAAGCCAGCAGCTTCAAGGTCAGCTGACTTTCTCACCTCCAGTGACTGCTTTGCTGCTTCCTGCTTGGGTCTGAGTTGCACTGTCCCCACATGCAATAAAAATTATTTGTTTGAGAGAAGTTCCTAAGAAGAGCATTGTGGGGGGTAAAACCAAACCAACATGCAGTGTACTTTCCCCAAGCAGTAGGCAAAGGACAGGGCTCAAGAGTCATTTTCTTGTCTGCATGGGTTTCAATCACCAAATTATATTTGGAGTCATTCCTTCTAGTGTTTTCCATGATCCAGGGAAAGGAGGAGTGTGTTGGGAATGGTTAAGCTTGATCTCAGAGCTAACCCCAAGGGATTGGCAGACACAGGTAGGGACTAACTTAGGAGCCTGAGGTTGACTGAGTGAGCGCTTTCCCTAAAGTCTTGGGCCCATTCATGGCCATTTTGGAGAGAAACAGGGCTCTGGAGAAAAAGTCACTGGACTTTTAAGTCCCAAATGTCATTTCTTAGCTGTTATGACACTGGGGAGTGAGTTGGTCTCTCTGAACCTCCACAGCTACGAAACGGGGGTAATAATACTTCTGAGTTGTTGGGAAGCACCAGGAATAGCAATGAGCACACAGCCACTGCTCAACAAATGGTAGTAACACATGCCGGATGCCTGCCATGTACTCAACACTCTGCACACAACAAAGAGAAGCTAAACACCACTCATGGAGGGGAGGCACTATGACAGCTTTATTTTTTTAATATCAGAGATTCAGAAGTTGTAGCCTGTTAAGCAGTCAAGCCAGCGATCACCCAAGTCTTTCTTGAGATGCAGCCTCAGCCAGCACTTCTGTGAAGTCCTCTGGGCAGCAGGCCCTGGAGGGAGAAACTAGGCCAACCTGCTCTATGATCATCCTCCTGATCTGAGGCTAAATGGGGCCAAGCCTATGAAGGCTGGGTCTTCGCCAGGTGTTGATAGCGTGACCCAGTCTGAGGGAACTGCTTTCTCTGCCAGGCACAAGCAGGATGTGCTGGCGCTGGGCCTCTCATCTAAACTCCCCAATCCAGGGGCACTTCCACGCCTGCTGACCGGGGTCCAGTCTCTCCATCCCATGGGCCAACAACCTGCCACTGTGACCCAAATGCCAACCAAGGCAGAGCCCTGTGGGAGAAAGCTGAGCAACCCCTCCACCCCACAACATGTGAGGCATCTGTCTTCTAAATGGGGCACCAAGAGGAGCAACCAGCAACCAGGCATGTTTCAAAGGCCAAGCAAATGTTATGGAAGACTGATGAAATTCAAGAAAGGGGCAAGACTACTTTGGGCTGGGGCAGCTTCTCTGTGACACCAAAAAGAGGCCATCTAGGTCATAAACTAATGTATCTACAAGATTTGGGTAAGTCATGCAACTGAAACAGGCTCGTGTCATAAAATAGGGGGTGGTGGGGACAACTTTGGGTATCTGCAGACCCTGCAATACAGTTGGCCCACAGTTCCTGTTGTTTTCTAAGCTCAACAGGTATCACTGAAGAGAGAAACCTATGTAATTCCTGCCAAATCATCTAGGGATCTGAGGGGTGGGGAGGCGGTTGAGGAAGACATAGAAATGACTATCTGTGCACTCACCTAGGGCAAATGTCCATCTTTATGGTTTCCATTTTATACTGGCTTTACTTTACAGCATCAGCTTTCTCGGGTATTTTCTTTTAGTAACTTTTTTCCCAAAAAAGTTGACTTTTTTTTTTCTTGTGGGGGTGGGGGGTAATTAGGTTTATTTATTTTTTTAATTGGAGGTAATAGGGATTGAACCCAGGACCTCGTGCATGCTAAGCAGGCGCTCTACCACTGAGTTACACCCTCCCCCCTTCTCAGGTATCTTTTAATATTCATCATCTTTATTTTTTTCCTGTAAGAACATTTTATTACTAATCAATAATTGGGAAACTTTTACAGAAAACAACTTATTGGAGACACCACTTTATCTGTCTTCACTTCAAGTCATTCATCTCTTATTTCCTGACCCACACTAGATAATTTCTATATCCACACTTTATTTTTGGAGAACAATTCTTAAAGAGCCATTAGTGCTTCAGCCTCATTTAAAACAAAACAACAAAGATCACCATCATCACTGTATTAGATTTTCCTAAACAAAGTCTAGTGTTTACTGAGACCAAAAGGGCAAATTCTCTGTGGTATTACAGGTGGAGAAAAGTTCCTAGTTTTCTGTAAGATCTCTAAGAGAAACCACAAGAATAATCATAGTTGCAGTCTTTAAAGGGGGAAATGATGCTGGAGTTCATCAAAACTGAATTAGCTCATTTTTCCTGCCCCAATCCTAGCCTCATTCAATCTTTTTTTCCGCCCCTGGATTCTTCAACTGCTGAAATAAACCTATAAAAATGCCATATCACAACCTCACGAGGCTACCCAAACACTTGTAATACAAATAGGTCACTTTATACCTGGTTCTGACCAGACGTTTTGCTTTTGGCTAAAGGCAAACTTTACAGAGGAAAGAGCAGGTAGAAATGGCTAAACTAATCTTCACTCCTTCCAAACATCCTACTGTAAACTTAAGCCGTGGTTATGATGACCATTGCTCCTGGTTGAACTTCATTGTTCACTACCAACAGCTCACTTTTAAGGGGAAAGGATTTTACAACAAAAACCAGTATACGCCAACTGATGCTTTACTTAAGATTTTGAAACCAACATACAACAGTACACTCATAAATCACTCTACTGTAGAAATTGTTTGTTTTATAATCTATACATTCTACAGTTAAAATGCATCATCTTAGGCCAGAACCTTGTCAAAATTACTTGGACAAGATGTTTGTCACCACAAACCTTCACTCTGATTAATCTGGAGCTTGGACTGGAGGCTGGATTCACTGTCTCTATGGTTTCTGGCTTGTGAGACAATGTTTTACTTCTTGTACTTTGTATTTTCTTGCCCTGCTACCGGCTGGCCAACAGCCAAGGCCTCTGCACCCATCAGACGCTACCTCAACCCATAAGCATGCTACAGTTGTGGTCCGGCCTTTTTTGGTCTTGCTGCCCCGAAGGCAGTGCAAACCAGTTGAATCCAACTTTACCTCAGTCACAAGTGGGCAGGGAATTTCAAGGATCATAAATTTAAGATTTGCCAACCTAAGGTCAAGTCACAGGTCTAAAAGACATTTGAAATCATCTAAAATTGTTAAAAGATGGCTTGGCTACTGAGAATGAGAGGTATTTTCTTATGTTCACATGTACCCCTAGGGAGTCCTAAAATAGGAAGTGAAATCTGAGCATAAAGGATCTCCTGCCTGTTCTCCAAATGACGTGACATGAAAGAAGCAGTATCATTTCAAAATCATGTAGCTAGCATTTGACCCACATTAGGATCCCAACCATGTCTTCCCTACCTTCCTTTGGTCAATCAGTCTAAAGCATGATCATGCTGCTTATTCCTTCTTCCTGCTAAATAAATGGAACATTTAAGTATGTTTCTACTTGACTTATATTCTGCAGTCTTCCTTTCACCTTGCACTATGGTTTTTCATGGGGAGACAGCAAGCAATTCTGGCCTTCTCAGAGAATGTATCTTTCAAAGACAAAATCTTAACTGGACATGTTGGTTGAAGAGTAAATAATTTAATGGTATGAAGGGTATTATCTTATTATTTCAAAATTATAAAGCAGATATGTAACAAGGTAAAATGAAAAAAATAGTAACAGGTTTAAAGATAAATGATGTTTTTGTGATTCTGTTTGTAAAATACAGGTGATTCTCAAGAAGTAACTTGGGCAGATTTTCCACTGAGTTTTAAATTTATTGTCTGGACACTCTGAAAAGAGCCAACTCTCAGAACTTCCAAATAAATTTCTCAGAGGAGACAAGCCTTCAAGACGCACCTGGCTTATAGAAGTTTTGCTTATTTTGCCTCCTCAGTAGGCCCACACCACATTTGTTTCCTAACAGTTACTTTAACCAGAAAGGTTTACTATAAGCCCATTCCTCCAAAAGATCATAATTTTCTTTTGTTCAGTTGTTATTCTCCTTTCCTATGCTTTTTTTTTAACAACAGCTTTATTTCCCCAGAGGGGTGCACCGTTCCTGAAAGCACTGCAATACCAGGCTGACGCGTGCCGTGGACGGAGCAAGCGCCTATTCCAACTCCCTGCTCCAAAAACCCATTTAATATATTGTCCTCGGATAGAGGACGTATCAGATATTAAACTGGTAAGAACAGATACTACACTTGTTCTTAGCCAAAAGGCTGAGAAGCGATCCTACGCTTTTAAAGTGGGCATTTCTGTTAACAGTTCTCCCAGAACAAACCAATGTAAGTGGCTGCATTCATGAAGCATTCACTCTAAAGCAGTGCCTTTTACTTGTGCTATTTCATTACCCTTCTTTATAAATTTGCTTTTGGTGTTCCATCAATCTTACATTGGAGATAGACCAAAAAACATGAAACCTTCCGACATGAAACATTTGCGATACTGTTTTTTTAAGCCTTTAATTAAAAAACTCAACAAAAATATATAATCAAGCATTTTACATAATGCATACATTCTTAATATCTGCAGGTAAGATAAATAACAGAAGGTAAAAGCAGATATACCATATTGCTTCTCTTTGGCAAGTCACCAATATTATCCCCTGCAGAAATATAGAGTATGTGTAAAAAATGAGCCAAAAAAAAAAAAAAAAAAAAAAGCCGATGGTCTTAAAATAATTGTCCCTTAGTACAAACAACAAAATATTTAGCAATAATACAGTAGATGGATTTTTCAAATTGACTACAATTCATAACACTTTATACCACAGAGGTTAAAGTAGCAAGCTGCTTTCCAAAATTAAGGCTTGCAGCAGTAGTTAGGGGGAAAACTTTTTTCTAGTTATATCCTGGTTGTTTTTTATTTAATAATGTCACATTCAAATTCTACCTCTCAGATCCCACTCCTAAGGAAAACAAAATTTCCTTCCCTAGACAAAAACTGTGTTTTACCGGTAGGTCAGTTGTCTGACCACCCCTCACCCCTAAACCAAACACACATTTTGTATGAGGCAATTCATCTTTCTTAAGTTAGTATTTACCACCTAACTCAGTGTCCCAGAATTAAAAAGGTCCTTCCACTTTATAGCAAAGATACAGTATCATGGCTCTACTGAAGCAATATATACATGTTGGAACTAATCATTAGAAAAGCAAAAGGGTCCATTCAACACATAGCAGCTTATATCTAAATATATACATGTATGTATATGTTTTCACAGTTAAATTTTAGAAAAAAATTTACATTTGATATGTTCAGAAGTATTTCTCCTACAGTCTATAAATAATATTTTAAAAGCTCAACTAATGCAGTAGAAGGATGTATCAAATTAAATAAATCTCCTAAACCTTGAAGTCAGTAAAGCTTGAGGTTTTTGTAAAGGTGTGTTGTCAGTCCCTACTACTAGCAAAGGCAGTGTCCTCTAAGTGCGGTAGGAGAGAAACTCTAAAACTTTGGAAGGAATCGGCAGCTCCTGGACTTCTCTGGTGGGCATCACTCTCCGGATTGACATGCGACATAAATGTTGAAGGCTAGGGACTTGCCTTGGAGTGGCCCAAAAATACACACTTCCATCATGTGTCCTAAACAGAAACAAAAAACACAAGCCGAGTCACCCAAATCCATGGATTTCAACATCCACACAGTTCAAACAACTATCACAAAGACTCTGCCGTGGAGCCACAAACTGCACATTAAAACCTAATAAGGAGACCTACCCAATGATCTCCTCTTTGACAAAGTAACAGTACTGTAAAGAGCCCTTCTGGACGGTTTACTGACAATAAAATACTGGCTGCTTTGACTAAAAGTCACCTTAAATTGCCTCTTAAAAGAAAACAGAAAATTCATTTACCCAGCAGCTAAAACACTGCCATCAGTAGAAAAGGCACAGCAAAGACCATTGCTCAAAGGTGCAACTTGCACTGGATAATCCTCATCAATTCTCCAGAACCTCACCATTCTGGAAAAGAAATAAATTTTCCAGTAAATATCTAATAGGAAATTTAAATTAAAAGCCAACTTTTAAAATTCAGAAAGAAATACCACTTCGTGCTGAGTCACAAAACACACACACACACACACACACACACACACCACTGCAGCAATTACTGTAACTTGCTTTTATAAAAGATTTTCTAGTCTATACCAACTGGGTAATTTGGATCAACTCACACTTAAGAAACTACAAGGCATAGCTGCCTTCACTTCCCAATGTTCAGATCTATAATGCTCACAACCAGCTTTCTCCTTACTTTCTTACACTTAAAAATCAGTTATCTGATCTGTTTTGACTCCTTGCCAGATGTTTATAAATCCTTTCCACTTACATATAGTATGTCAAAGTACAGCAGAGAACTTATATTCAGAGCCTATCTGAGCAAAGGAGAACAATGATTGCTGGCAAATAAAGAACTCTCCTCATGTTTGCTAACACTGTGTAAAGAGCTGCCTTCTGAACTGATGTGACCAAATTGCTTACTGTGATCCATGCACACTGTATGATTAAAAGTATGAGAAAAAGGAATGGCTACAGCTAATTTCTGCTTCTCACCAATAAGTAGCATCTCTCTTATGTAACATTTCATCTTAAAGTCTCAATTTCAGTGGATACAAATGACCATTTTTAGCATTATTGAAAATGTCCTTCCGCTTGAACCTTTGTATTACTGAAAAAAAATCTGTCATCTGAGCTGAAAGCTAACTAAAAAATCTACCCAGTTTGCCTAAACTAGTTAACAAACAAAGAACACAGGGAAAGGCATGCATTATCTTCTTTAGTTTACATAAATACTGTTCAGGCCACAATTCTTTAAGACACACCAACATCTCTCAAGGTCTTGTCTAGACAGAGAGACATTAAAACCCAAACTACAGAAAGGCCTTTTCCCCCCAGCCTTAAGAATGTCTTTATTAAGTGGAAGAATAAAAGGAAATCTTTAAAAGACAGTAATAAATAGGTCAAGCTGTAATTCACGCACTTACTTATCATCAGCAAGGCTTGCAACATGCAGTCCATCATGACTAAAGGATACAGATCGTACCCATCGGTCATTTGCTCCTCCAGCAAATATTGGAGTGGGCGGGGGAAACAGGTGCCTGAGGTCAAAGACATGTGGAAATCAGTCACTTCAAGAAACAAAACTACCCAGGTATAAAGTACATCAGTCTTTGAATAACGTTTAAAGTGGCCTTAATGAATGCAACTGAGAAGAAGACTGAGTAGAGCTGATCTACTCAAGTTAAATGAAGTCATTTAACCTAATTACTAACCTCCTTTTCACAAAGTGGGTGATGACACTAAGATTAAGTCCAACTTCACTTTTTAACTATGCTTCCCTAACATGAAACCTAAATATAATGACCACTTCTATAGGGTCATGTACTGTCATTAAATAGCAGTAACATGATCTCTATCAAGAGGGTGATTTATAGAAATTATATGCATTATTCAAGGGGCTAAATAATACCAAAATTTTAAATGATCATAGACTGTAATTTTAGATTTCACATTTCACATGTAATTTTAGATTTCAATTTTAGATTTCTAATCATTCCTGTAACTTCTTAAAAGCTATGCTGATGATAGAGATGAATTATAGACTACAATAATTCATGCTGTACCCACCCAAATTCCATCAGAATGTCTCCAGTGTGTGGATCCCAGATATATACTCGAGTATCATAAGATGCAGTAGCCAGTAATGCTCCATCAGGAGAAAAGTCACAAGCTACAACATCATGGTGATGTCCTTCAAGTTTCTGAATCATGGTATATTTATCCATATTCCAAAGAAAAACCTGCAAAAAAAGGCAAATGTTATAGCTTCATTCAGACACACAGAGGACAAAATGGCACATCTTAAACTATAACTGCTAAATTTAATTATAATATTAAATTAAACATTATAAATTATGAGTAATTAAAAGAATATGCTCAGTGTCATAGTCAGATTAAAATCAGTCTTTAAGTTAATTAAAGTAGACATGCAAATTCTATTTCAAATGTTTCTGTTAAATGTTAATTTAAAAAAAAGCCTAAACACAAAAGGCAATGCAATTTAACCACAAAGTTATATTGAAATTCATTTATTGCAAAAACTAATTAACTATATAATATACAGAAATAAATAGGGTTAAGTACTACAAACCCTTCTTTTTTTTTTTTTCCAGAAACTACCAAATTTTTAAAAAATATACAGACAGAAAATGTAAGGTTAACAAATTGTTACTCCATTGGCATCTCCCTTTGAGATAATCACTTGTTTACAATAGGCTTGGGTCACCAACGTGAGCCTAGGAAGAGAAACAGATACTGCAAGCAAAGAGAATTTTCACAGCCAAATGAAATTTCTTTGGCAAACAAGGATGTTAAACCATATTACAAAATGAAAATGCTCATTTATGAAAATAATACAATTAACAACATTTCTGTGAACCAAGATTTGCCAATCTTACTTCTCCCAATCCGACCACAATCATTAGTCATTTTAAGTATAAAACATTTAAATTACTTTAGTACATGTTCACACATATTTTTAGATTCTAAAGATCAGTACTTAAGACTGTGCAGAATAGCTCTAAACAGGATTCTAACGTTTACTTCAGTCTGTTATTTTAAATGTCCTAATAAGACAATCTCTCCTCCTCTTGGAGTAAAGCAATCCTTTTGCTACTTTTTTTCTGCACAGACACAATATATTATTTCCAAAGAAAAATAAATACAAATTTTAAATAGGATCAAAGGCTTAAAGGTATCTCTAGTATCTCAAAGAATTCCAAAAAATAGCACAGAGAAACCATTCTAAAGTCAATTTGTATTACATTAAATTGGTTTCACATGTCAAGACTCCCAATTCCACCAGACTGGAAGACCAATTTACTCAGTGGAGTCAGTTGGTTTCACTGTAGGGGAAATTATTTTTAAAAAGAAAAAAAAGAAAGAAAGAAAAGCAGAAAGTGGACGTCGACCAGCACCTGTGTACGTACAGTACACCTTGCAGCCGAATGCAAGGTTACTTCATCCTATGGTAAAGGTCGCCCCCAGCCCGGTAGCCAGAGATGCCACTCTTTCTGCCCAGCTAACACCATTGTGCGCCTGTGTGCGAGTGGTGCCAGCATAACCTCAATCACACCAATATTGCTGCCACCACCTGTGACAGGGAAAGCAAGAAGCATATGGAAAACACACAGCCTAAAATAGCAATGTCAACATCTAGCTTTGCTCTTCTTATGAATTTTAAAGAACTAAACTGAATATTTTTTTCTAAACTGCCAACATTCGCAACTATCATTTTAACATACTTCTTGGCTAAATAAAATGCATTTTAACCAGCCTCCCACCCACCCCTCCATTAATTCAAAGTGTATTGTGATCATCACATGTATCTGGACTTCAACCATTTTCATAAATACTTGGAGCTAATAAGATCTCTTTAACTATACTAACTCAGAGCTGGTAGACAACAGAAGGAGAGGTCATCTAAGTATAACCCTCTTAAGAGTCACTTAATACTTAATCTGTCTACAGGTATGCTACGCAAGACAGATCATATCAAATTTCATCTATTAATTCACTGCAGGTCATACATGACTGCTATTTTTACTCCTCTTAGATTTTTAAGTTACTTTTTTTCAGTTAAATGTCCAGGACCAGCTGGGACTCAAAACTTTTTAAACAGCAAACTGGACAAAAAAAAATAGAACAACAGAGAAGAAAATTAGCAAGGGAATATCTTAACATTTGGACCAGAACTCTTCTATAGCACATAAACTTTCCTAGATCTTAAAAAAAATAAATATGACAAACCCCTTATTTTATGAACATCATCTCTAACTAAAAGCAATCCAATTTCTCACTTCACAATCAATAACTATATTTACTTAATTTCCCTCATGCAAATTCTCCCCCATCATGAAATAAAACATTTAAGATATTCAAGACACCGAGCACATACTTAATAGGTTACTTAGATTTTAAATGATTACGCATACATTATTATAATCCAATTCACAATAAATGTACAAGAACTTTGACACATACTGCTTTACTGGCTCCCACTGAACACAGCATAGAAGAGTCAGGAGAGAAGGCACAGCTGTACACCCAGTTCTGATGGCCCCTCAATACTTTCATCATGTTTCCTGGAAAAGAAAATACTTGTCTTAACCCTAGAACCCACTTCAAATGAGTAGCATTTCAGAACTGGCAGAATCATAGAATAATAAACTTCTGCAGAGGCAACGATTTATCTACAGAGGTTGGCAATATACAAGTTACTTATTTTTGTTCCTTAGTTTTTACTGAAGCAAGCATGCCCACTGTTGTGCTACAACAGAGCTGAGTAACTACTGCAGAGATAGCATGGTCTACAAGGCTAAAATATTCACCACCTGGCCCTTTAAGAAAAAGTCAGCTGACTTTTACAGATGATAGATTATCTAATTCTTATTCTACAAATGCAGGAACTGGAATACCACTAGGCTGAGACCTCATGGACATCTTCAGAATGCCTTTTCATCCTTTTTCCCTTTTGGTAACTTACACTTCACTCCAAGGCCCCTGTGCATTATACCCAAAGCATACAACTGTGCCTAAGTATACTTCAACTCTTAATTTTACAAACACTTACTGAATATCTACTAAATGCCTAGCACTGAAGATATGGTTGTGAATAAGACAAAGTCCTTACTCTTGGAGCTTACATTTTACGGAGTCTACCTTCTTAAAACATGTGCACACAACTGAAAATACGTTCAGAGAGCAAGCACCATTTGATATGCAAATGAAAATAAAAATTTACTGATTGAGCTGTTTTAACTGTTGGGATTCCTTCACCCCTCAATAGCTGAGCAATCAGACAACTGACAAAACACGGAGGTACCTCATGGTTTGGTAACAGTATTAGCATATTATTTTATCAGGCAATGGTTACTACCCATAAGCTGGAACAAGTCTCCAAATCTGAGGAGTTTTTCCTACTATAGTCAATTTAAGCTATATTTCCCCAAACAAGCCTGCCAACCTCCAGCCTGAGGCTGGTAGAGCACTAGCAGATCCTAATTAAATATAAGGTTTTACTTAAACATGTAAACACTTTCATTAGAGGATAAGAAGGGAAGAGATGTTCATCTCAGTCCTCTCAAACAAGGTAGTCTCCAAAACTTTCTAAGAGCATCACAATTATGAATGTTTCAGAAAAAACTAAGTACTTGACACTGACTTACCTTTCACTATATTGGAGGGCAAATCTCCTATTTTTTATAAGATAATTTCTTACTTAACCTCTCCAACTTATTATGATTAGCATTTAAATATAGATTCTGGTATATAAATCATGTTTTAATTTACATTGTATTAATTACTAAGTTATATATTTCGTTATGTCAAGATCTACTTAAATTTTCACTAAGCAAATGAAGTTAATAAATCTCCCTAATATAGAATAAATAAATCAGCACAGACAAGCTCAGATAAAACCCTGTAAATGATCCAGTTTGTCCTCTAACAGTCGATACAGATCTGTGTGGTTAGTTTCTGAATAATGTCAGATTGTTTACTTAGAGTAACTGCTGGCTCCTACTCTGGGTCACATTTGTGGTTTTGTTTGCTTTACACAGGGAAAGGGACCAAAGGACTAAAACATGGAAACTTTGATCACATGCCACTTTTAATGTCAAATGCCCCAGGTGATCACAGTACCTCTCAGTAGTAACATCAAGAAACTCTTTCACAGCCTGGGAAAAGAAAAAAGGCATACCATCATCTTTCAGGTCCCACACTCTCAGAGTTTTGTCTCTTGAAGCTGATACCAGGATCAAGCTCCCATCTGGAGCAAAAGTTAAATCTCTGACCAGTTCAGTATGATCCACCAAGTTAAGGAGGAGTTTTCCTAAATGCAATGAAAGGGGGTTAAAAGAAAAGACAATAATTTTTATCAGCTTCCATTTAAAAAAAATAAGGTTCTTCACCATTTAAAAAAAAAAAATAGAAATACGAGTACCTCCTCAGTTTACCAAGTATAAAATGACTTATTTATTAGTGCTTTTATTATTATCTTTAAAGATTCACTATTTACGTTGTTTTAAAATGGATTATTTCCAAAATAGCAGAGCCTAAATTTATTGGAAAAATTAAAAGGGAATTCTTGAAATGTGGACAAACTTTTGGATCAAGTCAATTTAATATCAAGAAAATCTACATCACTGTAAAATTTTTGTATAGTATGATTTTAAAATTTAAATCAAATTTTCCTTTCCTTTTCTTTGGCCTAGATTATGAACAGACTGTCAAATTCCCCCCAAAATACATGTTATCTGACAACAGCCTAAATTTTCAAACATAATCTTAATGAAAAAATGTACTTTATCCACTTATTATAAATTTTGTTTTTCTACGAAAATCTATGTGCTTATCTTAAATTTTTTTTGAAAAATTCAAATTTTCTGACTCATTATCCCCAATGTTAGTATCACTTGTATTTTAATGTTACATATTGTTTTAATGCTCATTTTTTAAAAACCCTTTAAATTTCTGAGTACATACTATCAGCCAGAGACAATTTTAGAACACATTTACTTTTTATTGACCAAAGAATTTTAACTTCTCAACCTATCTGGTTAAACTTTAGATAAAATGTCACTAAACCTTACAGAGGTTAGATAATGATTGCTGAAAACCAGATTTACCTTGAAAGCTAAGCTATCAATCACTGAAAAGGAAAACACCTTACAATATGAGTCATAAACTAAACAAATTACTGGTTTATAAGTGATAATTAACTAAGCATTCCTAAGACATGCCCTTCTTGCTGTAATAGTCCTCGAAGAATGATCAGGCAATGTGAACTCTATTTTCCTAAATAAAACTATGAGCTGAAGATGCTATTCAGGCCAATCATAAAAATACATTCACAGCATCAATTCTTGCTTTTCATTAAGTTAAAATCCTCAAATCACGTATTCTAGCACCTGTGATTGATGCTTGCATCATAGAATAATCAGGTTTGCTTTTTTTTTTTTTTAACATTTTTTATTGAGTTATAGTCATTTTGTAAGGTTTGCTTTTAAAACTATGACTCTGTACCTGTATATACATCCCATATTTTGATACGCCCATTGTTTAACCCGGTGGCAAGAAGTAGCTGATCTTGTCCAAATTTGAATCGATGCCATTCTATATTTACACAGCGACTCTGTTTTTCTGGAACGGAAGATCCAAAAGCAAGACTCCAAACTATATCGCCACAGTCTATAATATGTTCACGAGGCTTATTTTTCTGACCACCATCACTGTTTTGTCTTGACAATCTTAAACTGCTTGAGTTGGTGATATTCTTGGTGCCATGCAAGAGACTGAGTGGGAAATAAAAGGTCAGATTGAAATCTAGTTACTATTTACTCTGGACTCCTATGGATAATAAACAATGATAAATGTTTGTTAAAATATCTTGAATATCATTATAGTGATATAATGAATAACAGAATCCTTATAGGAAGGGAAAAGTTGCTATTAGCTATGTGGGAGTGACCTTTTTTAAAAAATTTATTTTTATTGAAGCATAGTTGATCCACAATGTTCTGTTCATTTCAGGTGTACAGTGACCCAGCCACACATATACACATATATACTCTCCTTCAGATTCCCCTCTGTCACAGGTCACCACAAGATACTGAACACAGTATTGTATTTTATATACAGTAGTGTGTATCTGCTAATCCCAAACTCCTAATTTATCCCTTCCCCCCACCCCTTTCCCCTTTGGTAACCATACTTTGTTGTCTATGTCTGTGAGTCTATTTCTGGTTTGTAAGCAAGTTTATGTCTCATTTTTTTTTTTTAACTTCAGAAAAATTTTGGTTTGATCCAGGGATTTATTATTTAGACTAAAAGAAATCCTCAGTAGCTGAGAAAGAGAATATAAATTCAACAATAAAGCAATTTATAATTCATTCATTTCAAAATTTCAAACAAATACATTTGTTCCAATATATCCTAATTGATATAGGTAGCCTGTATCAACTAGGACTCCTTTAATTAACCAAAAAGAAGTAAAAACAAGCAAAAAACAAAAACCAAAACCCAAAGAACACAAGATATTGTGACGATGACATCAGAAAACTCTCTTACACCCCATAATAATCACTAGTTTCCCACATTTTGTAGACCTAAAGGAGCATGTAATAAGGACATTAATGAATAATACCATGAAGGTGGACTAGACACAAAAAGCAGGGAAAGATTAAATTTATTAGATGATAAATTTTAGAAAAACTTTCAACATATATCTAAACTCAATTAAACCCAAGCAGAAGGACTGTTAAGTAAATAAAAAATAATTACATGATCTATGTACCACTGTTACTGAACAAAATGTTGTGAAATCCAAAAAGTATCCCGTAACAAAAGTCACCTGACCTGGCACAACACAATGCATACACTACCAAGGTACAATTAATCTGCCTTTTTATATATGGAAAAGGAGAAACTTAAAAGACATCCAAGTATCTGAGAAAGTAGTCTATAATGTATAAGGCCAGATAATTCTTACCACAAACCTTCCAATAAATATATTTAGCTTATGACTAAAACATATTTACAACAGTCTATAAAAGAAAAAACTTAAATATCAAAATCTTTTTATTATTCTACACAAAGAAAAAGTAAATTCTATGAACAGATAGACAGAAAATTTAAAAAAAAAAAAGAGTCTTACAAGTTCTTAAGGCACTGGGACCACGGAACAAGCTTTACTGTACGATGTCCTTGTGACCAAGCAAAGTACGAACCATCTGGAGCAAAAGCAACAGTCCAATTTTCACGACCACATTTCTTGTCGAAAGGAGCTGCTGGAGCTAAAAGTTCACCTATAGTACGTGATCTCACTAAAAGGAAAAATTAAAAATGTAAGATACCATATATAACCAAGAATACCTCAGTACCTCCTCCAAAGATAAATAAGTAAATGAACACAATTACCTGCCCCTCCCCCCTCAAAAACCCCTAAATTTAAAAAAAAAAAGTCTTTGGGGGAGGGTACAGTGCTCACTAGTAGAATGAGAGTGCTTAGCATACACGAGGTCTTGGGTTCGATCCCCAGTATAGCCATTAAAAAAGTAAATAAACTAACCCCCACCAAAAGAATTTAAAAAAAAAAAAAAGAATCTGAGACTGCATTCATATTACTTTGGAATCCCCTCAACTCCACCCAGTTTCTCCTTTATCTATACAGACAAGGTATAATGAGTTCTGCATTCTACCCTTTGAGGGAAGATATATGGTGTGAAGACCCCTTATTAGTGATAATAACTATCTTTAAGCAAAAGTTTTTTAAAGAAAGTTTCAATTAAAAACTTGGTCAAACAACAATAATCCATGATCGATCAGGGCTAGCAGTTACTAAATTCCTTCCTGCCTTTTGCAATGCCTTATGTTTTCGTCAAATGACTACTATTTAAAATGCAAGAGACTAAGAAGTTGGTCTGCAAGAAAAGTCTTCCAAAAATTTTGTAGCTTTCAAAAACCATAGAGTACTACATCATTATTCAATTGAAGTACTATAAAATAGTCTAGTCAAACACCAATATTCTTATCTTTCTTATGCCCAGATCACAAAAATCGTAAAAACCCCGTAACTTAAAGGTTTAGTCCAACCTTCCCAACCAGTGCTCTAAAATGCATTATATTTGTGACTCTTGAAGACTAGTGGGCCTCAAGCATCTTCCCAATGGGTCACAAACTGACGAAGATGAAGTAATTCTTTTTATTTTTAAGCAAATTTCATACATTTTAAATTTAGTTAAGTGATTAAATCTAACATTTCATAACAAAACCTGGTATATTGAGGTGTACAGAGAATTCTTCTCCTGCATTTAACAAGCAGCATCATCAGGCTCCTACTGTACATGTGCGCAGGCAAATGCAGCTGGCACTTCCTCAGTTCTGGGAAAGGGTCTTCTTTTATCAGTCTATCAGCACTGCTGTCTTATGTCTGTCTTGATTACAAATTTTTCTAGTCTTCCTTTTTAGTTGTAAGTCACTTTCAGTTTAGTTTCTTTATTACCTAGTTTGTGGTCAGTTCTGTGGCCAACTCTACAGTGTATTTTTATGTTTTTGGCTTAAACTTTCCAACAACTAAACTTCAACATATCCTACATATTGCAGTTCAAATGAGAACCACTTATACTCCTATTCCCAGAGCAAACATATATATATATATATAAACCCCCAAAATGTACTTATTCAGTGATACTTTCAGTCTCGTGTGCTGTTAGTGTAGCACCTGACATGTGACAGAATTGAGAAAATACTTATTGAATGAATATGAAAACACATGTAGGAGGAAAAGTATAGCTCAAGTGGTAGAATGCATGCTTAGCATGCATGAGGTCCTAGGTTCAATCCCCAGTACCTCCTCTAAAAAATAAATAATTAAACCTAATCAACCCCCCCAAAATAAAAAAATTTTTTAAAAATGTATAAGCTCCCATTCTTGACTGATTTAAATATTTCCTCGCCCAATTCTTTGATTAACAAATGAGCTATGGTTTAAAAGTAAAACAAAGCAAAACTGAAATGTTTTTTCTGTGATATTCATAAATATGAAAAATAGGTTCATAATCTATTTTGGCACAGCTGAGATTATCAGAGTTTTTCCTTCTGATGACTCAAAATCTTCCCCCTTGCCTGTCTACCCATTCAGTCCTGAGTCTGATCTAAGAGAATAAGCCTAATCCTGCTCTCACATGGCATTCATTTATTGAAGATAGCCATGACATGAGCGACTAAATCTTTTCACCAGGATAAAATCTGGTGAATTCTCAATCATTCCTTAGATTATGTGGTTCTACCTTCACCTTCACCGTACTTTTCTGGACAAACTCCAGTTAGTACTGACCCTCGTAAAAGGGGCACCTAGAACTAAACAAGACACTTCAAAAGTGTGGTTTAATCAAAGCAGTAGAACCCTCTACCTCCCCCTGCCTTACTTGTACTAATACAGCTTAAAGTGACATTAACTTTACTGGCAGTAACATGACATTAAAAGTTCACAAACCGGTGACCCTCTTACTCCTGTAGAATGATTTTTTAAATATGCAAATGATTTCTGAAAGGGCTTGCTGCTCCATGTTTCCTTACATTCCTCCAAGCCCAGTCTTATATGGTCATTTCACTAAGGTACTTTTATGTGCCTGGCCCCTGAATTCGCAAGCTCTGCCTACCTTTTTTTTTTTTTTTTTTTTAAGACATGGGTTTCTGTTTCACCACATCTATTTTTAAAAATCCACAAATTTTAGGAGGAAAAAAAGAAACAAAGTTCACAAATAAGGAAAGTAAGTCTTAAATTCAATTGAAAAATGCAAACATTATCTCAAAAAGAGAAAGCCCCTGGTTAAACTAGATGAGTATACTATGTTAACTTCTATCTCAAAAAAGGACTGGCCCTTGCATTCAACTTCTAAAACACCTGGTAAATTAAACAAGAATTCATTTCTCCTTTAGTAAGCATAACTAAGACTAACTTTCCTACAGAAGACTCATTTTTTCATATGTATTTCAGGATCACTTTGTATTTTTCTTCTTTTACCTTGGCCACAATCACAAAACTCCTCTTGTGTAAAGGGTGGTAATAAATTAACTTAAAAAAAAAAAAAACTGGTTCAGATAACAAAGACCATGAAATAATAAGGCAGTTTATTCTTTTTTAAGCTAATTTATTCTTGAATATACATATATTTTTAAGAAATAGGGTCACCCTAAAAAATTTGACAAATAAATAAATACAAGTATTGCATTAATAATTACCTTGTGTTTCTTTGCTTGTTAACAGGCATAGTAAAGGATCCTCACATTTTAATCAAATGATTTACACACTCACTTAAATACTGGTACAATATCATAAACTAGCACAAGGCTTATAACAAACAAAAAATTTTAATTAAATCTTTATACTACTTGCAACTGCTTACTGTTAGTGTCCTAAGAAATGCATGATTTAATGACCTTGTATAAGGGAAAAGCTGCCTGCCATGGGAACTTGGCCATAAGACAAAGAACTACATTATTAATATCCAGACAGTAGTAACACATCATCTGAGTCACTGCTCAACCAAACCAGATTTAGCTCCTTCTTCATATTCTTCCCTGCAATTTCGTAACTGGGAAGGGAGGATCTGTGGCAGTGCCTTGTGAAAAAGGGCAGTAGCTCTAGGCAGTAACTCCCAGTCACAGACTTCTTTAATCACTCATGGAATCTTGCCTCCTCTTTCAGTCAGTACTTGAGAAACCAAACAGCTATTATTAATACCTAAGAAAAAAGGGAAGTCCTTACTGATAGATACAAAGCTAAAGAGATATTAGTGTTTAACTGTGTATCCAAATAATATCTTTAAAAAAGAAACAAAGAAACAAAAACCTGGGGTTTTTAAAAAGCTTACAAAAGGCCAAAGTTCTTTTAGATATTTGGCAAGTAACTAGTGACTTTATACCATATCCAGGAAATAACACTGGAATCTAAATATGCAAAAAAAAAAAAAAATTAAAGGCTACTTGGGGGATGGCTCTACCTTATGCAGGTATGCTAAGCTCTATCCATCCCTTAGAAGGGGCCTGGAAAGTTTTCAAAATGGTTCATAAAGATGAAGTAAAATACAGATCAATGAAAGGTAGATCACTCATCTGTGATATTACTGAGAAGGAAAAAAAAATCCACTGGGCTGAAAATAAGAACTTTTGAGTTTTATGCTCCACAGTTAAATAAAACCATGGTTAAAGTCCCCATCCTAATGTGCCATTTAACAGAATTCTAACAAAAGTCCAGAATTCTATGATAGCTGTCTCTAAATATAAAAATTCACCCACATACTGGATAGAGGGCCTTTTGGCTACTTCAGCCTCTTACTTTCTCTAGAAATACCTGTTTCAAGTGTATTTAACAAAGGGACACATTTGGCTGAAGAACAAGGAAATGCAAAGGCTCTCTGCTCAGTAGCTACCTCCAATTTTCATCTAATTAATACAGTAAGTTCAGTGCTGGGCTTTGGGGAGGAGTGGGGAGATGCTAAACCGGTTTTTTAAAAATAAAAACTGTATATATGTAAATAAAGTGTATAGCATGATTTGATAAGTTCAATGTTTTACTAAGCATATCAACGAATGCGCAGCAACTCCAACTCCCCCAAAAGCTGTTTCAGTTATTTTACTTTGAGAGAGGATTTAAATAACGTGAGGTGCTTTCAACTGAGCCACTGAGTAGGTCCTGAAGCAGGTCCTTCAACATCTATCTATTGGCCTGTCTTCAGCGTGGCAGGGCTGGCCACTAAACCAGTTTCTAGACAGCCTTTCAGCTTCAGCTTCAGCTTTTCTTCGGTCACTCCACCCAGCTACCCTGCTCCTCCCTGCTCCTAAAGTGTAGTAAAGATAACTTGAGTCTCCGCCCCAGAGCCGCTGCCTTTAACGCCGTACCATTTTTTTTTTTTAATCTTGCTTTTTCCAGGCTGATGGCACCTCTTCGGCTGCATTTCTCCTTTGACTGGTTGGTATACAACAAAACTCATCCTTTCATTACAGCTCAGAACACACAAATTTACTTTTCCCGATCGTAAACTTTAAGAGTCCTAGAGACTTGCCCAGCCCTCCGCTGGCCACTCGACACCTCAGCCCCTGAACCAAGAGAATCCCAAGAGAATGGCCCAGCGCGGATCTCCGAAGAGGGAACTCGAGTCCCCAGGGGTGCGTGTCCATCCTCGGCCACACGATCACTGGAGCCCTCGCCACTAGGCGCACAGGTTCTCTTTGCCCCTAAGATCCGCGCACTGCCTCCCTCCGTGCCAGGCGTACAGTAGGAACCCCATCTACGCTGATCCCATTTACCCGTTGGCGACACCCACCCGCGGAGCCGCTTCCTTCCTCTTCGCTCCCGGGCTTAGCCCCGGCTCACTGTTCTCCCCTCAGACTCAGAGACGCTCTTCCCCTCGAGCCTCCCCGGGGAAGTCCGTGCCTCACCGCAGACCCCGCGCGCTCACCAGCACCCCTCACCCACCGTCCCATTCCTCACCGATCTCTTTCTCGTTGACCCTCGGGGGAAAGCTGGCCATCTATGGGGCACCGTCTGATTCCGGGGGTGCGATGCGGACGCAACGACCGAGAAGGGAACGGCGAGCACCGAGGGGCGTGACGCGGGCTGGGTCCCTCCCGATCCCGGGGACGGAGGGGAGGGGCGGGGCGGTCGCGGCGGCTTCTGCCGACTGCCCCGGGAAAGCTCCGAGAGGCCTCGGGCCAAACTACGGAGCCAAACACAGACAATGGACTCTGTTCCTTGCTTCACGCCTACGGACCAAGACAGTTCCCTCCACGCTGCAGAAGGCAAACGAGACACTAGAGACAAAATGGCGGGCCGCGCCGTTGATATCAGGGCCGAGGGGCGGGGCATCGTGACGTCACGGACGTCACGCTCGATACCCCGCCTCCCGACGCTCGGGACGTGACGGGCTCAGCTCGCGCCCCGCCCTCCCGCCGGGGGCGAGCGGGCGTTGTCCTGGGGACTCGACCCGCCATAGCAGGAAGAGCGCGGGGGCGGAGGAGGAGGGGCGCAGCCCCAGCGCAGCCCAGCCCTGGCCGAAACGCTGGGTTGGAACCTACTGACTGTGCATTGAACTCCGTCTCGTTTTCCCGACCGGGGCCCAGGCATGGTGTTTATAAGTTGAAGCAGCCTTTGAAAAGGCAAGCGGAGAATTGTACAATACACATTAGCCCACAGCAAAGAGTGCATGGGATTTAAACTGACTGAACTAAAAAGAACAAAAAAGACATTTCAGATTTGAACTCGATGTTGCCACCTCCCCACACTCCGTGCTGGGGAACTGGAGGATTCGCTGATGAAAACAATGAGGTAACAATGGACATTGCTATGCACCACACGTCCGGCCGCTGTAGTTTTGACGTGAGCCAGCCGGTTTTTGGAAGGGCCGAGGTGATCCGGCGTGAGGAACAGGGAGACCCGGGCATGATGGCGTACGGCCCGGCCCCACCATGAGACCACCCGGGGCTGCTTTTGTCCTGCCTGGCGGTCAGCAGTGTCCCGGCCCCTAGCCAAGGCGGACCCCACCGTATCTGCTCAGAAGCAGCCCTTCCTGCACCCAACCGAGGTCTAGGCCTCTGGGAGGCAGCTAGCTCTTCACACAGCAGGGCTGATAAACGTGTCAGGGTCTGCCAGAAGCCAAGTTGGTTCTTAACTGATAACATATTTGCATTTTAATGGGCTCTTCTGTGGACTCTAAGCCTTATTCCGAGGGAGGACATCTAAGACTGGGAATTTCAAATATGCAGCAGATACTGATGGGAGAGGAATTGCATAGCCAAACTCCTTTGAGAGCTCTCAAATGACAAGTACGGCATGGCTGCTTCATCTTTGCCTGAGTGATAATTCTTCCGATAGTGAAATGTTTCATAGCAGGTACAAGAAATCATCCCCCTCCCTTTTTTAAATCGTTTTGTTACCTTAAGTCAACATAGTTATTGATGGCTTATTCTGTGCCATCCACTGGGGCTAGTTGTTGAATATTTAGGGTAAAACAAAAGAATTTTGATTGCAGTCTTGGAGCTCAAATACCAACATTTCTATTAGTCTGTGTTGATTCTTATAACCAGCCGCTGTTACCTCTGTTTACGTGTACTATGCGGTACAGATTCACGGAAAATACCAGTACTTGAGGGTGAATTATTTTGGTGGCTTTTTCAATTGTTTAATTCCATTGTAGTTTATTACTGCTAGCCAGCAGACTTCCTGACCGTTTTCTCAATTGGCAAAATATGACAATGGAATGAAAAATATTTTATATTTGTGTGCTCTTTAGTGATCATATCTAATATTTATTGGGTCCATGCTACGATGGGCACTGTGCCATATAAGTGCTTTTGTGGATGAACTCGTTTAATACCCACAGCAGTATGAGTTGTGTGTTAATCATTCATGTTTTAGAGACAGTAACTTGACAATAGTCACAGAGCTCCTAAGTGACAAAGTTCTAGGTTTGCACCCAAACTTGTCTGACTGCTCTCCCCTACTTCCGTGCTGCCTTGTCTCCCATAAAAGAACCCTAGCTTGAGAAGCAGATATATACCTGGCATTTCATACCTATCTTTGCTATTTTAATGTCAAATTTGAATGGCTATCTTATCCCCTGCCTGTCCCATAAAGTTGAGATTTTCCGCAACTTTTTTTCTCCTTCCATGCTCTCCCTGGGTGATAACCTCTCTTTGGAGTTTAACCGCCAGCTCTACATGAAGACTCTGAAATCCAGACCTAACTTCTCTCTTGTGCTTCAAAGTTACATATTCAAATATTTACAGTAAAGCTTGACGTGTCAAAACTGAAAACATCCTTCTCTCTCCCAAAGCTGCTCCATCTTTTACATTCTGTATCCTAGTGAACAGGTCCATACAGTTACCTAAGCCAGAGGCTGGAGTGTATTTAGACTCTGCCCACTCACCCTCAACCCCAGGTGGAATCAATCAGTCCACAAGGCCAGCTAGTATTTTTTCTTAAATTGTTCTGGAGTCTGTCCTCTCTGTTCCAGCTCAGCTGCCACTGTGTTAGTTTAAGAGCTTGTCATATCATCTCTCTTAATCCTTTGTAACCCCACACTCTACGAAACCGCCATCAATACCGTGATGTATTTCCTTCTAGTCTTTTAAAAATTTACTAGCTGCGTGTCCTTGGGCAAATTCGTTAGCCTCCCTGTACTTCAGTCTTCTTGTCTATAATAATAATAGTGATAATATCTACTTAATAGTTTTGAGAATCAAGTGAGTTAATATAAGAAAAGCATTTAGAACAGGGTCTGACAACAGTGTCAGATATTAAGTGTAAGATGTAAGTGTTAGATACTATTGTGCACAGTAATCCCAGCTAACTGCAAAACTGAAAGATCAAAGTCTCATAAACAATAAGGGATTGGCAAAGAGCCATAAAAATAACATCAAGTATATGTATAATCAAAATCATAAGTTCTGGAAGGAATTCACTTCCAAAACAAAACTGACCCAACCCCAAAAAACTCATTCTCCTGAATCTCTTTCTTGACTTACTCAGAAAACATTGTTGCTTATATACTAGGACTGACTTAGTCATAATTTTTTATGTGAATATCATTTCTTTTGAAATTTTTGAACCATTTACTATCTTCAATTATGAATTTTAAAAAAATTTATATCTTTTATTCCATTTTCTCACATCTCAGAAAAATGTTACATTAACAGTCTGGCATTTTTCATGTAGTTGTATCTCATAAGGACGTGTTTTTCTACACTATTTTCTTTTTTGTGAGGGGAAGTAATTAGGTTACTACACTGTTTTCTTATATTAACAGGGAAGTACATAAGCATAGGGGAAGCAAAAATTACTACATTTTTTGTTCAAGGAGAGGAAATATAACCATTTTATGTGAAAATAATTAGAATTTGAGAGTAGACTACAATATAAAATGTGTCTTGCCTTTTTTATTTCTTATTTTAAAATAATATTTTCCTATATATTTTAAAGAAGCTTTTCACTACATCATTGTAGGTAATTTTACCTTCATTTGAAGGTGAGTTTTCTTCCTGTCCTCCTTCAGAATACATAATACTTAATAGTGCAGAAAGGTGGGTTTCTCCTGTAATTAACTCTTCATGACTTATGTGGACACTGTAGGTGTAATTCCCTGTTGTCATGAATGTATCCAGTTCAGAATTGTGACCTGTTCTGGGAGAATCCATATTCACCAAAAATTAGAGCAATTCAAGTAGCTTGCTGTTAAGCTCAGCATGCACAAAGGTCTCTGAAGTTACAGACAAACCTCTAAGTAAGCTTTAAATTGGGAAGAATTCTTGCAGGATCTTATTTCCGAATGTTAATCTTAGTGAGAGTAGGAAGTAAATGTCCCCAGGGGATGGGAATAGTTTAGGGGTAGAATGCATACTTAACTTGAATTGAGGTCCTGGATTCAATCCCCAGTACCTCCATTAAAAGAAAGAAAGGGAGGGAGGGACGGAGGGAGGAAGGAAGGAAGGACAATCAAACATGACTCTTTTTTTTTTTTTTAAAGCTCTAATAATTGTACAATAGGAGTTTGAAGCCTACCACCACCACCAGAAAAACAAAACAAAACAAACCAACCAACCAACATCCAAAATGCTAAATATTTTACTGTTTCCTAGTGTGGTTAAATCTCAAAGGTGAAAAAGACTACCATAGTCCTCTGACTCTATTGACGGAGACCAAACAAACAAAGAACAGCCTGCATTATTTAAGCAATAGGAGAGTTGTTTGTGTGCCTGTTTGTTTTGCTTTTTGGACCTTCTTGCTGTGGTGTTGCTACAGCTCTCCCAGGCTAAGCCTAAGGACTCATCCAAAGCTATTCAGTGCATGGGTGCTCGGGCAGGACTTTCAAATCTTGGAGCTTGTAAAGTTCAGTCTGGGATTCTGGATTGAAGAGTGTGGAATATGCTCAGAATATAGCTGGACAAGCATAATTTATACACATAAAAGTGTGCATTAAAAAACAGTAATACAGGGGGGAGGCTGTAGCTCAGGGGTAGAAACGTGTGCCTAGCATGCGTGAGGTTCTGGGTTCAATCCTTAGTACCGCCATTAAAAAAAATAAATAAGTAAACCTAACTACCTACCCCCCTAAACAAAAAATTTAAAAAAAAAGTTAAACAGTAATAGATACTTCCATAATTGTGGAACATACAGGAAAAATAATAGGGCCCAGAGGAAAATACTGGAGGCAACCCCTTTTGCCCTTGCTGAGATGAAAAGTCTCAAAATGCTCCTCACTTTTACCCTCCTGGCTTATTTTTCACTTTTTTTCCTCATTTCACATTTTTTGGTGGGGATGTTTGACATCGTGGTATGAGCAGAATGTTAATATCAGGTTTTCAAAGATGTATAATTTGATCTTAGTTTACAACTACACCCAAAATGGCTCAAAGTGTGGGAAATGGTGCAGCCAATCTAGATGTTTCTACATCTGTGTTTGAACCAGAATGCTACTGGCAGCTTATAGGAAATTACCGTATTATATCTAAAAGGGTGAGTCAGGAACACCCCCCTACAACCCCCCTCATCCCAGGCATTGGTCTCCAGTGTTGTGTAAGATTCCAGCTCCATCCCCTCTTCTCCTTATCCCCAGACTCTGGGCTGTGTCCTTTAGCTCAGTCCTGGACCTTCAGGAGAAATCTGTACAAAATGGAATATTCCATGCTGTGTTGGAGATTTTCCTCTCATCAATCATTTTTCTCTTCCTCTCAGAGAGCTTGGCATTTTCCCTTTTTTGAATGTTTCTGCCTGTGACCATTCTGTAGAGCTTATGAGGGGGAAGAAAATTCTCTTTCACTGACTGCATGAAACGCAGGGTTGCTCTTGCTTGTCCTTCCCTCTCTTTGTTGTTTAGGAAATGCTTCCTGAGTCTTCCTATCTCCAGTTGCCTGACTTTGGGGGCAACTTTTTAAGTCAGCTGTTTCCCTCTCCCTTCTGTAGAAGGTGCCGGCATTGGATAGAATTTCAGTTTTTTCCCAGGGACCCCAGAGAGTCATGCGTACAGCTCTCAGACTGTCTCCACTATCAGCTCTCAGACTGTCTCCACTATCTCCACTCGGGCTGCTGGCCCCTGCCTGCCGGTCTCACCCTGCTGGAATGGATTTGAATGCAAGATCTTCTAGCTGATGCCTTCCCTTGCTAATATATGTGTCATTATTTCTTTTAGGCTGAGGAATTTCTGACCGATTTCTAGCCCTCCTCCACATCACTTCTTTTTAAGTTATTTTTCTATCTTCTGTATTGTTTTACTTTCTGAATTTTTTTTTTCCTTTCTCTGAAATGAATACTCTTGGTATAATGAAAATGTTTCATTTTCTCTACTTGGCTGTAGGTTCCTTAAGGACCATGACCTTTCTTTATCTTGGAATCATTTTTGGGACTGTGCGTGTAATTGGTACTCAATAAAATGCTTGTTGAATGGAATTGAATTACATCTTTCATCTAACTTGCTACTAGGGTGTTTGATGGTAATTTAGAAAACAAGCATTCCTACTACTGTTTTTACAAAAATCAGCAGAAATCAAATTAGAAAGTTTCCTAACAGGAGAGTTCAAAGATTGAGGCAATTGTGCTTGAAGCCAATCAAAAAACTTATTGTGTGACTATGCTTATTAGTTTTACCTGGAAAAATAAGTGTATTGAAGACAGAGCGTCTCCAGTGTATAGTTAGGCTTCTTTGAGACTAGCATTGAAACTACTTTCTCAGAGGCATAGAATCATTTTCAGACTTATAGCTGGAAGGGACCTTAGAGATTGTATAGTGTAATTTGCTGGTGATGAGACTAATGTTCGATTTTACAGATGACTTTCTCACATTCATACAACTAGTTAGTAAAAGGATGAGGCACAGTTCTGCTCACGAGAAGCCTGGCCCTTTTCCTATTGCACTGTAGTCCTTTTAGCATGATGTACTAATACTTGTAATACATGCCATCTCCCTTCAAAGTGTCATTGGTTAATAGAAGACAGAAGCCACGTCTTTTTCATCTTGCCATTTATGGAAGATCAAAGGAATAATGCTTGGCAAACATGGCTGCCAAGCAAAACTAGTAGGTGCCCAATGAACTCTCTTTGAATTAATTGAGTTCTTACCTGATGAAGTGTGATTTTTCTAGGCCTCATGTTCATGAGAAGCCACTGTTTATTTATTCCTTACATATTTATTGACTATCTCCTATACTAAGCAAGTACCATGCTATTATGAAAATGAGAGTTAAAATCAAGATCTTTCAGTTTTGAGTCTATATTAAAATTACTGTGGGATGTTAACTATCTCAGAAAGGAAATGAAGTGAATTCAGAGGTGATCTGTTTCCTTTTTACAGACTTATTCGCATTTCATAGAATTTTAGTGCTAAATGGGAATTTAAGGTTACATAAGATCAGATTTTCAGTAAATGGCAAAGTTGAAGACCAGAATGAATGTCGTCTCCCTTTAAATTCAGTGTTCTTTCCATTAGAATGAATTTCTTCCTTTCTTTTACATTTTTGGAACAGCATTTGCATTGGTTAAATTTGTTAGTGTTAATAAAATGGAGATTCCTATTTCTTTTGGATTAGATATCAAATGCCTAAAGGAGGGTATGGAGAGAATGTAGATTAAGATGACAAAACAATCGATTCTTAACCAAAGAACAGAAAATGTCCTAGTCACCTGCTTCAAATGATAGGATATTAGAGCCAGAAGTTCCTTTGAGACCACCTGAACAAGCCTTGTTAGTCTCCAGATGAAGATGCTGAGGTTCAGAGAAGTTAAAATGATTTCATCAAAGTCACACAGTAAGTTACTACCAGAAGTAGGACTAGAACCCAGGTACCCAGACTCCCTATCCATGAGGCCAGTGTTTCCTAAACTTTAGTCATTTGCAAACTACGTTTTCAGTTTGTCCAAATTCATATATCCTCTGTATTAGCTAGCATTTATTGTTTTTATTTGAATCAAGTTATTTTTTAAATTAAAAATTTTAATATGTAATGTATTATAAAACTTTAATTAGCTTTTAAGGAGAAGAAAATTTTACCATTATCATAAGTGGAAAATCAATGTTGTTTGCTATAATTAGAAGACAAAATTTGGAAATATTTCTAAATTCCACTTAATTACTCCTCTTGCTGAGGGTATGACTCCTGAGGTTTACTCTTTTTCCCCCCCACAAGGGGAGGTAATTATGTTTATTTATTTAATAATTTTTTTAAATGGACGTACACATTAAAAATCAAACCCAGGACCTCGTCCATGCTAAGCATGCATTCTATCACTTGAGCTATACCCTCGCCCCTTACTCTCTTTTTAAAGAGAGAAACTAGCAAGTGTTAGAGACCTGAAATGAGAATTACTTCTTGATGTAATCAAAGATCATTGAAAAGGGAATAACTTTCTCTCTTGTATTTTTAGTCATTTAAATGGCAGCCAATTCCCACCTAAAATCCCTAAAATTGTTTTGTGTACCACCAGCAGTTCGTACCCCACATTTTGGGAAATGCTGCCTTGACCAATAATAGCATATATTGAAAACACCTTTTGACCCTGCACTTTCATCCTTGGGTAACACTGTATTTTATAAACATTGATTGACTCTTATCTAACCTGTGTCTTAAGGGGTAGATTGTTATTTCTTCATCCCACAGAGGAATGAACTGTGTTCCAGAGAGGTCTGGAGAATTATTCCAGCACAGTGATCAGTATGACTCAGCCAGGGGCAAATAAGCTGGGAGCTTAAATTCCTGATAAGGATTTGGCCACCTTCCTCCCCTTGATGTGATCTGGGAATCTAGGAGTTTTGCAATCCTTGGGTTTGCTCCAGCAGTCAAGCAAAGGACTAAGAAGGGTGGGGCAAGGGCCAACAACCTTCATTAAACCCCTCTGGCCCTTGCCAGGTTGGCTCCTATAATCCTCCCAGCAAACATATCCCACTTCACAGACAGGGAAACAGTTTCAAAGAAGCTAAGTAACTTTGGCAAACTCACACACTTATAGTAAGAGGCAGAGCCAGGATTTGAACTTCTCTTCCTGACTTCTTAAGTTTCTATGCTTCATTGATACCATGAATTTAGACATTTGAAGATGTCTAAGACCTGGTTCTAGGCTGTTTGCTACCAGATTGAAATATAATACAGATCAAAAGATCCTGAACCACTATCATCTCTACCCCTTTGCCCATCATGGGCTTCCTTAGTTTTCTTATCCCCTCACACAGGGGCACAGGTGGAGTCACTTGGTGGGCCTCTTGCTGTCTCTGTCTTCCCTGTGTAAATACCATTTGGTCCTTATCTTTATTTTGCCTCATACTGTTACCTTATTAAAGCAATGGCAAAATTTGAGAAATTGATTTAAAAAATGGAAATTTCCGGGGGGGGGGGTATAGCTCAAGTGGTAGAGTGCATGCTTAGCATGCACAGGGTCCTGGGTTCAATCCCCAGTACCACTTCAAACAAACAAACAAACAAACCAAACTTAATTACTGCCCCCACCAAAACAAACAAAAACCTAAAAGGAAAAAGAAAAAGAAAATTCCCAATTAATACTGTTAAGAATCAACATAAACGTGACCAATTTTTTTCACATGTGGAAATAATCCACCCTAAGAGCTAATTTATACATCGTGTGACTTGGCTTTCCCCTAAATCACATCAGGAAAGCCTTTGGTGAGGGACTGTGAGGATGCTGAGGGAGGGGGACCTGCTTGGGTGGAAGGCATTAATGGGGAGATTGAAAGGGCCTAAAATGATGTGTGTTGGGGTGGGATCTTAATAACCAGGAGTTCAGAGGGACTTGACATGAGGACCAGAGTTTGGGGGGATAGAGAGGGGGATGGTGGGAAGTGGGGGGAACAGAAGATGATGAGGGAGGAAGGACAGAGACAGTTTTCTCTTTCCTTCAGCTCCTTAGCCTGGTTGCTCTGCCTGGAGAAGCCCCTGTATATATCCCAGCGTCTTTATGCATTCCTTAACCTACAGTGCCCTCAGCCAAGTAGAAAATATAGACTTAGTGCTCCTCTTTGCTCCCTTTGGGCAGCAGCTCCTCCAGCAGCCTGATGCCTTGGAGAATATCATCTTTTCACATTTCAGCAGGTCATTCATAAACACTTCCTCCTTTACCCTCCATGGACACCTCACCCCGCCCTACAGTTCTCACACTGCCTAAGCCATATCCAGGGCCCACTGTATCATATATTTTAATACATAGTTCTGCAAAGCATCTAGGGAATACCTTCAAACAGGGCAAATAAACATTCTGTTTTTCAATTTTATTTATTAAAATATAGCCAGAAGTTAATGGACCCATATCACACGAGGAGCCAGCCAGTGACACCTCCCTCTTACTTCTCAGTGGCTTGTCTGATGCCATCACTGATTTTGGATAATTCATCTACCATTCATTTCATCCCCAGCACTGCCTATTACATGCATGCATGCATGCACGCGTGCACACACACAGACACACACACACACACACAAATTCTTACCATTTTCTTCTTCTTTTTTTTTTTTTTTTTGGTCAATAAGTGTAAGGATTGTGGGTAGTAAATAGCATTTAAGAAGCTGGGATCCCTCTCTGATATCAATGTCTTAAAATATCATTAAACTAGTTATTATCCTGCCACTGGAGAGATCCCAATTTTATTGATACGCAGTTTGAAAGCACAAAGAAATTATTTTCAGAGTCATAGAGCAAGGAACAGTGAAAGTTCTTGAGTCTGTGACTAAGCCAACAGACAAAACCTCACATTGTTTGCCAAGCTGTTGACTTGCTTGCTTGGAAAAAGTGATTTCAAACCAAAAGTGTTTCAAACGTCTCTAAAAGGGAATTAAAACTCAAGGTAGGTGAGGAAAGACTTAAGAGAGTATGGAGCCTGATGAAGGAGCTTGTCTTCAAGCCCAGACAATTTCCATCCCAGGAAAGACTCTGCAAATGTGACCTTGAAGCCAGGATAGAAACTCTCTGATGAGAAGTCAGGAAGAACAGACATTAACTGAATTTGTAACTAGTGGAGGAATTGTACCCAAAAGGGTTGATAACAGAAAGAAACCAACCTAGAGAAAGCTCTCTAGGAGGGATCCGTTGGGGAATTAGGAATCAGGAGGATGGCAATCATCCATCAGAAGGAACCATAGTCTGGAAAGTACATCATTTGGATCTAGAGAGGTGGCGGAGAGTTCAGTGGAAAAATTCCAGAACTTGAAGTCTGGAATTTGAATCTCTCTTCCGGACAATTCACATGACTTAGAATATACAGCCTTCTGTCCCAGTCTTGGAAATGCTTGCTGAATAAAAGAGAAAGTATGTGCGAAATGCTTTATGTCTTTAGAAGGAAAAACTGTGTATAAAGGCAGAATAGTGATATAATACTTTTCATTCAGCTCTCAGGCTTCAGTGGATTCATTAGAAATCGATGTAGCTAGAATGAACCAAATGATTTGAGGATTATACCAGGAACGATGGAGGAACGGAATTTCTAAAATGGATGTGAGAGGAGGATACAGCTCAAGTGCTAGAGCACATGCTTAGCATGCATGAGGTCCTGGGTTCAATCCCTGGTACCTCCTCTAAAAATAAATAAATGAATAAATAAAAACCCAATTATCACCACCCCACCCCCCCAATAAATTAAATAAAATAGATGTAAGTGAATCAGTAAGGTAATACCTAATTATTTTATTGCCTTGAAATAGGACTAGTAAAGCTGCTGAATATTCCATTTGTTTTTCTTCTGCCAAGATGAAACTATTTTCCCAGAACTTTCGCTTAGGTCTTTCTTGTTGTTTTCCTCCCAACCCTATTTTCTCTTTTTAAAAAGCTCTCATCTGTTTACATCTTTGGGGGGCATTGATAAAGGATTAACTACCTAACTTCTCACCAATGCCTTGACTTAAATTAGTCCTGATATCCCTAAATTATGTTTCTGTTTATGAATTTGGGTGGAAAATAATAAATTCTAAGGGAAAGGTCAAATTGGGGATGTAGAAGAATTGGCAAGATGTTGAACACTAAGGGCTTGAGTCACAAAAGGGAAATGAATGAGGCTAAAATATAATCAAGCTAGGTGAGGAATCTAAGTTTTTGCTTAAGCGAAAATTACTGTTTATGGCCATTATTATACCAGTCCCAGAACTCATGGCTCCTCAAATCCATGAAACAGAGCTCTGACAGGACCAGCTTCAATGTGTTATCTTGTTTCAAAAATTTCTTAGGTTTTCATTCATTCAGTTCACTAGATACAGATAAGAAAAGGCAGAGAGCTGGGGAGGAGAGAGACTTGAGAATATGTTGCCAAGATTTTCTTTTTGTAGCAAATGACTCTTAAAGAAGGAAGAGCTCATTCTCTTATCCCTTTACATCTTACTGTTTCATATTCCTCCCCAAACTTGACCTTCCTTTCAACTTGTATTGGAACCTCTCCAGAACTAAATTCTATTGTTCAACTCAAATGACAAGCTTTCCTATCCTTTCTTCTTGCCTGCTCTGTTACAAATAAGTGACAAGGACTGGGCTTTTTATGAAAACTTTCATGTAACCAATGTTTATTTTTATCAAAATATTCCATGTAACTAGTTAGGGAGTCAAATGATACTTTTTAAAACAAAGGCTTCTACTAAAAGCAACATTTCCCCGATGCCCTCAGTTCCACTCCATCATCACTTCCTGCCACCAGAGGCAACTACTCAACTGGTTAGATTGATCTCATCTGATGTTTCCCTCCATATTTCTAAGAAGAATGTGCATATTACCTATTTTTATTTTTGTCACAGAGGAATTTTTATAAGTTAGGCAATTGTGAAAAGCTTAAAGGTGTAAGCAAGCTGTTTATTTGATCAAGTTTATTGTTCTTCAAGATTCAGGCATTGAATTTAATTTGGTCAGTCTTCAAAGTACAAAATGTACATAACCAACCTACAATACACTATTCGGAATGGTAAAGCTTTTGGAAGTGCAAGCCCAAAGAAGATAACCCAACTATAAAGTCAATATAATACAATCATCCAGGATTCAGTCATAGAATCAGAACCCACTAGGAGCTCTGTGTGTGCTATGTATATATCATATATATCATATCTAATCTTACACAAGTCTGGAACCTATTTAAGCAGACTTTCTAAAGCTGTTATCATCGAACCTAATCCCAAAGCTTGAAGACTTCACGGAAGGCAGCCTGGAGGGGAAGATAGATGTAAAGCAGGGAAAAGCAAGTACAACCTGGAACCTATACTCATGAGCTAAAATCCTACAAGGACAGACTGAAACCATATCAGTTCTCACTGCCTCTGCCTTGATGGTATAGGTATTCTGTGGGAGATATCCAGTCCCCTTCATTATATATCTAGCCCAGGAATTGGAAAAGCTGAGAATGATTCAGGGGAAGGTGGGGCAGTTGTAGGTCCAGCTGCTGTCCCATGCCAACAAAGTAAGCCAGCAGATAAGCAACAGTGGGAGCTACAAAGTGGTTGCTTCCTCACTTCCCAACCCCAAATCTATGTAAGAATGTCTCTTGGGGTTCATGCTGGCCAGAAACACATAGGGAGGGAATCTGGGAAATGAAGCTCAGCCTACCCAAGTTGACACTTTGCATTACAAAGCCACACAGCCCACCCTTCCTGAACTTGGTATCTGTCTGTCTGTCTGTCTCCTATCTATCTATCTATCTATCTATCTATCTATCTATCTATCTATCTATCTTTTTATAAATAAACAGACCAGGATTCAAGTACCCAGCCTGCCCCTTACCAAGAGAACAATAGAAGAGTCATCTAACAATCCTGGGACCATGTGCGCTTCGGGAAAAATTATTTGTAAAAGGGAAAAAAGAAGCACAGTGGTGTTTAATCCTTGGAAACTGCCTAGAAGTCCATCATCAGGGATATTTGCTCAACTCCTTTTTCCTACATCCCAAATTAAAATAATGGCTGGATAAACTGAGGTTTCTGAAATTGTGTCCCCTAAGTTTTTAATAAAATGCAGCAGAGCTAGGCTTTTACTTCAGAGTAATCTGTATTTATATTTTTACCTCTTGGCATTTAGGTAAATTTTGGGTTTACTTTTTTCTTTGTTCTTTTTTCTTTCTTTCTTTCTTTTTTAAGTAGGTAGGCTTAAGTTTCTCTCTCATCACCACAGTGGTATCTAAGAATTGCTGTTTACGTTGTTTAACAAGCAAGAACAATGCATGCTGTTCAGTAGAGGGTTGGTGAAGCTGGACACATATTAAATTCTGAGTATTAAGGAAAGTCTTGTTTTTTTATGTCCCAAAATTATATGCATACATTCATATCTATGTACTTTTAATGGCTTTTAGACATCCTGTCATGTTATATAGCTTGACCATTTCCACCTTATTGGACATTAGGTTATCTCCTAGTTTTATAAACTTTTTTGGATTATTTATCTTGGGTTGTACTCTCATAAGAGGTACTTGCTCAAAATAAAATAATTTTTATGGTTTCTGTATGTATTTATAAGTAGATTGCTTTTTAGAAACATTTTGTGAATCACACATAACTATCAGCAATGTATGGTTATAGCTGTTTGCCCATAGATGTGTTAACATTGACTTTATATCATTAAGATTTTGAAGAGTAAAGAATGTTACTAATTGTTTACAGGGAAAAAAAAGAAAGAAAGAAAGAAAAAGGAAAGTGGTGTGATCAAGCCAAAGAAGTTAATGTTTTTAGATGAACAAATTGTTTCCATTTAGTATAACTCTCTCTTTTTTTGTTTCAGGGAAAGTCATATAAAAGGAAGGACTATACCTAAATTTTAAATTTTAATTATAAATTAAGTATAGGTCTCCCTTTTTTCTCCTAAGCTATCCATAGATGAAGTTTATCATTCTTTCCACTGTATGACATGGCATATAAGCAATGGACCTAAAAAATACAAACAAAAACAAAACCCACTGTATCTGTTTCTCCCCAGCCCTCTCCACCTCAGCAGAAGTTAGAAAACAAGAGACAGTCATAAAAATCTCCGCTAGAGAAAAACTCATCAAAATTAAAATTATGTCTTTGTAAAAATGAACTTAGTAGGAGTTGATCATATCAAACACAAACAACAAGCAAAGACGTAAACTGTATAAAGGAAATCAGTCTAACTTATAAAATGGTATTCTCCTAGTCCAATACTTGGTATAAAAATTGGAAAACTTAAAGAATTACAGTAATTCTGTCAGAAAGGCAGAAGTAAGATATTTAAACTTCTGGGAGTTTTTTAAATAATTTTTAAAATTTTCTGCTGTGGAAAAACAGGAATTATCAAACCCCCTTCACAGACCTCTTTTCCCTGGATCCTAAGATATGCCCCCATTTTTCTTGCCTTCTGAATTTTTGGGGGGTTCTGGCAGAGCTCATCCACCTGACTCAATTTTTCAGTGCGTTCGTCTTTCCATGTTGTGGGTATTGTGTCAATCACTCTGTGCCTGTGAGATCTTCTGCTTCTGCAGACCCCACATCTCTGAAGACCATTTCTACTTTTTACAATGAATTCCACAGGGCATTCATCTTTGTTTGGTTGGGGGGTGGGGTGGAGATTCCCCCCACTATTTCTTCACTATATAGGTTTTCTAGATTGAGCAAGATCGTCCATAATACCAACGTCTTCATTTATCCATTTCCTATACACCTTGTGGAGTATGAGAACCATGAACTGCAAAGACTTCTATAGTCTCAGATTTAATGAGCTCGCCTTCCAAAGGCACTGTTTGTGCCCCCATTTGTTACGTTGAAAGTCACTGAAAGTTAGACATCTTTCTGTGGTTTTTTTTCAGTTTGCAATGCCTGAAAGAGTGTTTATGAATAAAAAAGCTGAATTTAATAGGCAAATTAGTTGTATTATTTTTTCCATTTTTTAAATTGAAGTATAGTCAGTTTACAGTGTGTCAATTTCTGGTGTACAGCATGTTTTAGTCATACATATACACACATATATTCCTTTTCATATTCTTTTTCATTATAGTCTACTACAAGATATTGAATATAGTTCCCTGTGCTATACAGGAGAAACTTGTTGGTTGTCTATTTTATATATAGTAGTGTGTATCCACAAATCTCGAACTCTCAGTTTATCCCTTCCCACCCCCTTCCCCCCCGATAACCAAAAGTTTATTTTCTATGTCTGTGAGTCTTTTTCTAAAAGTTTTGTAAATAAGTTCATTTGTGTCTTTTTTTTTTTTTTTTTTTAGATTCCACATATAAGTGACATCATATAGTATTTTTCTTTCTCTTTCTGGCTTATTTCACTTAGAATGATCATCTCCAGATCCATCCATGTTGCTGCAAATGACATTATTTTTTTCTTTGTTATGGCTGAGTAGTATTCCTTTGTATAAATATATGACATCTTTTTTATACAGTCATCTGTGAGTGGACATTTAGGTTGTTTCCATGTCTTGACTATTGTAAATAGTGCTGCTATGAACATTGGGGTGCATGTATCTTTTTGAATTAGTTTCCTCTAGATATATGCCCAGGAATGGGATTGCTGGATTATAGGGTAAGTCTATTTTTAGTTTTTTAAGGAAACTCCATACTGTCCTCCATAGTGGCTGCATCAAATTACATGCCCACCAACAGTGTAGGAGGGTTCCCTTTTCTCCACACCCTTTCCAGCATTTAACATTTGTGGACTTTTTAATGATGACCATTCTGACTGGTTGAGGTGACACCTCATTGTAGTTTTGATTTACATTTCTCTGATAATTAATGATATTGAGCATAGTTGTATTATTAAGTAGCAAAGGTAGTTATAATTTCACTGTGAACTGGAAAATATATTACCAATAAAATTTCTGAATATTCCACAAATATTAATATATGATCTTACACATATTCTACAGAAGCTTACTTAGCATGTCTCTCCATGACATGCAGGCTCTCCAAGGTCAGAGCAGTTCGCAGGTGAGGCCTCAGTAGAAAGTTGCCAAAGTCGCCTTTGGGTTTAACACCCAGAGCTGGACTCCTAGGCTAGCAGGCCTGCTATGCTTTCTTTAGGCAGTAAGAGACAAAATGATAGTGTATTTATTTGGGGATAGGAGGAGGGAGGAAGAGTTGGGAAGCACTCAGGGAAAACCTACAAATTCTACCAGAGCCAGAATTATCCCTACTTGGAAAAAAAAAAAAAAAAAGACAAAAAAATTAGCAAAAACTTTCTCCATGTTTTTATATTCGTTCATTGTGCTCAGGAAAACCAACTTGGTTTACAGGTCTTATCCAGGATACAATGACTCAGCAAAAAAATTTTTTTCATTTGTGGTATTACTCAGTTGCTTTGGCATAAGCAGTGACTTACACACCAGCCACATTTCACCAAGATACAAGCGATTTCTTTCTCTGCTCTGAAGCTTTGGACTTACTGAGCTGATTTTTCTTTTCAAATGCTAGATATGCTTCTCAAGGAGAGCATGCTGTGTAATTATGTGTAAATATTTACACTGGCACCTTTATAATGTGATGCTGTGTTGGTGAAGGCTTGGAAAACCAAGATGACACCATCATTATTCTCACTCACTAGGGTTCCCTTGTTGTGGTGAACAAAAGTTTCAATGTGTAGAGTAAGGAGTAGCCACAAAGGTGAGCAAATTTTGACCTCAATTTCAAGTAAATTACCTGGTCTTAGGTAGTTGCAGGAAGAGACCCTTTTTTTCTCCTCCATTATTGCATTATTTTCCAAGCATCTGAGTCCTCAAGCCAAGAGACTTCTGGCTAGAGATTGCCTCTGTTGCCACTGTCTTCCCAGTAAACACTGGTGGGAGCTGGGAACAAAGTTTAATGAGAGCTTTCTTGTATGTTCTCTGCTGCCCTGGCATAGCATTAAATGGGTGTGGATGGTCTTTCAACGACACCCTGCAGTGAGGCAAAAAGTAACCCTGAGCTAATCCCTTACCCTCATCTACTGCCTCAAAAAGTTACTAAAGAATATAAGTAAAGAAATAAAGAAGGATAAAGTTACTAACAGGAGTCACAACACCCTCTCTCCTGCAAATTTGACAACCCAACCTCCTCAGCCAACAGCAACGTTGGTTGTATTATTTTTCAGAGTTGTCTGTGTTAGACCAATGGGTCTAGAGATATCAGGTGATCCTTCTGTAGTTATGTCTGAATTAGGAAATAAGTATTCTTTGTCCATTTTGTGGTCCTAGTGAACCCTCAAGCTGTAGCATCAAGGGTTAAAGCCAGATAGATCTGAAAGCAATGCCTCTAAAAGCTGTCCTTCAGGAAGTGGCCCCAGCTCAGCTACATTTTGTGGGACAGCTTTTCCATGATCTCAGTGAGAGTATCAAAAATCTTAGTGCAACTCGATCTCTTCTGGGTGCAACTGGCCCTTTCCTTGCTTTGTGGTTTGACCTTCAGCAGAATTTCAGAAGACTGATGGTAGAGCAGAGAAGAACCGGAGGGCCAAGGCAAAGGTGGATTCCTGTTGCAGAAAGCTGACTAGCAGTTTCCAGTCCATTATATGCATCAACATCTGAAACTCCCTGACAACCAGCCAGGGATGTGTGGGAGCAGCTGCTAAGTCAACCGGGAATCCCTCAGCAGAGAGGCTTTTGAAGGGGCAGGAATCACGTATCAAAATACTTAAACTGGAAAACTCTGCCATGCATGGAGACTCAGGGCTCTCATTAAGGCCACAATGGCCAAGGGTGGTATAATTTGACCCAAACCTCTAACTAGACAGAAGAACAACAGGAAAACTGTCCGAAATATGCTGATTCCTTGTTAGTGCGTGCTCAGGGTGGTGACTTTACTCACATGTCTGGCACCTGGGCTGGGATGGCTGGAACAGCTAGGGGTGGAGCAGCACTGCTGTCTCTTTCTATGTGCCTCGCTTGGGGCTTCCTCACAACATAGCTGTTGCAGGGGAGTTGGATTTCTTACATGGTGGCTGACTTGCCCCGAGCAAGCATTTCAAAAGGCCTGGGTGGAAATGCGAAGCTTCTTATGACCTGTTCTTAAAAGTCCCAGAACTTCACTTCTGCCAAATTCTAGTGTTCAAGAAGTCATGATGACCAGCCCGATTTAATGGGAGGGGACTTCAGTGATGCCCCCTGTGGGGAGAGGAGCACATGAATTAGGAGTTGTTGTGTGGCCGTCTTTGAAAAACACATACATCTGTATCTCAGGATTCCGCATTTTCTAACAACTTTCTAGTACTGGTAATTCTAGTGCACTGTATTTCTGTAGGAAAACCCCTAAGTTTTGCTGTTGGTAGTTCTATTTGGGCAAAGTGGAAATTTATTAAGCTTTTCAACCAACCAAATTTATGCATTTGAGTTTTAACCATATTTAAGTGTTACTATGATTTCAAAGAAGTGATTAATTCTGAAGTAGTGTGCTTTGATTGAGTTGACTTAAAAAAACTATTTGGATTTTAAGTGTGATATAGACATTATAGTAATAAGTTGTTGGTGTCCCACTGACTATTTCTATTCTTTTTTTTTTTTTTAATTGAAGTACAGTCAATTACAATATGTCAATTTCTGGTGTAGAGCATAATGTTCCAGTCACACATATATATACATATATTTGTTTTCATATTCTATTCTTGAGGATAAATTCAGTGAATGTCAAAACTTAAAAAAGAAATGAGGACAAGTACAGATAAAGCAGAACCCAAAAAATCCTCTAAGACTAAATAGAGACAACTTCACTGAAACTTAAGAAGAATCAGTGAGTTCATCCTCCATTGTTAAACTGGGAGGAACCTAAGTCATTATAGCCAGTCTTCTTCACATCATCTTTTGGGATCCAGTCATCAGAATGGGACTTACATCTAGAAATAAGCTCAGTCACCAGCACAGAACCAAGGCCAGGAGCAGGAGTGGACAGATCGGGAGGAGGGAGAAGATTCAGATATAAACACAAATAGAGAAAGTTCCATCTAATTAGACATTAAGGGGTCCCCGACAGCAATAATGCCATGAAGGCCCAAGATTCTGGGTGGAGGTGGGGGTGTTCTGATTCCCCAGAGAGAGTAAACATGCAAAAGCCAAGGACACAGTTATCTGAAACAAAACGGGATTAATACCAGTTAAATACCAGCTATGTTCTCTTCTGCCTAACGTTCTGACTGCTCCTGGGAGCAGAGGCAGAGGCGAGGTGGAGATCAGCTGGGTAGATGTGGGGGTCCTAGCAAGCCTGCTCAAGGGGAGGAACTAAGCTTATTGGGTCAGAAGTGAACACACTGACTCTCAGAGCCGAGTGTCTCAGAATTGCCTAATTGGGTTGTGAAAAGTCACTCTCTGGACTCCACCCCCACAGACTCTGGGTCAGCACGTCGGGGGTGCAGCTCAGGAATCTGCGTTCCTACAACCACCCCAAGTGATTCTGATGGCCCGCATTCTGAGACTGATGGGAAGCCCATTCCTTTCCACTTGACCGCAGGCTCAAGGATCACAAGGACAACTGGGTTAAGGTTTTAGCCCACAAATAGAATGGGGAGAATTCGAGAGGACTTAAGAGGGCCTTTAGCATAACTGAGCTTAGTGAATAATCAGTCAGAAATGAGCCTGTTTCACAAGTTTTGATTTTAAACAACTGGAGCAGAGCTGTAACTGCCACATCAGAGGTTTGAAATGTAGCTGGGAACATTTCGCATCATTTAAAAATGTCAAGCATTTGAGAAGTTTCCCAGCCTGATTTTTAAAGCTGCACATTTGAAAATTAAAATACTCTTTTTTTCTTAAAGTAAAAATAACCCTTGTTGATGGTAGAAAATTAAAAATTTAGATAAGCAAAAATAATATTTTTGAAGACTCGTAATCCCACCACCCAGAGATAACCACAGTTAACCCCTTTGTATGTATCTTTCCAGCCTCTGCCTAGATAAATACACTCATATATGGGCTTGTTTTTCTCCCCTTTGTTTTGATAAATGGGATGGTACTGTATTTTCCCTGGTAGTGATGGTTGTTTTTAAAGCTTTTGTTTTAGAATCAGGCTGTAAGGGCACTCTCTATCCATCCTAGATAATGTGGTCTTCCATTTCTACTTCCCTCTGAATCTTGGCTTCATTCTTCTCTACTGATTGGCTGTTACTTTGTGACCCAAACTAGGTGTTCTACAAATTACTGGTAGATGCAACAACATGCAGAAATCTCACAGGAGTAGCACCAAATGATAGAAGCCAGACACGGAGGAAGACATGCTATATTATTCTATTTATACAAAATTCTAGAAAAGGTTTAACTCATCTAGAGTGGCAGGAAATAAAGGAGTGTTTGCCTACATACAGGGTGAAGGAGTTGACTACAAAGGGGTATGAGGGAATTCTAAGGGGGGGGGAGTAATTAAAATATTCTAATTTTAGAATTAGATGGTAGTTTCATGGGTGCGTACATTTGTCAAAACTCATTGAACTTAAGCTGGATGTGTTTTATTGCATGTAAATTATGCCTCAAGAAAGTTGATTTGCCCTGCACTAATTTATTGTCCAAAATTTTGAGAGGAATTCTTACTGGCTCAGTTTGTGTCAGATAGCCACTCTGAGTCCTATCAACCAAGGCTGGAGCCACTCTAGGAGACACAGACTGGGGTAGATTCCCAATTCACAACAAGCCTCCCTTCTCCAGAAATCGCCCCAAGACTCAGGAGTGGACCCTAGTGGTCCACAAATGCTCTGAGGAGCTCCAGGTATTTGAGAAAGTCCACGTGGATGGAGTGAAACCGGCAAGGACACCTGAAGCAGGTGATGTCTGATGGGGAGGGGCCAGACCATATGGGGCTTCTAGACCAGGGTGAGGGGTTTGATTTGCACTAAGGATGACGGGAAGGCATTGGGATATGAAGAGGAGGTTTCTATTTGTGAAAGTTCTGCCGGCTGTAATGCTGAACATGGATGTAGGAGAGCAAAACAGTGGCAGCAGGGAGACCGTGTAAGAGATCACAGTAGTGAGTCCTGTTGGAGACAAGGAGACAAGTGAGAATTTGGGTTATGCATAACATCAGGAGTTGAACAAAATTAAAAAAACTGGTGTTGGGTGAGAGTTTAAATGTGTAGACTATGGGGAGGGTAGAGCTCAGTAGTAGAGCATATGCTTAGCATGCACGAGATCATGGGTTCAATCCCCAGTACCTCTGTTAAATAAAAAATAATAAGTAAATAAATAAACCTAATTACCTTTCCCCCAACCCTCCCCCCAGAAAGTGTAGACTATGAACAAAGCAAGGTCACATGACATAAGAGCCAACTAAAAACAAAAGGTAGATCGCTCCATAGGCTTGAGGGGACCGGGTCATATGGCTGCCCTCAGTGCCCAGGGGCCCACTTGAGGCTCTGCTGCTGAAGTGGGAGAACCCCTCCTCCACTTTTGGTCACATTTCAATGTCACCTGGACATCAAAACATGAGGCTTGTGCCCTGATGTTTCAACTTCTTAGGGACTACAGCTCTTTTAGCATCTTTAGAAGCCCCTCTGTCCTGAGCACTCAGATCAACACTTCCCTTCTGAGAGCCCCTTCCCCTGGCTCGGGCAAACATTCACACTCCTTCTGGAACCAACTCTTATACAAGTGGAGCCCCAGGACCGACTCCTGTAGAGCCCCTACTTGTACTACCCCACTCCCAGGGCCACACATACCTAAACAGCCCAGTGACGGACATGGCTGGGTTCAAGCCAAGACGGCTGCAGCAGTGGTATTTTAAATCTCCCTAGTTAATCTCCCCTAACACATCAAAATATTAGGACCTTATTAGCAAAACTGACTTGGATAATCTAAGCTTGAAATAAATACTTAACCAGCAATACCCCTAATCTGAGCTTTCTGTTGGGCTTTTGAACATTTTCCTCCAATTTTGAAAAACAGACAAGCTAAGTAACGACAAACAAGTCATGCTGTTATAGTCTCTAGGCTACATACGAGCACTAGACTGAGTGCCGAGACTCCCAGATGTCAGTCCTCAGAGGTTGTGTCTCTCTTCCCACCCAAGTTCACTGTACTCAACGTTTTCCAATTTCTCAGCCAGCACTAATAGAAGGATTATAATTCAATAGTTTTAGATTATTTAGGTTTAGGTTATTAGGAATTAATTCACCTACTCTTCTAGTCAAGGGTCTGTTGGTTGCTAGAACCAAAGACTTATACCTTTGAAAAAACTAATCCTGGGTTAGAGGAAGAGCAAGGATCAAGTCTGCCCTCTCCTCTTCTCTTTCTCAACACCACTCGCTTGTGTGTGTGTGTGTGTGTGTGTGTGTGTGTGTGTGTGTGTGTTCTGCGTCTCCTCCATTCCTCTCTCACTCTCTTTTCTCGCCAGCTTCCTCTGCTTAGTCAGTGTCTCCACTGCCTCATATCTTAGACATGCATGTGGCCCACTAGGGCCCCCCAACCTACGTTCTTTATAACTTGCCAGAACTCCTACCTCCACCTCTTTAACCATCCTAAACTCCCCAGAGAAGAATCTGATGGGCCAGCTCCTATATTCAAGCCAGGACACAAGTCAGGTCACTGACCAGACCATGAATTAGCTGCCTTTGGACCTGAAGTCTATCTCTGATTACAGAGGTTAGAACCAGGGGGCTCAGGGTCACAAAGTTTATGATGTGATCACTCCAGTCCCACTGGATCTAGGGACAACAGTCCCCAACAAGAGGGAGTGGATGAGCTGATACCCTAAAATGTCTTTTAGTACATCCTTCCCACTCTGGGACCCAGGGGCCCAGTCATAACTATTTGGTTCCTATGCTGCTACCCCGGTGTCCTTGCTAGCAATGAAACCCAGGACAAAGTACTCCATGGGTGTCCCTCCCCTAGCATCCACCTGATCCTGAGTCACCATCCTCCTCCTCTTCCTCACCTTTATTCCTTCAATTGTCTTAGTCCAGAGTTAGAGAAGTGCTTCTCACCTGCTAATGGACATACTCATGAACTGGGGATTTTGTTAAAATGCATATTCTTATTGTCAGTCAGTCTGGGGTGGGACCTGAGATTTTGCATTTCTGACAAGCTTCCATGGAGCACCAAAACTTCTGCTCCGAGGACCTCACTTGGAGTAGCAAGGCATCTCCTTGTATAGAACTCAGCCTGTTTCCAGCTCTGTACGTCTAACTGGGTTTTGTCCTTTATTTGTGGTTTGGGAGGCCCCAGCCCTGGCACAGTAGGAGCATCACGCTGAACATGCAAATTATGTGGCAGCTGGAACCTGAGGTTCAAGAGACTTGAAATAAACTGTTCTTTAGATGTAAGGGGGTGGAGGAAATTATATTTCTTAGAATTCTAGAACTCCAAAAAGAGACCAGACCATGACCCTGGGGAAGCTCCAGTTAGAGTCACCCCTGACCTTTGTGTTCTTCAGCTGGTGCCCATTCTCAGGGAAGCCTGGGGAGAGTGATAAGGAAGGACAATGATAATTTAACAAGAGTGCCCTCAACATCGTGGTTCAAACAACTGCTGCAAAACTTACTGATGATTTTACGAAGGAAATCATGATGAAGATTATTATAAGACCGCCTAAACTTTTTTGTATGGACAGAATTGATTTCACTTATATTTTCATGTTTCAGTTGTAGCTTCAAATGTTTAAAATACACTTATTGGTATTATCAGGCATACCCTGTACCCCTAGTTCTCCAAATTGAGCAATAATACGGAGCAGAAATGACCAGAGCCCACAGTTCCAACATTTCTTAGCAAACTTACAAAAAGAAGCGAGAAATGTGTGCTATGGCTAATGATGTCAGAACAGATGGGAGCAGTCAGGAACTGACATGCAAAGGTTAAGCAACAGCATGGGAGAGGACTGTCCAGGGAAATACTAAGAAATCTTATTTAGAGTATCCCCAAGCTGACTCTGATGTCCATCTCCATGCGGAATTCTGGAATTCCTCTTGTGACTTAACCCAGGTGTGTAGTCATGTGGGTCACTCCATCATGGACTTTACATGATGACGGGCTTTGCGTGATGACTCTGAAGCAGAGCGGGACCCTGTAGGATCCTTCATTTCTTTGTAAGAAATAGATTTCATTCCGCCTCCTTGACCTTCCATGAGTTCCAAAGGGCAGGTTCAAATAGTTGCCAATCAGGGAAGGAAGAAGGTGCAGAGACCAGGGAGGAAGAGTCAGGAAACCTTGGGGCAGGGACCTGGTTCCTCAAAGAATATACATAACAATATTTTTGAGTCCTTCTGCAGGAATTAGGGCCCCCACTCAGGTGGAGGATGGCAACTTCAGGTTGAACACAAGATTCCTGGAGCACCGCCTTGTTACCTCAGCACCAGCCAATGGGAAGAAAGTCACACACCTTGCAGCCCTCACCCTAAGTTTTGCCTACAAAAACCTTTCCTCCCAGAACCATGAGGGAGTTGGGGTTTTTCAAGTGTGTGAGACACCCATCCTCCTTGCTTGGCCCTGCAATAAAACTTTATCTTCTCCAAACTCTGTTGTTTTGGTTTGTTTGGCCTCACTGTGCTTTTTTTTTCATTTTTCAGTTTTATTCGGTAGAATTGTTACAGTTTGACTGCACAAATACAATATATTGCCTGTAAATACATATACACAATATACTGCACATATTTTTAAAATTTACATATATGTACAGTTCATTATTTCTAAGAATGTTTAGAGCTTTAGCTTTTTAAACTTACATAGTTATCAAAGGAATAAGGCCAACCACAAAATAAGAATTAATTCAAAAAGATACATCTACCCTGCTATTAACAGTAACATTCTTTATAATTGCCAAGATATGGAAGCATCCTAAGTGCACATCAATAGATGAATGGATAAAGATGTTTCTTTTATTTCTTAAGTGGTCTGTTCTGTATTTGCCTTTGAAATCTTCTGTTACTTTGGTTTGGTGCATAAGTATTGTTTCGCAGTGACCTATGGTCTTATCTGACCAAGTGTTTTGAACATTTTTGACAAGCTTCCCAAATATCACGTTTTAATTAAAGATTTTCTGGAACTCCAGTTAACTTTGGGATGCCTCAGAGGGCCACTGGAACATCCAAAAGAGAGATTTTAAACTAATGAGTTTCAGTTGGTTTGTTAAATTACATGGGAAATAGTGTAAAATGAGTAATAAATCTTCTTAGGTTATGTTGTATGGGAAAATGTTATTAATATAGATATTCTAGAAATTATGTGATACTCCTAAAAATCTGATTATGTCCTGGTAAAATGCTGTCAGTTGTAATTCTAATTATTATCTTAAAATGTTGTATGCTACAACAGATAACAAAGTTTCATGTCAATTGCTTTGTAATCAGATTTTTAAGTGTGCCTTAAGTCTTTTGTCATTCATAGACAGTTATGGTTTTACTCTGATGCCTTTGAAAAATCTTCAGGAAGATTTATGAAAGGACTTTTTGACAAGAACAACTTTTTGACAACTTTTAAATCATACTCCTGAACTGGGTAAGAAATTTTAAAAGTCTAACGGAAACTCAGATTTCATAAAACTGTTAACAAAAAAAGGGATAGTTACATGGGACTGAGTAAACTGATGAATATGGTTATTATGTTCAGTTCTGTCTGAAATATTACTGGCTTTTCACCTGTGTTTTTCCCTAAAGCTACTCATGACTTAGACTAATTTGGTAAATTACATCTCTGTGGGTAGAATTGAGACATTTTTCTTTTCTCTCTGCCTGGTCCCTCCAGAAACTGGAGACTCTTGGGTTCTGAGCAGCCTTACCAGATGAATGGGAAAGACTGTCTCCTGGCATGTGCAGGAATCTTGATATTTGGGGGGCCTCTAGAAGAGAGAAAGCTACTGGGGCAATATCTGATAGTAGGCATTTGGCATGGATTTCCTGGCCTTGAGGGGCCTTTTGGGAGTTCAGTCTGAGAATTCCAGCACAGCCAGTTTGGAGGTGCCTATACAGTCAATTGACCAGACTTATTTTGTAAACAAATTAGTCTTGATTTGGTTGTGTTTGGAGATGAGGTTAGTTTTAGAGAGAAGTATTATGTTTCAGTAGATATTAAATTCTAGTTCCTTTAATTGATGTTTGTGTTTATGACAGTTATTGGGTTAGCCACACTTTGCCCAGATGTTCAGGAGGAAAAGAAAATTATCTAGTGGAGTTATCACAGAGTGTAACTATTCATAACGTATCCCTGCTTGCTTTAAGTCTGCTGCTAAAAGCACGTGTACAATACTTGTGACCATTGGATATAATCGATAAAATGCATAACCTACAAAATTACCCTACCTCTGAGCCTGTTCATGATATCTGATTAGTTTTCCCCCAACATGGATAACTAGGCAAATATAAAGGAGGCCTAGCAACACGATCTGGACCTGGGACAAGCAGCTAAAACACCCTGACACCAAGGGACAGATATTTTGATCATCAATGCTTTCTACTGAAATATTTGCAATCAGAAGGGGAAATGATGGGAAAATATGCACATATTGAAGTATGGGGAAGGCATTCTGTTACCTCAGTACCAAGGAAGGAATCAGAAAAAAGTCACACACCCTGCAGCCCTCACCCCAAGATTTGGCCTATAAAAACTTTTCCCCCATTACCATCAGGGAGTTTTTCGGTTCTTCAAGCGTGAAGCGCCCATCCTCCTTCCTTGGCCCTGCAGTAAACCTATCTCTGCTCCAAACTCCAATGTTTCAGTTTGTTTAGCCTCACTGTGCATCGGACACAGGAACTCTTGTTTGGTAACAAATCCATCGTGGACTTTTCCACTTGGCTTACCAAATAGAACCTCATGTTACCTAATCTGTCTACGAATGCCATCTACCAGTGTCACTCCATTTGAGTTTACTAGAAGAAGTTTTTCTTTTTTCTTTTTTTTTTTCCCCTGGACTTTAGTTACCAAACAGATGGAACTTTCCCAAGTTTGAAACACTAAGAGCCCAGGTCAGTGCATCCCAACTAAAAGGTGCCTGGTGTTTCTTCCTCTCCTTAGATTATTTTGCTTGTGAGAGTCTGGAGTTCCCAGGGGATCTAAGTGCTGGTGGGAACAAAAGCAAACAAGATGCCTTTACAAACATTCCCTGTTCTTTTGACCTTCGAGGGACCTGCTAGGAAATGGAAAGGCTTGCTCTGCTTCCTGAGAAAACTATAGCAAAAGGAATTTTCAGCTGGGTATTGTTTTTGGGAAGTGTTCAGATTTCTCTGAGCTGATTTTTCCCCCCTAACAGAACAGGAGTAAAGAAATCCAAAGATGATCTTAAAAATAGAGGCAGTGCTACCCTGTCTCCCCATGAGCTAAAGTGGTTAGGTTATGATAGTATATTTACTTAAGTAGGCCCTTTCTCTAGACAGGTTCAAAATTCTAAATGTTATGAGTATCTGATTTAAATTTAAAGAGCTTTCCTATAAATGAGGGGAAAGAAGAAAGAAGTTATTAGTACTTCTGAGTAAGATAGTGACTTAAGGGTAACATCTAATTCCGCATCCCTAAGGTAGTGACTTAAGGATAACACCTAATTCCACACCCCCAGTTCCCAAAAGAAAGGAAAAAAACAAAGTAAGAGAGCATCACTAATACAACTAGAAAAGGATATCATTGAAGAATTTCTCCTGGACTACAGCAGATAGACTGCATTGAAGGAAGAGCTCTAGGACACCTTGACCCTCCTTCCCCCACAGAAAGCGCAGTCCTGGAATAATTAATGGAGATCTGGATCCCACCAATTCTCCTAACTAGAAAGAACAGAAAATGAAAGATAAAACTTGGCCCTAGGTCATCAATCCACTTGCTCCTTCCTGGGTTAGTGGTCACAATAATAGGTTAGACTATACCTGAGATCTGGAGCCCCCAGGCTAGTCGCAAGGCCATCAAAGCAAGCTGGCCCAGGTACATCATCAGACATCTAGAATCACGGTTTCTGCCCATCAATTTAGAGCCCTGGAGCCTTGGAGCTCTTCCTTCTACCCTCAGGCTGAGGATCAAAGAGGCTTTCAAATAATAAAAGCCTCAAAGCTGCATCTGGGAGGGGACAGGAGAAGGGGGAGACAGTCATGGGATCCCAAGAAAATCATTGTACCCTGTTGCAGGGCCTTTTAGGATGTGTAGATAAATCTCTCAACTTTCAAAGGTTGAAAGGGAAGAAAAAAACATGGGACCCATGAAGACATCTTGTATCAGAAAGGAAAGGGGACATCACGCTCAAGAGGAAAACCGTGATGTTGTCTAAGGTGAACTGTAGTGCACTGAGGAGAAAAAGTTCATACTTGATGAGCTGAATATATAATTTCTCCCAGAGTAAAATGTTTTTAAGAACATAGCTTGCAGAGCATGACAGGCTTTGAAGAGTAAGCCTTCTAGACAGAGCCAAGATGGTCTGGTGAACAAAAAAGATCAAGAGATAAGAAAATGAACCAGAATTGGGAGGGGTTGGAGCAGATCAGAAGGGGCATGATGTGAGGAGAGCCTAAGAGAAGGGCTGGAAGTTCAACATCCTTGAGGGGAATGTAGGCCGTGAGCTGAGAAGCATGGGCTTCCTGACCCAGTAAGGAATGGGCATCTCTCTTAGCAACAGAAAACTCTAAACTAGTCTCCCTAGAACTGCGCTGTCCAGTATGGTAGCCACTAACCAGATGCATGGCTATTTACATTTAAATTAAATAAAAATAGAAATTCAGTGCCTCAGCCACACTAGCCACATTTCAAGGGCTGAATAGCCACATGTGCCTAGTGGCTTCCATATTGGACAGCTTAGATATAAAACATTTCCAGCATCACAGAAAATTCTACTGGGACAGCAGTGGTCTAGAAAATCCCTTAAGCTCTCCCACCCTATAGAAATTAAAACAAAGGAAGATAGTTCTTAGGGTAACTATGTTAGCCATGTGCAGAGATTGTAAACATTCCTCTTCCTGGCGGGATACAGGGAAATTCCTTTCCCTTAAACTTTTGCATTCAGTTGACTTTGGATGCTTAGGGATCTTTATCAGAATTCGTTTTAGGAAGGAAGACAGGAACTTTAAAAAAAAATTTCTAATGGACTAAGTCAGAGAGGATTATGTGCCAAGATTCTCTGCTACTTTCAATTTTTTCTTTTTTACTTGCAATTTTCAATCCTGTTTATTTGGAGATCCCAGGAATTGATTTGGTGGTTTTGCTTTCTGGGTCAACAGGGGTCACAGTATTTTCTCAGGCTCTCTGCTTACTAGTTACTTTTTCAGGGTGCCAAGAAGCTTGTTTCTTAGATAGATACTTGTTTCTTAGATTAGATACTGTGTTTAATCGATCAGCTTGACAAAGCTCAAAATGCTTAATAGCACATTTTATCCCTTATATGTTGATGTTGGAAGTAAATATAGATTGTTACAACCTCTAAAGGAGAGTGGTATGGTAATCTCTATCAAAATTACATCTGCCCTTTGACTCAGCAATTCCCCTTCACGAATTTATCCTACAAATATACCTCTGCAGCATAAAATGACATACGTGCCAGGTTATCCATTGCTGCAGTGTTTAGAAGCTTGGGAACAACCTAAATGTCCGTAAGTAGAGGCCCTGCTTAAATAAGTTATATCATCCATGTAACAGAATACGATGAAGCAATACAAAAGGATGGAAAACTCTTTATGTAGTAGTTGGGAAAGATTTCCAAGATGTATTGTTAGGTGAAAGAAACCTACCATTATCATTTGCATTTTTTTAAAAGGGTGGATGGAGTAGGGGAAGAATATGTATAATACTTACATGTGTAGAGGATATCTCCAGAAAGGGAGAGAAATGAGGAGCTCCTAGGGGGTGGGGGTGGGGAGGAGAGTTTAAATGTCTTGGGGTACCATTTGAGTATTGTACCATGTGGACCAATTGTCTATTAAAATACATATTTTAAAAAAGAGAAAATTAAATTTTCCAAAGGGCTCCCTCACCTTAAATCTTTTTTTCACAATTTTGTTAACCAATGAATATGAGTTTAGAATTAGAAAAATGGCTTCTGTGTCTGGTAACGTGGCAACCACGGACTTTCCACTGAGAATTGCTAATTATCACAGGTATTAAAAGTGTCATCTTGAATGTATCTGTGAGCTGCCAAGGAAGCAGGAAATCCTAAAACTAGGAGCAGAGAAGAGCACTGAAGGCAGCTTTGGCCCTGAGGGTTTGGCCCTGGTGAACTTGGTTGATTTTGTGGCCTAGGGACAATCTCAGACCTGCAAAATGTAAGGATTTTTAGTGGAGAGCCCCTCACAAATGTGAGGTCCCAAAGGTGCACACCCTTGGGGTGAAGATGAATTAAAAATGCCACCCGCACTTCCAACAGACTACAAGGAAAATAACCTGTCTTAAATCTTAGTGCTGAGAACAGTAGGGAACCCCTTCCCTAATCCCACTCCCAGGAAATCTTAAATCCAAGCCAGTTCTCACACAGGGTTGCAGCCTGCACTTAAAAAAACCTCAAGCTGATGATGTACAGTGGTCCTTGGCCGACAGTATTCTCCAATGCCTGACAGAAACAAGCACAGATCCTTTCTGAAAGAACACACCTCTACCTGTGGACTCAAACAATTTCTACAGATAAGTTAGAAGAAAATTGAGAAAATCAATAAACACAAAAAGAAACAAGGCATTGCAAATGGGAGCCCATGGAATATAAATGCAGAATCAGACTTGCAAAGACACCCAGTATTGACATTGTCAGAGGTAGGACATTCTAGAAATTAAAGAGGCCCTTAAAACTGTAAGTTGAGAGTGAGAGTTGTTGAAAAAGAAACAAACAGATCTCGTAGAAGGAAAATAGATTTACTTTATGCATATATCCACTCTAGTGGAAGAGTTTGTCCTGGTTAAAAAGCCTCTAAAGCATGTGAAGTGCCCACAAGAAACCTGTAAGTGGCAAGCATTGTTAGCGGCTTACACAACAGACTGAAGCTTTAATTGGGTATCAGGTGGTCCTAGCTTCAGGGGAGGCTGGCCTCCTCTCCAGCCCCAGGGGCTGAATCCTGATTGGTCAAACTCTAAGCCAATCACAGAGGTCTGGTCCCTTTGCCTGCAAGGGATAGGCAAGGATATGTGAAGCCATTCTAGGCATTAAGACGTCAGAGGAAGCCTGCTGGGGACTTGTGGGAAAATCTTTGCTCCTAAAAAGAGGTGAGTGGTGAGAAGCAGTCCTTTTCTCACGCTAGTCACTGCTGTCTGCAGTGTGAAACACGGAGACATAGGAGCCATCTTAGGGCCATGAGGGGAGCTGGCTTACAATGACAGGCCAGTACATTGAAGATGAAATGCCAAGAACTTAAGTCCTCAATGACTCAATTTTGCTGGTAAATTAACCCACTATGATACTGCCTGACCTCAGAATTCTTGTTATGTGAGATATACCTTTCACTACTGTTTAAGCCATTAAAAAAAATTCTTTTCTTGGGGGAGGGAGGTAATTAGGTGTATATATATATATATATATATATATTATTAGGTTTGGGGGGCTAGTAATTAGGTTTATTTATTTGTTTATTTATTTTTAATGGAGGTAGGGGGGATTGAACCCAGGACCTCATGCATGCTAAGTATACACTCTACCACTGAGCTATACTCCTCCCCCACATTTAATCCATTTTGAGTTGAGCTTTCAGTGACTTGCATAAGGAAGCTTCTCGACTGACACACCTCGCTCTCACACTGCAAACACACGCCTGGGGCAGCAGGTCAAACCCAGACAAGGGCAGCAGGGACTAAATTCACAACCAGCTGGCAGCTCGCCTGAAAGCCTCCTCCCAGCTTTCAGAGGACAAGGGTCCAGGGGCAATGGGATGTGTTTTGGCACTTAGGACTGAAGAAGAGTACCTGTTTTACACCAAGAGTTCAGCTTTTGATGTCATTGATTTAGTTACTCATTACAAGTCTGTAGACACGAGGTAAGATATAAGGACAAACAGAGGAGTAGAACAAACACAGAGTGTCTTCTGCGTCCCCTCCCTCCCGTAGTCGCCAATCCCCTTTTTGGTGCCATACCCACCCTCCCTCTGCAGTTACTGGTCCTCCTCACTGACTCTTTCACAGGAGGTAGAATGATGTACCATCTGAGAGTTTGTGTATGGGCTGTATCCCACCTATTGTGGGCCTGGAAAATTAAGAAGTCAGACTGACTCTCAGCCCCATTCTGCTTTGGGGTGAACTCTTTCCTAGCCCTCTCCTTCTGCTCAACACCCCTGTTCTGAACCTAAAGGTGGGCCGGGATCAGAGTCCTCTACAGGAATTCACAGGTTCATTTGAAAGCCGTTTACTATAAAGGTACAAGAGGAGTTCATCATGCTCTATTTAAACCTGTGTTATCTTTCACATGCTATTTACTGTCCTTCCTCATTTGACAAGCTCGTACTCACTCTTCTAGACCAGCTTAAACATCATCTCCCCCAGGAAGCTACCATAATTCCCAATCTCCCTTCTCACCAGTACCCTTTCTTAACAAAGGGGTACTTAACAAAGGAGGTTGTCCATTTCTCCCCACTCTCAGCTCATCTCCATTCACTTGGTATTGCAGATCTTTTGTTTGTATGTCTATTTCTCCCTCCGTGACTTACTCATCTTTGTATCTTTATACGTGACATATGGCAAGTCCTTGTTAAATGTTTATTAAAATGAAATGAGAAGGCTTGAAATAATGAAACCTTTTCTGGGACCATGATGTGCACTGTATAGTGGAGTGTCCCCTAGTCTCTACTCTGCTATTGTCTGTAGAGCCACTTCCCCTGGCTGTGTGGACTCGAGGTAGTAGAACAGTAGAAACACGCCAAGGAAATATCTTTACTGAGATTGAACAGATTCTTTTAAAGTTGTTAGTTGGATCTCCCGGATTCCAGCCCCTCTAGGGCTCTCATGATGCTGCACAAGCTTGCAAACACATTTACCTCCTGATAAATCCAATTATCTGTGTTCTTTGGACTGAAACATTGCTGCTCAAATGTGAGTATGCATGTGACTGATAAAACAGTAATTTCAAAGATTCAAATAAGACCTCCCTACACTAGAAAATATAAAGAACTCTTAGAATCAACAATTTAAAAAACCCAAATACCCAGTTAAAAATGGGCAAAGGATCTGAACTGACATTTCTCCAAAAGAGATATACAAACAGCTAATAAGCACATGTAACGGGGCCCAACATCATTAATCATCAGGGAAATGCAAGTCAAAACCACAGTGAGATAGTACTTCACACTCACTAGGATGGCCGTAATAGAAGAGACAGATAAAGACAAGTGTTGGTGAGGATGTAGAGAAATTGGAATTTTATACTGTTGGTGGGAATGTAAAATGATACAGCCACTTTGGCAACAAGTTTGGCATTCCTCCAAGGAGTAAACTTAGAGTTACCATACGAATGCCAGCAATTTCACTCCTAGATACATACCACAGAGAAAGGAAAACTTGTCCACACAAAAACTTGTACATGAATATTTATAGCAGCATTATTCATAACAGCTAAAAAGTGGAAAACAGCCCAAATATCCTTCAACTGATGAACAGATAAACAAAAGGTAGTATATGCATATAATGGCATATTTATTTGGCAATAACAAGGAATGAAGTACCCATTCATGCCACATGTTGAAAACAACATGAAACTACATATTATAGGATCCATTTATATGACATGTCCAGAACAGGCACATCCATAGAGACAGGAAGTAGAGTAGTGGTTGCCTAGGACTGAAGGGGTTGGGGTGGGAAGGGGAGAGTGACTGCTAATGGGCAAGGTGTTTCTTTTTTGGGTGATGACAATGATCTAACAGTTACGGTGATGATGGTTGCACAACTCCTGCATATAGTAAAACCATTGAATGGTATACTTTCTTTTTTTCTTTTTTTTTTGAACGAACTTGAGAATCCATTTTATTTATTTTTATTTTTAGGGGAGTGGTAAGTAGGTTTTTTTTTTCATATACTTTTAATGGAGGTACTGGGGATTGAACCCAGGACCTCATGCATGCTAAGCACACTCTCTACCACTTGAGCTCTACCCTCCCCCTGAATTGTACACTTTAAATGAGTGAATTGCATGGCATATGAATTATATGTCAATAAAGCTACTTTACATTAGATGGATAGATAGATGATGGATGGATGGATAAATAGATAGATAGATAAACCGATAAACCGCAAACAGGTAGCAGTCAGCCTTCTTCCTGTTTCCACAGCAGGGATTTCTCTCCTGTTTGCCTTTAATCCGTTTATCTCCCTGTTGCCTGGAATCCACCCAGCCAGCAAACTCATGTTTGCTCTGTGGTAATCTCCCTAGGATGTGCCAGGCCTGGGGCCTGACTTTGCTCTGCAGTCCTTGCCAACTAGGTCAGTGTCAGGGAAGGCAAACAGCCCAGTCTGGCCCTGTGGCGGATGTGTGACAACAGGAGGGCATGAGAAGCAGTCAGAGCCCCTCCACAGGCTCCTTTGGGGAGGAACCTGCCATCCTTTCTCGGGTTGAAGCCTCCCCGTTGCTGAACCGGGAGGTAAAGCCTGATACCAGTGAGACTGGATGTAGGAAAGCCCTTCCCCCAGGCGGGGACAGGCTCTGGGGAGTCATTAACAGTGAAAAGAGGAGAACAAACACCAAACAAGCACTGCCCAGTGGGGACTGTGCTACTTGCTTTACATCCTGATCTCATTTAATTCTTCCCAAGAGAGCCTGTGAGGTGTGAAGGAGGGACTTTTTAAATCAGTTTTACAAATGATGTAACTCAAGTTCAAAGAAGTTAAGTAACTTGCCTAAAGTTGTATGACTAGAAATATGTGAGCCAGATTCTACTCAAAAAAAAAAAAAGATTCCAAACAGCCTATCCACCCCACAGTGGTGGACTGGTTTAATTAATTGTGCTTCATTCATATAGTGGGACACTGCAGATGCTAAAAAGAATTAAGCATGCACTAAAACCTTCTGGAATGATCACCACGATGTATTTTTAAGTGAAAAATGCAAGGTGCAGAACGGTGTATGTAGCATTCCATCATTTGTGTACAAGAGGGAAGCAAAGAATACATAGATGTGTAATTGCTTGTTTCTGAATAAAATCTCTCTGAAAGGGCACCTAAGAGACTAGTGACACTGTTTGCTTCTGGGGAAGGTGCGGTTGTCAGGCTCCAAGACCCCCCAGATTCTTGCCTCCTGGTAGTCACATCCTGCACGGGCTACTTTGGGCTGACTCCTTAGTGATACCAACAGGACATTGCTGAAATGATGATCTGTGACTGCCAAGGCTAGGGCATAAGACCTTGTGGATTTTGTCTTGTTCACTCTTAAATATGGCATGAGAACACTTAAGCTGCCCTATGGAGAAATCTGGGTGGAGAGGAACGGAGGCCTCCTGCCAACAGCCATGGGAGTGACCCATCTTGGAAGAGGATCCCCAGCCCCAAGTCAAGCTTTCAGATGACTGTGGCCCAGCTGACATTGGACCGCAGCTTTTTGAGAGACCCAGAGACAGAACTGCCAGCTAAGATGTGCCCAAATTCCTGACTCACTGCAAGTTTGTGATCTAATGAATATTTACTAATTTTTTAAGCTGCAAAGTTTGGGGTTAATTTATTATGCAACAGTAGGTCACGAATACAGATTTTGGTTAGGGGAGGGTGCTGCTAGAACAACTATCTAAACCTGTGGAAGTGGATTTGGAACAAGGCAGCGGGCAGAGCTGGGACTTTGAGGAGATTGTGTGAAAGCTCAAGTTACCTTGAATAGACCGTTCACGCAAGCCTAATGGCATTTGGAGAGAATGTGGCTTATAAGAAAATATTACTGGAAACTGGGGGAATGGGATCCAGGTAGGAGCTGGAGGGCTAGGGGGTGGGAAGGAGACTTTTCACTTTGAGTCTTTTGAATATTAATATAGTACCTCTATGAAAAAATAAACTGATAATATTTAAATTATTATTTAATAATTCTTAAAACGAGGCTTAGAATGTGATCTCTGTAATTGGAACTGGCTTCTAGGGCCTCCGGTCACTGCTGCTGCCCTCTTACCACTGTAACACACGGCCACCATGGCTCTAAATGGTCCAGTTTTCAGGAGGGCTGGAAAGGTCCGTGTGTCCCAGTGCCCTTCAGGGGACAGAAGGAGCTTTGGGATATTTGGACTGGTCTCTTAAGCATCTTTTCTTTCCTCTTTGTCATCTAGTTTTCTTTCTGGAAGATTTTCTTGGTTTTACTTCCACTTATGTTTGGACTCTTTTCTTTCTTCCATCATACAGTTAATTTTCAAGAACTTTTACTTGTTCACCAATCATTCCTTTTTTGGTGCTTCCTAATCTCATTGTACCATTGTAAGGTCTTCCCTTAACTAGCTGAGATTTTAATTAAAAATTTAAGTTGTTTTCCTCTTTTCTATATTGTGTTCATTTTCTCAGAGTTCTTTTTTCCTATTTTTTTCTCAGTTTGTTTTTTCTCCTTTATATCTGAAGTATCTCATAAATGTCTGGTGTGCACTGTTTCCCTGCTTATATTTAAGAATGAGGCATTAAAGGTTTCATTGGATTCTTACCTGGTAGGGGAAATACGATGATGACAAGTGTGGTTTTCCCAGGGCGAGGCTCATCCATTGCACTCTGGATATGCTGACCCCTGCGATTTCCCCAAATGTGGGAAACTGCACTGCATGATTTGTGGTAGTGGGGAAAATCACCTGATTTTCACCAATGTCCCCTCTGCAATATCCCCTTTGGTTTCTAGTTTCCTCTGCCCTGTTAGACCTTTCTTCACTCAACTTGCTTCTCCAAAACATCTTGAAATTTCTTATGTCTTCTCTCCTCTTTGTCCTAAGGGTTTTTGTTTTGTTTTTGTTTTTATTCCTTTACTAATGTTTTAGTTGTATCTCTGGAGGAAGATAAAATCTCTTGTAATCCATCTGCTCTGTTTAACCAGAAATGTGTGCTAGTTTTCCTAAAACACAGCACAGCCTCAACAAAACACACCTGTGTGTGAGATTCAGGCCATGGATCACGAGTTTCAACCAAGATACTACCAGTGTAGTATCTTGGGTCAAAGCTAGCTGTCAACCAAAGAGTTTACCTGGATCGGGAAGCAGAGCCTAAGAATTTGGGGAGATACTGAGATAGAGCAAAACCACCCTAAATGGATCAGCAATTGAACATTTAATTCAGGTAAGTTTATTTGGCAACTGCAATCTAATTAGGATTATCTGGTGTGTGATACTGACCTGGACTGTCAGGTTTTTTAGCTTCTTGTCTAATTAGGCAAATATTTAACTGGGTATATCAATGTTCTTTCTCTTACCATTAAGAATATTTCTTGAGTGGGAAATTGGTAATTACAGTAATATGAATTTTGTGTAGATAAACACCTTCCTTTATGTTAAGCAGGAAAGATGAAAATACCTAGGAATATTAGAGCATTCACAAGGCATTCTGAGTGGGTCCTAGTTGAAATCATTTTAGTATCATCTAGTAATTCTGGTCTCCAGCAAAAGTGTTTTCAATGAAATGAGTGATGTGGGGTCCTACACATGGAACACCAAGTGCTTGAAGTCATTCAAAAGTATCAGGAAGAGTGCTCAGAAGTAGGAAACAGAGCCGCCCAGAGTGAGGCTGAAAAACAGGTGCACATGGTCATTTGAGGTGTAATCAGGATTCCTCCTACCACTTAGAAACAGGAAGCATCCCGGGCAATGGAAAAATCCTGTGTAACCAAGACACCCACCCCAGGGACTCTCAGGGCTTGAGAGAGACCTAAGCCCTTTCCACTTTTTGACAGCTCTTCTACGTTCAAGAATAAAGAAGTACCAAAACGGAGAGCATCAGGCAGAAATGCTTCAGGCTACCAGTCACTTAAAACCTGATTTATTGTTAAAGAAATGAATGTGTTTCCTGGCAAAATAAGAACTGGAGATGATGCTGGTATTCGTCAACCAGACCCCAGGCGAATTTCTGTCATTTTCCTCCACCCTCTGTGACAAACTAGCTTTGGGACCTATGTACTGCCTCCTACCCCCGAGATAGCCACCACCATTCTAAGCATCGTGGCCTCATTCAAGGCAGGAATGAGGATGGATGGGAGTAGCGCCAGCAGCTGTGGTTCCATTTCTCAAGGAAGCAGTTTTCCCAGAAGCTCCCAGAATCCTTCAGCTTCTGTATTGGCCAGAACTATGTCATGTGGTACTCTTAGCTGCAGGAAAGTCTGGGAGAGTGAGTATTCCCTCCCCCCTCCCCGACTCTATAGTGGAGGAGGCCAAGGAGAAGGGAGTTGGGAATTGGTATTAGATTAGTCAATCTGCAGGGTCTGGTGCCCTGGCTTACAATAATGGCAGCCTATACCTAATGTTACCATCTACCAAATTATTTTAACACTCTATACTGACACTGATATACAGAAAATGAGCTATAGTTGTGCCACTTGAAGGGCAATTAGAAATATATAGTTCAGAATTTTAATTTGAAGTGCCTTCTGCTGGCATTGTGGTCCAGTAATGAGAACCAAGTTGAAAGACTTCTTTCAATACTATCAGTGAATTTCTGTGACTCTGTATAAATTGAATTCCAGAGAACTGACCAAGTCTGAAATTGATGTATCTTGTTTATTATTTGTTTATTGTCTGTCTGTGCCTACTAAAATATGAGCTCCACAAGGTCAGGGACTTTCACTTTCCCACTGTATCCTCGATGCCTAGAAGACGCTTAATAAACATTTATTGAATGAATACGTAAATGATAAACTCTCTGAAGCCCATCTCTGGACCTCAAGTGAAGAACCCTGCTTCCTAGGATGATTCAAAAGTGAATCCTTTAATAGTTGACAAAAATCTGTGTTAATGCTATCAGAAATTACTTGTGGGCTTTAGGGAGGCAGGCTAGTAAAGTGCATCCCTTGTCTAGGGCTGAGTTCTGAACTACTGAGACGTGAAGGAGTCAAGCAGGTGTTGATTGCAATGTCACCTTCATTGCTGAAGAAGCCAGGATGGAGGCTACAGATTTAGGTGAACTGGACAATGACCAATGTCCTAATTAGAACCCCCCTGCCTGGCCATAAGAAGTTCTGAAAGCCCTGAGCCTGGCTGCAGGGCTGGCTCCTTTCCAGCTGTGCTTGCAGCTGGCCAGCTGGTGGGATACCCCACACGAAGGAGAGCAGGAGGCGGGGCTTAGGCAGCCCTCCTCAGCCCGCAAACCCACCTCCTCCTCCCAAGAGAGACTTTCCAGCGGGGAGAGTGGCCAGGAGGGTGTGACAAGTGGAAAGCGGTCTTTCCCTGACCCCCACCCCAATTTATCAAGATTGTACCTTTTCCCTTTCTTCCTCCAGGTTGATTCTTTTCTGCATTATTACAGGAGATTATGTCAACTACAGTCCAGTGCCCGCCTGGCATTCAAAGACAGTACGCGTTTAACATGCTTCAGCCTCTTTTCTTCCTCCTCCCACCTCGGATGATCTCTCAAGCAAGGTGGGGAGAAATGAACCTTCCCTTCCTCCTGGAACATGTTTCAACTTCATTTCTCCTTGGGATTGCTCAATTTCCCTTCCTGTGTTTGCAATTTCCCCAGGCATGTGACTTGCATTTGGCAACCCTTGTCCTGGGGCATTGGGACAGTGGAGTTATGCCTCGAATACCACGTTCCTGCACCATGAAGTCAAACTGTACATATTGCCTAGACCCGCCTGTCCCCTCTCCCTGCTGAGGGCTCTGCTCTCCCCAGCCAGCTCCAGACCCCATCCTGTCTTCCATGGGCTCTAGTTCCAGTAGCTAGAAGACATTTCTCTCTCTCTGACACCCAGCAGGCATTTCTTATGTTTGGAGGACTCTCTTCTTTATGGTTTTATTAAGAGGAATCACCCACCTCCGGCTACAGAAATTGAAAATGCTGGATTTTCTCTTTTCCAGAGTCCCCTTTGCAAATAGAGCCTGGGCATATGGTCCAGGCTCACCAATCAGAGGGCCTGTGCTGGACTTTGATGGGGGTGCTGGTGTGGCCTGGGCAAGCAGGGACCCCAGAGAACATCCACTTTTAGTGATAGAGAATGCAGCTGGTCTGGATTCCTGGCACCGTGGGGTGACAGAACTTACCCTGGCACACATGGAAGTTCCATTTGGGGACATGTCCCTACCTGTGTAGCTTTGAGCCTAGTTCTTGGGCTGGTTGTGTGAGCTGCCCATTAACCTTCTGAGACATTTGCTGCTTAATTCAGTCATTCTGTGCCTATGATTTCTAGCTGGGAACTATGACAGTCACACAGTAATTGAGTCCCTGACCTGTCCTTCCAAGTCTAACTTTCTTATCAGTTCCCACTTGATGTAAGAGAAGGGGACCCACATTGCGTCTCAGGGAAGGATATTAACCTAGTCACATTGTTCTTTTGTGTCAGGGGAGACCGAGCTGTGGAAAGTGCCCTTAACTCAGACTGAGAACCACATTCTTTAATCTTCATTTTATCAAAACTAACCCAGTGACCTTAGGCAAGTCACTTCACCTCCCTGGGTTTCCTCATCTGTCAGGTGGTCTAGATGGAGATGCCGATCAGAAGACGCCTCATTTCTACATCATTCTTGTTCTCCTAGCCTGAGTTTCATCACAGTGCTTCAGTTTAGTGGAGTATTTTTGTTTGTTTTTCCTGTAGTAACTTGTAACTATAGCTCAAGCAAGAAAGCTTAATGGATGGTTAATTTTATCGCTCCATGCCACTCCTGGTTTCCAACCCCAGGCTCAGATATATCCCAGCTTTAAAAACCCAAGAGCTGGAACTCCACAAAACAAGGCTTGATACATGTGTATTCAAGCTATTCACAAGGACTGGATCTAGGAAGTATGTCTTCTACTTACGGGTGCAATCTTCTTTACCTATGGATAGGGAAGGGCTTATCAAATCAGCCCAGGATTGGGGCTTAAATCCTGACTCTAAGTGGCCTTGAGCGAGGACCATCAGGTTCCCACACGCCGCTTCATGCTACTAGCTAACGAGTTGGGGCTGGCTTATCTTCCCAAGGAAGATGTGAGTTTCTCAGGAGCAGGATCCGTGTCTTAAACGGATTTCATGTCCACCCTCCTACCCCTCTTCCTTCGACTTTTATATACCTATGTATACATGGAACATCTCTGGAAGACCACCCAAGAAACTGACAGCAGTAGGGGCTTCAGGGAGGACTGAAGCCACGAGGAAGAGGAAGGCTTTTCCTCACTGTACATTCCTGAATATTTGGCCATGAACGTAATGTGATTATTTTAAACTACTTAATAGAGAAATAAGAAAACTCACATCTTCATTTTTTTTCATTTTATGGTAGTACAATAGTGTGTTTGTCCAACCCCTTATTTGGGGGCATTCTGATTTCTCTATCTGGTTAGGGGTTGTTGCTCACCTCTCTTCAACCTGGGATGGCCTCCCAGAGGAGGTGGCTTCTGACGGGTGAGTAGGAATTAGGTGAAGGAAAGGTATCCAAGCAGAGGGACCATCGTGAAGGTATGAGAGCATGGGCCTTACGAGAAAACGCAAGGAGGGTGGACTTGGTGAGGATCAGCCTGAAGGGATGGGATAGGTCATTTAGGGCTCCTGCAGCATGCTAGAAACTTGAATCCTGGGACTTTATCCTAGACACAACAGGAAGCCATTGAAAGGAATTTAGGTTGGTGAGTAATACTGATTAACTGTACCAATCAGCAACTCACAGACAATGAGTAGCTTCCCATGACTTGTTGATAAGATAACTGGATTGTCATCTCCTAGAACCCCCCTACTGTGGTGTGATCGTGAGACCCCCCTACCAGACCATCAGGTTATTCTACTTTTTGTGGGACAGTCAGTGTCTCTGCTATTTAAAGGCAGGGGGTCTTTAAAAGATCAGTGCTACTGCCCTCGGTGGTATTTGGGGTGATGTTCATGGGGGTTTCATGGAATCAGATTTTTGGTGATGGGGAAAACTTAGGAATCCAGTCCAGTTACAAATCCAATTATTTGTGGGGAGCACTTGGGCTTCTGCAGACATGCTTACCAAGAAAACCTTTTTCTGATCCTAAGTGCCTTGCAATAAATTGAAGACATCGATGTAATCTGAGAGGCTTAGAATCCCTAAGAAATCATCAGAGGAATTCGGTTCGTCCTACCAAGGTTCTCTGAGCACTGAGTCTGTGGCAGCATGACACTTGACGAGCAAAGGTCCCTGCCCTCTACGAGGTCAGTCTAGCAAAATACAGGAGGATATGAGATAAGAGTGATCATTTAAAACAGGAAGTTTTACTGTTGAACTCTGATATTAAAGTGAGATCAGATAAGAAAACATTTGTGAATCTTCAAGTTCAAGCCAAGAGTCTTAAATATCTATCAGGTAGTTCACCTTTTTTCTCTGGGGCCGACGACACTGATCTCACCAGTGGTGGTCAACATTTCATGAGCTCTCAGTCGAATATCATTTTCCCAAGATTTAGCTGCCATACAATGACCATGGTTCTTATTTTCATTTGAGGGATGTAGGGTAGATTAATTAAAACTTACAAAGCTTCACATTAAAGTTCAATAAAAGTTGGAATAAAATACATCTAATACAAAAAGAAAAATGCAATATGAAAATGAATGTATGTATATATGTGTGTATAACTGGGACCTTATGCTGTACACTAGAAATGGGCCCATTGTAACTGACTATACTAAAATAAAAAAACTAAATTAAAAGAAAAACGCAAAGGTAATTTACTCAAACCAGAACCCTTATGAGAGTCAAAGGGGTGCAATTTAGTAATTTCACCCAGAAAACAGGTATGAGCTAAGGCTGTCCCAGGGAAAGCAGGGCTTAACCAGCACCTTAAGCTGTGTATCATGTAGGGAACTCATTCTGTTACCATATTGGTTGACTGGACTCGCGCCGGCATCCTAGCCTGTGCCAGGACCCCTTGTCTCCACCAGGGAGGTTCTTTTTCTGATCAGATTCACACAGCCAATAAAGAAACCAATGCTGAGACTGGAACGGCATCAGCTTTATTCAATGTCCAAAGAATGGAGAAGCAGGAACCTAGTTCTCAAATCAACTTCCCAACCCAATTAGGGTGGAGACACCAAATCTATAGAAGGGTTGAGGTAAAAGGGAGGGAATTGGAAAGAGGAGGAGGAATATTCATGACCTATCAAAGAACAGGGGTGTGGTTTGGATCCGGAACTGATGCAACAGTCCTTTTCAGTCCTTGAATGGGCTTTTCCAGTTGTCATGGCGATTGTCAACTGTCATGGCGCTGGTGGGAGTGTCATTTAACTTATATATTATAAGGAGCAAATAATGAGGTTCAAGGTCTACTGGAAGTCAGAGCTTTCCATCTTCTTGGGCTTAGTTGGTTCTTGTTTTTTCTCTTTGCAGCTTCCTCCTGAAATTTAGATAAGAGTAATTGTTTTCCATTCAAGGGAGGGGCCGAGGTAAGATTCTAGGGCAACAGCCTCAGTAACAATTCTACTTAGAATAAAAGAAAGACCAACTATTAGTTTATCCATAAATAAAGGTTGGTTTATTCATAATAAGGGTTGACCACGCCCTACCCCCATAAGCAGTCTGGAAGTGGGTTGTTGCTGGTGGCCCAGCTGCCCCTGTGTGCAATAGTTGAAGGTTCCAATTCCCTTGGCCTTTCCCTCCAGTGCCAAAATATCAGATCCAGACACTGCAGCCAGGCAAGAAGAAAAGGTGTGGTCTGGGGTGGGGAAAGCTGAGGCTTTCCAGAAATCCTCTGTGGGCTTATGTTCATTCAGCATTGACCAGAACTGTGTCCCATATCCCCCAGCCACAAGAGAGGTGAGACGGCTCCTTTTCAATGAGGGAGTAAACAAAGGGAAGAGAGGGTCCAAAGGGCTTTGGGTGCAACCTACAGAGCATCTGCCCCAGGCTCCAAGTGGGAAACACACAGAGCTGTGGTTGCAGAAGAGGACACACCTAACTATGCAGGGGCGACGGGGGTGATGGAAAAGGGCTTCCCGGGCTGGAAACGCAGCCTTGGATGACTCAGTGGATGGAGAGCTCCCAAACGGATGCTGAGAGTGAGAAAGGGCACTGTAGGCAGAGCTCACAGTGCTCAGGCTCAGGAAATTAGGCCCAACAGGTAGAAAGGGACCTGGCACTAAAGAGTTTGGTTTTCATTGGCTATTTTATGAATCCTCTGGGGCGCTTCCAAAGTAGATTTCAGGGTGTCCCCAGATCTACCTCACCAGAACCTCTGGGGATGCCTGGCAAGTTTGGGAAAGTTGGTTCTCAAAGTGTAGGTAGTGCCTAAAGCTGCCCCCAGGGGCCCCACCCAGACCAGGCATCAGAGTGGAAGTCCACCCGGGGAGGGAGCTGCTCGAGGAGGGAATGGTCACTGGGTCACTGCTAGCCGCTCAGTTTGGTGGGGCCCAGAATGAAGGTGTACCAGTTCTGCAGGTGGGGTGAAAACAAAAAGTGGGAGAATAGCAACAGAGTTACCCTAGTTCTTTGCGGGTGTGACTGAGGCTGCACATTCTCAGCCTTTTGGCCATTCCGGAAAATTCCCAGCCAGGGCCCTAACCCTCCCAGGGGGCCAGAGGGCAAGATGAGCCATCAATCTCCAATCGGGGCTTCCAGGGCTCATGCACCCTCAGGGCTTGGGCTCACCCACCCTCAGGGCTTCCCTGCCATCCCTGCCTCTATTAACTCTAACTCCCCACCCCACCGGCCCACTGCCTAGTTAGCCTGGGGAAAATGGTCAGCTACTGGGCTGCAGGAAGGAAGAAGGGAGAGGCCCTGGATGCTGTGTCTTTGCCCCGTGGGCTAGTTTGGAACTAACCAGGGCCACCTGCTATCAGCAACAGTGGTTTCGCAGGTAAAGCACCATTTGTCTTGCATCAGATATTTATCCTAAATAAACCTCAGTGACCTCAGGGACCCTGGGCCAGCAGTGGCGTTGGTAGCGATAGAAGACAGAGGAAAACACCCACAGTGCTAATTTACAATGTGGCTCTCAAAATGTGAGGTCTCACCTTTCACTTTGGTTACCTTTCCATCTCCTCTTTTATTTCTGCTACAAACATTCCTTTGAGAACCTGCCATCTGCCTGAAGCTGTGATGGCTCTGGGGTCCCAGTGATGCAGGAAAATGGATGAGAGGCGTGAGGAGGGCCATTTCCCAGGTCTCAGTTGAGCCTCTGGGACGTGCCCCGCCAGGTGTGGGTCCTTGGCTTCGCACAGGAAAGAATTCAAGTGCGAGCCACAGTTGAGTAAAGGTAGATTTATTTAGAGAGATACATACTGCATAGAGTGTAAGGCAAGAGAAAGGCAAGGAAAAAGGTTTGGGAACTGGGTGCTCAAGTGAAAGTAAAAGTAGGTACACATTCCATAGACAGAGTGCGGGCAGACAGAGTCTTTGAAGAGGAGGGAGGGAGCGAAAAGAGCCTCTAGGCATGGTGTTGCCAGTTTTTATGGGCTCAGTAGCTTCACACGCCTACAGGTGGGACCATTCCAGCTACCCTGGGGAAGGGGCTGGGATTCCCAGGAATTGGGCCACTGCCCATTCTTTGGCCTTTTGTGGTTAGCCTTGGGACTGTCATGGCACCTGCAGGCATGTTATTTATCACGCTGTTACAGTGAGCATATAACGAAGCTCAAGGTTTACTAGAAGTCAAACTTCTTAATTCTTAAGGCCAACCAGGAGTTGAATCTTCCACCATTTTGGTGTTAAATTGCTCTTGTTCCTTGAGTGGCTGTGCCCTGTCCCCTTCCCTCCTGTCCCACCAAGAAGAAAGGCAAGCCCTCCAGTCTGGAGTAGAGGAGATATCAAAGGTGTGATAAGTAAGCAAAGAGCTGTGACCACACTAGCGCTCATCTGGAGTAGGATGGGGTGCAGAGTGGGGGTGCAGGCAAGGAGATCTGAGCCAGTCTTAAAAAGCCAACTCTGGTCAACCAGCCAAAAGGAAGTTTATTCTTGCTAGAATCAATTAGCCGGAGGGAAGACATCATGGTAGGATTTCAGGGACAAAACAGGGAGTGTTTGCAGATTTCTTTCCTTACCACTCAACCCCACAACCCTAGAAAACCTCACTTCCATCCCCAGTTAGACTAATCTTTAGTACTTTGGGATCCAGACAATGACCAGAAAAGGTCCAACGGGGAGGTGTTTACTGTGGGAGGGGGAAGGAGGGAGGAGAGTAAGTCAACCTTCTGATAAAGAGTGGAATGGGGAAGAGGGAGGGAGGGTGGAATCATGCCGGACTGCTGAACTGCTTCTAGAAGCAGGCTCTGCTGTGCAGTTAAATCAGTGGTAAGAAGAATTCGGGTTTGGAGGTGGCTTTTCCTCCAGTCTTGGCATCTAGATCACCCCGGCTCTGCTCCGCCCGTCACTCATTCATTTGCTCATTCATTGATGCAGGAGATACAGCCATAGACAAAAAAATCCTCTGACCACATGATTTCTGTCCCCATAGGGGAGACAGGCAAAAAACAATCAAACCAGTAAGGGGTAAAGAGGAACAAGAAAGAGAGAGGGAAGGGCGCAGGGAGAGGGGGTGTACCAGTTCCGTACATTGGGGGAAGCCTCAGTAATAAGGTGACAGGTGAGCAGAGACCTGAAGGAAGTGATGGAGTGAGGAGCATTGGCAGAATGGCATTCAGTGGCAAGAGCAGCCCCTGCAAAGGTCCTGAGACAGGACTGCTGGAGGAAACTGAGGCTGCTGGAACAGGATGAGCAACAAGGAATTCCTTTGAGAGAAGAGACCCAGAAGGAGTTTAAGAGCACTAGCTTTGCAGCTAGGCCCATGTGGGACCCATTATCTACTAGCTGTCTGTGTTTAGGCAAATTGCTTCATTCTCCCAACGGCTCATTCTTCTTGTCTGTAAAATGGGAGGGACAAAATTATTGCCCTTATGGTGCTCCTGTTACAGAACCACTCTTGGGTCTGCTTGCCTGAAGCGTAGCAAAGGCCAATCTACTGACACTGGGTTGGGGTGAAAGAAAGTACAGCGTTTATTGCAGGGTACCAAGCAAGGAGAATGATGCTCAAAAGACCCAAGGTCCCCAATGACTTTCGGGGGAGAGTTTTTAAAGACAGTGTGAGGGAAAGGGTCACAGGGTATATGATCAGCTCGTAGGACAGTTCTTTGACTGGTTGATGGTGTGGTAACAAGGTCATGTTTTGGGGAATCTCAGTCAGCTTTCTGGTTCCAAATGAGTCTGGGGTCTGGGTACTGGTGGTCGGCATGCAGTGAACTTCCTCCACCTGGTAGGGGTTTCAGTATCCGCAAAACAACCCCAAGGATACGGCTCAGGGTATTATTTGTAGCCCTTGAGGAGGAACTAAAAGTCCATGGCCTTGTTTTATGGCTAAACTATTATGATTTTGTCTTGCTTGACTGTTTTCCTTTGTTTCTGCGGTTTCTCACTTCCCTGATTAGATTTGCTATTTGGAAGTCTGGTGAAGGCCTGGGAGGCTAAATCTTTTCTACAAACAAGAGGTTGGGGACATGGAGGGAGGGTGTCTGTCCCTAGGAAGGGTCCTGCTCAGTTTCACTCCATATGTTTTCCCTAAATAAGTGGCAGCTATTACTAGGGGTATTATAAGCACGATCTGCACATGTTCAATGTTTACTATTAACACTTTCCCCAAAAGATTTTCCAATGATATATTCTAGGTATTTTCTTTTTGATTATTTTTTCCGATTTTTTTCATTGTAAAAAAATATACATAAAATAAAATTGACCATCTTAACCACTTTTCAGTTCGAAGTTTAGTGGTGTTAAGTATATTCATGTATTGTTGGGCCACCAACACCACCATCCATCCACACAACTCCTTTTATCTTGTAAGATTGAAACTCCAGCCTTTCAGTAGTAACTCCTCATCACTCCAGCACCCTCGCCCCTGGCCACCACCATTCTACTTTCAGTTTCTATGAGTTAAACCATCCTAAGTACTTCATATAATTATATGATATTTGTCCCTTTGTAACTGGCTTATTTCATTTAGCATAATGTTCTCAAATTTCATCCCTGTTGTAACGTATGTCAGAATTTCCTGCCTTTTCAGGACTGAATAATACTTCATTGTGTGCATCTACCATATTTTGTTTTTCCATTCATCCATAGATGGACACATTTTGGCTACTGTAAATAATGCTGCTATGAACATGGGTGCACAAATATCTCTTCAAGACCCTGCTTTCAGTTCTTCCAGATATATACCCTCAAGTGGAATTGCTGGATCATGTGGTAGTTCTGTTTTTAATTTTTTAAGGACCCTCCATACTGTTTTCCACAACGTCTGCACCGCTTTACATTCCCACCAACAGTGCACAAGAATTCCATTTTCTCCACATCCTTACCAACACTTGTTATTTTCTGTTTTTTGGGCTTGTTTTTTGGTTTTTTTTGGATAGTTTTCATCCTACCAGGTGTGAGGTGTCTTTTTTTGGTTTTATAAAAACATCCGGGGGGGAGTATATAGCTCAAGTGGTAGAGTTCATGCTTAGCATGCACAAGGTCCTGGTTTCAATCCCCAGTACTTCCTCTAAAAATAAATAAATAAACCAAATACCCGCCCCCAATAAAAGTTAAAAAAAATCTTAAATCACACTGACAGCAGCGTGTCTCTTATGCATCACAGACCAGCAGTCACAAACTACACTCACGCGAGGTGGGGGCTTGCTGCCATCACCCCAGAGCTCTGTCACAGGCACCAAAATTGAGGCCAGAGGAGCACAGAGCTTGGCTGGGTCTAGGCCAGATCGAGTCAGAATCAGGATCCAGTCATCTTCAGACGGAAGTAGAAAGTTTCTCTTTGAATCAATACTTCCTTCCACTTTTGTTTCATTGTAACAGAAACCCTAAGAGTTTAAACCTTTTGCAGGGAGTTCTGAGCTATGGTCAGCATAAGGAAACAACCGTCCTGCTATTTTTTTTTCTATTTTTTTCCTTTTTTTTAAATTGATTTTTTTTGCGGGGGGTGGGGGTTATCTTTACAAGTGTCCTCCTTTTAATCTTCAGTTTTGAAGATGAGTGATTGGGAGGTCCCTTGGCATCTGGCTTGGGTCTTTGGAATGGTCTCTGGAAGGCAGGCAGATTGTAGCAGGTCCTGTCTCTGCCCTTCCCTGCTTGACCCCTGTCTCTGCCAGGCGATGCACATCATATCTGATCTGGAGTGTTCTGATCCATCACACTCCGTGCTCGTCCCCCTCTGACCTCAGGAGCCCACCTCCGGCTGCCCTGCTCATAGGCCGCCTTATCCTAGAAGCACCGCATGACAAGCTTCTCCCTCCTGCAGGACAGACCCTGGTCTCCCTGCTCTTCTTGGTCCACGTGCTCTTGGCTCTCATAACGCAGTTCACCCTCCCTGGCTAGCCCGTGGGTCTGTGCAGGTGGGAGGGATGGGCACAGGCCTTGATCTGGCAGAGCTTGTCCTAGCAGGGGAAAAATAACTATGACAATCAGCAAATTGAGTGCTGCATTAGAGAAAAATTAAGTGCTGTATCAGATAAAAAATAAAGGCCCAGAGGCCAAAGGTAGAGCCCTGGGAGGAACAGCTTATGGCTGAGCTTAGGAACTGGAGGCCCGTTGCAAACCTCAAACCTCGGCCTTTGGTATGTGGCAGGTGCTTTGCTAAAACTCTTTACAAGTATTAATCTCATTTAATCTTCACAACAATCCTAGGAGCCTTTCTCACTATCTTCACTTTACAGATAAGTCAACTGAGGAGTTTATCTCTAGGGAGATTAAGTAATTTTACCAGGGTTCAAAGGTAGGACCATTTTACCCAGAGCTCAAATCTTTAACTACCAAATTCTACCTTTTCTTTAAAACCCTAGGATGGGTTTGACCTGGCCGTGGGGCTTTCTTTAATTCCCAGTTCCTTCACTTCAATCCACATTTAAACCAGTCTTCGGTTTCTGCCTAAAAAACAATGCTTACCATATTTCAATATTTATGGGAAGTCTCCATCTCTGTAACGGTGTATTTCCCAAATAATTTTTCTGATGGACTCAGAAAAATTGAGAGAAATATTGGTCCAACCCCACTGTGGCAAGAGTTTTTCAAACTCTAACTATGAGAGGCGATGGATGCGTTAACTAACCTTTTTGTGGTAGTCATTTCACACAATATGCATATATCAGTTCATTAAATTGTACGTCTTAAACTTACACAATGTTATCTGTCAATTATATCTCAATAAAGCTGGAGGGGAAAAGAAAGTCTTGCTAAAGTAAATATTTTTCAAAGTAAACTGGTCATTAAGTAGATTGGGAATCTTTTGTTATAAGGAAAGATTTCAAATGGAATGGAATTATCTGTAGCAGGTTTACTGTTTACATGGAGTCTAAGTCTACACCTGTCCCTGTCACTTTCTATCACCTTCTGTCAGGCAATTTACCTTTGCTCCCTAGCTTGGAAGTGGTTTACATTTGACAAAGACGCCCAAAGAAGACAATACATCTCAGCTTTAATCTTTCAAGAAAAAATACCTGCCTTTATCCCTGGCCCAAACTTAAAAATTAGACAAGTAACACAGAGAATAGCGACTCCCTTAAAACTGTATTTACCCCGATAACTGGGATTAATGGAGACCTCAGAGCTTTCAGTGACTTCTTCTGACCTCTGCTGGATATGTTTGGGATTGCATGGCCCTTGGATGATTTTAAGCAAACAGCAAAATTAGAATTAAAGTTAAGTGCAGAGGATTTCATCTAAAGCTCTCATTTTTGAGATACAGAAAGTAAGGCCCAATGGGTTTATGTGACTTATCCAAGGTCATTCAGTTACATAATGGCATATTCAGGACCAGCACCTAGATGTGTCCTATTTAATGATAAAACACAGATATGCAAACATTGCTGAACTCCACTGGGATGAATACTCTTTGGATTACCTACAGAGAACCATCAGTATTAGAAGCAGTAACAGTGAGCACAGACCAACTGGTCGATAAGCAAGAATAAAAATTCGGAGTGTTTGGACAAGGTCATAGTATCTTCATGTCCTATATTCCAGATTCCCACGATTCCCTTCAGTCACTGATGACATATGTGAAGTAACAAAGAGATTCAGAAGATTCATTTTCACAAAAGCTCTTTCTTAGTTGCAAATTCCATTCCCTAATTATGGCTTGTTAAAATTAGTTTGCATCACCAGAGGAAATTTCAACTGACTGAAGGTAAGAAGACTGCCCAGGATTAAACGGATTGCTCCTTGTAAGAACTGACTCGGCTGGTGTCCCCGCAAAGGCATTTGGGACCCAAGAGAGGTGTCAGGAGGTTTCTGGTGCTTCTTCAGCAATGAATTTCAGGTCTCCCCTTTGAGGCATATCTAGATCAGAAAGCTGAATGACCACAAACACAGAGTCAACTTATTCCACATGTTAAAAGACCCAGATGCATAGCATTACCTAGATGAGTAGAGTATCATATTTAAAAAAACAAGAGCTTTGAAGCCATGCAGTTAGTGGCTACTTACTAGCTGTGTGAGCTTAGGTAAGTTACTTAACCTCTCTGAGCCTCAGTGGCCTCAGCTATAAAACAAGATTCATAAATGATACGTCCTCAGAGACTTGTTTGAGAATAAACAAGACTGGGTGTGCAAATCCTTAGCATAGTACCTGGTACAACAGACCAAGGGGAGGGAGAGTGTTGAGTTTCTCACATGATATTAGATACACCAGATCTTAATGGTGGAAGTTACACTACTTTTGTTTTACCCACAAAAACTACTAATTTATGTATTTATCACAAACGACGTCTCAATTCTATCCCTCAAAGACCTAATAAGATCATCTAAAGTGGACAAGACATATGTTCACAAATGCTTTCGAAAGAGTGGCATGACATCCCCACTCCAATACTTTTAGTTGTTTGCTTTTGTGTTTTTGTTGTGCCTTCTCCACAATAGTGCTCTTAAATCTTGGCAGCTGAATTGATTGACTCTGTGTGTGCGTGCGTGTGTGTGTGTGTTTAAACATTTCACGAGCATGTGCTTAGCACATTTCTTCAAGAGGAAACAAATCTTTGTCAATGAGAAGCTGAGGGTACGACCCCTCCCTGGGTTAATGAAGTCAACCCAGGCTGTGTTTTGTTGCAATGAGAGAAGGGAAGTGTAATCCTTTCCCATTACGATATTAGAGCAGAAGTCACAGTGGGGTGCTTTTGAGAAAGAGCCAAGAGGACAGAGTTCTGGAGTTTTGAAACTCTTTAGCCAGAGCAGTGCTGCCTTGATCAGTTTTATGATTTATTTGCTCCTATCAGGACAAGTTTGTTTGCACAAAGTTTTCTGTGGCTGAAAAATATTTGCCGAACACAGATCTAGTCTTCCTCCCTAATTTTATGCATGAGAAAACAGGCTCCCAGGAGTGAAATGACTTATCACTAAGTTAGATGAAGAGCCAAAAACAGTACCTAAGTATCTATACTGGTCAGGGGTCTTGGTTGTCCATCACAGAAGCCAGTTTAGGATAACTCAAGTAAAGGCTCACAGGGGCTGTCAGAATTCATGGGAGTCTGAGAGTTGGACTTGGAAATATCACGGACCAAGAGCCCTCTGGAGGGCCAAGAAGCTGGATGGGGTTCACAGAAAGTCCAGAAACTGTCTCATAACCAGAGGAGCTAGTTCAAAATAGTGATGCCTCTTCCGCCTTGGCTACGATGGAGGGCAACAACCTTCCTTTCTTAGTCTTGTGTCATTTGCTCAAGATTCAGAGTCCCCAGTTGGCTGAGCTAAAGTCATATGCTCTTGCTGCGGCTGAATTGGAGTCAGGAGAGGCAGATCCGGCCCCTTGAGCTCCCATGTGAGAGCGTCACCACAATTACCCAGCCACAATCAGGAAGGGATAATGCCCCCCAAAGGAAATTAGGGGGAATGGATGTGGGCAGCCCATGGGGCAACAACAGGGAGCCTGGTGGCACAGGCAGATACATATCCTGACCACATGGATAAATTATCCCAAGCAGGATGGGACATAGCAGGGAGGAAAGTGTCCTTGTTGATGGTTAACCTGACCCTGACTTTCTCAGGGTAAGTCTGTTTCCTGGTGTTACATCCTCGGTACAGTTGGGAAAACCCCTAACAGCATTATCTCTGTGCACTCCATCAACTCATCACCAACTTGAAACTGGTTACTACTGATTCGATACCCATTGCCGAGCAATGGCTCTTTTAGAATATTATTTCTTAAAATTCTTAAAAATTTGGGTTCAAGGTTAGGATAAAGAGCTGGTTGGAACTTAGGGGAAGTTAGGATGGTATATCTGTCAGATTCTCCAGCTAAACAAAGCCAATAGGATGTGTATATACAGGCAGACCTCAGAGATATTTCAGATTTGGTTCCAGACCACTGCAATAAAGTGAATATCGTGATGAAGCATGTCACATGGATTTTTTGGTTTCCCAGTGCATATACAAGTTATGTTTGCACTATACTGTAGTCTATTAAGTGTGCAATAGCATTATGTCTTCAAAAAGCAAAGTAGATACCTTAATTTAAAAATGCTTTATTGCTATTACTATGTACAGAATAGATAAACAACAAGGTCCTACTGTATAGCACAAGGAATTGTATTCAGTGGCTTGTAGTAACCTGTAAAGAAAAAGAATATTTATATGTGTGTATATATATATGACTGAATCACTGTGCTGTACACCAGAAAGTAATACAACATTGTAAATCAACTATACATCAATTTAAAAAAACTGTAAAAAAATACTTTATTGCTAAAAAATGCTAACCATCATCTGAGCCTTCAGTAATATTTTTGCTGGTGGAGGGTCTTGCCTTGATGTTCTTGGCTGCTGACTGATCAGCATGGTGGTTGTTGAGTGTTAGGGTGTCGGTAGTAATTTGAAATCAGGCAACGATGAAGTTTGCTTTATCGATTGACTCTTCCTTTCATGAACGATTTCTCTGTAACATGCTACGCTATTTGACAGCATTTTACCTCCATAGAACTTCTTTCAAAATTGGAGTCAATCCTCTTCAACCCTGCTGTTGCTTTGTTAATGAAGTTTATGTAATATTCTAAATTCTTTGTTGTCATTTCAACAACCTTCACAGCGTCTTCACCAGAAGTTGACTCCGTTGCAAGGAACCACTTTTCTCACACTCAGCTGCAGAACAGCACACTCATTATTCCTCATGAAACATGTTGCTACAAACCTTCAATTTGTAAAGTAGTAGTAGTAGTAGTAGTAGTAGTAGTAGTAGTAGTAGTAGTAGTAGTAGTAGTAGTAGTAGTAGTAGTAGTAGTAGTAGTAGTAGTAGTAGTAGTAGTAGTAATAATATCTACAAGGCACCGTAAAGCAAAATGCAATAAAATGAGGTATGATTGTACATCGAGAGAGGGATTTATTTTAAGGAATTGGCTCACAAGATTGTGGAGGCTGGTGAGTCCAAAATCTGCAGGATAGGAGGCTAGAGACCCAGGAAAGGGTTGCAGCTTGAGCCCAGTGTGGTCCCTCCTCTTCTGGGGAAGTTGGTCTTTTTTTAATCAAGCGCTTTTGCTGATTGGATGAGACCCACCCACGTCATGGTAATCTGCTTTACTCAAAGTCTACTACTGTAAATGTTAATCTCATCTAAAAAATACCTTCACAGAAACTTCTGGAATAATGTTTGAGCAATATCTGGGTACCACGACCTAGCCAAGTTGACACACGAAATTGACCATCCCACATGGATCTCAGAAAAAGAGCTGGGAAGGTTTAAATGACTTTACAACCAGCTGTAGCCACGGTGTGACCTTGGGCAGCCACATTCCCCTTTGGGTTTCAGTTTCCTTATCTGTAAGATTAGAGGTTTGAGCTGGGTGGTCTCTTAAGTGTTTGGGGATAAAATAGGAACGTGTGTAGACAATCTGCTTTTGCTGCAGGTATTTAGGGGTTTTTTTTGTTTGTTTGTTTTGCATTTTTATTGGAATTTTTAATTACAAAAGTAATACATGCTTTTGTAAGAAATCAGAATTAACCCGGCTCTCCTAAGCCCTTGCAATCAGAAACATTAACCATTTGGTATGTTGAATTTATCCCTTCCCAGATTCTCACGGGGAATTTCCAACAGAGTTTAAAATGGCAAGGACATGCATCCGGGACATGGAAACCAGGTAGTGTGATTTTTATGTGTTTCCTACCCAGCACCCATTTCCTCCTTCCTAGCAGCAGCCCCGCTTTGATTCAACTTCCCATCTTCCCTTACGTAGACGTGTGCTTCGAGAAGAACTGATCTCATGCCCAGTGCCAGGCATTAACCTGTTTGGCCTAAGGGGATTTGTATTCCCCTGTCAATTAACCCTGTCAATTAACACACACCAATTCCCTGGACATGGAGATGGGCTCACAAAGGAGTTGGTAACCAACTGGAGCCAATTAGATGTAAAGAGAAGTTTGCTGGAAGCTATATCCTCCTGCTTGAGAGGTACCTACCAGAAGAGACCACCTGTCTTTCTCTGGATGGGGTCAGGTGAGGCTTAGAATTGTGCAGCCTTCTTGCTACGGGAGTAAGATGAATCCAACTCAGGAAAATCCCGAGAACCAAAGCTGAAGCCCTGGTGGTATCACATCCAGCCACCCCCTAGTGGTGGACTTTCCCAGTTATGGGGCTCAATAAATCCTTTTTATTTTGTAAGCCAGTTTGAGTAGGGTTTGGGTTGCTTGTAACAAACAGAAACCTAACAGACCCATCATGAAAGGTGCCGTTGAAATGCCTCTGGAATTGGGGCTAGGCTAACTCTGACAGAATCCCTCTCCTCTCCTGCCACGGAGGGTGAGGACAGGCAGACATGACAGGCAGGAAGCCTGCACAGCAGGGCTTCTCTCTGAGCAGACAGCTGCACCCGGCAGGGCAGTGGGGCTTTCTCAAACGACGAAAGGGAGAGACATCACTGTATCTATGAAAAGATGCTGCAAATCCAAAGAAAAGGACCACCCTGGAGAATCTGGAGAAATTCTCCAATTTGAAGTAAATTTAACCTATGAAGTGGGTGTTATTGTTTAATCTGCTCAGCATCCCTCCCCCACCTCTCTTGATAATTAGCCTCATCCGATAGACACAGGTCTGGGAATGAGACCCAGGCTAGACCAATAAGCCTATCCCTAAAATGTTTCCTGTGGCCAGAAGAGAGGAATTGTATTGCCTCTTGGGTTTCATACAGATGAAAGGGTATGAATTTGGTGTTACTAGTGTTCATGTTTGTAACCATGGGGCAAAAATCCAACTGCAGTAGGAGAAAATGAAACCAGTGAGGTTTAGGAAGGAGAGAGATTGAGAATGACCTGGCAGCATGAAGCCCCTGGTTCCAGTCTCTCTCCCAGGTCCCCAGAGACTTCCTGGTTCGTGAGACTCTGCCTTCAGTCTGTCAGCTTCCCCAGTGTCTTTCCAAAAAGTCCCCCTTTCCCTGAAGCCACTTCCAGCTGGGTTTCTGTTTCCGGCATGTGAAAAGGCTCTGGCTCACAGAGTTTCTGCTTCACGTCCTTTTCCAGCCAAACTGAAGGGAACGTTGGCCAACACAGAGCAAGAAGTCCTAAGGAGGGATCCCTTTGAGATCAGGAAATATTTTCACGGAGAAGGAACTACAAACACCAAATGAAAAACCTTATGGAGGCAGAGCTGGCGAAAAATTTAGTGAAGACAAACTGAAGAAATTCACCTAGAACTCAGAGGATTGACATGAAAATTACAAAATCAAGAATGGCATGGAGGACCAATTCAGGAGGTTCCAGATAGACACACAGGCCAACAGTCCTTTATTTAAAACCCTTGGAGTCAGATCTGCTTCTGGATTCAGCATTTGGGGGATTTTAAAGAGAGGACGTGGTGCATATACCGATATTGCATACACCGCTCGAGGGGTCTAGGTCAGCACTCAGTAATCAGAAATAATACATCTCTGCAGTAAAACACTGAGGAAGTAAGGGCGACGAACAGTCTCATGTCAGGTCAGGGTTTACTGCTGAAGAAGCTTTGTAGCTCATGAAAAAATGTTTGGTTCTCAAAGATTTTTTTCTTTTAGGATTTTGGAATTGTGGCTCAAGGGACCTGTAATAGGAATCCCAAAAGGAGAGCAAAGAACTGATAAAATAGGAGAAACAGTCAAAGAATCAAGGGTGGAAAACATTCAAGAGCTGAAGATAGTGAAACTTTGAAGCTCGAAAGATCACAGAGTGTGAGGTAAAACTAATTTAAACAAGACCTAAATGCACTCTGGGTCATATTTTTAATTTGAAAGACAAAGGAAAAAATCTATGAGAATATACAGAAAATTCTAATAAATAATTTGTTGCATTGATTTAATAATTCTCCATACCAAACTTTTAACTCTCTGCACGTTAAATATCATTTGCTTCAAATATATATATTATGTTTATACATATTGATCATCTACTGGGCTATAACAAAAGCTCAGTTATTTCTTTTTTTAATTAAAAATTTTTTTAATTGAAGTATAGTTGGTTTACCATGTGTTAGTTTCTGGTGTACAGCATAGTGATTCAGTTACGTACATATTCCTTTACATATTATTTTTCATTATAGGCTATTGCAAGGTATTGAATATAGTTCCCTGTGCTATACGGTGGGACCTTGCTTTTTATCTATTTTACATAAAGTAGTTAGTATCTGCAAATCCCGAAAAAGCTCAATTATTTCTGAAAAATGACTTGACCAAGGTTACCCCGCTGGAAGGTAATGGAGGTGGGAATTCAAACCAGAGCTCCCAATAGCTTAACAGTCTCCAAGGACAACAAGTGGGTAATAATTCATTTCCCGGTACTGATCACAGAGACAAGTATTGTAATTTGGTGATAAAGACTATAACTAGCTAAATATCTAGAACTCCATAAATATTCACTGATTAAATAGACAAATGAGTGAGCTCATAAAAACATGAAACAAACAAAAAAAGGCTCACCAAGGAATTTTGTATTTTATATGGGATACACACAGCTGACACACGATTGGAGAAGGCAGCTGTTTCTTTATCAAGCAAATGATGTAGCCAAGCTGCCATTAGGTACCATTAGAGGAAGCATTAAGACAAGGATGTACAGGCGACCGAATGGCAGTAAACCTCCCCTAGGGTGATAGAGATCAACTGGAGATGGGGCCTCCAGAGTTTAATGGTTTTCCCTTACTCCCCTTCAAAACTTTTTAAGCTTCCCTCGTGGTGACCAACCCTGGAGTAATGCACATTTAATTCAGCAGCTAATGCGGGAAAATCAATAGTGCTGCACCATACATGGTTTATCACACGTAATCTGAAGTTTAACACTTAAATAAGTAATAGACACAAACCATGGCACTTAACAGTACACTTTGGGGCTCATCTTTTCCCACAAATCAAAATACTTCTTACGTCTTATTAAATATTCCACATTAAAAAATAATAAAATAATTCAAAGTTGTTTTTTTTTTTTAAATCTAAGCTGGAATCTTTTGGAAATGTTTTCCTTTAAAACACCCATTGTGGGAGGGAGGGGGAGAGCTCAGAGGTAGAGCGCATATTTAGCATGCAGGAGGTCCTAGGTTCAATCCCCAGTACCTCCATTAAAACAAACAAACAAACAACAAACCTAATTACGTCCCCTCAAAACAAACAATAAAACAAAAAATTAAAAAAAAATAACCATTGTGATGGCCTTTGGTTCAATAATACTTTACATGTTGTTTTCACATACCTCACTGTATTTTGAGCTTCCTCCTCAGATCCCTGTGAATTCTGTGGGACAACTTTTTAATTCCAAAAGGGACTTGGTTCTATTTGGAGCTGGTGGGGTGGGGAGATGGAAGCAGACCCTGAATTGTGTCTTCCACTGGAATTCGGACATGTCTGGACTTTGTAAGCTGGACTCAACAGAAGTTTTTGTTTTCTGGAAGCTTGTTGTGTAGGTTTCTGGACACCTTAGGTGGAGAGAATTGAGTTAATCATATCCCTTAGTTCATGGCATAACATCGTCATCAAGGAACTGCTCTTATTTTATTCAATTATATTTTTCCTTTTATACCCCATCCTTAGTCCATTTATATTGAGTTCAAAACAGGCTAGGCTAGTCTCTAGTTACGGGGAGAGGCGGGTGTTGGGCAGCAGTGTTCCTGAGATGCTGGTAAAGCTTTGGTTTTTTATTTTTTAATTTTCTTTAATTGAAGTATAGTTGGTTTACAAAGTTGTGTTAATTTTTGGTATATAGCGTAGTGATTCAGTTATGCATATATATATTATTTTTAAAATAGTATATATATATGTATATACACACACACACACATATATTCCTTTTCATATTCTTTTTAAATCTATGTCATGGTTATATATAGTTATTCCCTTTGCAAAAATTCATTGTGTTATATACTTATGATTGGTGCGGTTTTCTGTATATATGTTACACTTCAATTAATTTTACTTAAAAAAATTCTGCTGGAATTTTTAATGGAATTACAAACATTTTTAGATTAATTTGGGAGAGAATTGACCTCTTAGAATTGCTGTCATCATACCCATGACCATGCTGCTAAAATTTTGTTAAGAGGGATATTTGCCGCGAGGGATGTGGGTGTCTAGTTTTTTGTTTTTGTTGTTGCTGTTTTTCTCGTAATGTCTGAATTTAGTATCAGGGTCATACAGGCCTCGTGGAATAGGTTGGGGAGTATTCACTCCTTTTTAATTCTCTGGAAGAGTTTGTCAAGAATTGGTATATCTTCCTTAAACATGGGAGAATTCACCAACGAAGCTACTTGGGCTTGAAATTTTCTCTGTGGGACGATTGTAAACTTTAGATTCTATTTCTTTAATAGAGGGCCATTCAGGTTATCTGTTTCTTCTTTAGTGAGCTTTGGTGGTTTGTGTCTGTCAGGAAATTTGTTCATTTCATCTTAGTTGTCAAATTCATTGGTATAAAGATGAATTCCCTTATTATCCCCTTAATAGCTATAGAATCTGTAGGGGTGTTAGTGCCCTCATCCCTGTCTTGCTCACTTCTGTCTTCTCTTTTTTTTTTTTGCTGATTATTGTGGCTAAAGGTCTGTCTTTCTTTCTTTCTTTCTTTCTTTCTTTCTTTCTTCTTTCTTTCTTTCTTTCTTTCTTTCTTTCTTTCTTTTTCTTTCCTTTGAGTAAAAGTAGATTTATTTAGAGAGATACATACTGCATAGAGTGTAAAGCAAGATAAAGGCAAGGAAAGAGGTGTGGGAATTGGGTGCTCAGGTTAAAGTAAAAGTAGGTACACACTGCACAGACAGAGTGCAGGCCATCTCCAGAGAGGAGGGAGTGAAAAGGGGCCAAGGTTTTTCAATTTTATTGATCTTCTCAAAGAACCAGCTTTTGGTTTCATCGATCTTTTTCTATTGTGTTTCTTTTTTTTTATTCTAGTTTTTATTATTTCCTTTCTTCTGATTACTTTGGGTTTAATTTATTCTTCTTTTTCTAGACTCTTAAAGTGGAGGCCAAGAACATTGGTATAAGACAAACAGATCAATGGAAAAAATGGAGTTCAGAAACAGACCTGCACCTACACAGACAACTGATTTTTTTAAAAATAAAACTACAAAGATAACTCAGTGGGAAAAGGATGGTCCTTTCAACAAATAGTGCTAGAACAACTAGGTATCCATAAGCAAAAGAGTGAATTTTGATTCATATCTCACAACATATACCAAAAATAACACAAATGTATCATAGACCTAATATAAAACTTAAAAAACTAAAATTTCTAGGAGAAACCATAGAAAAAATATTTGCGATCTCTCATTAGGCAAAGATTTCTCAGTTACTGTTTGATGCTATATTGTTGGGTGCATTCTCATGTTCATGTGTTATTCATGTTCACTCTGTTCCTCTTACTACTTCTCTTTGTCTCTTGGGATGCTTTCATCTATCTTGGCAGCCATTGCACTTGCTTCCCTGGCTTCCTTTTGGTCCTTACTTGCCTAGTGTATCTTTTTCATCTCTCTTTCTTTTAACGTTTCAAATCTTTTTTCTTTAAGTGTCTGTCTTGTAGAAAATATAATGTTGGATTATTTTAAAAATCCAATTTGAGAATGTTTTTATTGGTGCATTCAACCCATTTACATAAATTTTAATCAGCAGCATACTAGGTCTATTTCTACTAGTTTCATATTTTCTAAGTCATACTTTCATCTTGTTTCTTTTTTATGCTTTTCCACTTTTCATTGGATAGAAAACATTTTGTTCTGCTGTTTGAAAGGGTTGTACATTACATTTTTATTCTTCTGGGGCTTCTCTCTCACGCATTAATATGTATACTTCCCTCCATTTAACTTCTTAAACTATTTGTTTTCTCCCAAAGAAACATGTACCGGGTACACTTCACTAGCTCTGGTCTTTTCTCTTTTTGCTCTTGGTATTATCTAGAGTTGGGTTATGGCTTATTATACTTTTTCTTTTTCTGTTTTTCTCATAATTTATTCCGATAGCAAAAAACTTGACTAATTTATTTCCATGCCATATATCTCAAAACATTCTCTGGCTTTATTTTTTCTCCTTGCTGGACAACTCCCCTCAACAATATCTCCAAAATGGGGTCTTTGTGTGGGAAATCTTCTGAGGGTCTCCTAGAATACCTGACACCATCTTCAAATTATTCCCTCACTTCAAAGATAGCTTAGCTGGATATAAAATTCTCTGGTCAAAATTCCTTTCTTTCAACACTTTGAAAACATCTCTCTAGTGTCTTCTTGCCTCCTACTGAGGATTCTGATGTCAGCCTACTTCTTGTCCCATTAGAGATTATCTGCTTTTCTCTCTGGAGAGCTCCATAAAAACAAGATCTTTGTTTTGTTCATGGCTTCATGTTTAATGCCTAGATCAGTGCCCGGCCCAGTCTGTCAGTCAGCATTTGCTGGGTGAATGACTCTTACACCATTCTGCCTATGGGATCAGTGTTATTGGCAGCTGTGGGCTAACACTGGGGAACAAGGTAGACAGGTGTTATGTGATTTGACAAGAAAGCCACACAGAAGCCTCAGCTAGCCTTCCAGTGCTTGTAATGACCAACTGAAAGCATATCCCCATGGTTCAACTTCAGGGCAATATCATGTTCAAAAAGCAGAGGACAATAGCCAAGAATTAATTTAAAGGATGTTTTCTCCCTCTCTTTCCTTTCTCCATAGGGATGTATCATTCCAGCAACTCTTTCCTCTCTGGTCCTTTTCTGCTTATTCTCTGTATCTGCATCAAGAAACGTATCCCTGACCAAAGTGGACAGTGAGTAGGAGCTGGGGACGTGGACAAGGGAGGTGAGAAATTAGGCTGGCAGTCAGAGTCTTAGGGAGGGATTCTGTAAAAACTCTCTTGTTAATCATTTATATTCCTGAAACTACCCTGGCATTAGGTGTCTCGTGAGTGTTTCCCTCTAGCTGGATGACACCTCTTTCTCAGTCTATTCAACATCCACTTGCCTTTCAAGATACAGTGCAGATGTTACCCCCATGGGGCCTATGGTAACAATTAGGAACTCATCTACACATTATATTTGAGTGTACCTGCTTGGTAATAAAAATATGTTTCATTTCACCCAGGTGATAACATGTAATATTTGGAAGGGACCTCAGAGAAGGCATGATCTGACCTCTAACCAATGCTGACCATTTCTTAGCCTTGCATAATAGAATCAAACCCCAATTAGATCAGAATACCTGGAGGTTGGCTCAGGCATAAGGAATGTGTAAAAGCTTCCCAGATGAGTTTATGTGCAATCAGGACTGAGCATCACTACTCCAGCACCCTGACTAGTGTGTATCCAAGTCATCAGAGTACAGTGGTATACAGTACAAAATGTGATGACTTTGGGTTTTCAGGTTCAAACCAAAGCTCAGAGACTTTCCAGGAATGTGATCATGGACCAATGAACATCTCTGTGCTTCAGTTTCCATGTCTATAAAATGAGAATTTGAAAATACATCATCAGATCAAACTGCAGAATACACATGGACATCCAGACTTCCATTAAGTAAATTTTCAAATATGTAGGAAATTGCTTACACAATTTACAGTCTATATATTAATACTTATATTGTTTCTGTGATGAAGATTAAAGTAACTTGAAAGCCAAAAATTTTTTTAAATAAATAAATAAAATAAAATGGAGATAATAAAAACGCCACCCTCTGAAAGTGGTTGTGAGGGTTACCGGAGAGAACGAATGCAAAACACTTGCAGAACAATGCCTGATACACGCTGGTGCTGAATGTGGTAGCCAACCTTGAAGATGACCTCAAGGATTCTCACCACCTAGTATTCATGCCTCTGTGTAGTCTCTTCCCACAGTGAGGATTATAGAAATGACAGACTGTGACTTCAGAGGCTAGGTCAGAAAAGGTCTCAAATCCCTTGCTGTGGTGGAAGACAGCTACTACACTGTGAGGTCAAAACTCAGATACTCCTTGGAGAGACTCACAGTGGGGGAACCGAGGCCTCTTGCCAGCAGCCATGCTAGTGAGCCAGCTTGAACCAGATCCTCCAGCCCCAGTCAAGCCTTCAGATGACTGCAGCCCCACTGGGATCTTGACCATAACTTCATGACAGATCCCATGCCAGGACCACTCTTCTAAGCCACTCCTAAATTCCTGACTTACATAAATTACATGAGATAATAAAGGTTTATTATTGTTTTAGGCCACTACATTTTGGAGTAACTTGTTATGCAGCAATAGATGACCAAACGCCCAATAAATCTATCATCATTATTATTATAAGGCACTTCCTAATTTTGAGCTGAAATCCACCTTCTCACAATTTCCACCCTCTCTTCCAGTTCCGTTTTCTTCAAGCCACAGAGAAAGAATATAATCATTCTTCCTCGTGGTCAAAATGCTCAGGGGCTGTTTTCATGCCAACAATTTAATTAATCAGGCCTTAGCTGAAGGACACTCACTGTGCCAGGCACTGGGGTTGCAAAGATAAGTAGGACAGGAACTCTGCTCAGCCAACGTCCCTCCATGGGGGAGGTGTTGTAATGAAGGGACATGACTCCCAGATGGAGGAGAAGGAGGTCCCAAGAGAAGCATAACTGGTTCTACTTAGAGAGGTGAGGGAAGGCTTCTCAGAAGAAGTGGCAGTTGCTGAAGCCTAAGGGATGAATAGGAGTTTACGAGGCAGACAGAAGGGGAAGTCCACCTTCACCCCCCAACCTGAGCGCTTTCTCCTCCAGGTCACTCATCTCCTCCTCTTGTCAAACTTTTGGCACTATTTTGAGTCCCTCCACTACCCCACCCCCACTCCCAATCTTGGTAACTCCACTCAGGACATGCCCTTTCCTCTCACACGGTGGAGCATCCAGACAGAGCCAAACCTCCTCCAGGGTGGTCTGACCAGCATGGAGTAGAGTCAGCCATCCCCTTTCTTTTTCTGGAAGTTCCACTGGGTCCAGGCCTGTCTGAGGTTTTCTTGGCACCCACATCCTCTGACTGACTCATGCTGGGCCTACGGGCGTCTGGACTGCTCAGTCACTTTTCACACGTGCTCCTCTTAAACCACATCTCCCCCGGCTTTGTACTTCTGCTGTTGTTTTGTTTTCACAATTTTTCATGGGTATTTTGAAGTTTGATCATTTGATCTACACAAACTGCTCTTCTCACCTCCCGGTTGGCAGAGGCCACGTGGAAGCAAACTGGGCCACAGAAACTCACTTTGGAACACGCCCTGGAAACAGAAACCCTCTGTCATTCTAAGGCCATTGTGGTTAGCGGTGATTCAGACTCACTGCAGTTTCAACCAGCCTTCAAAGATCTCACCGGATAAGAGGCTGTCTCGGATTTGGAGATGCCTTCTATGAGGGAGAGGCCATGATGGGGGTGTGGGCTGTGATGCTTTGCAGGAGCGGAGCGCAGACGGAAGGAAATTGGAAGGGGATGTTTGTCTGGTTCCCCACGGCTCCCACCTTCCCCGGTCAGGGAGAATTGGGCCATTGTCTAGGTGGAAGGCTTGGCTTGTTTATCTTCTTAGGCCCAGTTTGGTACAAGGTTTTCACTTGGTTTTTCTTCTACCCAAAAAGCAACCACAGGAAGGGGCTGACCTGCCTTTGGCAAGTGTCCAGTCCACGTTCTCCTTTTCCATTTCTCAGCCTCTTTCCCCCCAGTCACCAGCTTCTAACAGCAAATAAGAAGAGCAAGCTTCCCCTTTGGTCCCATCAAAGACAGCATTTAGTCATTCTCTCATTCAACTAGTGTTTGTTTATTGAGTTCCTACAATGGGCCAGGCATTGTTCTAGGTGCTGGGGCTCCTAATGGGAAAGACAGAGTCCCTGGCATCAAAAGGTCACAGTGCTGGGAGGGATCTCAGCGGTATTAGAAGCAACACAGGGGAGGTGGGAGCACATAAAAGAGGCATTTGACCCAGCTTGAAAGGAATTATAAAAGTTTTCCAGGAGAGGAGACATATAGGCTGATCTTGAAAGTAGAGTTAAAGTTAGCCCTAGAGAATAAGAATTATTATCATAGCTTTTATTAAGCATCTTCTCGGTGCCACATACTGTGTTAAAATCTTTGCATATATATTATTTTGTTTTAATCCTCACAATACCACTAAGAGGTTGCTACCGTAATTATTCCAGCTTTACAAATGAGGAAAGTGAGGTTTAGAAGGGTCCATTTGCTCTCAGTTTTACTGATAATAAATAGCAGAAGTGAGATGTACACTTAGATTTCTCTGATTCTGGAGCCCATTCCTTTTTTTTTTTTTTTTTTTTTTTTTTTTATTGAAGGGTAGTTGATTTACAATGTTAGTTTTGGATGTATAGCAAAGTGACTCAGTTATACATATGCTTTTTTTTTTCAGATTCTTTTCCATTATATGTTATTACAGGAAATTGAATATAGATACCTGCACTATATACTAGGTCCTTGTTATCTATTATATATATAGTAATGTGTGTCTGTTAATCCCCAGCCCCTAAATTATCCATCCTCCCCCCTTTCCCCTTTGGTGACCATAGTTTTTTTTCATATCCATGAGTCTGTTTTTGATTTGTAAATAGAATTTGTATCTTTTTTTAAGATTCCACATATGTTATATCATATGATATTTGTCTTTCTCTGTCTAACTTACTTCACTTAATATGGTAATCTCTATGTCCATCCATGTTGTTGCAAATGGCATTATTTTATTCTTTGCTATGGCTGAGTAATATTCCATTGTATAATATAGACCACATTTGCTTTATCCATTCATCTGTCGATGGACATTTAGATTCCTTCTGTATCTTGGCTATTGTAAATAGTGCTGCTGTGAACATTGGGGTGCATGTGTCTTTTTGAATTATAGTTTTCTCTGGATATGTGCCCAGGAATGAGATTGCTGGATTATATGGTAAATCTATTTTTAGTTTTTAAAGAAACCGCCATAGTGTCCTCCATAGTGGCTGCATCAACTTACATTCCCACCAACAGTGTAGGGTGGGAATCCACAGGGTTCCTTTTTCTCCGCACCCTCTCCAGCATTTATTATTTGTGGTCTTTTTGATGATGGCCATTCTGACTGATGTGAGGTGATATTTCATTGCAGTTTGGATTTGCATTTCTCTAATAATTAGCGATATTGAGCACTTTTCATGTGCCTCTTGGATGTCTTCTTTGAAGAAATGTCTATTTAGGTCTTCTGCCCATTTTTTAATTGGGTTATTTGTTTTGGACATTATTTAATTTTAATGTATTTCTTTATTTTATTTATTTTTTGAGAGGATAATTAGGCTTATTTATTTAGTGTAACGGCATTGGGGCTTGAACCCAGGACCTCATGCAGGCTAAGTAGGCACTCTACCATTGAGCTGTACCCTCTCTCCTAAATTTGATGCATTGGCAGTTTGAAAATGAATACTTTAAGAGAAACTTACTTGTCTAATGGGTATAGAATTTCAGTTTAGGATGATGAAAAAGTTCCAGAGATGGTTAGTGATGATGATTGCACAACAATGTGAATGTACTTTATGCCACTGAACTGTACACTTAAAAATGGTGAACATGGCAAATGCTATGTTGTATATATTTTACCACAATTTAAAAATCGCTTCAATCTCAAGAAAGAAAGACGGAGGAAGGAAGGGACTTACTAAAGGCAACGTGGACTTCTGGAACAGAGGAAGGACAATAATGGGAAAACTTGTGAGCTCTGAATAGAGTCTGCACTTTAGTTAATATTGTTGTATCAAGTTAGTGTCTTCGTTTTGACAAATCTATCATAGTTGTATAAGATTTTAACATTAAGGGAGACTGGGTGAAGAATACACGGCAAATCTTTGCAACTTTTCTGTAAATCCAAAATTATTCCAAATTAAACTTTTGTTTAGATAGAAAATAAAATTATAAACATTATTAGAAATACCATTCAATTCATGAGGTTCCCAACGCATAAACTAATTTTGTGCAAGACACCCATATTGTTTCATAAAACGAATGAGAACTATATGACCTACTAAGTGGAATTCCACAGTTCGGTCATGCTCCCATCACATTCTGAGTCTCTAGATCCATCTGCCTGGATTGTGCAGATTGTGTTGAACAGTCCCTCTCAGATCCAATCTACATATTGACTCAGAATCAATGAATTAAAAAATATCCTGAAACATGGAGCAATCCGACATCCTGTGCCTCCCAAAGTGATGCAATACGACACACACTGCTTCACATCTGAAGGACTCTTACCCAAATGATTAACCTGAATTTAGTTAAGCCTGTAGGTCCAATCTGGGGGGAATGCAGGAGACAGAGGAACAAGCTCTATGACACCACAAAGAAAGAAGCCAAAATCCAGAACCTGAGGCATTCTAGAAAACACCAGGCATGACCTCCTCAGAAAAGTCAAAGTTGGAGACGTTTGACCGTGAAGAGGGGCAGAAAAATGAGGAAGTAGGAGCTAGAAGGAGTCATGGGAGGGCTTTTTTTCTCATCTCAATTTCTAGTCTTTTCTTAGCTGGGGGATGAGGAAGATCCTCAGGTGGCTGTGGGGGAGGGAAATGTCCTCGGTCTTCCCTTGTTCTGGTTCTGTTGTGTGGTGCTTCTGCACAGTACGTTGCCATGGCCAACGTTAGAATGTTTCTTCCTTCTATCATGGGTTTTAATTTTCTCTGCAGAGAGTTTTGTCTGTTTCTCTCCCTGTGTACTCCATGAATGTTTAATGAAAGAGTAAACAAAGTTAAGGTTATAAACAAGTCAAGGAGGGCTGTTCTGTACTCAAAGAGAGTTAAGAGCAAGGCTGGGATTAGGGTGTTGTGAGTGAGGCCTTTGCCTTAAGTGCAACATTTAAGAAGATGCCAAAAGACCCAGTGATCAGAAAGGTCCTACCGTATAGCACAGGGCACTATATTCAATGGCTTGCAGTCACCTGTAATGAAAAAGAATGTGAAAAAGAAGGGGGGAGGGTATAGTTCAGTGGTAGAGCACATGATTATCATGCATGAGGTCCTGGGTTCAATCCTCAGTACCTCCTCTAAAATAAATATATAAATAAATAAACCTAATCACTCCCTCCTCCACACACACACACAAAAGCTAAAAAAAATGAAAAAATATATATGTATAACTGAATCACTATGCTGAACATGAGAAACTATTATGACATTGTAAATCAACTATACTCCAATTTTTTTTAAAAAAAAATGTTTAGACAGTAAAAACAAACAAAAAAGATTCAATGATCAAGAGAAATTATATTTTAATGCAATATTTTTAAAAACCAAAATTAATGAAAAAAACCCCACAATGAATAAAATATCAGAAGTTTAAATAAAGACTGAATTTTCACAGTCTTGTCTCTCATTCACCTCACCCTAATCCCAGCCCCTTGCCCTCAAATTTTATTTACAGCTTTTTCACCAGGGACTCGTCAGCATGGGCCACATTCACACCAAGACTATGAAGAACGCAACCCCAACTTATCTCCAAGAAGTACTACACGCACCTGGGCGACTACCTCTACGCTCACCAGCAGGTGTGCAAGAAGAAGGCTGTCATTCCCAGCAAAGCTCTGCAGGAAGACAGCAGGCAATGTCACACATCTGATGAAAAGGACACAGAGAGGTCATGTGAGGTGTCTCCATCAAGCTGCAGGAGCAGGAGAGAGCAAGGAGAGATGATTACACTGCTGGGGTCTCCTCTGCCCAGGATCAGGAAATCACTAAAGTAGATCCTGACACCAGGAAACGCTGCAGCTCTCAGACTTTGGCAGCCTGTCCAACCTCCAGGTCACTCAGCCCACGGCTGGGACAGATTTCAAAACACCACGTGGAGGCGTTTGAATCTTTCTGCTGTGCTGTCTGCAAATGACCGCATATTTTCAGTAAATCTCGGACAACGACAATGATGGCAACAACAGAAACTTTACACAAACAGGCAGCTGGCCTGCAGTCTGTAATGTGCCAAATTGATTTTTTGAAATATTGTGTTGAAATATTATTTCCCTTGAGTACTGAGTTTTTCAGTGCCCTTTAAATCACCTTACTCTAGTCCCTGCCCTGCTTAAGATTAAGAGCACATATGCCCCTTGATTGGATCCTGATTCAGAAAAACCAGCATCTACAAATGACCTTTTGTGGAATAAACTAAAAGAATGGTTTAAGACGATACTGGGGAGGATGTTTACTTTTTAGGTGATAATGACATTGGAGTTATGTAGATGTCCTTATGTCTTGAAGATGGCTTCAGCAAAAGGTACATATTTTACATATATAAATGAAACAGAATGTAAACACGATTTCATTTTGGTGGTGGATATATGGGTATACATTGTACTATTCTTCCAATTTTTCAATACATTTGATACTTTTCATGATAAGAGGTTTTACAAAATCCTATACAAGCCAGACTTTTATAATAATAGAGTAGATTGAAGGCCAGCTGGAGGAGGCTGATTGCCACGTGTTGGGGAAGGGAGAACGGAGGCCCCTCCCTTGCCCTGAAACTAACACAATCCTACTTTCAGTGCCTCCCCGCCCATCTTAACTGCTGCCTGTCCTTGCTCCAGATCCATGAGAAACTAGGGGTAATGGCACAATAAAATTTCAACTTAGCTTGAAATGCAGAATTTCAAATGAATAAATTTCAAATTAACAATATCATTTCACCCCCTCCTGTGTTGTGTTTCTTTCTCCTGGTATTTCCCCAGGGGTGGCCAACGGGCAGCAGGCGAGCCTCACGTCAGACCTGGGAAAGGAAGGAAGATGTGAACCCTTTTATTACATAGGGCAGAGGGGGTCACAAGTGAGACTCTGACCAGCAACATTGGTGCCACCTGGGACATCATAACAACTCCTGGTTTCCTACCTCAGATCTACCAAATCTGAAACTCCGGGCTGTGGCCAGGCAGTCTGTTGTAATAAGTCCTCCAGGTAATTCTGGTACATGCTCAAGTGTGAGAACTACTGGCACAAAGATGTACACACAAGCCATTGAATATGGTTCTCTGTGCTATACAATAGGACCTTGTTGTTTATTTATTCTGTACCTAGTAGTTTGTATCAACCAATCCCAAACTCCCAATTTATCCCTTCCTCCCCCAATTCTCCCTGGTAAACATAAGTTTGTCTTCTATGTCTAAGAGTCTTTTTCAAAAAACACACAGTCTTTAAGACAGCAAGGTTAATTTTCCAGCCTAGAAGAAGTACATTCCTCTCAAAACCATCCTCTTTCAAATAATGCACTTTTCAATATGAACTAGTTTACTTTCCCAGGGACTTTAAGGCCAGGAAGTAGATATCCTGTAAGTGCGGTTATTGTGAATCATTTCCCAGATTCTACACTTCCATGAAAAATTAAGTTTCTAAACTTGCAAAGATGAAAAACAGATCCAACACTGATATCTGACCCCACCAAGAAGCAGACAAGGAGGAGGGTATAGCTCAGGGGTAGAGCTGCATGCTTAGCATGCATGAGGTCCTGGGTTTGATCTCCAGTACCTCTATCAAAATAAATAAATAAACTTAATTACCTCCCCACCCCCCTAAAAAAGACAAAACAGACAACAACAGCAACAAAAAAAAGCAGAAGCCTGGGAGACCTATTCTGTGCAGACACATGCACAACCCAAGTGTTTGCTGAGCACGTCCTGTGTGCCAGCCACAGGCACATTTCCCTCCCTTCCTTCTTCTCCCAACCTGAGCACATTTCACATTTTCAAAACTTGGTGGAAATTTCCTGTCCAATTTAGACTTTGGCCTTTAGAGGGACAAGATTAGGGAAAGAGAAGACCTGGAATGAAGAACTAGGGGGAGACAAATGTTAACCACTATATATAAAAATAGATAAAAATACAAATTTCTTCTGTATAGCACAAGGAACTATACTCAATATCTTGTAATAACCTTTAATGAAAAATAATATGAAAATGAATATATGTAAATATACATGCATGACTGGGACATTAGGCTGTACACCAGAAATGGACACATTGTAACTGACTATACTTCAATTAGAAAACAACAACAACAACAACAACAACAACAACAACAACAACAACAACTATAGGGAAAGAGAGGAGGCTCTTAAGTGACAGAAAGTTGCTCAGAACATAGGGAAGGAGAAGAAGCCATCAAAAGCAAATGGAGTGTTTGCAGGCAGCACCTAGACTATGTTTAGGTGTTTGAAAGTGTTCCTGGGAGGCTGGAGAGCCCAGATGACTGAGTAGTAAAGAAGGGAGAAAGAGCATGGTAGTTTGAGGAGTGTGACATCACACTAGACAGGACTTAGAGATCTGGAGTGGTGAGAATAGATGATGGATAACAAAAGTAAATGGCTTGTCAAGGGCTTCTGCTCACCCAGAGTTGATGTGCATTTTACCTGCTTTTAATCATCACCAAAGTCCTGTGGAACATGTACCTCTGTTGGTCCCATCTGCCAAAGGTCAGATGGCTGTCAAGTGGCCAAGCTAGGATCTGAACCACCCTTTGGCTCCAGAGTCCAAGCTAGAGTAGGTGTGACTGGACTGCATGGAGGCTTCATTAAATGCTGGTGTTTATGTAGTGGAAATACACACAGCAAAATCAGTTAATGACTTCCAACAGTCTGGGTGTTAAATACTTCCTCCTTTGCCTTTGCACTGGGCTCCCACTTAGAGAATATTTGCATCCTTAAAGACAGTCTGCTTGTTTCCCCTTGGACAGCTTGGTGAAGAAGAGCACCAACTCCTGGAAAGCTTTCCTATTCACAGCCAAGGAGAGCCAAGTGAAAAGTTGGTTCCATTTTCCCCAGAGAGTGACAGTTCATTTAATTCCAACAATAAACTAGCTTCCAGGGAGAAAGGACTGTTTAAAGGTCTGTGTCAATTACACAGTGATTATGAAATTCCTGGTATGACGAATCCAGTGGCTGAACCTATGATTATCTGACATAATCCAAGAATATAAGTGTAACAGGCTCTTTGCCTCCCATTAAAGAGGAGTCAGTTTGTGTCTGTGCTACTTTATGGATGACTTCGCTCCTTTCCTAGATCTCTTCTGAGAAAGAGAGTAAATGTTTATCAAAAGGTTTCTGAGTTAAATTCAGTGTCCTGGAAGCTCTAAGGGCTATTTTTCATAGATGGCTCAAGGCCTGGGAATTCCAGTGTGTTGCTTTATATAATCTGAAGTACCAGAAAGGCCTTTGACCTTGAAGACTTCCTTTTAGTGATTTGCATATCCTTGCTAATGATTAGACTACCGGCTATCAGGACAAGCCTGTAACTTCCGGAAGAATTCCTTTTTTACTTATTTTTGGACATGTTACAATTTCTTTTCTCTTAAGAATACTTTGTAAATGGCAACTAAAAGAATACTTTGCAAATGGTAACTAAAACCCATGTGTAACACACCTATAAACATACCAGCTTTTAAAAATCAGAAGGCAAAAAATTGTCGCACAAACTCTGAGATCACTGACATCATTTTTAGAGAGAAGTCTAACAATCTCTGAAAGCTTGCCACCTCTCAGCCCCTTTCGGAGAAAAATGTTTGTGGTTCCCATGCACTGGGGGATGTGTTTAGGGGGCTGTGTTTTGGGTCCCGTGGCTGCGCTTCCCTGGCCAAAGCTGATTAGACCAAGGATTAGCACCTGCTTCTAAAGCGATCCTCTGTAGGACAGCAGCCAGTGAGATGTCCTGATACAAAAGTTAGGCAGAAAAGGAGGACCTTCTGAGGGATGGTGTCTGGCTGACTCAGTTGGACTGTGAGAGATGCTGAGGTAATTGGTCTGAAAAAAGAGGAAGTAGAAACAGTCGTGATATAGGCGGAAGTCTTAAGTCTCAAGCAAAAGACACCTGCTGCTGAGAGGCCAGCAAGATAACCAGGTATCTGTGTCATGTCCCAAATGCCAGTTTGTTTTCTTGATTTCCTGTTTTCTCTCTCTCACTTCTCCACAGTAACCTTGTAGTAAGCCCCCACTGACTGAGGAAACGTGATTAGAACTCCGTTTCTTACACCCACCCCCTGTGTCCATATCCTAATCACCAGAACCTGTGAATGTCACTTTATAGAACAAAAGGGACTTTGGATGTGTGATAAAATTACAGATTTTGAGATGGACAAACTGTCCTGGATTATTCAGTTGGGCTCAATGTAATCCCAAGGGTCCTTGTAAGAAGGAGAAAGGAGGGTCAGAGTCAGGAGTGGGGGTTGTGACCTTGGAAACAACAGGGTGAAGTGATGTGAGGAAGGGGCCAGGAGGCAAGGAATGCAGGCAGCCTGGAAAAGCTGAAAAAAGCAAGGAAATGGATTCTCCCCTGAAACTTCCAGAAGGAACCAGTTATTGAGGACACTTGGCTAAATCCCAGTAAAACTGATTTCACACTTCTGACGTCCAGAGCTATAAGATATAAATTTCTGTTGTTTCAAGTCATTAAGTTTGTGACAATTTATTACATCAGCAATAGGAAACAAATATGCCACCTGACTGACTAAGTCAGGGGTCCAGCCTTTGTGTGTGTGTGTGTGTTTGTGTTTTGGAAAGAAGACAGAAAACAGGTAACTTAAGCACCTGACAATTCTGTGTGTTAGTTTAGTCTTGTAGGAAATTCCCTGATCTGTTTTAAACAGGCCATTTCATTTTGCCAGAAGGCTATAAAGTGAAAAAATGGGAAATTAGGTAAAATGACAAGAGGGTCAGCAATGTGGCCACAGTCACTCAGAGAAGATGGCATCAGAGCAGTTTGTGTAGGGAGAAAAAAATTTTTACCTTATGGTTTTAAAACGATAAGAACAAAGACTGATAAGGAGCCTGGTAAAACTGACACCATGCTTCACCCAGGTTTGTACCCATCTCACCATCACTTTTCATTAATTCAAAATCTGGAGATAGATCTCAGTGCTCCTGTTAATTACGCGTCTTTGAAGGCATCCTCACCATTGTAATTGAGCACACTCCTGGGTGTGCTCCCATCCTGGATGGGAGGACGCTAATGACCATATACAGCATACTGAGCCCAGCACGTATACACATTAACTAGCTTTCTGGGACACCTTTCAACTTTCCCATTATAATTTATAGAGAACATTCTGCCAGGTAGGCTCACCTGTCATCCTCCATAAAGACCCAAATGAGAATTCTCTTCTGGAAGCTTCAGGTTTAATCAGTTCCTCCTGCTAGTTGCTCACAAAACGCTTTCTGCTGCCGAAGAAAATTAAGGCTTAAAAACGACATCAAAAACGAAACAAAACCAGTTTCCTTTCATGTGGTTATCTTTTAGGATGAATGCATTTTGAAGGCAGGGACAAGGTTTTCATACATGCTGTTCTTTATCTGAATATACTTAATAAAGAAAACTTTTTGACTGTGGTAATTAGGATTTTCTGATAACTACTGTATTGATCATTTTGATAATTACTGTGTCTATAGTTGCAGGCAACGGAATCCACTGTAGCTAGTTTTAACAGAACAGGATTAGAGCAGGGTAGAGAATTTCCAGCGGTGCCAGGGAAACGGGCCAGCATGCCACACAGCCAGAACAGTCCCAGGAGAAATGCCCAACCATAAACAGGACTGTTCTCATGAAAAACTGATTGTGGCTGCTCACCCCTCAATACCTATGATACAAGGGGCTGGACACTGGAAGCTTTACCAAAGCTTCTCCACCATCATTTTTGCAAAAAGATGGCTCCACCCAAGTGCAACTGCCACTTGATTTGAATCACTATCACCTTCCTGGAGCAGGTGCTTAGCAGATCCTGGGTCATAAGCAGAACCCTAGTTACAAAAGAGTCTAGTTGCTGTGAGTTTTAGAAAGGGTTGGAGTGGATGTTGTGTGGAATGGAATCTGTCACAACGACCATGTCTACTTCAGGTCATTTGTGCTATTTCATGTATATTATTTCATTTACTCCTCAAAGAAAACCTGTGATGTAGGTACTATTTGTACCCTTGCATTGTAAGTGAAGGCACTGAAGCACAGAAGGTTAGTGAACTTGCCCCAAGTCTCATGATCACTAGAGTGAGGATTCAAACTCAGTTCTGTCTAAAATGAAAGTTTGTGATTTCAGCTGGTGTATTGATGATTCTTTATTCTTTGTCATCTTTTTATCATCAGCGAGGGCCAGGTTGATTAGCTAGTCTGTGTTTCCCAAGTTTCTTGAAGATTTTTGTAAACAGTGGGGCTCTGATACTGTGTAATTGGAAAAAATATTAGATCTTCTGAATGTGAAATCCAAAGGTGGGGTACACCTGACCTGTCTTGGGTTATATTACCTTTGTGTCAGATCTCAGGTGACCAGCCAATGATAGGAGATGCACCAAACGGAAAAAGTCAGCTAAACAAATTGACCTTTGAAGAGGATGGAAAAAGCATTATATTTCTAAATCTGGTACAGACTGTGTAGGTTGCTTTATTTGAAGTGAGGGGGAACCTCAAAAAGGCTAACCTTAACTCTAGGCAAAACTGAAATGATTTTCTTCCTCTTTCTTCATTGCTAAAGCCAGAGCCAGCCAGACAAGACAGGGCGGATACTGTTGCACAAGGATCCTCCTGCATTTTGAGCCTCCAGGCTGAGGAGCAAGTGCAATTAACATTCCAAGGTGTGAATGATTTCCTCACACACGAAGCCCTGCAGCCTCTCACTGTGATGACAAAGGCTGGGTGAATGCAGCTTTCCTAATACAAAGTATCCACAGGAAAGATATACAGAAAAGCTCTCAAAAGTTAGAAATCCAAACATGGCACAGTGCGTAGAACCCATTTAATTACAGAACAGGAGACAGTTTCTAAAGAGCCTGGGGTTCAGTGCCTTCCCACCTCTTGTTTCTAAGCTAAAACAAAACAAAACAATAAACTAAGGCTCAAACCAGCTTCACTGGAATCATCCTTTAATCTCATTCTAAACTTGTGTCATCCTGTTGAACTGAGGCCCACAGGGAACAGGGCCTATCAAATCCCTGGACCTTGTGGTCTCTGGTAAAGACACAGTTCCTCCCCTAAACTGACTTCCTTAGAGTTAAGCTATTTTGAGGGAAGGGTACATCTCCATGGTAAAGTGTATGCTTAGCATGCACGAGGTCCTTGGTTCAATCCCCAATACCTCCGTTAAAACAATTTTTTTCCCCAAAAGAAAATAAATAAATAAACGTAATTACTTCCTCCCCACCCCCTCCCCAAAAAAAAAGTGGAAAAAAAAAAGCTAAGGTATTTTCTCTTTTGCACACAGAGCAGTATTTTCCACAATGTAATACAGAAATCACTGAAATCTCTGAAGAGATCAGGGTGTATGTGCACAAGTGAACTTTAAATGGTGTATGAACAAATTTTGTTTTAAATTTTCATACTTTTTCTTTTTAATGTATATTAAAAATATGTAATATCAAATATGAGATTCATGGATATAATTACTTATAACACGGCTAAGAGTTCCTCTACAATGAACTATGTATATTAACCAAATAGTTGTTAAATAAACCAATCCAATGCTGCTTTTAGTCAGTAAAAACAACAATTGTTCAGATGATGGAAGTGTGGGAAACTGTCAAAGGGAACTGTTATTGTCCAGCTGGGGAGATCTTGAATGAGTCACTTCCCCTGGTGAAGTTCAGATTGTAAAAGGAGACACTAGGGTAAAGGTAGGAAATGGCAGGTATTTTTATTCCAGGAGCCCAGGGCTCCCCAGGGTATCTGAGGTACTGGCTGAGGAAGGATGAGGCCAATTGTCCAGGCTCCAGCTCCCCCACAGATTCAGCCAGAGCAGCTTTCATTGGTTTTACATATCAGGCTTCTAATAGACATTGGTTCGAAAACAGGGTTTTACTGATGAAAACAAAGAAGGTCTGAAAATGTTCTCTTCCGCTTGAAAACATAATATTTTTATATTTTGCTTTGATAAACCATAACTAACCAAAAAGCTAACGGCATTTAAATAAGCTCAACAAGAGTGAGGCTTGTATCAGGAATTTTGGTCAAATAATAACAGATGAGACGTTTTGATCACATGCTGTATACCAGGCACTGTGCTGTAGATCCCAAAGGATCTTGAAAAAATAAAACTGAAACCAAAACCAAACCACCACTGTGAGGTAGATTGTATAATTCACTCCATTTTATAGGTGAGAACACAGAGGCTCAGGGAGGTTACACGCTTGGCTTAGGTCACCCAGTTTGTGGGCGGTCAGGATATAACCCAGGCAGCCTGACACCAAACTCTGGACTTGTGTTGCTGTTTACACTACAGGAGGGGAAAGCAAGGTGTCCTAGTCTGAAAGCCAGTGTCCTGGGGGGTTGGAGAGCTCCAGCAGGACATCCACACAAGTCATCTCCCTTATCTCAATTTCACATACAGCTGCTCTGCACATTTCCAGTTACCCAGCCTTCATGAACCAGTTTTCAAAGACTCTACCCATCAGCTAGTCATTTGGAAGCCATGGTCCAAGCATGCGACTCTTGGCCAAACCATGGGTGATTTCTGTTTCACAGTACAGTCTTTGTAGTGAGGGCTCCCCTGTGTGGGGGCTTCACCGGCCACTTGTGATGGAGTTCTTCATGTTCTGAAAACACTTTGGGTTCTCAGGCTAGGTCCTCGGTTCATCTTTTTCCTCCCACACCCCAGTGCTGGGCCTGCCTACTGTCCAACCCACAGTTACATCCCTGCTCCTGCCCTCCCCTCGTTTCCCTTTCCACAGCCCTGTGACTGATCAGGACACAGTCTTCTCCTCTCTCTCCACCCCACCCCCATTCTACCGCCTCTGAAGAAGAGAACCCCCTGGGAGATTTCCAAAGTTTTTTTTTTTTCTACAAGTAACCATGGAGGGGACATGATCAGCATCAATTTGTCTTAACAATCACTAATTGAGTGCTTACCTTATTACCAAACACCACTCTAAATGTTCTACAATAACTTGTCGATTCCTTAGAACAGCCCTATGAAGTATGTACCATTTACAGATGAGGAAGCTGAGGCCCAGAGAGGTTAGGAAACTTGCCAAAGGGTCTCTTAACGAATACATGATGGATCTTATATTCAAAACCAGGGCTGGGTAGCCCCCATCATCAGTCCCTTACCTACCATGTGCTGATGCTTCCCAACAGAATGGGCTTAACAAAAAGTAACAAGAGAAGGTCAGAAGCTGGCAGTCATCTTAATTCTTTATGATACTTCATGAGTTTCAAATTCCTCTTACAACATTCCTTCACGGTTTGGGCTGCTGGGCTGTTGGTTCCGTCTTCATTGTAGTGCCTGCTGCATACCCCGCAGGGCTGGGGTCTCATAAACTATCACTAGAGATGGTGGGTTACTGGTGCTCTGCCCAGATCCTCCCAGATTTTTTTTTTTTAATCATTTTGTCATTTCTCCCCAGCTTCAGTTATGCCTTTGTTTACAACGGCCTGCACCTGTGACTCTGGAGGTGCCTAGTTTTCATCCTCCTGGAGTGGTCCTTAACGTATGACCACCAGTGGGGCGTGCGACTCCCTTGCCTTTGGATGGAAGAGATGCCGGTGTGACTGTCATTCCAGAGTTCCCTGCAGCATCTTGTCAAATGGCAGTCTTGCTAGTTTCTTCCCTTTCCCCCTTTGCCCACTCCTTTCCTGATTTCTCTTGGGGGCCCTTCCTTAATAAATCATGTGCACACAGTTCCTCACCTCAGGCTTCTCCTCTGGAAAACCCAACCTAGAAAAAGACTTTCAAAAAAGAAACACACCTTAAAGATTAAAAGAAATAGTTGTCCCTGGTTTCTGTAATGTAGAGCCAGGCTTGTTCCTTCTGAGCATCCTGGTGGGTTTAATGCTCAGTTTAGCTCTTTATTTACATTTTCATTCATCTTTGTAAGAGTTAATAGTGCCCGTTTGGTATGCTGCTCTTTTATTTCTTTGAGAGGTTTCTGCAATTCTTCCTCTCCCTAGGGACTCCCTGGTAAGGACTGCTTTAAACAGGGGTTAAGAATTTGTGTTGCCCCCAACCCCCACCACAAGTATCTCAGGATTCAGGAAGCAGTATCTCAAGTCATTCTTTGTCCCCCAGCACACGCACATCTGCACATGACACACACATACATGAACATACTCACATATGTGTGCACCAATCATGCGCTTCCATGCATGCACCTGCACCTACAAACACAAATGCATATACTCAGGGCTCATGCACGTGTGTACACAGACCTCGTACACTCTTCTGCCTGTCTGCCAGCCTCAGCAGTTCTCTGAGGAATCTCCTGATGCTTCTCTCGGCTTGTATACCTTCCCAGCAGAGTACGAAGGACTGTGACGGCTGTCAATAGGGTGTCAAGTATGCCTCTGCACCAAATGACATAATTTTAAATATGAGAAAAATAGAAGGCACTGAGAAAAAAAAGAAGGCAAATTATAAAATTTCTTTGGGCAGCTTTTAAAACCCAACTGGCCTGTTCAGTCATCCAAAAAGTTTTTCTAAAGTCTCAGGGTACATACAAAATTACCTTTAATTAAATGTTTATTACAGCCAAGATATTAATGTTAGGTCAAATTTATGATACAGAAGATTCTGAACACAGCTATATTTATTACTATGTTGTGTGTACATTTTGAAATACTTTGACAGCCCTTGAGTGTATATTTATGTTGTGGAGCATAATTGTACATCTTAAAAGATAGAGTTTATAGCTGCTTTCTGTTTTTCTGATGCCTTGCTGCTCGTGTCAAAAATGTATTAGCTTCATAGTCCTGAGTTAAGAACATGACTTCCAATTACTGCACTATTTATATGAGAAAATATTATCTTATAAAATTTTGGCACAATATTTAAATGCACAGGCTTTATGGTTAGAGAGGTTGGGTTCAGATCTTGGTTCTAACTTACTACTGTGACCTTTTCTATCTATATATCTCACTCTTCTGACCTATAAAATAATTAACTCACAGGCTTGTTGCCATATTGCCTGTAAACTACTCAGCTTGGTGCTTGGCTGCACATATTAAGTGGGATGATGACGTTGATGGTATTGATGGTGGTGAGAATTTCTCACTTCTTATTTGCCCTTCTCTTGTAAAACTGTTTCCTCTCCATATGACTCACACCTTTGCTGCTGTCATTCTAAGCATTTATTTCAATACTCACATTTTTAGTATTTTGGTCAAAATCACTCATAATCACTCTTATAGATGGAGTGTTTGATAATTATTTAGTGAGTTAATGATACAGAAGTTTCATGCCCTATACACAGAGGATCTATTTAAGTAGGACAGGCAAGTAAATTGAGGAGGGTAAAATAAATATTGAGACTGACCTGCCTAAGAAATGCACCTCAGTTCAATGACTGAGCCCCTCCCACGTGCCTACTGCTATGGCAGAGAATTGTATATGCTCCATGTGACATGACATATAGCATTTCCTACAAGAGTGACTTCCTACTGTCAAGATGAACTTTAAAAACCTAAACGTTCTCATCACAAGGAAGAATGACCGTGGTCCTTTTACAATATATATATGTACAATATGTCAAATCATTATGTGGTGTATACCTTACACCTATACAGAGCTGTGTGTCAGTTATATCACAATAAAACTTCAGGGAGGGGAAAGATGATTAAAGAATACTTTTTTGTAGAAGTTCAAAGAATCCCTGCCAGATGACTTTAACATCAGAGAGGGAAACTTACATGTGGTGAGTGTTACAGAAGGAAGTGAAGCCTCTTGGGAGGTGTTACTTCTCTCCCAGCCCATAAGGACAAATGAATAATAATGAGGACTCCTCTCAGCTACAAGGCGGCTGTGCTAAGTACCCCATGTAAGTCATCTCAAATACTTTGCACGGTGCTGCTATGTGATAGCATTATTATTCCCATGTTGCGATGAAAAAATGGAGGGTTACAGAAAGTTAAACAGCTCACTTGAGGTGACCAGCAACTATATGGCAGGTCTGGATTCAAATAAAAATCTCTGGGACCAAAGCCCATGGCCTTAAACAATAAAAGGAATGTGGGGAAATAGGAGTAAATGTAAGTGAATGTCTGGGTCTCCCTCCACCCCTGTGTGGCTCCACATGCCTGGACTTAAAATCCAAGGTGTGTGGCCCAAAGCAACCATGTTAATTTTTCGTACCTAAGTGATCATAGCTGATACTTACTGAATGTTTCCCAGGTGCCAAGCACTGGTAAAATCTTTGCAAGCATTATCTCACTTAAACCTCAAAAGTCCAAAGCTGTAAGGCAGGTACTATAATGACCCCATGTTACAGATGAGCATAGGCTCAGAGAGGCTGATTCGCTTGCTCATGGCCACATAGCTGGGAAACGGCAGATCTGGCTTTCAAACCCAGGTCTGGTCTGAGTTCAAGCCACATATACTTAACCGACTCTCCTATACTGCCCTCCAAAGTACTGTATAAGACAAATTGCCTGGATCTCAAATATATCCTTTAAAAACCTACCATGTCTTTGAATTAAAACTGGAAGAAGATCGAAGAGTAGTCCTTTTTTTAAAAAGATAGTTCCAAAATGTGATTTTTTTGGTGGAAGGTGGGGTGCTGTGCAGCACCTGGATCTCATTCCTATTTAGTTGGAATTCCATTTTTGGAAGGTCTTAATTGGGGAGGGGGGTTCCCTGCCTGTGGGAGCTAAAAGAGGCCAGATATTCCCTGTCCTGCTTCCTGGCTCAGCCAGTGGGATGCTGCAGCCAGTAATGAAGGTGTTGGAGGGATGATGATGGAGAGACACAGGAGCTCTCAGAGAGCATCACAGCAGTGCCTGCGCCCACAAGTGATGTTCCTATATCACATCTTGGGCTGGGTTTCCTGCTGACTCACCTCCATTGGTTCCTGCCTGTTTCCTGGGGGCAGTCACCCCACCTCCCCCCCCATTCTGTGACCCACCAATATTCTTCTGTTCAGGTAAACTGCAGGTGGCTTCTGACGCGTGCAACCAAGAGTCTGACAAATACGAAATTATTCCTACATTTGAAATTCTACAGTTGGAGCTGAAGATAAACCTTTGTCTTGGACTTCAACAGACGTTAAAGGATGTTTTCTTTACTGAGTTCCAAGGCTAAGGACATAGGTGAGTCTTTGTACTTGGGTAATGGCCATCTTTTGTACATTGGGGCTGTAAGCAATGAGTTCCTGTTTCTCAGCCAGGCCTCCAGGGCTTTGACCAGAATGGCCTCGTGCACAGCCCTGTTTTCCTCTAGTCTCCTAGATGAACCTGGCCCCTGGCTGCTCTGTAGCCATGTTTTGCATTTTCCACTTCAAATTTACCTGCCCTCCAGAGGTCAACTTTCTGGTCCTTTCTTCATAGGCCTCACTGGGGAGCAGGGGAAGGGGCAGGTCTCCTTCTCTTTCACCACAAACACTGCAGACTGTACAGACAGAAACAACTTGCTTTACTGGCAGGATGGGACCACTGGAAAGGGAATTGAAATTTAGTAGAGGACAGATTGAAGCTCTTTAATTTGATTCTCTCAGAGTCGTGAGGGAAAGTAGCATAGGGTTAGGCCCTCAGAGGGTGGCAATGGGGGTTCTCCTGAGGTCCCAGCCCTGAGTGTCCCACTCTCTGAAGCATCTTCTAATACAAGACTCTTGGGGAAAATCTCTTCACTGGAAACCACTGGGAAGTGAACCTTTCTCTCTCCAGGTAATTCCTCAATCAGACCAGGAGGCTTAGCAGGACTGTCAGCCATGCTTGGACAACCACATCCTGCAGACTTGACAGAGGTAGGAGGAGTTGGGGAGGGACTCTGGCTCCCCAGGGCCTGAGGATGAGTGTGGGTCATCTGCATCGAACTGCCTTTTGGCTGGCTAATCCCTTAGGGTTCGGTCCCTTTCTCATTTTGTCTTTCAGAACAATGGAGAGTTACTTTGAAAAAATAACATTTTATTGAGATCTAGTTTCTGTACCATACAATTCCCCCATTTAAAGTGTACAATTCAATGGTTTTTAGTATATCGGCAGAGTTGTGCAACCATCGCCACAATCAAGTTTAGAACATGAAACCCCACACCCATTGTCAGTCACTCCTCATTTCTTATCCAGTCTCCCAGCCATAGGCAACCTCTAAATCTACTTGATGTCTCTATGAATTTGCCTTTTGTAGCCATTTCATATAAATGGAATAATACAATATGTGGTATTTTGTGACTGGCTCCTTTCACTTAGCATAATACTTTCAAAGTTCATCCACGTTGTGTCATGTGTTAGTACTTCATTTCATTTTATGGCTAAATAATATTGCATTGTGTGGATAGACCACATTTTGTTTATCCATTCATCAGTTTATAGATCTTTGGGTTATTTCCACTTTTTAATTATTATGTATAATGCTGTATAAACATTCATATGCAAATCTTGTGCACACATATTTTTTCGCTTCTATTGGATATATACCTAGGAGTGGAATTGTGGACTATATGATAGTTCTATGTTTATTCTTTCAAAGAACTGTCAAAATGTTTTCCCAAGTGGCAGCACTATTTTACATGCCCACAAGTAATGTGTAAAAGTTCCCATTTCTCCACATCCTTGCTAACATTTTTATTTTGTCTTTTGTATTACAGCCATCCTAGTAGGTCTGAAGTGATACCTCATTGTGGTCTTCATTTGCATTTCTCTGTTGGCTTGAACAATGTTGAGCATCTTTTCTAGTGCTTACTGGACGTTTGTGTATCTTTGGAGAAATGTCTAGATCCTTTGCCCATTTTTTAATTGGGTTGTTTATTTTGTTGTTGTTGTTGAGTTGTAAGAGTTTTTATATAGTCTAGATACACATCTCTTATCAGATATATGATTTGCAAATATTTTCTCTCATTCTGTGAATTGTCTTTTTACTTTCTTGATGGTGTCTTTGGAAACACAAAAGTTTTTTTCAAATTTTGGTGAAGTCCAATTTATCTATTCTTTTCTTTAATTGCTTTGGTTTGGTGTCATATCTAAGAAACCATTGTCTAGTCCAAGGTCATGGAGATGTATTCCTTTATTTCATTTTAGGAGCTCTGGAATTTTAGCTTCTACATTTAAATCTTTCATCCATTTTGAGTTAATTTTTGTATATGGTGTGAGATAGGGGTCCAACTTCACTCATTTGTATATGAGTTGTCCAGGCACTATTTATTGAAAGGATTGTTCTTCCCCCATGGGGTTGTCTTGGCATCCTTGTCAACAGTCAGTTGCCTATAATGTGAAGGTTTATTTTTGGACTCCCATTGCTCTATATGTCTGTCCTTATTCCAGTACCGTGAGTTATCTTTTAATCATGGTTGTTCTTTTTTTCACCCCAGGAGGAGCTCCTGATTGGCTGTTCCCTTGTTAACAACTTAGTTAGAGGGAGAATATGGTCAGAGCAAGAAGGGGAGTTAGCCAGTTCTTTGTTATGCCTGGTTGTGCTGCTCTCACTTCTCCAGGCGTGGGATCCACAGCATAGAGGCGTTGTCAGTAATGCCCTTGTTGATTTACCTGCTTTTGATGCTTTATTAGGCAGTTTACCTGTGCCTAATTAAGCAGATCTATAGATCCATTATATTATGCCTAATATAATAGATGATATTATCTAGATTCAAATAAACTAAACATGCTGAGCTTCCCTGTGAAGGCCAGCAGCTGTTAGTAGCACCCTAAATCTTAAAAAAAACAAAACAAAACCCATAGACATACAGACATACTCACTCTCACACAAGATAAAGGTGTTATTTGACAATGATGGAAAGAGTGACTAACTCCTTTCCTAAAAAAGCAAGTTATATAGAGAAGGCATTTTTGAAAACAGATCTTCAAATATTTCATAGTTACATGGCTTGTTGCTAAAAAACGTAAGTGTGCACCTGCAAAATTTCTCATAGCTGCACACTTTGAAAACTTAGAAGTCAAAACTTCTAACATGATTACGGTGAGAAAGACATGTTTCGGTGGATTTTGAATCCATTTGTTAGCTCAGAAAAACAACTGATTGACCTCAGAGAAAATGGAAATACACTAACTGCATTACAAGAGCAGCAGCATCCGTGCAGTTAGTTAATAGGGCTGAAAAACTAGTACTATTACATAGCAAGCACAGCCAATGACAAGTTCATCCATTTGTGTGTGTGTGTGTGTGTGTGTGTGTGTGTATATGTATATATATATGTATAAATATGTATCAGTTAATTTTTTTACATATATATGTGTGTATACACACACACGCACACATCTTTTAGAGGAAACGTTTCAGTTATGGTAGCCATTAAAGAAGTAACAAAAAAAACTGACCCTTGGAACCAGAACTTTAGAAAGATGGCTAAAACAAGATGCTGAAAAATAATGAAACGGGTCCAATCACAATGCTCTTGGTAAAATTATCCTTATAAACAACAATAATAATGTTTTATATGTTGTATAATATATTATAATAAAATATATTAAATATCACTAATAATTTTGCTAATATTAGACATTTTAGTGAGAACAAAAAAGTAATATATTATTAAATAAAATAAAGAATAGTTTAGAATGTTTAAGTAAATAAATAAACCTGTACTGGGCATGGGTGCTTAAATTTTTTTTTTAATTTTGGGGGGGTAGGTAATTTGGTTTATTTGTTTATTTTTGGGTGGAGGTCCTGGGGATTGAACCCAGGACCTTATGCATGCTGAGCCTGCACTCTACCACTGAGTTATAACCTACCCTCTTTTAACTGATAGGAACATGCCTTTAAAAAAGTTTGAGTACCACTGGCCTGAACTATTACATTATGAAGCAAAATGACACTGTGAATTGACAAAAGAGCTATAGTGCCTAGCATTTCTCAGACCCCTCTGGCCATGGAACATACGGAGAGAGAAGTGTTTCAAAAAAACCTTCTTTGGACAATGATGTGTGAGGGTTAAGAAAGGGGACCTGTGGTCAGACAGGGCTGGATTCAACTACCAGCCTCATCACATACTAACTGGGTGATCCAAACATACTACAAAATCTTTTTGAATTCTATTTCCTTACCTATAAAATGAGGCTGGGAATAGCCACTTCATATGCTTGTATGAACTTTAAAAACGATATTGTATATAAGTGCGTAGTTTTGGATATAAATGCATAGTGCCTGACATCTTGTAAGCACATCTTGAAAGGAAGCTTCTATTCTTCTGTGATCATAGAATGTTAGGGTAACTGTTCAGAGAGTTGTCTCATCTTTCATAACCACACTTCTTCAGGGCAAGGATAGAATCGTCTGTTGTAAGTCCTATCTAACTTAGCTGCTATAGACATTCATGAATGAGTGAATGATAGACTTCTCTGAAACAAAAGTTTGGGAGACTAACTATAGCACCAAGGACTGAAGGAAAAACATTTCTTTCTCTGTTGTTTATAACTCATCTTTTATGGACTAAACCAGAACACTCACACAGGATGTCTTCGATGTAGCTTCCATTACCTAGACAGTTGATAACAATTGCCAGTAATTAATTGTTTCCAGCTGCTCTCCTTTGATTAACCGTTCGAAACAAATTTATTATGCTTCTCCTGTGGTTTGGTACTGCTGGGAGCTGGAAGCCCAGCATACCTGAGATGAAGACAAGATGACTCTGACTTTAAAGGTCAAGGGAGTACGGAGTGGAGTGGAACGGCCAGGGAAAGTTCAGCCATGTCAGGGCCCTCCCCCTCCCCCACCCCAGAATTATTGAGGTATAATTGACAATAAAATTGTAATATATTTAAAGCATACAATGTGATGACTTGATATACATATACATTGTGAAATGATTACCACAATCAAGTTAATTAAGTCATCCATCACCTCACAGTTACTTTTTTTTTTTTGATGAGAATGCTTCAAATCTGCTCTCCTAGCAAATTTCAACTATACAATATTGTATTATTAAGTCAGTCACCATGCTGTACATTAGATCCTCAGAACTTATTTATCTTATAACTGAACATATATTATCTTATAACCTTATAACTGGAAGTTTATACCCTTTGACCAACATCTCCCCATTTCCCCCCCTCCCAGCCCCTGGCAACCACCATTATACTCTGTTTCTATGAGTTTGACTTTTTTTTTTTTTTTTTTTTAGATTCTGTATATAAGTGAGACCATAGAGTATTTGTCTTTCTCAGTCTGGCTATGGTGGGTTTTAAAGGGTAGACAGAAGAATAATTATTTCAGGCCCAGATGAAAAGAGTGAAGGCAAAGTGGAGTCAATTTCTATTTCTCATTTCCCTTTGTGGCCACCTCCTCCCCCCATTCCTGTCAGTGTTTAAATACCTCTAATGATACTACTGTTCCTCCTGATGACATACATACTTATTGATGAATAACTCAAATAAGTTCTAGGCCTCATGTGGCCCAGTTTTGGGGTAGTATAGCATTCAGAAAAAGAACCCAGCAACCAAAAGTGAAAGGTAACTCGTGGGTATATTCTTCAGTTTACAACTCACCCTGACATTTCAGAAAGTCACCTTCCTTCCACTCCCCTAGGTCTCCATTCAGCAGCTGCTAAGGCTCTCTCTCTTTCCGTTTCTTAATAGCCACTGGTGGCAGTCGGGGTTGCATTCAGCTGCATGTAACTAAAACCTGCCCACACCTGTGTAACTCAATGAACGTTTCATATTCCTTATGTAACCAGAACTCCAGGGGTAGGCAGTTCAGGGCTGGTATCACCATTTGAGGAACTGTTCCCGCTTTGGGAACAAGGATTTCTAGACTTACAGAGCCCAGAGTTGTGGGATGGGAAACCTAAACTCCCCAGATGGACCACTGGGGTTGATGTTAAGCAGGGTCACTCCTTCTCCCCCCACCCCCCACCGCCCCAGCTGTCTGATCCATGAATTCTGCCTATTGGGGACATAGCACTACATAATGGTCTTTGATTAGGGTGCATTATTTGTTGTGAAGGATGGTACCCCATCCTCTCAGGGCCTCCATTGCGGCTTCAAATGGCCATTCCATTACCTTATTCAGCTAGCATGGTATGTTACAGGACCAATAGATATATGGTCATGTGTCCATTGCTGCACATACCTCTTTTATTGTTAGGAGGATTCTTTGGTCCAGTGGTATGGTATATAGGATCCTGTGTCAGTGGATCAAATATTTTATAGATCCTTAGACAGTGGTACTGGCTGAAAAATAAAGTAAGAAACAAACCAACCAACCTGTGGGCAGGAAAAGCAAACCCATACTCAGAATGTGTATCTAATCTAATCAAGATGAATCACTGTTCTTTCTAGGATGGAGGAAGTCAGTTTGCCATCAGTTGGCTGGTTGGTTTCTTTCAAGGTAAGGTGCCATGTTGGGAACTCAGTTTTGGTTTCTGTTGCTGGCGGGTTGGGCACTTGGTGGCATCAGTAGCTAGATTAGCCTTGGTGAGCAGGAGCCCATGCTCTTGGGCCCATGCATGGTCTCCACCTCTGCCACCGTGGTTACTCTAAATGCGCTCCAATCCCTGCCACTCCCCTAGGGGATGCTGGTTTAAAAAAAATTTAGAATCTTGGCTAGGTTGGTGGGGGGCAATTTCAGAAGCTTCCACTTGGCCTTTCGCACTGTAACAACTCATCCCATAGGCTAAGGAACTAACGTGGGGTTTCTGCCAACTACCAAGTATGTCTATTCTAACTATGCATTCAGGGAGGACCAGAGGACTCATTATCATATGTACTTGCTAGAAACCTAGTCTTCTTTGGTTATTAGGTTCTGGGTCTGAACATTGGCTGAGGTCCCGCAACAGACAGAGGACTGTGACTTTTTATTGAGGCAGCTTCCCTTAGCCTCCTCTTCATCCATCCTTGAGTTTTAAAAGGTGTACACAAAATTGGTGCAGCCACTATGGAAAACAGTATGCAAGTTCCTTAAAAAACTTAAAATTGAGCTACCATATGATTCAGCAATTCCACTCCTGGGCATATATCTGGAAAAGATGAAAACTCTAATTCAAAAGGACACAGGCACCCCAGTGTTCATAGCAGCACTATTTACAATAGCCAAGACTTGGAAGCAACCTAAGTGTCCATCAACAGATGAATGGATAAAGATGTGGTATATATATACAGTGGAATATTACTCATCCATATAAAAGAATGAAATAATGCCATTTGCAGCAACATGGATAGACCTAGAGAATACCATACTAAGTGAAGTAAGTCAGACAGAGAAAGACAGATATTATGTTTCACTTACTTGTGGAATCTAAAAAATAATACAAATGAAACTTATGGTTACCAAAGGGGAAAGAGCTGGAGGAGGGATAAATTAGGAGTACGTGATTAGCAGATATACACTATTATATGTAAAATAGATAAGTATTAAGGATTTACTTAATATAACACAGGGAATAATATTCAATATCTTATAATAACCTATAATGGAAAATAATATGAATAATCGGAATATAACTGAATCACTAACACATTATTGTAAATCAACTATACTTCAAAAAAAAAAAAAAAAGGTATACTCAATGAACCATGGTTGGCTGCCCATCTCAGTTTCCTCTAAGTACACAGTGTTCCATTAGCTATCTCCATAGCTCTCTGTGGGTCATGTCTCCTTAGTTGCCACTCTAATCTCACCACTCTTAACAACATCACTTAATTTTGCTTCTGCTGGTTAAGTGCTGCCACCTGTTCTCTATTTTGTCAAGATCCTATCAGGCCTATTGCTATCAGGGAGCCTCGCTCTGTAACAGAATCTTCTACCAAAAGCCCTGGCCTACAGAGAATAGTGTAACAGTGATGCTGACGTCCCTTTCCTACTGCATTCCTTGTTGCTTGTGATAAATGGCAGATGGTAGTCAGTTGGTGGGATGTGCATAGTATATCCCCTCTAGCATGCCCACTTCTCAGTCTTTTGCTCCCATCTGCTGTTGCCTGCCATGACAGCTCTGGCCTTTCTATTCTGCCTGGTACAGACCGGTGCTTTCTCCAAGCTCCCTAGAGCCATTCTACCAACCTGTTAGCAGTGGGGTCCTTGCCATGATGTAAATACTGTAGTACAAGAATATGCTCTTATCAGCAAACTCGGCTTTGTCTGGCATTATGCTCTTCTCCTCCCTCCCCCATTCAGCCCCTAGGGACCTGATCCCATACATACTCTCCCAACTTCTGCAAGTGTATATAGGTTAGCTAAGTCCCTTAGCTCTTATGGGATATATAGTACATCTCCTCCTATGGCAGGTCCAGCATTTCCTCAATGGGGTTATTTTGTGACTTGACCTTAGTAATTGGTCTGGTGGACAGGATGCGAAGTACAGATCAATCCTGAGGAGGGAATGTATTACCTTGCTAGGTAGATCCTTCTTCATTTTCAAGCAAGAGGGAGGGTTGGGGCACTTCTACAAACTGCACCCCCACCCATGTTCAGGGTGATGTGGGGCTTTAAAGTTTTTAAAGTGCATTGACCCAGATGCCCCATTTGAAGCGTCAGGATCCCACTTCTTTCCCACTGCAGCCCTGACTTTGGCACAGCAGACTTGCCAGAGCTGAGAATTCAACATTTTGGGAGTTCTACTTACTCTTATAATTAAGTCCTGGGCCTGATCCTCAGCTTTTTCTGCCTCCTTCCCCTTCCCCACCTTATTTATATGCTGCTAAGGAGGCACTCAAGCTTTCATCCTTAGCCTTTAATTGGTGATTAATCACCCTCAGATTTGCATTGTCTTTTCCCAAAGCATAGATTTACTCCATCAATAGCTAGCCAATCCCATAGGTCTTCAATTGCTATTTTCCCCATATTTTCAGGATGCCTGAGAGATTGCATCTATCAATGCATTCTTGCCCCAGTATTACATTCCATTCACCCATCCCATCACAGCTGCTGAAAGTTTTAACATTTGTACCAGGGCCTATTGGGGCTTCACCTGGGGGCCCCACTGCTAACTGGCCAGCGGGTAATTCAGCTCCACTGGATCAGACCACACTCAGGGGACTAATTGGTTTAGTTCAGATTCTCTGGAAAACCAAGTCTGAGATGGAGATTTGCAAGCAAGACACTTATTAGGTAATACCCTTGGGCTCAGCACTGGGCAGGAGTGAAGGGGCAGGATTCAGCAGAAAAAGAAGTTGGACTAAGTGCAGTCACAGCTGAGGCCTCAGCTGATTCCTTGGGAGCTGAACCTTTAAGGGGCTCTGGAGTGGGAAGAGCCCTTCAGGGTGGTCCCACTCTGAGACCTGCATCTACTGGTCATTTGTGCAGACTCTCCTGGGCATGGTGTGACCTGGCTCCAGGTAGGTCTCATGCTGAGGGCAGTTCCTGGAAAGGGATTCCATTGAGAGCTGTTGGCCACTAATGCTCCCAGCAGCTGGGGAAATGGGCACCTCGATCTTAAGAAATTGCTTGCTCCTTGGCATGCTGGAGGTGGAGGGAGGGGACGGAAGGGAGGGAATGCTCCTGGAACTAGATGGTTGAAGAAAAAAATTGGCAGATTTTTGCCTGACCGAAAAACAGAAGATGAATGAAAAGAGATGCATTTAAAACTATACCAAACACTAGTACTTCCCCTAAACTGTGCTGTATTGGACAGTGCAGAAGGGGGGATGTTAGGACACGAATCTAATTCTATTCTACTCTGAAGCCCATGTCTTTCCACTAGACCAGAGCTAGTCAAACTGGTGCTCCATGGGCTAAATTCAGATAGCAGACATATTATATTTGGTTGCACAGTGTTTAAAAAAAAATGTGACTTAGCTGCCACTGTGTAAAAATTGGAAGAGTTAGTATGTAAGTTCAGATTTCAAGCTTCTCTTGAGTAACTGGAAGATCTAGCAGCAACGCTGTGTCAACGTTCCTGCATGGCAGGGATTGACTGGAATTGAGTGACAGCTGCTCCTTTAAATGAGGTAGGGTGTAGGGTGGGGGGTGGTCAGTGCTCTATAGTTCACCATAGTCTCTATGTATGACCTTCTTTGGCATTGTTGTTTAGAATTCCTGCTATACTATGCATGATATATATAATAGGCATCTGGTCACTTAATATTGGTTCAGCGAAATTGAATGAATTTAATTGGAGAGGAAGTTGGAGTGAAGTCTAGACCTCCAAGTGTAATGAGTGGCTTGGCACTCAGGGCAGGTAACAGGACAGGTGCTGATTAGAATGAATTAATGACATGCTGACTGGAACCTGTGTAAAGCAAGATGAGAAGAGAGCAAAGGCCTGAAGTTTGGGTGTCTTACTGTAGAGTTAGAGAGGAGTGGGAATTGGGGGAACCAGAGAAGGAGAGGAAAGGGAAGCACAGAGAGACCTTGGCAGTGGGATGTCACTGGAGGCAAGGGAGCCAAGAGTTTGGTCAGTTGCATCCAGTCTAGCAAAGATGAGAGGAATGGACAGGCAAAAAGCATGCCAACAGGAAAGTAATTAGGGACTTTCAGCGGAAGTATGAGAAAAGGAAAGATAGATTGTGGGTCAGGAAGTTTAGCACTGAAGTAGAGGCACTGGGATACTTTCTAGGCATATGAATGAGAGCTTTTCCGGGGGTCCTAGTTGGGGAAGGCACAGATGTACATTCATTTAATATTCATTCTTTTCTTTAACATTGTCATTATCATTCTGACATCACCTAAAAGAAATTAGTCAGTATTCATGTTGCATCCTTAAAGAATGGACAAAAGAACCACCCAGACTCTGTCCTCCTTTTCTTTTGGAAATGAAATACTAATTAACTTAATATGTATTTTGGACAATCACCAGCCAGCAGAGATTGGAAACTTCTCTGTATATGTACTATTGGCTTTGTAGATTTTCTGTGGTAAAATTAAAATTCTGGTTTCGCTCTGCTTTGTCAGCCAGTTAGTATCCTGCTATGCGTCCTAACTGACTCTTAATTAGTGTGTGCTCAGAATGTGTAAACTCACTTTTTAACATTAGCCTAAGTAAAGTGTATTGAGGAAGATGAACTTAAAAATAACTCATTCCAAAGTTCCTGTCAGATGTAGAAGATCATCCATTGTTTTGGATGTAATCATCTTCCTGGAAAACTGTCATGACCCAATTTCACATGAAAATCATTTCAACTCTGGTATTGCGGGCACAGGGTACGCCTTTGTTTCCGGAGAGCCGAAATCTGTCTCTATTGTCCTTGGGGTCAAACCACCTGAGTTTGCATCCTGACTCTGCCATCTACCAACTCTGTGACTTCAGGCAAATCATGGAAACTCTTGTGATCAGTTAGATGAGGTTAATAATACCTACTGAAAAAGCATGTTGAACGATTTAAATGAGATGATGAATGTTTGAATTAATGTATGCGAAGCCCTTGAAGGGTTTTTGAGGATGGTGAAACTTCAATCTTTCTATTATCAACTGCGCAAAAGTTTTATTAACTTGGGTGCCTGTCAGTTCGGCAGAGGAAGTCTGGACTGGGATTCCGGAGTCTGAGTACTTTTACTGCCTATGAGTATAGCATTGGGATTTAAGAGAATGTTTAAAAAAAAAGATTCACCGAATCTTCCTCGGCCTTACTTTTTCCTGTTTGTCAGCAGGCTATAGTAGCTACGAAGGACCTGGAAACCTAAGGTTGTATGCCTTATTTTTTTGAGAGAGCTTCAGGCAGAGCCCAGCCTCCTCAGAAATCAGCGGCAGAGACCTGCGTGCAGGAAGAAATGCTAGCCCCAGGGCGCCCTAACTTCCAACCCGGGGAGCAATCCAAACCCGGAGGCCGGCGGGGGAGGGGGAGCCTGAGGTGGCGGTGGGATGCGAGCGGATACTCCCGGGTCAGCTCGGACTCTCGCCGACCGCAACCAGAGCCCGAGTCGAGGTGAGCCCGGCGGCGAGAAGGGACGCGCGCCTCCGGACCCAGAGGAGTTAGGTGACGTCACCTCCAGGAGGACTCGCTTTTTCATTAATGAAACCGGCCGGCGCGGACGCATGCGCGGCAGGCCCCCTTCCCTCTCGCTTCCCCCTCCCCTTTCCCAGCCGCGCTCTCAATCTCGAGCTCGCTCGCTCTCCCTCTCCCCGGGCCGTGGAAAGGATCCCACTTCCGGTGGGGTGTCATGGCGGCGTCTCGGACTGTGATGGCTGTGGGGAGACGGCGCTAGTGGGGAGAGCGACCAAGAGGCCCCCTCCCCTCCCCGGGTCCCCCTCCCCCGCCCCCCTTCCCCCTGCCTCCTCGCCAACGCCCCCTTCCCCTCTCCCCCTCCCGGCCGGGCGCTGGGCCTCCATCCCCACCCCCGTGGGAACGTTGGGAGCCTGCACTCCTCAGACCCTCTCCTCGCCTATTCCCTCACCTCAGCCCCCGCTCTCCGCCCTCTTCCCGGCCCTGGGCGCCGGCCGCCCGGTCCCTCCGCCGCCCCCCGGCCGCGGGGAGGACATGGCCGCGCACAGGCCGGTGGAATGGGTCCAGGCCGTGGTCAGCCGCTTCGACGAGCAGGTAACGGGCCCGTGGCGGGCGGGAGGTGGGAGCGGAGTGGGGGTGGGGACGGAGTGGGTGAGGGGAGGAAGGAGCGGCCGCCTCCCCCGCGGCTGCCTGGGGCTCTGGAGGAAAGGCCGGGGGGATAAGTGGGGGTGGCCTAGGGAGAAGGTGCGGGGAAGGAGGGGTCGGCTGGTGGCCCGGGCTCCCCTTCCCTCCTAAGTCGGGGGGTGGGGCCTTTCCCCTGACCACCCCTCCGATCCTCCATCCCCTTTATCCCAGCCCTTCCCCTTGCTAATAGGGATGAGTGACTTGGGGGCGCTTTCTTGGGCTCTCCATCTGGATTTAATCATCCCCCCTTACCGGTTTTTTTTTTCTTTTTTGGTACAGAAGTGGGTAACATTTAGGGGTTTCCCCCTACCTCAGTGTACCACCTAATTGGGGTGAATAACCGAAGGAACCCCGAGGCCCATCTTGTGTACCCCCAGTAGAACGATAACATCCCGCCCCTCCCCCAGTTTCTTCAGCTTCCTCTCTTGGAGGGGGAAGAGTAGAAGAAAGCAGGGAAAGCACAGGTTTTCTTACTTTCTGCTCCACCGTTTCAGCCTGCCCCGAGAGCTCCAAGTGCACACACACTGCACATCTTTTTAATGCCCAACAAGGGTGTTCCCCCCCGCCCCCCTATATCCTGATGAGACAAGACTGGCTTTTACATTGCCGTTTGCAGTGGAAACCATAGTTCTGGTTCCCTCCTGATTCTGAAATATTTTTCCTTTTTTCCCTTCCTTGGTAGTTGCCGTTTCTGCCTTTATTTTTGTCTGTGGTCTGAGAATGTGAATATTGCTTTCTGGAGTGGGAATCTTGGGGAGTAAGGGGAGAAGGGTGAAAGGAAAGTGGGAAACTGCATCTGAGCCACTGACAACAGAGAGCAGAGACAGCTGGGATGTGGTCCTGGAGCCGATAATTCTGCTAGTGTTCTGTTATTATTAACTCTCATCTTTTGGTTGACAAGAGAACTTTCATTGAGAATATTTGAGATGGGAAAAAGAAAGTTTCATAGCTTGGGGAGGTGCCTTTTTATTCTCTGAGCTTCACACTCTAAATCCTGGCACTGATCAGAATGAAAGCACCCATAGCCTTTTGGCAGTAGGATTTAGTGTAACTTTGTGTTGCTGTATGTAGTTGGGGCTGGTTTAAAGGGATGCTTTCTGCAGCTGCAGTTATATCACGGGCTTCCCGTGATGAGGGAATCTATTTTGTTTACTGGATATGATCATAAAACTGATTTTGGGAGCAGAATGGAGGGGAGAGGAGGGCTCCACTTTTATTTGATCCCTAAATATTGTTTTGCAGGACTCAGTGTTTCTGACCTACCTGAAAGGTTTTTGAGAATAGGCAGAGGCATTGAGAAGAAATTTGAGAGGAAACTGCTTAGATAAAATAGAATTATGAGGCTGTCAGAGACTTGAAGGAGTTCTTTTCATCCATTCTTCTGCTTCCAGACCAAAAAGTATCTAAAACATTGTACTACTGATCTGTTTGAGGAAGTAAAATGTTCCTGTGTATACTGGATTGTATTATTGATAAAGTCTTAGATTTAAAACTTGATAGAAAAGATTTTCTTTGCATAATTTTAAAAAGAAGGACTTAAAATGCATGCCAAAGAACTCCAATGCTGAACTGTGTGGGCAGTATAATCTGGATGCAGGAATTTGAAGGATTCACACTACAATTATTGTTATCAATTTTTTTAATTAAAAATTTTTTCCAGCTAATCTTTAAACTTTATTTCTTCACTTCATACCTGTTGATTTCTAGGCTTGCCTGCCACATATGAAAAATATAGTTTTCTAAATTTTAAAAGACAAGTGAATTTGATTATATACCCAGTAATGCAAGTAAATGTTTCCTTCTTTTTGTCCCCAGTGTTAAAAGACTTTAGGCTTTGTTGTTTGTTTTTGTTATGAATATTGTGGAATCAAACTCACCACCATCTACTAAAAATTAAGGACGTAAGAGTTTTAAACAGAAGCATTTAAAAAATATATTCCTTCTGTTGTAATTAAGAGAAAGATCTATAGGACAAATTATTCCTCACAGCTTTCTCTTGCAGGGTTAAAGTCCACTGACTTTGAGATGCAAAAGTATAAAGGTTTTGGTGTTTATTGTATATAGCTACCTTATTGTTAATTTATTATATAAGTAATATATGTTTAATTCAAATTAGAGCTCACCATGAGTTTGGAAAGTGAGAAAACTGAGGCACAGAGAGGTTAAATGACTTTCCAAGGCCACCTAATAATAACCTTAGTATGAGAAGCATTGAATGCTGAAGGATCAGGAGTACTTTTTGTGATGAGTATCCCATAGGATTTGTTTTAGTAATCCATTAAGTATAGTTAGAAGAGTTCACATTTTTATTGAAGGGAGAAAAAAAAGCCTTGCATGTAGTGAGAGATATTAGAGCCTTAAGAGCCTTAATCATTGCGACTATTTCTAACAGTTTTAAATTTTGGATATATTGTCTGTACTTTGTTTCACTGGGTCCAGAGGGAGTCAAGCTGCTTCTTTTTGTTACAGCTAAGACATGTGTTGAGCCAGAGAACATGTGCATGTCTAAAGATGGCAACTCTGTTTACGATTGAATTGATGTTTTGGTTGGACTTCTAATATTTGTGGTGATTAAAGCAGAAATGCATTACTAGCCACAGCTGATTATGTATTATACTCTGGTATTGCTCAGCAACTTGGTGCAGCAGACCCAGTTCAAAAAGTAGTAGTGTTCCATCTTAACATTTTGAGCTCAAGCCCTTGTTTCTAAGTGGATAAAATAAAATCCTCTAACCTGCTAGTAGTATTGTACTTGAAACTAATGTTTATGGCCTAAGTTGAATAATTCTTAACAATTAAAAAAAAAATTACTTCCTTGATTAGGGAAATGGCAGTTGCAAAGGTAGACAGTCAGAAAGCTGATAAATCTTCTGCTGCTCCTTTAACCTGCCTTTGTGGTGCTGAATTGTAAGTTTCTAAATTGAAATTGGCAAATTTTAGGTGTGTAGCTTTAATTTGTGGCTCATTAGCCAGGTTACTTAAATTAGAATCTTCTTACATGCCCCACCTAGTTCTGTATTCCCCACCAGTCTCTGTAGGACTTTGTTCCTGAAAGGGAGTATAGGAAAACTGGTTATTTGAAGGTTTTTGTTTTGTTTCAAGAAATTGAGAAAAGATATCCTCACATGATTTGTTGTAAATATATTCATTTAAGCACTTTTTTCCATATCTGGTCAAGTAAAAATGGTATGTAAAAAGCCAAAAAATGACATTTTAAAGAACATATTAGAGAATAAAATCTGATTTTTGATTTTTAATAACATTGATTATTGTAAATTGAATGCTAATCAAAATGTCCTTTGAATATGTGGTGTAAAACTCACATTATGAAATTATTGGCAAGTGTCTTTGAAGTTACAAGCCACATGTTAATTAGCCAGATAAATAGATTGTAAATCCTTTGGATTAAGGAAAAAATATCTCCTTAGCCTTGTTCTTAAAACTTGGTCTGCCATCTTTGTAAGGCCTTATAAATAGTTGAAAATGAATATTCTTTTACCAAGGGTATACTATGGTGATTGAGAAAAATACTTATTCCTCATTATGGGACTCATCTTTTAAAAATTTTTTTCTAAGTGGTCCTCAGTTAGTTCTCTGTGCTCCCTCACTTTTTCACCTTACCTAGCATCTAGTTTAGTCTTTCATTATGTGAGCTCCTTCCTTTTTGCTTTCAAACTTACTAAGATTTCTTTTTCCTTAAACATTTACTTGGTCCTGTATAGATCATTCTTTTTCTTCCTTTTGTTGCCAGGTAATCTGCTGCCTCTACTGTTATTCACCCATTTCCTTTATAACTCTGAAAACAAGCTTCTGCTTCTACTTTCCTTCTGGATTGCTGCTTTCTTGAAAGTTATTCCTTCTAGCAAAATAGTGGGTTTTGCTCAACTGTAATGCCACCGTGATATGCCATTGCCCCTGGAAACCAGTCTCATCTAATTCCCAAGACATAGTACTGTCTTGTGTGTGCACTTGCAGATCATTGTATGTTGATGTTCTCATCAGTTCATGGACAGATATGCTTTCTCTGTCATACTAAGCTCCCCATCATTGAATTGGGGTTCATAAATGAGGGTCTGGTTTTTGTTCTGCTAGTTACAGTCTTTGTCCTTATGCTTGCCCTTAGATCCCTATGGGTCCTAGATTTCCTCGTCTGTTGGAATTGACTAGAAAATCAGTAGGGTTCTCTTTCTAGTTTAAATACTGGATTATTTAAATATTTTAACAGCATCTCCCTGTGTCACAGTCTATTAGGAGTTGACCCCACTTAGTTTACCTATCATTTTCTCATTATGCCTCAGCCTGCACCTGTGTTCCAGGCAGGCTGGCTCAGTGTCTTTTGTATGTGTCAAGCTTATTCCTGCTTCTCAGTAAATCTTTTGTTTACACCATCCCCTGCCTAAATGCCTTAATTCCTTCTTTATGTTTTTCTAATTCCTGTCCACACTTAAATGTGCAACTCAAGCTTCGTTTTTTCCTATGACTTTACGCTAAACTCACTGCGACCTCACTTTTTGGTGTGCTTGTCACCTGGGGTTCTACAGAACAACCCCGTAGGATTTCTCCCTTCAGAAGAGTTGGTTGAGCATAGCTTAGCATTGGTTTTTTTTTTTCCTCTTATTTTTTTTTTATAAAATAGAGCGTAAACTTTCTGAAAAACAAGAAGCCTCTTAGAATTTAGTCACCCCAGTGCCCAGCACAGTTATAAGCACACAGTGCATCACTGATAGAATGTTTTTCATTTGATTCCTGGTTGAAAGATAGACTGGCTTAGAGGAGTGGTAATTTTGGCTTTGTTTTAAACATAAATAATTGAACTTTAATTTAGTGCTTATAATAGCCTAGGTCTTATAAGTTAAGTGTTATTTTTAATAGGAATAATTTTTTAAGAAGAGACTTTTAAGGAGGAACTTGTATGTATTTATATTTCCTCCAACAGAACTAACATTTTTGAATCAAGTTTCAGATCCGATTAACTACCTTTGTGATCTTGAATTTGTCACTTAGTTTTATTGGTACTTTTTTGCAATGGTCTGATAGGATAATGAATGTGAAACACTTTGAAAAGTCTAAAATTATTCAAATGTAAAGTTTATACATTTTTATAAACTTTTTTTTTACAAATTTATAAAATTTTTAATTTACAGATTTATAAATTTTCTTTGTAGCTTACTGATTATTGTATTTTCACTAAGAGAGATTGATTAGTCTCTGGATATTCCCCTGTGTGTATCTTGGCCAATATATACCTTAGTTTAGCATTCACTGACAAATACTTATGGTACTAAGAGTGTCCTTATGTAACATATCTTGAATGTCTGTAATTGATCTGTTTTCTTGCTTTATCATCTAATTTGTAGCATACATGTTATGTGGCTTTTCAAGTTTGGGAAGTGTAATAGAAAAGTGTCATAACGTATTGTGTGAACTGGGCCAATGATGTTGTTACATTTGATTTTAAATATTGCTACACTTCTTTTTATTTGACTTTTTTGGTCAATAGGAAATTAGAATCTTAAATCTGCTGACTTTTTTTTTTTTTTTTTTTTTGGATATATTTAGCATGGAGAATTTTGTCCTTAAAGGAAAGGTTAGAGATATAATACAGTGGTAAGCATATCTTATTTTTGCATTGTTGTTCTTTAAATTACTCAGATGGCTGTGGGGCGTTTTTGTTTTATTTTCAAATTTGGTGTTATGGGATTCCATATAGACTGTTGTTGCATTATAGCAACATGCTTTTAAGGGTAAGCAGTGTATTAATTAAAAACGTGTGTTTTGCACATATGTTCCCTTGGCTTCAATCTATTCTTCATTGGGGGTTTTGTGTGTGTCTGTGTGTATGTGAGAGAAGGGACAGGAGTTATAGGAAGCTTATTTTTTTAAAGGAAGGTTAAGGAGGAGAATGTTCTATAGAAGTAGTAGAAGAGGGAGGTTTGTGGTCAGCTTAAACTGTTAAAAGGCTTAGAATCAATACTGAAGTAGAGTATGGGCATCTTAAGCTCTTTTGCTGAGAATTGACTTGTATTTATAAAAAGCATTGGCTTATTTCGTCTGACATCTTTTAGAATACCTCATTTTCTTGAGAGTGGAGAAGGAAACATGAGACGAAGTTTATTTTGACCTTGAAGAATAGAAAAGTTAAGGTGTTTTCTTCGTGGTGACTGAATTAAGTTTAAGGTTTCAGTAATTTGTAAATTTTTGTATCATACTATGTGATACAGCCTTCAGTACACAGAGCACTCTCAGGGTTTTGCTGAAGAAAATTTTAACATTGTAGAATATAAATAACTGGCATTGATAGTGCCTCCGGTAAACTCTCTTCAGGTGCCTGCCATAGATGGCACATTTGACCACTTCAAACGTTATATGCTCTTGATATATAGTTATATTCTTTGGCTCTCTGAGAGTGGCTTTTGAGCCATTGACTATATCATCAAAAGGGCTTCTGTTAAGAAAGCCCCAAGCTAATAAGGAATCCCATCCTATTACAATGAAGAATTGGAATTATCCTCTAAACTTTACATGTTTTTGCTATAAATGGTACTAATTACTTTGCAGTAGCAATAACTTGAGGTGCAAATTTCCAGATCGCATATTTTCTTTAAAGCACAGCCTGGCAATCTTTTGGTTTGGCTTAGGGTTGCTACTACAGTCTACAAGCTGTTGCCTGCCCCTATTCATAGTTGATACTTTTGAGTGTCTTATCCTGTTGAATTATAGAGAACTTAACTTAACTTTTTCTGATGAAATCCTTACCCCCTCCATTTCATATAGCCCAAGCAGGGGGGAAGAGACACAAAGTTGATTTAGTAAATACCAAGACTTTTAGACATTTATTTTAAAGGAATTTTATTTAACTTATTTTTAATCATAGTTTTATATCCAGATAATGGCCTTGTGGGTAATTACAGCTCATAACAATATCAAGTGACCTCTTTCTGTTTAATTGTTGACATTTTTTTTGTATAGTGCTCGTAGTAATTTTAGCATGAGAAAACCATTCTTACTGCCTCAAATTTGTGATGGCAGTATACTATATGTAAGAGAAGGAGCTTTTTACTGTGTGGTTTTCAGTGTGGCCTTGGGCAAGTCACTTAACCTCTCTGAACTTTAGTTTTCTGTTTTGATTTATAAAATGGGGATAATACCTGCCTTACTCACATCATGGGCTTGTATCGTGTCTTAGGTGTGAATCTTTTATATGAAGGAAGCTGTAAATAATCATAGAAATGTATTACCATGATTATTATCCTATGCAGTATTTTTTTCTATCTCCTCTTTATTTTTTCTTTCTCTCTCAAACTATAGTTTGGTGATGATTATTATTTCTACTCTGCATAAACAAAACAAAACAAAAACCTAGGGAGGCAGAACAACTTGTTCACAATCATATGACATGTAATTAATTGAGTTTCAACTAGAGTGTGGCTGTCTTAATCCTTAGAACAGTAACTTTTTAATAAATAGAGCTTTACAAAAAAGTCTAAATTTTATGAACAGATAGCACACATATGTATAGTTAGGAAAGTATTATTGCTTCTTCACTCAGAAATGACATGTTACATTTTGCCTTTTATGTTCACATAAGATAATATCTGGAAATCTTTTTTGGTTGGTCATGTGTTAGAAATAGACATAAGTTTTAAACATTATATTCTTGATATCATTATATATCATTCTTCTTTCACTTGATCAAAACTTCTCTAGCTGTTAGTAGAAGTTGTAACATTGTTCCCCTTTTATTTAGTTCTATTACAGTTTATAACTCACTACAGATTTTTAGGTGAGGAGGGTTGAATTCTGAAGGTGAGAGAGTAGAATTTGTGAGAATACCAACAGGAATATACAATTATAAATATGAGATTATGTTTTTTGATCATTCTTTTATCTGGCATTTCACAGTCAAGTTTTGTAAAGTTGGTTTTCAAACATTCCATTTTGGATTTGATTAAATTTGAGGCAACCTTTTAAACTTTGGTAGTATTTGAGTATCTTGTTCTGTTGGATTTCTGGGTCTTTGTCTTTTCTGTCTCTGTGCCTGCCTGCCTGCCTGCCTGCCTGCCTGCCTGCCTGCCTGCCTTCCTTCCTTCCTTCCTTCCTTCCTTCCTTCCTTCCTTCCTTCCCCTACTTTTTTAGGCTACCCCTCCTCCCACAACTTTCAAATCATTCATCTTGTCTGTTGGAGTATCTTTCCAAATCTCCTGTCTTTACTAGTGCCTTTCACTTCTGTCTCACCTGGGGGCTGCGAAAATGTTTTGCCTTCATGCTCTACGCAAGTCTTCTTCCTTTTGGGTAATGGACTAAGTTGGGGGTGGGTTGGGGAAGAAGCATTTGTATTTCCTTTTTTTTTTTTTCTTTCAGTTTTTGGCCTCTGATAACTTGAGTTTGCAGTAGGGAATGGGAGAGACAGAAGGTTTTGTTTTCATCAAATGTTGGCAGCAAAGATCAGTGGAGACCTGTGCTCTGGTTTCTGCCCTGATGGGAACTACCTTTTGCTATGTTATGTAAATCTCAATTCTGAGCTCTTTCATTATCTGAAGAACAGGAAAAATGTAATCTGACAGTCCAAAACTTTTATAATTCTTAAAATGAATTGATTTTTGTTTCATTTTTTTTTTTTTTTGGCGCCAGTCCTCTGACTGAGAAAAATAATTCCAGTCACTAATTGATTAGTCACAGATCCTTAGTTAGAAGGAATCTGAGATTGTTTAAATTTACTTCTGCAATCGCCCTAAAAGATGATTGTTCAACCTCTGCTTGGACATTTATTTTAAGAAAATGCAGTGGTAATCATGTTCATGGTAAAAATACAGAAATGCAACAGGATCATAAAAAATAGATAAAAGTCGTTTATAATACCACAACTCAGGAGAACCACAGTTAGAATTATGAAATCAGACTGCTTGGGTTTGAATTCTTGGACTTGGCCTCTGCCACTACTTTCTAGTCCTTGGCTGCATTACTTCTTCAAGCTTTAGTTTCTTCATTTGTAAAAAGGGGTCAGTAATAGTATTTACTTCACAGAGGTAGTTGTGAGATTTAAATTAGGAAATACACATAAAGCACATGGCATAGTTTCTGGCACATAGAAGGACCTCAGTAAATGTTAGCTACTCTTATTGATTGAATGAGATACACTGTTTTTATAATCTGCTGTTTAAACATAACAGTATGATATGAGCATTTGCCCATATGATTACATTTTCTATCACATTGTTTAAAAAATGTAAGGTATTATATGTAACTTACTTTTTAATATTTAACAAATAAATTTTGAATTTTCTACACTGAATATATTTTTTATAACCCCCAAAACAATCAGTAACAAAGCAAGTAAATGTTACTTTATAAAATGTAACCAGAATGTATTAATGTAAAAATTATAATCTCAATTTCTGGCAGGGTAAGGTTAACAGAGTAGGAAGGAAGTGACTAAAATATGGTAATTAAAGTACAAGAGCTTGTTACAGTGCCTTCAGCTGTCCAGATAAGAGGGGATCATGACCTGCCCAAAAGAGAAGTCTCCTTGACAGGTCCTGTTGATTTTAGAGTTTTTAAAGATGGTTGTATGATTGTACCACACAAAATTTAACCAGTTCCTCTAAAGACAATAGGTTAAATCCTTTTTTCCCTTGTCTGTTATAAATAGTACTATGATATGCAATTTTATTTTGCCCTTTGGGTGACCAGGGATATTGCATCTCAAGGTAAACATTCTATTAGTAGAATTGTCATTGTTAGAAACTCTCCCTTAATTTAAGCCCCATCTGTCTTACTTGATCAGTAAACATTTAGGTGCCTACTATTTGTGATAGTGCTGAGCATTGTGATAAATGCTGGAGAAATAAAACAAGACATGGCTCTTTGTCTCAAGGAACCTAAAATCTGGTAAGGGAGAATGATGATAAGAAAATTATGGTGCATATTATGATGGATGCATAGACTACAATGGGAGTATTTGAGAGGAGCACTTAATTTAGCCTGGACAGTCGTGGAGAGCTTGACAGAAAAAGTGAAGTCTGAGCTGAGTTGTGAATCTTGTAGGATCTTGTATGCTATACGAAAATGTTTAAACTCTCTTTTGAAGACTTTGTGAAAATATAATTTCACCTAATGGTTTATGCTTTAGTGGGAGAAGTTGAAGAATATAATAAAGGGAAATGATGGAATGAAGTACCATAGAAAAAGGGAAGGATCTAAATTCAGGTGGTGGAATTAGATAGAGACTAAGATGGTAGAGAAGGAAAGAATGGGTTTGATGTGTAATAGCTGTTGGAGTAAACGAGAGAGTGCAGTTTAAGGACATTTAGCAGTACTGGGCAGTGTTTAAGGACTCAGCTGAATTTGGAGACAATATCTTTGTTATGGCCATAGTCACTAAAATTGAGGATATCCAAAAATGTTGAGGACTAGCTGTTGGATAGGTGCTCCTCCTTGATGTTGAAATCATCTAGATTAGGGTTGCCAGATATAGCAAATAGAAATATAGGATGCCTAGTTAAATGTGAATTTCAGATAAACAATGAATAGGTGTTTAGTATCAGTATTTCCCCATTACTGCATAGGATATACTTATACTAAAAATACTACTCATGTTTATCTGAAATTCAAATTTAACTGGGGATCCTGTATTATTAGGCAACACTAACCTAGATGATACCCAGATGGTGGATGTGAGGTAGAGGAGAAACTGAGCTAGGAGCCAGATTTTTTTGATGATGGGAGAAAATATTGAGAAAATTGGGAGGTGACTGTGACGAGGTTTCTTGGTGAGTAGCGCATGAGTCATGAACCTCAGGAAGAGTGGAAAGAGTAGAAAAGTTTGGAATTTGGCCTCCTTGAGTCTTCTATTCATTGTTCCTAATTCTGTTCTCTGTAACTCTTTAGAAGGTCTTTTTACTTTAAAATTATTTGAAGGCAATTCTTAAGTACTCCTCAGGTTTCTTACTCCTCACCCCCCAGGAAATATATTATTCATTCAATCATTTCTTACAGGATGTATTTTGAAGAAATTTTGCTATCCTGGTTTACCCTCTTGGTGTGGTGGTGGTCCAATTTTCAGGCATACCATTTTTCATCCTTTCAGTATTTTTGTATATGAGGGTGTTATGTGAGACTTTAAAAAATGGCTTAAAAAATACTGAACTTCAGGTATTCTATAGTTTTGGTATTCATCTGATTACCAATAGTTTACCTATCAAAGAATGTTAATTGCCATGTGTTTTTTTCCTGAAGTTTTATTATGAAAAATTTTAAACATATGCAAAATAGATGATTATAAATGAACCCTCATGTACACATTACCTAGTTTCTTCTTAGTTTTATTTCATCCATACTCCTACCCATTTCCTGCTCAGCACCTCTTCATTATTTTGAAGCAGTCCCAGTTATATTATTTCTGCATGACTTATTCTTAACTCGTACCGACTTCAAGAGCTGTGCGATGTAAAAACAGTACTCACTTGGGAGTCAGAAGACTTAAACGAGCTTGAGTCCTAATTATCTTCTGAGGAATGAGTTAACCTGGGCAAGTCAATATGTCTGAGCCCTAGATTCCTAATATTTTGAAGAGTGTGTGTGTGTGGGTTGGGGAGGAGACATAATGCTACCTGCCCTTTTTCAAGGGTTCTGCAAATCAAAGATAGGAGGTAACATATGTGAAGGAAGTTTGTAAACTTGCTTTACACAGGTAAGATTTTATTATTGTTAGTAAATGCTGCTTCCTTCTATAAGTGCATAAAAGTCATCTGTGTAATAGTCTTAGAATTATCCGGATATTGACATTAAATTAAGTCCATAGTTCTGATACGACCTTTTCACCTTTACCCACTCCTGCATTTTGGGGCAACATTTATCATTTCGAGTCTGGTGCATTTCTGTATTTTGTGAATTCTCAAAGTAAACTGACAGCATTTCCCTTGTTGCATTTAAAAATTTTCATCTGTACCCTTGGATTGCTTCAGGTAGACTTGAATTCAGATAAAACAGGTGGGTGGGGTCTTTATGCTTTATCTAAGTGTTCTAATGGATCTCATCAGTGCACTTTTTCAGGGTTGAAGATCATTTTGTTTTCTGCTGGAACAATTAGAAGTGATACTGAATAGTTCTGCTTTCACTCTCCTATTGGTATTATACCATGTATTGGTTCCTGGCCATCCTTCCTCCTCTTCTTGAACTTAATATATTTTTTGAAGCCTTTAAATATTTATTTTAACATTTTAAAAGTTTTTAGTGATTCTGAACTTTTAATTGTTTTTATATTCATGTATCAGTTTGTCTTTTGTACGTAGTGTTCTTTCATAAGTGTCCTTAGCAGTACTGAGCTGGGGTAGGGGGAGGTGGGAGAGAGGAGGAACAATCAGTGCAGGCACATTAGTTTCTTTAGAAATGTCAACTTTACCCCGTCACTTAAGACTCTTGTTAAATGTACAGATTTCCTGGCCCCACTGAACATCTGTAAGTTCTAGAGATATGGACAATGAGTTGTAGTTTAAAAAAATCTCCCCAGGTCATTTTGATGTAAAGCTTGTTTGTGAATCATTGTATATGCAAGGAGAACTCAGCTTCTGGGTATTATTTAGTAGGTCATAGGACAGTTATCTATACCACTGCAACAAGTAGAAAAAAACTGAACTTTTAAAATCGTATTTTAAGAAATATTGGAGGCCTGTGGAAGTAAAAATGACTAGATAAATTAAAATTCCAGATACAGAAGAGCCCTTTGTAGGTGAGAAGGGGCTTGCTGACATTTACTGATTCTGGACACAGACTGAAGAAAAGAATGAACCACAGGTGAATTGAGTCTCACTGAAACTGTAGCATAGCCCTGGCACAGTTCAATTCCTGAATGGACTGAAGTGAGCATCCTCTCTTATCCCTTTTCCCTAATAGAGTAAATTGAGAATGCTCACTGGGAAGAAATATTCCCGGGTTTCTGAGGCTCTTTCATTTGCAATATCAAGCATACAATGAAAAATTTCTAAAAATTTAAAAAGGTGGAAAACTGTGATCCATAATCAAGAAGAAAAATAAATGACAGAAATAGACCCACAGGTAATTGAAATGATCAGACAAGGACTTTAAAATAACTATAATATGTTAAAGAAAATATAGGAAAAGGAGGACAAAATGAATGAAAAGGTAGAGAATTTCTCTTGAGAACTGGAATCCATAGAAAGGAATTAAATGGATTTCCTAGGAATCAAAAACACAACGTCAGCTGCTTCAGGCCTGTCATTTATGTGTTAATTTAAAAACTTTGGTGCCGGACTCTGGGACCTCACTCTACTCTTTGCCCTACTCTTCATTTCTCTAAAAAAAGAGAGAGAGAGAGAGAGAGAGAGAGAGAGAAAACAGGTCAATTAAATATATACAATATAAGTTCCATGAGAGCAGGGACTGTGTCTTTTCACTGATGGATTCCCAGGGCTTAGTACAGTGCTTGAAACATCAAAAACACACAACAAGAAGCCCATAGTATCTGAAATTAATTATTCATTGGGTGGGTTTGATAGCAGACTATACAAAACAAAAGACAAGAGTAAAGAACTTGTATACAAGTCAATAGGAAATACCCAGTTTGAAGCACAGGAAGGAAAATCAGTGGAAAAAGTGGAATAGAATTGAAGAGATATATGAAACTAGTAAAGAGTTGTATAATGTGTACACTCGGGCATATCTTAACTGAACTGTTGAAAACTAGAGACAAAAGAAAAACTCTTAAAAGCAGCTAGATGGAAAAAAAAATAAGACATGTTACTTTCAAAGAAACTAATGTAACTGACAGCTGAACTTTGAACACAACAATGGAAACTGGGAAATGATGGAAAGACAGTTTTTAAGTGTTGAATGAAAAAACCACCAAGTTAGAATTCTATCTTCAGCAGAGATATCCTTCAGAAATGAAGATGAAATGAAAACATTTTTAGACAAACAAAAGCAGAGAGAATTAATCACCAGCTGACTTGTTCTGTAAGACTTACTAAAGGAAGTTCTTTAGGCAGAAGGGAAATACCTCAAGAGGAAGGATAAAGCTACAGAAGATAATGAAGAGCACTCAATTGGGTGTAAAATTAGTAAATATACACCCAATATGAATAAAAATAGAAAAATACTGCCTCTTTTCCCCCCTGTTCTTGGTAACTTTTTAGGAGCTTTATTTTAGGAATTTTATTTTTTATTATTGTAGACTAATAGAAATTCTATGGCTTTATTAAGGTAAACTTGCTATACAATAAATAAGTGCCATATATTTAAAATGTACAATTTGATGGCTTCTGCTATACGTATAAGCCTATGATAACATCACCAAAATCAAGATAGTGAATGTATATATTACCTGCAAAAGTTTCCTTCAACCTCCATAATCCATTTGCTATCTCTGTCCCATTTCAGGGCAACTACTCAGCTGTTTTGCTCAATGGATATGTCAAAAAAACGTGTATTCATTCACCTGTTGGTGAATATTTCAGTTGCTCCAGTTTTCAGCTGTTACAAATAAAGCTGTCTTGAAGATTCATGTACATGATTTTGTGTGGATGTATACATTCATTTCTCTTGAGTAAATACAAAGAATGGCTAGGTCATATGGTGGGTGTATGTTTAACTTTTTAAGATGTTGCCAATCATTGTTTTCCAAACTGATTATAAAGTTTTATTGCAGTATATGAGAGTTCCAGTTGTTCTACATCCTTTCCAACACTTATTTTCTTTTTAAAAAATTTTAATTGTAACCATCCAGTGGGTGTGAAGTAGTATATCATTATGGTTTTGATTTGCATTTCCCTAATGACTAATGAGCATCTTTTCATGCATTTATTTACCATCTAAATATTTTCTTTGATGAAGTGTATATTTGAATCTTTTGCCCATTTATAAAAAATTAAGTTTTTTATTATTGAGTTTTGAAAATTTGTAATATATGCTGAATACAAGTCCTTTATGAGATATGTGATTTGCAAATATTTTCTTCCAGTTTCTGGCTTTTTTCTTCTCAAAATCTTGAAAGCAGATGTTCTTAATTTTGCTGAAGTCCAAATTATCAGTTTTTCTAAAAATAAAAGATTTGTTATTGATGATGTATCTAGGAAACCTTTTCTAATGTAAGGTCACAAAGATCTTTCTCCTATGTTTTCTTCTAGAAATCTTATTATTTTAGCTTTTACACTTAGGTCTATGACTTGTTTTTAGTTAATTTTTGTACTTAGTGTGATTTTGTATGCCTGTTGGCTTGCCAATCCACAGTCTTGATTACTGTAGCTTTATTATAAAATTTGAAATCAAGTATTGTAACTCCTCCAACTTTGTTCTTCTTTCTCAGGATTATTTTAGTTAGTGTAGATACTTTGCATGTTCATCTACAGTTTAGGATCAGTTTGCCCATTTCTATAAAGCATATTTTGTTAGGGGTTGTGTTGAATCTGTAGATCAGTTTTGGGAAGATGGTCGTTTTAACAGGTATTAATTTTTAATTTTAATTTCTAATTGTTGCTAATTTATAGAAATACATGTATTTTTGCTTATTGATCTTACTTTTGTTTATTGAGGCCATAGTTGTTTTTCTTTTTTAAAGAAGAGTTTTGATTGTATCTCACAAAAGCCAGCTTAACATATTTGACAATCTCTGCTTGATGTCTAGAAATTGTAATAAATGTAAGGGGTGTTTCTGTTATTAGATTGCAATGAAAAATTTAGCTAGGGTGACGCTGACAAGAACAAGAAGCAAAGAGGAAAAATCAAGTCCTTTGTCCCTCTTCTAGGTCTTACAGGATTTCTTTAGGGTCCCCTTGGCAGAGCCTTAACGAGGAGCAAGCTGGCAAAGGAGACATGCAGTTTGCATAGTAGCCTGGTTATCAGAAAGCAAAGTACAGAAGAATAGGTGTAAAGATGAAAGGAGGCAACTTAGCAATTGGCACAGTCCAACCCTTTGACTACCCACAGCCATATATGCCTTTATACAGGTATTTGATCTTGTGTACAGAAGAAACTCTATGCTTTTGCCTAAGAAAATGGAAATCTTCTTTATAAAAAGGAAAATGTTCTTACTCTGTTCACCAAATGGGAAGCAAAGTCCCAGTATTCGTTTTATCCATCTCTGGATGACATTCACACTATCCATTTTAAGGCTATGTTACTTATATCTGAAATTCATAGTCTCATCTAAATATCCTGCTACCTAAAGACTAAATTGTAGTTAATCTTTACTAATAAAATTTGTAACATATTGAGAGAGAAGAAATTTGTTTATACATCCATGCCAAATCTTCTATAGTAAGCAAAGATGAAAATATATATATATATAAAACTGCTGTAGATTTTACTTTTGTTAACTAGTTGAGAGAGTGTGAATTCACCTTTAATTACTACTTTCTTCTGCTGCTCATTCTGTGTTTACTTTGTCCTCATTCAGGACCTCAGCTGGTGGCATAACCCAAACCTTCATTAGTGAAGAATGTGTATTCTCAATGGTCTTGCTTTGTGTGTGTGTGTATTTTCCATTACCTTTTACTATTACACACATATAAGTGATATTTTAGGGAATCTTCAGGGTTCCAGAGTCCTCCCTGTCCTTATTTGTAGTAGCCCTGTATCTCCTAGGTAACTCAGATGAATTACAAATGAATGACCCTCTTCTTTGCCTCTTCATGATGATTCCAAGTTTATTTTGATCTGTATCTTTCTTTTTTTGTGAATGAAATTCCCCTTCATTTAGCCTGATAGAAATAAATGACCACTAGTACATGACTAAATAGCTCAGGCTTCTGGCTTGAACTAAGTTAGCTGGACACAGTGGCACGTTCTTGAACTCTGTTACTTGAAAAAGCCTCTTCCTTCCCTGGAATGAGTAGGATGGTTTTAAATGTCATGTTACATTTAATCTTTGTCATTCAAAGATTCTCTTCTCAGCCTCAGGAAAGAGGTGAAGCCTGGAATGAAATCTTCACTGAATATTCTTCTGAAATTTTAAATTTATTTAAAATTTAGAATTTGTGAATTATGTGAGAATATTTTATTTTGTTCTGTAAAATTTGAATCCCAGAGGTAAAATCATAAACATTTAGCTGTGCCTATTTGGACTCTCTTCATTTTTAATATCATTCATTATTTCTTCACATAACTGGAAAATGGGATGATTCAGAAATGTGGTTGATGACTTTTTAAAAAATTGTACTAGGAAAATAATTTTCACAATTGAATGTAATTTAAATATTAGTTATAAAATGGTGACCCAGAGTTAGATTGTTTTGGTAGGTAAACACTACATTGGAGTCCTGGGGCTGCCACTGCTGCATACGTACCTTTAGAATTTTGAATAATTTAAAACTTACAGAAAAGTTGCAGCAGTAGTATAAAAAGTCCCTTATATTCTTTACCCAGATTTACTAGCTGTTTATATTTTAGTGTCTTTGTTTTTTGTTTTATTATTTATTCTCTTTCTCTCTGTCCATATGTATTTGTGCATGTGTGTATGTGTATGTATATAAGAATAAGGAAGGACCTCTCTTTAACTACAGTGCAGTTATTGAAGTCAAGAAATTTAACGTTGATAACAATACTGTTCTCTTTAATAATGGTCCATACCAAAGTTTGTCAGTAGCAATTTCCCAAATAATTCACATACTTAAAAAAACCTGTTTTGACCAATTTCCTGCATTTTGTTTTAATAGTGAGTTCTGAAGTGGTATTTTTTTTCTTCTTTCATATTTGGGTTTCAGATGTGAGAATTAATATTCAATACTGTAAACTATAAATTGCACACCATGTTTCTTATTATTAGGTATTTGTAACCTAAATCTGAGTGAGTTTGCTAGGCTTCAACTCTTAAGCATATTTTGGGCAGTCTTTTGGGAACATGGTTTTACCTAAATTTTTTTAAACATTTTATTTTTATTTATTTTTATTTTTTATACAATTTTTAAAGGTTATACTCCATTTATAGTTATTACAAAATATTGGCTATATTCTCTGTATTGTATAATACATCTTTGTGGCCTATTTTACACCCAATAGTTTGTACCTCTCACTCTACAGCCCTAAATTGCCCCTTCCTGCTCCCCACTGATAACCCCTGGTTTGTTCTCTATATGTGAGTCTGCTTCTTTTTTGTTATATTCACCAGCTTGTTGTGTTTTTTAGATTCCACATATAAATGATAGCGTATTTGTCTTTCTCTGACTTATTTTACTTCACATAATGCCCTCCAATTCCATCCATGTTGCTGCAGATAGCAAACTTTTGTTCTTTTTTATGGCTGAGTAGTATTCCATTGTGTATATATACACACCACATCTTCTTTATCCATTCATCTGTTGATGGACACTTAGGTTGCTTCCATATCTTGGGAATTGTAAATAATGCTGCTATGAACATTGGGGTACATGTATTTTTTTTTGAATTAGTGTTTTTATTTATTTTTAGATATATACCTAGGAGTGGAATTGCTGGGTCAAATGGTAGTTCTATTTTTAGTTTTTTGAGAAACCTCTATACTGTTTTTCACAGTGGCTGCACCAATTTACATTCCCACCAACAGTGTACAAGGGTTCCCTTTTCTCCACATCCTCACCAATATTTGGTATTTATTTTCTTTTTGATGATAGTCATTCTGACAGGTGTGAGGTGATATGTCATTGTGGTTTTGATTTGCATTTCTCTGATGATTAGAGATGTTGAGCATCTTTTCATGTGCCTGTTGGCTACCTGCAGTTCCTCTTTGGAAAACTGTCTGTACAGTTCTTCTGCCCATTTTTCATTTGGGGTTTTTTTTTTTTTTTTTTTTTTTTGGGGTGTTGAGTTGTATGAGCTGTTTATGTATGTTGGATATTAATCCCTTATCAGTCATATCATTTGCAAACATTTTCTCCTATTCATCAGGTTGTCTTTTTCTTTTGTCAGTGGTGTCCTTTGCTGTGGAAAAACTTTTAAGTTTAATTAGGTAGATCCCATTTGTTTATTTTTGCTTTTATTTCCTTTACTTTAGGAGATGGATCCAAAAAAATACTGCTGTGATTTATGTCAAAGAGTGTTCTGCTTATGTTTTCCTCTAGGGGTTTTATAGTATTCTGTCTTACATTTAGGTCTTTAATCCATTTTGAGTTTATTTTTTGTATATAGTGTTGGAGAATGTTCTAAGGTCATTCTTTTACATGTAGCTGTCTAGTTTTCCCAGCACCACTTATTGAAGAGGCTATCTTTTTTCCATTTTATGTTCTTGCCTACCTTGTCATAGATTAATTGACAATAAGTTCATGGGTTTATTTCTCAGCTCTTTATCCTGTTCCATTGATCTATGTATCTTTTTGGGTGCCAGTACCATACTGTTTTGATTACTATAGCTTTGTAGTATAGTCTGAATCCAGGGAGTGTGATTCCTCGAGCTCCATTCTTCTTTCTAAATATTGTTTTAACTATTTGGGGTCTTTTGTGTTTCCATTACAATTTTTGAAATTATTTGTTCTATTTCTGTGAAAAATGCCATTGGTATTTTGATAGGGATTGCATTGACTCTGTAGATTGCCTTGGGCAGTATGGTCATTTTAACAGTATCCCTATCCAAGAACATGGTTCATCTTTCCATCTGTTCTTACTGTCTTCAGTTCTTCAATGTATTACAGTTTTTGGAATACAGATCTTTTGCCTCCTTAGGTAGATTTATTCCAAGGTATTTTATTCTTTTTTATGTGATGGTGAATGGAATTTTTTCCTTAATTTCTCTTTCTGATCCTTTGTTGTTAGTGTATAGAAATGCTAGTTTCTGTGTATTAATTTTGTATCCTGCAACTTTACCGAATTCATTAATGAGCTCTAGTAGTTTTCTGGTGGTGTTTTCAGGATTTTATATATATAGAATGTCATCTGTGAACAGTGACTGTTGTACTTCTTCCTTTCCAGTTTGAGTTCCTTTTATTTCTTTTTTTTCTCTGATTGCTGTAGCTAGGACTTCCAAAACTATGTTGAATAAAAGTGGTGAAAGTGGGCATCCTTGTCTTTTTCCTGATCTTAGAGGAAATGCTTTCAGCTTTTCACCACTGAGTATGATGTTAACTGTGGGTTTGTCATGTATGGTCTTTATTATGTTGAAATATGTTCCCTCTATGCCCACTTTCTAAACAGGCTTAAAATCATAAATAGGTGTTGAATTTTATGAAAAGCTTTTTCTGCATCTACTGAGATGATCACATGGTTTTTATTCTTCAGTTTGTTAATGTATTACATTGATTTATGAATATTGAAAAATCTTTGCATCTTTGGGATAAATCCCACTTGATCGTGGTGTAGGATCCTTTTAATGTATTGTTGGATTTGGTTTGCTAGTATTTCATTGAGGATTTTTGCATCTATGTTCATCAGTGATATTGGCCTGTAATTTTCTTTTTTTGTGATATTTTTGTCTGGTTTTGGTATCAGGGTAATGTTGGCCCCATAGAATGTGTTCAGAAGTGTTCTTTCCTCTGCAGTTTTTGGGAATAATTTGAGAAAGACAGGTGTTAAATTCTACCAAACATTTAGAGAACTAGAATTACCTGTGAAGCCATCTGGTCCTGTAGGGGAAAATTAATTTAAACAAATAGGGCTATTATGGAATAGAATGCAGAATTTGCATCTCTTTTTTAAGATAAAGCATGAGACATCAAAGAAATAATTTATCTCCCAGTATCCTTGAGCAATAATTTTAGGGAGTATCATCACAATTTAAAAATAAAAACTAAACATAGTTATGTTCATATTAGTGAGAGAAATGACACTATATGCAATATTTCATTAAAGTATCTCTGTCTAGCTCGATAAATACCTTGAGTTTAGTGTAGATCAACTACTATAGCTAGTTTTTTCTTTCTTTTTATTTTTGTTAAGTTAGAAAATCATAACTTGTGATTATTGGTTGTCAGGAGTAGCAACAAGTGTTTGGCCCTGTTTAATAGCTGTTGATATTTGTATTGAATATGAATTGAAAAATTATGGAGAGGTTTCTTTTTTTTGTACTGACAACCACTTTTAATGCTTTGTCAGATGCTAAGTTAATGTACAGATAAAGCAAGAGATGGAATATTGAATGTACCATCTTGGGAGATAGTGGCAGATAGCTTCTTATTTTACTGTTGGGTTGTACTTGTTCTGGAAGTTTTTTTTTTTTTTTTTGCTTCCATGATTTGTTTCTCTCTGTGCGTATATGTATGTATGTACGTATGTGTGTGTGTGATAGAGTCAGGGGGAAAGAGGAAGAGGGAAGGAAGAAGAATATTTCTGTATTTTTCTTTTGTGGGGTATTTCTTTTTTTAAAAATCTTTTTAAATTTTCAAAAGATTGAAGATGTAGTTGAAGCTCTCTTTGCATTCCTCCCCTATCCAGTTCTTCCCTCTAGTGTGTACTACTTTGCTGAAGTTGATTTGTGTTCTTTCTGTCCCTATTTTTGTATTTTTATTATATATGTGTCCATAAAACAATAATTACAATTTAACGTTTGTACATAAAAAATATACTGTAAATATGCTCTACACTTGTTTTTAGATCTATTACATTTTTAGATTATCCCTGTTTATACATGTACATTTAGTTGATTCAATTTAGCTGCATGTATAATATTCTATCATACGAATATCAGTTTATCTATTTTTCCAAGTTCAAGGCTTTTGTTTTAAGCTATTACAAATAATGCTTCAAGAAGGTTGTATCTGCATATATTCTCTAGCAGTTTGTATCTGTGACTTAAAATGTATTGTGAAGCTTACACATGCAAGAGTATACAAAACATGTTTGTACAGTTTATAGTTTTAAAAGTAATACTATGAACACTTGTCAATCCAAATTCAGATTAAGAACTTCAGCATTATCAATACCTTGGAAACACCTGTGTGATCCAAATCACATTCCTTATCATTCCCACCTCAGTCTCCTCTGCTATCCTGATTTGGATTAAAAAGTTTCCATTGCTTTTCTTTTTATTATTATGTCTCCCTAAATATCTGTTGCTTTGTTTGCCTGCTTTTGATCTTTATATAATGAAATGATAGTCTAAATATATTTTGATTTCTTTTCTAAGCATTATTTTCTTTGGTGTCATCCATGGTATTCTATGTAGTTCATTCAGTTTTACTGTTACACAGTATTTCATTATTTGAGTATACCATGGTTTGTTTGTCCATGCTATCAATGATGAACATTTAGATTGTTTCTAGTTTTTTGCTATTATAGTGCTGCTTATGAACATTCTTATACATTTATCTTGTGTATGTGCAGGAATTTAGAGTATATATGTGGGAGGAGAATCTGGATATGAGCTTCTTTGACTTTACTAAGTAATGCCAAATTATTTTCTAAGGTGATCAGTCTGGTTGACACTCCCACTAGCAGTTTATAAGTGTTTCTGTTATCTGTGTCCTGGCCAACACTTGGTATTGTCTGTCTTTTTAATTTTTATCTATCTGATGGGTAAGAAATGGTATATCATTGTAATGTGAGTCTGTATTTCCTTGACTACCAATTAAGTTCAGCTTCTTTTCAGATGTTCATGGACTGTTTGTTTCTTATTCTGTGAAATATCTGTATATATTTGCTTATTTTTCTGTTGGGGTTGTTTGATTTTTCCTGATTGATTCATAGTAATTTTTATATGGTTTATATCTAATTCTTGATATTTACTGTGTTGGAAATACCTGTTCCAGTTTATGATTGGATTCTTTTATCCTCTTCATGTATCTTTTAATGATTGGAATTCTTAATTTTAATATTGCTGAGTTAAGTCTTTTATGATGTGTGTTTTTTATTTTATTTTATTTTTTTACTCTTGGTGTGTGTCATTCCTTTTCTTCTCTTACATCATTAAGATATTCTCCTATATTTTTTTTATTATTTAAAATTTTTACTTTCACACTAAAGTCTAATACACATGGAGTTACTTTTGTATAAGGATCCACTTTTATTTTTGTTTTTTTCTGTAATGATAACAAATTACTGCTTGTTCTGGCCTGTTTATTGAGTAGTCCACTTCCCCTGTGATCTGCAATGCTTACTCAGTTGAAAATTGTTTCTGTATATACATGGGCTTAGTTTCTGGGCTCTCCATTCTGCTATATGTCTTGGTCCCAGTAAGCAATTTGATTATTGATCCTAATTACTATGGCTTTTAATAAGTCTTAATATCAAATATAGCAAATCCTTCAACCTTTTTCTTCAAGAAAAGTCATGGCGGTGCTTTTCCATATTGGTCAGCTTATTGATTTTTATGAAAAATGGTGGTGAGATTTTGAATTGTATTGCATTGAGTCTTTGGATCAGGTTGAAGAGAATTAATTGACATCATTATGATATTGAGGCTTCCTATTTAAGGTTGTAATATATCTTTCTATCATATACTTTAAAATTTATTTCAGTTACATTTTATAATTTTTCTTCTTCTTTAAGGAACTTGTATGTCAAATGCTAGAATTTTTCCTAGATTTTTTTGTTGCTTTTTGTAGGTGGTATTTTAAAAACTGCATCTTCTTATTGTGTGTAGAAAGTAACTTTTGTTTCTATATCTAGCAACCCTTCACTTTTATTGATTTATCTGTAGATTCTTTTGGATTTTCCTATAGACCATAAATTATCTGTAAATAGTTGTGGTTTTGTTTCTTCATTTTTAATCTTTGTAATTCTTTTTTCTTTTTCTCTGTGAACCCACTGAGGTTTTTCACTGTTGAGCAGAAGTTGTGGTAGTAGGCATCTATATCTTATTTTTTAATCTTAAAATGGAATTTTTTGTTATTTCACTATTAAATATAGTGTTTATAAGTTTTTAAAAAATTGCTCATATTAAATTAAGGAAGTTTTCTTCTAGATTGCTAAATTTAAAAAATTTTGAGTGGATGTTGAGTATTAACTAATGCTTACTGAGCTTCCATTGAGGTGATTGTATCATTTTTCTTCCTTTACTTTGTTTAGTCTGTTTATCATTATTTTCTGATTTCTAATAATTATATTAACATTATATTCCTGGGGCGTTCTTGGTTGAAATGTATAATTAAAAAAATTGAAACAAAGGCCATAAAGAAAGATAAAGAAGGACATTTTATAATGATTAAAGGAGTGATACAAGATGAGGATATTACACTCGTTAATATATATGCACCCAATATAGGAGCACCTAAGTACGTACAAGAATTACTAACAGAGATAAAGGGGGATATTGATGGGAATACAATCATAGTTGGAGATTTTAACACTGCATTAACATCACTAGACAGATCTTCCAGACAGAAAATAAACAAGGCAACAGAGAAATTAAATACTACAATAGAAAAACTAGATTTGGTGGATATTTTCAGAGCATTACACCCCCAAAAATAGGATATACGTTCTTTTCAAGTGCACATGGAACATTTTCCAGGATCGATCATGTACTTGGGCACAAAAGAAACCTCAACAATTTTAAGAAGATAGAAATTATCTCAAGCATCTTTACTGACCACAATGCCATGAAACTGGAAATCAACAACAGAGAAACAAAGGAGAAAAAAAGGAAAGCATGGAGATTAAACAATATGTTATTGAAAAAACAATGGATCAATGAGGAAATCAAAGCTGAAATTAAACAATACCTTGAGACAAATGATAATGAAAGCACAACCACTCAAAACCTATGGGACACAGCAAAGGCAGTGCTAAGAGGGAAGTTTATAGCGATACAGGCCTTCCTCAAAAAAGAAGAACAATCTCAAATAAACAATTTAACCCACCACCTGAATGAATTAGAAAAAGAAGAACAAAAAGCCCCAAAAAGCAGCAGAAGGAAGGAAATAATAAAGATCAGAGAGGAATTAAATACAATAGAGATTAACAAGACCATAGAAAAAATCAACCAAACCAAAAGCTGGTTTTTTGAAAAAGTAAATAAAATCGACAAACCTCTGGCCAAACTCACAAAGAAGAAAAAAGAGAGAGCACAAATTAGCAAAATAAGAAAGGAAAATGGAGAAATTACAACAAACAAAATAGAAATACAGAATATCATACGAGAATATTATGAAAAACTATATGGAACCAAACTGGATAGCCTAGAGGAGATGGACAAGTTTCTGGAAACATACTGTCCACCAAAACTGAATCAAGAAGAATCTGAACACTTGAACAATCCGATCACTAGAAAGGAAATAGAAATAGCAATTAAAAACCTCCCTACAAATAAAAGTCCAGGACCGGACAGCTTCACTGGGGAATTCTACCAAACATACAAAGAAGAACTCATATCAGTCCTTCTCAAACTCTTCCAGACGATTGAAAAGGAGGGAATACTCCCAAACTCATTCTATGAAGCCACCATCACCCTGATACCAAAACCAGGCAAAGACACTACAAAAAAAGAGAATTATAGGCCAATATCACTGATGAACATAGACGCCAAAATCCTCACCAAAATTTTAGCAAATAGAATCCAACAACACATAAAAAAGATTATACATCATGACCAAGTGGGGTTCATCCCAGGGACACAAGGCTGGTTCAACATATGCAAATCAATCAATGTAATACATCACATCAACAAGAGAAAGGACAAAAACCACATGATCATCTCAATCGATGCAGAAAAAGCATTTGATAAAATTCAACACCCATTTATGATAAAAACTCTCGCCAAAGTGGGTATAGAGGGAACATATCTCAACATAATAAAAGCTATATATGACAAACCTACAGCCAGCATAGTACTCAACGGTGAAAAACTCAAAAGCTTCCCACTAAAATCTGGGACAAGACAAGGATGCCCACTATCACCACTCCTATTCAACATAGTCCTGGAAGTCCTAGCCACAGCAGTCAGGCAAGAGAAAGAAATAAAAGGGACCCAAATTGGAAAAGAAGAGGTAAAAGTGTCATTATATGCTGATGACATGTTACTATATATAGAAAACCCTAAAAGGTCCACACAAAAGCTACTAGAGCTGATTGAAGAATTCAGCAAGGTAGCAGGTTACAAAATTAACGTTCAAAAATCAGTTGCATTTCTTTACACTAATGATAAATCAACAGAAGAAGAAAGTAAAGAAACAATCCCCTTTAAAATAGCACCCAAAGTAATAAAATATCTGGGAATAAATCTAACCAAGGAGGTGAAAGAATTATACACAGAAAACTATAAACCATTGATGAGGGAAATTAAAGAAGACTTTAAAAAATGGAAAGATACTCCATGCTCTTGGATTGGAAGAATCAATATTGTTAAAATGGTCACACTGCCCAAGGCAATCTACAGATTTAATGCAATCCCTATCCAATTACCCAGGACATATTTCACAGAACTAGAAAAAATCATAATAAAATTCATATGGAACCATCAAAGACCTAGAATTGCCAAAGCATTACTGAAGAGAAAGAAAGAGGCTGGAGGAATAACTCTCCCAGACTTCAGACAATACTATAGAGCTACAGTCATCAAGACAGCATGGTATTGGTACCAAAACAGACATATAGACCAATGGAACAGAATAGAGAGCCCAGAAATGAACCCACAAACTTTTGGTCAACTCATCTTTGACAAAGGAGGCAAGAATATACAATGGAATAAAGACAGTCTCTTCAGCAAATGGTGTTGGGAAACCTGGACAGCAGCATGTAAAACAATGAAGCTAGAACACTCCCTTACACCATATACAAAAATCAACTCAAAATGGATTAAAGACTTAAACATAAGACAAGATACAATAAACCTCCTAGAGGAAAACATAGGCAAAACACTATCTGACATACATTTAAAAAATTTTCTCCTAGAAGAAATAAAAGCAAGAATAAACAAATGGGACCTAATGAAACTTACAAGCTTCTGCACAGCAAAGGAAACCAGAAATAAAACAAGAAGAAAACCTACGGAATGGGAGAAAATTTTTGCAAGTGAAACCGACAAAGGCTTGATCTCCAGAATATATAAGCAGCTCATACGACTCAATAAGAAAAAAATAAACAACCCAATCCAAAAATGGGCAGAAGACCTAAACAAGCAATTCTGCAAGGAAGACATACAAATGATCAAAAAGCACATGAAGAAATGCTCAATATCACTAATTATCAGAGAAATGCAAATCAAAACTACAATGAGGTATCACCTCCCACCAGTCAGAATGGCCGTCATTCAAAAATCCACAAATGACAAATGCTGGAGAGGCTGTGGAGAAAGGGGAACCCTCCTACACTGCTGGTGGGAATGCAGTTTGGTGCAGCCACTATGGAAAACAGTGTGGAGATTCCTCAAAAGACTAGGAATAGACTTACCATATGACCCAGGAATCCCACTCCTGGGCTTGTATCCAGAAGGAAATCTACTTCAGGATGACACCTGCACCCCAATGTTCATAGCAGCACTATTTACAATAGCCAAAACATGGGAACAGCCTAAATGTCCATCAGCAGGTGACTGGATAAAGAAGAGGTGGTATATTTATACAATGGAATACTACTCAGCCGTAAAAACCGACAACATAATGCCATTTGCAGCAACATGGATGCTCCTGGAGAATGTCATTCTAAGTAAGCCAGAAAGAGAAAGAAAAATACCATATGAGATCGCTCGTATGTGGAATCTAAAAAACAAAAGCAAAAACAAACAGACAAACAAAAACAAAGCGTAAATAAAGGACAGAAATAGACTCACAGACAGAGAATACAGACTTGTGGTTACCAGGGGGGTGGAGGGTGGGAAGGGATAGACTGGGATTTCAAAATGGTAGAATAGACTACACTGTATAGCACAGGGAAATATACACAAAATGTTATGATAACTCACAGAGAAAAAAATGTGACAATGAGTGTGTATATGTCCATGAATAACTGAAAAATTGTGCTGAACACTAGAATTTGACACAACATTGTAAAATGATTATAAATCAATAAAAAATGTTAAAAAAATTGATTGCTGGATTAAATTTGCTGGTATTTTGTTTAGGATGTTTGCATCTGTGTTTATGAGTAAGATTTATAATTTTCCTTTCTTATATATAGCCCTTGTCTGGTTTCCATATCAAGATTATTCTAGCTGTATGAAATAAACTGGGGAGCTTACCTTTTTATGTTTTTTGCGTGTTTATATAACATTGGAATTATATGTTGACTCAAAATTTGGCAGAAATCTCCAATAAAACCATCTGGGCTTAGTCCTTTCTTTTAGGGAAGATTTTTATTTTATTTTATTTTTATTTTTAATGGAGGTATTGGGGATTGAACCCAGGGCCTCGAGCATGCTAAGCATATGCTCATATATGAGCTATAACCCCCAAACCCCCCTACTGGGGAGATTTTTAATTACTGATTTTGTTTTTTGAGTTGTTGTCATAGTATTCTGATTCTTTTCTTAAATGAGTTTTGATAAATTGTATTTTTCTAAGAACGTGCATTTCAACTCAAAAGTTGTTCATGATACCTTTTTTTTCCTCATTTAAGTGTTTATTTAAAAAAAAAAGTAACATGAAATATCCATTATTGTCACAGCAAATCTGTCCGTCTCTGGCTAGACATTTTCATGAATCTGTCTTGCATGATACTTTTTTACGATCTATTTAATCTCTGTTGGAACTGAAGTTATGTTCTGTTTTTCACTCCTAATGTTTATTTTTTTCTTGATTAATTTTTCCCCTGTTTTTGTGTTTCATTTGTATTTTCAAAGACACAGTTCTCAGCTTTGTAAATTGTATTGTCTGTTTTCTGTTTTGTTAATTTTGCTCTTAGTTTTCCTTCCTTGGATTTATTCTTTTGTTCTTTTTCCTGACTTTAAAATTTTATTTTTAATTACAGTAAAATAACATAAAATTTACCATCTTAACTGTCTTTAAGTGTACAGTTTAGTAGTGTTAAGTACATACACACTGTTGTACAGTCAATCTCCAGACCTCTTTTCATCTTGCAAAACTGAAACTCTGTGCCCATTAAACAACTACTCCTCATTCTGCCATTCCCCCAACACTGGCAGCTAGCATTCTACTTCCTGTGTCTCTAAATTTGACTATTCAAGGTACTTTATGTAGGTGGAATAATACAGTATTTGTTGTTTTGTGACTGATTTATTTCACTTAACATAATGTCCTCAAGGTTCATCCATGCTGTAACATTTGTCACAATTTCCTTACTTTTTAAGGTTGAATAATACTACGTTGTATGTGTATACCACATTTTTTTTGTTTATCTCTTTGTTTTATATACTAAGTTGCTTTTACCTTTTGGCTGTTGTGAATAATGCTACTATGAACATGGGTGTGCAAATATCTCTTCAAGATCTTGGTTTTAATTGTTTTTGGTGTATGTCCATTAGTGGAACTACTAAATCATAGTTCTATTTTTAACTTTTTGAGGAACCACTGTATGATTTTTCCATAGCAGCTGCACCATTTTACATTCCCATGAAGAGTGCACAGAAGTTCCAATTTCTCCATACCCTCCCCAACATTTGTTATTTTCTGTTTTTGTTTTTTGGTTTTTTTTTGATAGTAGCCATCCTAATGGTTTTGAGGTGGTTTTCCGACCTTTTAAGTTGGATTTAAGTTTATTAAGTTTGAATGTTTCTTTCTGAATGTGAATATCCAAAGCTATACATTTATTAAATGCTGTTTTAGTTGTAACTCCCAAGTTTTGATAATTAGCTTTCCATTGTTTTTCAATTCTAGATATTTTTTCTTTTCTGTTGTGATTTCTTCTTTTACCCAGAGTGTTTCTTGATTTTCATACGTTTTCCTAGTTTTCTTCTGGTTATTATTTTCCTATATTAATTTTACTATTGCCTATGAATATGGTTTGTGTGATAACAGTACTTTCAAATTTGAAGTTAGCTTTATGAGTGTGAGCATTGTATTGGTTATTTATTGCTATATAACAAATTCCCCCAAATGTAGCAGTTTTGGACAGCAAATATTTATTATCTCATAACATTTCTGTGTGTTAGAATTCCAGTTGCAGCTTAGCTAGATATTTCTGGCTCATAGTCTCTCATGAAGTTGCAGTCAAGCTCTTGCCTGGGCTGCAGTCATCTGAAAGCTTGACTGGGTCTGGAGGATTTACTTCCAACCTGATCATTTACACAGCTGTTGGGCTGGAAGTCTCAGTTCTTTGCTATTTGCAGAAGGTCTCTATTGCTTTCCACATGGGCCTTTCCATTGGGCTGCTTGTGCCGAGGAGACTGGCATCCTCTAGAGTTAGTGATCTGAGAAAAGCAGAAACCACAGCCATTTTTTTGTCCCCCAGAAGTGACATACCTTCACTTCTGCCATACTATTTGTGTCATGAAGAATGCTGATACATGATTTGGGAGAAGGTTAAACAAGGGCATGGATAGCAGAATTGAGGGGTCGTTGGGGACCACCTTGAAGTCTGATTATGCATGCATAAGTCCCATTTTTATAAGTATTTTATGTGTTTTTGAAAAGAATTTATAGTCTCTTGTTCTTGCATATGATTTTTACAGGTCATTTTGATCAAGTTAATTAACCAGATCAACTCTTCTCAATTCTGATTTTTTTTTTGTCTGCTAGATCTTATTAATGACAGATCTGTATTAAAAAATCTTCTCATGTATTGGTAGATTTATAGCTTTCTTGTTGATGTGTCAATTTTTAGTGTATGTGTGTGTTAGTTATTAGATACATAGAGGTTTAAAAATGATATTTTCAGGTGATACGAGTCTTGTATCATTCTGTAGTGATCCTCTATATTTCTTGTGCTTTTTGCCTTAGTTTGCTATAGTTTTCTTTTGTTTTATATTTGCTTGATAGATCTTTTTCTGTTCTTTGACCACCAGTCTTTCTATGCCCCAGTGTTAGTCCATCTCTTACAAACAGCCCATATGTAACCAGTCTGAGTTTTTCTTCCTTCTAAGTGAAGAGTTTGGCCCATTGATATTCATTGTGATTACCTATATATTTGCATTTACATTTGTCATTTTATGTGCCTTTTATATTTGTCCAACTTTTTCATTTTTTTCTCCCTTGAATCTCAAACTTTCTTTTTGGATTCATTTTTATTCTGCTTGAAGCACATTCTTCAAATTTCCTTTGATGAGTGTCTGTTTTGGTAATTGTTCTTATTTTCCTTTTATTGAAAGTGTCTTTATCCACCCCCCCACCCCCACCTTATTCTTGAATGATAGTTTTGCTGGATATATAGAATTTTAGGCAGTTGTTTTTTTTCTCAATATGTTAAAGATATCATTTAATTATCTTTTTGAGTTCTACCATTGCTGTTGAGAATTTAGCAGTAATTATTATCTTATGGGTAATATTTTCTCTCTGGCTGTTTTTAGCTCTTTGTTCTTTGTTGCACTGCAGTTTCACTGAAATGTTTGTAGGTGTGTGGATTTCTTTTTATTTATTATGCTTTGGATTTTTGGCCTTTCTGGAGCTGAGGATTGTCACTGTCTGAAAGTTCTAAAAAATATAAGCCATTACCTTCTTTTCCTTACAGTTGACCTTGCTCTTTATCTTTTTTTTAGAGCAGTTTTAGGTTTAGAACAAAATTTAGAGAAAGATACAGAGGTTTCCCATATACCTCTTTTCCCCATATGTGCCTAATCTCCCCCATTATCAACACCACTCACTAGATTAGTACATTTTTTTTTTACCAGTGATGTACGTACATTGATACAGCATAATCACCCAAAGTCTAAACTTTACCTTAGAGTTTGCCCTTGGTATTGTACATTTTATGGGTTTGGATGGATGAATAGTGACATCTCCATTATTACAAGATCATACAGAGTATTTTCCTTGACCTAAAAATCCTCTGCTCTGCCAGTTCTCCCAGTCCCACCCTGGCAACCACTGATTAAAAAGATCAGTCTCATAGTTTTGCTTTTTTCAGAACATCATATAGTTGAAATCATACAGTATGTAGCCTTTTCAGTTTAGCATCTTTCACTTAGTATCATGCATTTAAGTTTCCTTGTCTTTTCATGGCTTGATAGTTCATTTCTTTTTAGTGCTGATTTATGTTTTATTGTCTGGATGTAACCATAGTTTATTTATCCATTACCCTAGTAAAGGACATATTGGTTGCTTCCAAGTATTGGCAGTTAGGAGTATAGCTGCTGTAAACATCCATGTGCACATTTTTGTGTAGGCATATGTTTTTATCTCCTTTGGGTAAATACCAAGGGAGCATGATTGCTGGATCATATGGTGTAAGTCATTACCTTTTCCGATATTGCCTCTTCCCTCTTATCTCTATTAATCTCCTTTGGGGACTACAGTTAGTTGTATATAATATTATTTGAGGCTGAGCCAAGTAGTGTACTGTGATTAAGTATACTTTCTTATACAATGTTTTGTGCCTCCTAAAGTTGGTAACTACTTCATTTTTTCCCCATTTGCTTTGTTTTTGATGTACCTGTTGTTGATTCTTTGTATTTTTTTTAACATTTTTTATTTTTATAGTCATTTTACAGTGTTGTGTAATTCTTCATATTATTAACATGCTCTCAGTACTGCTTTTCACACAGGGTCAAACCTATTAGTCTATCCGTTGAAACTGTTTTCCCTGAGGACTTCCTGTTTAAGGTTGGCTGCTTATTAGGCCAGGTGTGCAGCTGTCAGCCTGGGGTTCTCCTTTCATTGTTGTTTTGGAAATTCCTATTGCTCTTGTCCTGTGTTGATTTCCCTGTTTTGTGGATCCCATTACTTTGTAGCACATCCTCCACAGCTTGCTAAAAAAAAAGGTACAGAAGAGATAAATTTTGAGACCCTGCATGCCTGAGAATATCTTTGTTATTATTTTATTATATTTATTAGAATACTTTTAAACTTGATATTTGATTTGATAATTTGTGTGTTAGGTTCTAGAATGAAAATAAATTTTTCTCAGAATTTTGAAAGCTTTTCTTCATTGTCTTCTAGTTTGTCACTGAGATTATTGCTACATATAATGACATTCTGGTTCCTATAATGTTGTGAGCAATTTTTTTTTCTTTTTTCTTTTTTAGATGTCCTTGAAATTTTTTTCCTTTGTCCTTGCTATTCTGAAGTTTAGTAATAACATACTTGAATACCTCATGGTTTTTTTTTCAATTTGGGGACTCAAGTTCTTCAGATCTGAGATGCTTCTTGTATTATTTCTTTGATAATTTCTTCCTTCTGTGTTCTTTTTTCCTGCCCCTTTATTCACATGTTGAAATTGATCGATCATGTGATTTTTAAGGCTTTTTTTCCTCTCGTAGTGTTTCCTTTTGTTCTTTTTCTTAGAGAGGGCCTTGACTTTATCTTCAGACTCTTTAACTTTTTATTTTATCTGTTTGTGCAGAGTTAGCATAGCAGGCCTAAGGCTGTTATTCTTAGAAAGATCTGCTTGTAAGTTTGACCCTTGGCTGGTGTCTGATAAGTTAGATTTTGGAAGGGTTTCCACCATTCCTCAATAAGAATGGTTCACTGTCCTTAAACTGTGCAAACATGATTTATGCTGAACACCTGCTTTCCATCTGGGTGCTTGGAACTTTGGTATGTACTAGGCAGAAGGTGTCCTCAATAAAAACCCTGAGTGCTGGGTCTCTAATGAACTTACGTGGTAGATAATATTTCCCATATGTTGTCACAACCCATTGCTGGCGGAATTCAGCATGCCTGTCTGACTCCACTGGGAGAAGATTCTTGGAAACTTGCATTTGGTTTCCTCTGGACCTTGAACCTTTTCCTTTCGCTGAGTTTGCCTTGTGTCCTGTTGCTGGAATAAATCATAGCTGTGAATGTGACTGTACGACAGGTCCTAGTCAGGTCCTATGTATCATTCTAGCATACCACAGAACCTGGGGGTGGTCTCGGGGACTCATCACACATTGTCCTATTTAACTTTCCCAGTTTTCTTTATTCTCCCATGCTGTCTTTTTCTTTTAAAAAATAGCATCCTTTAAAGTTTTTCCTAATGTCTTTTAGGATGTTAGTAATTAACTTTTTTTGTGCAAGAAGTTTTATTCTCATTCCTGCATTGTCTTTTTTCTCAGAATTTATTTGTGTGTATTTACTTGGTTCCCTTACTTTAATGATAACAGGCCTTCTTTGTGCCTGGTGATTCGAGGCTGTCTGTTCTCACTTTAAATATTTACTCTTAAATGCGAGAGAATTGGAAGCTCATGCACCTGGCCTATACTGGAGGGTGAGTTGATGGCAAGCTAGCCTCACTGTTGGAAGTCCTCCAAATGCAAGGAAGGCTTTTCTTTGGGCACATTCAGTTTCTCCAGGAAAATACTGCCTAGTTGCTTACCTGGAAAGACACATGTCTGGTTCTAGGATTCTAAGAGCCTGATGGAGGGAAGCAGGGAGTGGTGGTTTATGGTATGTAGGTTTTCATTCAGCTAGGAAGTAATAGGATTCTTGTGGAACTATTGTTTTATGGTTCAGATTTGTAAAATATAGATGAAGGAAATGGTTAATTGAAATTTTTCCTCTGAAGCTACCTAACTATAGACTGGATGATGGACTAGCAGAGACCACCTGTTGTCCTTGGGCCATAGTTTGAGGCACACCACATAATAAAGAGGTTGTTAAGGGAGATAGGAAACTCGGTGTAACACATTAGTTCATTCTTTTATTCAGCAAGCATTTATTAATTGCGTTTTAAAATTTCTAACCCAAGGGGATAAAGTAGGTTACAAGGAAGATACCTTCCTTACTCCCATGAGACTTGCAATCTTTCATACGGATGGATGTTAAACAGTTTATAATCTGGTTATTTATAGTTGTTGGAGGCTCACAGAACATATATATATGGGAGACCTGCTCTGGAGTAAAGGATGGCATCTCTGAAAGTATGAATTAGGAAAATGGTGGGAGAATAAGAGAGTGGCAGAGGATGAGACTAAAGGTATTAATCAGAATAATGATAATTGTGAGATTAAATGAGGTGTACAATGTGTTTAGTGCCTGGTACTTGTGCTTAATAAATGTTTACTAGTAATTATATGATTTGTAGAAATATTATTATATTGGATGATCATTTTAGAAGACCTCTAGCATTTGTAAAAATAAGTTTTGTATCAACAGTATAATAAAACAGTATATCATTTATTACTAAAAGAATCTCTTGTAATGTAGAAATTTTTGGTGTTTGAAAAGTATTGCTAGGGCAGAAATGGTGCTTAACTTCTTAACAGTTGTATCTCCAGCACCCAGTATAATGTCTGCCACATAGAAAGTGCTTAATCTTGGGGAAAAAAAAATCTTAAGTGAGAAATTCCAGGTAACCTAGAGACTAGGAAGAATATGTGATTTCAGAAATAAGAAAAACTCTACGTTTTTCCCCTTTGCTAAGGCTTTTGTTTGGTGGTGGTCCTTCAATGAAATTATAAATGACCTTTTGATTAGAATTTAAATATTATCCTTTTCACACACTTTTTCTTACTTTTCTTCTCTTGGGGGGATCTTGTGATTGGTGCTCTTTAGATGCCAGCACTTAGATCTACAATGTATTAGTTTTGTATTGCTGCAAACAAATTACCTCAAAACTTAGCAGCTTAAAAACAGACATTTATTATCTCGCAGTTTCTGTGGGTCAGGAATAGGACAGTGGCTTAGCTGGATGCCTCTGGTTCAGCGTCTCTCTTGAGGTTGCAGTGAAGCTGTTGGCTGGGATTGCAGGCATCTGATAGCTTGACTGGCAAGAGGATATGTTTCTAAGTTCACTCCCCTGATTGTTGGCAGGAGGCCTTAGTTCTTTGCCATGTGGACCTCTCCACAGGCCACCTGAGTGTCCTCATGACATGGTCTTGGCTTCCTCTAGAGCAAGTGATGAGGAGGAGGGAGAAGAGGTGGTGGAGAAAACAAGCCAGTTGAAGATGAAATCCTCTGTCTCTGATAACCTAATCTTGGAAGAGAGACATCATCACTTCTGCTGTATTCAAGTGGTTAGAATGACCCACCCTACAATGTAGGAGGTGTGAATATCAGGAGGTATGGCTCACTGGGAGCCCTCTCAGATACTGACTGCCTCACACTCAATCAGTGGGATCAGTTTCTTCTAGCCAAGTGTATCAAATATATTTAGGTTAATTAAACTAGTACTTGGTTAATACTTGTACATTTCTGTTGTAAATTGAGATTTCACACATTTCTGGGCTTGTTGGTTTGGCATTTTTGCTGCTCTATTCTTTTTGCTTTATTCACATTCCCTTCCTTGCCCTTTTTATATTTCTAAGATTTAGTCAGAAAATAATAGCTCAGTATTTTCATGAGACAGTACTTTCAACTTCAACTTGGGGGTACTAGAGAATATTGGGTTAGATACTTACAGATTGTAGATTCTGCTAGATTATAAATCTCAGTCTTTTATAATAATGTATGTATATAAAAATTCAATCAATAGTCAAGCTAAGAATGAAAAAAAGAGAATTTTATTCACTCTAAACTGGGAATTATAACCCAGGAGACAGATTCTCAGAAGCTCTGAGGACTGTTCTACTGGTTAGGAGCGAAGGGTGCAGTTTGTACATTTTTGAGATAAAGAATTATGGGTCATAATGATAGGTTAACATTACACACAAAGTTCACCAGAGATGTTTGGTCAGGTATGCATGTAAAGAGTGGGCTTTTAGGTCAGTGTGACCCTCTGTACAGGAGGAGAAAGAAATATTAATCTTAAAATCACAATGCTGGTGTCAGAAGAAAGGGATCATTTTACTCAAAGGATGATTATCTCCTCCTACCTTGTGGAGGTCTGGTTAATGTATAATGCAGATGCACATTGTCCCCTGGGAAAGCCCCATCACGAATGGGGGCATGTTGGGGCATGTTATGTGTGAATCAATTCTGATTCAGTTGGGTTGTCCTGCTGTTGAGAAATTTATGATTTTTCTCATCATATATATAATAATAATGCTAAATTTGTGATACTCTCAGTGTTTAAGTCTTAAAGGAAAAGTGAGTAAAGTAAATAAAATGTATTATTTATAGGCATATTTGATTTTACTTGTATGTGATAATTAGTTATATGTTGTATTAAAAAATAAATGATTGCTTGGCCTTAGCACTTATGGGTAAAGAACACGGGCCTTCTCATAAATTAAGAGCCAAGAGATTTTTGTTTGAGTTTTTAGGAACAGATTATTTTGTAGCTTTCAGAAGTACTTTTCCTTTGTAAATCCTGAGTTTAAGCATGAGATTTTGGAAAGCTGAATTATTACTAAGGGCAGTACAGCCCTTATATATGTGAATAGGTTATATGCTGATACTTCACTTATAAGTTATGTGGAATTCCAGGTACTTGTTCCCTGTGGAAATACCATTGTAAATGGTATTAGATTCTCCTCCTACCCCTCCAAAACCTGAAGTTTAACCTGTATTTAATCAGAACTCAGAACTCAATCAGAATTTTTAATCCTTTTTAAAAAACCTTGAAGCAGTCATAACCTTGCAGAAAAGTTACGAGTAAAGCACAAAGAATTTTTATCCTGAACCATTTGAGTTGCTGATATGATGCCGTCACCCCTGAATACTTCACTGCCTTTCCTACAATTAAAATGTATTACTACATTACCCACAATACACCTATCAAAATCAGGAAATTAATGTTGATACCTTCTTACTACCTCTAATTCTTAGGCCCCATTCAAGTTTTACCGTTTGTCCCAATAATGTCCTTTATATCAAAAGGATCCAGTCCAGAATCATGTTACATTTTTTTGTCATGCCTTTTTTTGGTCTCTTTCATTCTAGAATAGTGTTTCCTTGACTTTAATGACTTTGACACTTTTGGAGACTATATCATGTGGTTGTTTTGTAGACTGTCCCACAATTTGGGTTTGTTAACATTTCCTCATGATTAGGTTTTTGTTATACATATTTGATGGGAATATCTCAGATGCTGTGTTCTTATTCTATCCTATCAGGTGACACAATTTAGATTGTACAGTTACTGATGACGCTAACTTTGATCACTTAAAATGATGAGCCAAGCTTCACTGTAAAGTTACTCTTTACCCTTATAAACACACAGACACGTTGTATGGAGGTGCTTAGAAACTATGTAAGTATCACATTCTTCATCAAGCTTTTAGTTTATCCAAGTATTCCTATGAGTACATACGAATTATTTTTCTTATTCAGTGGATTATAATATGTTTTATCATTGTTTATGCTCAGATTATTCCACACTTGGCCAGTGAGAACCCCCTCAGTCTAGCTTCTTTGTCCTTTTGACATGTCTCCATCATTCTTTGACATAACAAATATAAACATAACAAAATGTTCCAGGCTTCTCTGGACCTTCTGTGTGTTTCAGGGCTGAAATCAGCTATTTTTCTAAGGAGCCCTGGTTCCTTTCAGAGGAGAATGGTATTTAGAAACCAAGATAAGGGGGCTAAGTACACCCATTACTACTGAGTTGTCATTGTTTCTAAGTCTTCTCAGTGGACAGAACTAGAGAATAGACGTATTCCTGTCCACTTGTGTGTATGTGTATACATATTTATATCAATGTTTATTTCCATATCTCTATATATTGAAAGCTCTGTTTATATTTCCTCTAGTTTTAGTTTAACACCAGAGAGTTGTTTGTAGTTTTCTCCCTCTTTATTTGTAACTTGTTTCTCTGACATTGAGAAATCTGGCTCTCATTATTCTTAATGTATTTACTACTTTGATCATTCAGCCCTTTTATGTAACCAATCTCCCATCACTGTCATTCCCTACCACCACTTGCTCCCAAGCACAGATGCCTTCCTCACTCTTCTTGGGCTCTAGCACTCCTTATTTTTGAATCCCCACCTTCACCTTATGTGTATGCCTTCCTTACCTTGCTCAAGCTCATATTCCCTGCTCTGTGCTGCTCCCTTCCCTACATGGACATCCTTACCCTGCTCAGGCTCTGTGCTAGAACACCATCCACTTGCAATTGTGTAGAAGCCCAGTACAGTCCAGCACTTCTTGCTGGGCCCTTCTCTCTTGTCCCTTAGTCACACTTAGGCTTTGAAACCCAACTTTGGGCTGCCCTCTTTATGGACACTCTCCTTATTCTATTTGGGCTCTGACACCCTAGGTGGCCTGCTCTCCCATGTAGATACCCTTCTCACCCTGCCTAGATTCTAATATCCTGTGCCTTGCTGCCCTCTCCATGGCAGTCTTTCCTTACTCCGTTTATACTCTAACACCCTTTGCTGGGCTGCCTTCCACATGTGGACACCCTCTTCACCCTGCTCATGCTCCATTTCCTCTATACGAATGTCTTACTCATCCTGCTCTGACTTCAGTATCTCCTCCCCCAAATACACACAGATGCCTACCTTGCTCTACCCCTCCTAATGGCTTTTGTACTGAATTATTTACTGAAAGGAAGGGAGAGAAAGGGAAAAGGAAGAGCCAGCATTTTTTTTTTTTTGTGGAAACAACGTGATCCAAGTTTATGTTTGACAAACAGATCTTCCCCTGCCTTGGTAGTAGATACCTGGAGAATCTGGAAAGGGCATTTGGGAATTTGCTTTTGGACCTTCATTAGCAGTTTGAACTACTGATATAAATAGGTTCTTTATTTTTGAATCAGGGGCTTCTGTATATGGAAAAACTTGGGTAGTCTGTCTGTTCAGAATAGTAGGAAGGAAGAAACTAAAAGCAAGAAGTGTTTAGGGAAGGATGATGTTGGAATTCACTTCTTTGTGAAACTGGTTTGGTTGTGTGCCCCTAAATGTCTTATAGTGTCCATATTTTAAAAAAGTTAATTATTTAATAATCTGTTTTATGAGCTCAGTATAAATTTCAGAATATTATTACAGTGTTTTCCTAACTTTAATCATTCATGTACTATCCGTTTAGCCATATCCTGTGTCCTCTACTTAGCTGAACAAATTTAAGTTGGCTTACCTTTTTGATTTAGACTTGTCAAAGGAATAGTATCTTTGTAATCATAGGTTTGATGTGCTAATTATATTTTTAATATTACATGTAAAATAAATGTAAAACTTAAAAAAATTAAAGTTGATTAGGTGCTATATGAAGTCATGTTACATCCCAATAGAGCAGTGTCTACTATTAATATAACCCGTGTAAATATTGATACATTTTCTTGACTTAAGCTTGTTATTTGGTATCTAGAACTGAGGGTTTTTGAGTTGTTTGTTTGTTTGTTTTTTGGTAGCATTATTTTTTTCCAGGTTCTTTTCCCCTCTAGTATGAGTTTTCCTTTGCTTTTTACCCTTTTTATTATTAAGTGAATTTTGATGTCATCCCCGCCCCATCATGGTTTGAGAGGCCTTTTAGAAACTGATTAAAATGTACGCAGAGGCAGATTTTAGCCTGTGACCTTCTGAAGAATTTTCTGAGTGCAGCTAGGAACAAATTATCCATTGTTCACAGTGCTTTGCTTAATGTTATGCCTTCTCTTGCTAAATCCTCTTATTTACTGAAGTCATCTATCTTAAGTTGCTAATAGTTTAATGCAGATCATAATTAAAAGGTAATTATTTTTCTTCATGTAGTTTAGAACGTCTACATTTCTGCAATAATAGTCAAAGATTTATATAAGGTAGCATGAAATGTTCAAAAAAGAGTTTAATATACTTTTTTCCCAATTGAGAAAGTAGTACATGCTGATTGAAAATAAGAGAAACTCATAAAAATAAAAGAAAGGAAAAAATTAACTCATTCTTACCTCTCAAATAGAATTTATCTTTTAAAACTTTTGTTCAAGTTTTTTTTTTTTTTTTAAATATACTCACACCAGGCATAGTTATTTCTCTGTTACATGTTCCAATAGGATTTAACTTTATTTTGGAAAAATGTAGAGAGTCACAAAAATGGTCTCATTTTATTTTGCACTTTAAAAATTATTAGTGAAATGAGCACATTTTCATATATTTATTGACCACTTGTCTTCTATGAATTGCTCCATATTTCTTCAGTTTTTCCATTAAAGTTTTAATGTATTAATATATAATACAAATTGGTGCTATTAATAGTTATGTAAACCTTTTGGCAACTTGTTGTTGCACAGTCTTTTACTTCCTGTCTGTTACTCCGTTACTTGTCCTTTTGTGTGTGTGTGTGTGTGTGTGTGAGTAGTGTCCTTTTTTTTTTGGAGCAGGATTTCAACATTTTTATGTAGGCAAATATATTGGTGTTTTTTTCATATTGGCTTCTGGATTTTGTCTTGTTCAGGAAAATCTGCCCCACCCCAATGTTATGAAATTAATTTTTAGTATTTTTCTTAATAATTTTATGTTTTCTTAAAATTAGGCTCTTTCTCTCTTCTCTCTCTCTCTCACACACACATGCATGTGCATATATTTTAAGATTTGTTGTAAGTTATTTTTCTCAGATGGATAGCTGGTTGGTCTGGTAATGTTCTGTTAACAAATCCATTCTTTTACCACTGATTTGAAATATTACCTTTATCATATTAACTTTCTATATCTGTACTGATATCTGCTCTATGACTGTAGTTAGTTTATGCTGATACTGATTTTGTTGTAAGAGCTTAATGGTATGTTTAAATACCTGGTAATGCAAGTCTCCTCTTCTTGTTTTTTCAGAAATTTATGTAGTGTTCACAAATTTGCTGTTTCAAGTGAACTTCAGAATCAGCTTGCCATCTTAAATAAGTCCCCCTTTTCCAGATCTATTATAATATCTTCTCATTACTTCACCTCTACTTCTGTTAGCCTAATTTAAGCTATCATTTTTCTCTTGCCTAGACTGTCTTCTAACATACAGCAGCAAGAAGACTCTTAAAACATAAATCAGATCATGTTGACCCCCTTTTATATCCCTTCAATATCTTCTTCCCTTCCTTTTTCATTATCTATTGCTGCGTAACAAAGTACTCCAAAGCTTTATTGCTTAAAACAGCCTGTTTATTTTGCTTGCAGTTTTGGGAGTCAGGAATTCATGGCAGGTTCAGCTCTATTCCACAAAGTGTTGGCTGGGGTTGTTGGTGCTGGAGAATCCCTCAATATGACTTCTTCAGTCACATGTCTGGTACCTCAGTGCTTCTTGGCATCTTTCTCCACATGGCATCTCATTCTTCAGAATCTCTCCATGTGGCCTGGGCTTTTCACAGCATGGTGGTCTCAGAATAACCACACTTTTTACATGGCAGCTGGCTTCCAGAAGGAGGGAAAGAAAAACTGTCAGACCAATTAAGAGCTGTGCTTAGAACTGGCACAGTGTCCCTTCTGCCATATTTTATTGGTCAGAATAGTCACAAAAGTTGCCTAGATACAAGAAAATGGAAAAGTAAATTACACTTTTTTGATGTGGGAATGGCAGGGTCTCATTGCAGGAGAGCATGTGGTTTGAGAGATACGGTGACCAAAATTGGAAAATAAAAAACTGCCACATCATCGAACTCAAATTTAAAGCTTTTAAAATGGCCTACAAGGCTTTTTATGATCTGACCCATCCCTGCTTCTCTCTCTGACCTCATCCTGTATAGTTTCTTTTTTTGTTCCCTTTGGTTTAGCCACAATGGCCTCTTTGCTAGACTTTGAATATGCCACACTCATTCCAGCATCAGATCCATTTGACCTGCTTCTGCTGCCTTGAATGCTCTTCTTCAGATCTTTGCATAGGTCTTCTCATTCTCTTCATTTAGGTCTCTGCTCAAATGTCACATCTCCAGACAGCTTTCCGTGACCATCTTAGCTGGTAGAATCTTGGTCACTCACTACCCTAGTCTTTCTTTTTCTTCTACATAGATTTTAGTGCTTTTTATAGAAGCTAAGGGGTGGGGGGGTGCAGGGGCTTGATTACACTTTTCTCCCTAATTGGCTTCTGAACAAGTTGAGAAATAGAAGAGTAAAGATGGAGGCAAAAGATATATATGAAATACATAAACATAAATATATATGTGTATGTGTATATATGTGTGTGCATATATATGTATATATATATAAAACATGTATTTTTTAAACCGATCAATGTGAAGTTGGAGACCCAGTGGACTTGCTATCTAAATCTTAGAATTAGGTAGACTTACCCACCTAGTCCCAGGCAGCATTGGTTAATACCTTCTGCAGGGTTAGTCCCTTGATCAACTCTTGGCATGTTGACAGAGAGGAAGATTCTTATACAATCTGTAGCAAAAATCAGGAGTGCAGTAGGAAAAAATCATTTTTAAATGTAAAAGTTCAGTGGTATTAAATTCATTCATATGGTTGAGCAGCCATCGCTACCATCCATTCCCATAACTTGTCTTCTTGTAAACATACCTATCAAACAGTAATTCCCCATTCTCCCCTCTCTTCAGCTCCTAGCAACCACCATTATACTTTATGTCTTTTCGATTTTGACCACGCTAAGTACCTCATTTAAATGGAATCATACAGTATTTGTCTTTTTGTGACTTTTTTTTCAGCATAATGTCTTCAGAGTTCACTCATGTTGTAGCATAGTGGAGAATTCCTTTCCTTTTAAAGGCTGAATAATATTCCATCGTGTGTATATACCACATTTTGCTTATCCTTTCATCTGTCAGTGGACACTTGGATTGCATCCATGTTTCAGCTATAATGAATAATACTTTTGTGAACATAAGTATACACACATCTCTTTGAATCCTGCTTTCACTTGATTTGTATATTTACCCAGAAGTGGAATTGCTGGATCATATGGTATTCTGTTTTTAATTTTTTAAAGGGAATTTCATGCTGTTTTGCACAGTGGCTGTCCTGTTTTATATTCCAGCTAGCAGTGCACAAGGGGTTCCAGTTTCTCTACATCACCAACACTTACTGGTTTTCTATTTTGTTTCATTTTGATTTTTGATATTAACCATTGTGAGTTGTTGTCTCATTGTAGTTTTGATTTGCATTTCCCTAATGATTAGTGATATTGAGCATTTTTTCATGTACTTATTGGCCATTCGTGTATCTTTTTTGGAGAAATGACTATTCAAGTTCTTTACCCTTTTTTAAATCAGGTTGTTTTTGTTGTTGAGTTTTAGGAGTTCTGTATATAGTGTGGATATTAATCCTTTATGAGATGCATGATTTGCAAAAATTTCCTCCCGTTCTGTGTTTTGGCTTTATGCTCTGTGGATAGTGTCTTTTGATGCACAAAATTTAAAAACTTTCTTGCTGTCCAGTTTGTTTATTTTTTCTTTTGTAACCTGTACCTTTGCTGTCATATCCGAGAAATCATTACCAAATCTAGTGTCAGGAAGCTTTTGTCTTATGTTTTCTCCTAAGAGTTTTATTGTTTTAGGTCTAACATTTAAGTCCTTGATCCACTTTTTAATTTTTTTTTTTGGTAGGGGGAGGTAATTAAGTTTACTTATTTGTTTGGAGGAGATGCCAGGGATTGAACCCAGAACCTCGTGCATGCTAAGCATGTGCTCTACCACTTGAGCTACACCCTCCCCACCTTGATCCACTTTGAGTTACTTTTTTGTATATGATGTTAGGTAGGGGTCTATCTTCACTTCTTTGCATGTGGATACCCAGTTTCCCCAGCACCATTTGGTGAAAAGACTGCCTTTCTCCTTTGATTGGTCTTGACACCCTTATCAAAAATTTGACCATATGTGAGTGGTTTTATTTCTGGGCCATCTATTCTATTACATTGATCTACATGTCTCTCTTTAAGGCAACACTACACTGTTTTGATTACTGTAACTTTGTAATAGGTTTTGAAATCAAGAAATGTGAATCTTAGTAAGATTGTTCATCTTTTTCAAGATTGTTGGTGGCTATGCAGAATCCTTTGAGAGCCATATGAATTTTAGAATGGGTTTTTGTATTTTTGCAAATATGTCATTAGATTTTGGGACTATGTTGACTCTGTAGATCATTTTGGATAATGACATTTTAACAATATTAAGTTTTCTAATCCATGAACATGGGGTGTGTTTCCACTTATCTGTGTCTTCTTTAATGTGTTTCAGTGATGTAGTTTTCATTGTACAAGTCTTTCACTGCCTTAGTTAATTTAATTCCTAAATAGTTTATTCTTTTTGATACTACTGCAAATGGAATTGTTTTTGTAATTTCCTTTGCAGATTTTTCATTGTTCATATATATAGAAATGCAGCTGACTTGTGTGTTGACTTTGTATCCTGACACTGATAAATTCATTTATTAGTCCTAACAGCTTTTTTTTGGTGGGATCTTTAGGGTTTTCTACATGTAAGATCATGCTGTCTGGGAACAAAGATAATTTTACTTCTTCCTTTCCAATTTGGATTCCTTTTATTTCTTTTTCTTGCTTAATTGCTCTGGCTAGAACTTCAAGTACTGTGTTGAGTAGAAGTGGTGAAAGCAAGCATCATCCTTGCCTGGTTCCTGTTCTTAGGGAAAAACCTTTCAGTCTTTCACCATTGAGTATGATGTTTGCTGTGAGTTTTTCATATATGGCTTTTACTATGTTGAGGTAGTTTCCTTCTATTCCTATTTGTTGAGTGTTTTTATCATGAGAGAGTTTTGAATTTTGTTAAATGCTTTTTCTGCATCAGCTGAGAAAATCATGTGGAGTTCCTTCCCTTTATTTTGTTGATGTAGTGTGTAACATTGAGCAGTTTTCATATGTTGAACCATTCTTGCATTCCAGGAACAAATCCTACTTGGTCATGATGTATAATCCTTTTAATATGCTCTAGAATTCTGTTTGTTAATATTTTGTTGAGGATTTTTGCATCAGTGCATACTAGGAATATTGGTCTATAATTTTCTTTTCTTGTAGTGTCTTTGTCTGGCTTTGGTATCAGGGTAGTGTTTCCCTCATAGAATGAGTTAGGAAGTGTTCTTTTCAGTTTTGGGGAAAAATTTTAGAAGGATTGATATTAGTTTTTCTTTAAATGCTTGGTAGATTTCACTAGTGCAGTGATCAGGTACAAGGCTTTTCTTTTTGGGGGGGATTTTTGATTACTGATTCAATCTCCTCACTAGTTATGTCTATTCAGATTTTCTATTTCATTGTGATTTAGTCTTGGTAAGTTTTCTGTTTCTAGGAATTTGTCTATTTCATCTAAGTTATTCCATTTTTTTTGGCATACAGTTGTTCATAGTTCCCTCTTTAAATCGTTTTTGATTCTGTGTAATTGATAGTAATGTTCTCACCTTGATTTCTGATTTTAGTACTTTGAGTCTTCTTTTTTCTTAGTCCATTGAGCTAAAGGTTTGTCAATTTTGTTGATAGTTTTGAAGAACCAACTCTTGATTCATTGATTTTTCTCTGTTAGTTTTCTACTATTTTGTGTATCTCTGCTCTCATCTTTATTTTTTCTTTCCTTCTCCTAGATTTGAGTTTCATTTGTTCTTTTTCTAGTTCCTTAAGTTGTAAAGTTAGGTTGTGGATTTGAAATCTTTCTCATTTTTTAATGTAACCATTTATAGCTATAAACTTCCTTCTTAGCACTGCTTTATAGTTCCAATTTCCTTCCTTTTTTGGGGGAGGGAGTTGTTACATAGTGGTTTTCTTTTGTAAGTAATACTGAAATTAGCTATAACCTATTCTCAACTCCATCTCACCTAGCATTCAGTTTAAAATATTACACTTTTACTCTTTGTACCATAACACAATCAGGAAACATCCTACTTTTTGTGTACTCTCACTGCCCTCTCCCCATTTTTGATAATTGTACTGTATCTATACTGTCATTACATATAGCAATTACATAGTATGTTTTCTCCCTTATTATCATTTATTCTCAGTTCTTTTAGTAAATATATCTTTAATGGTACTTCTTAATGTGGATGTGTCTCCTGAAACATATTCTCTAGTAGATTCCTCAGGAAAGGCTCAAGGGAACAGTATTTCTTGGTTTCTTGTAGTTCAGAACAGTTTGATTGTCACCATTATACTTGGGAGTCAGTTTGCTTGCATATAAAATCCTTGGTTTACTTTGTTTTCCTTTGAGAATCTTAAAATGTTATTCCATTGTCTGTCAGCAGAAAGTATTGTCAAAGTCTGATAACAGTCTAATTTTTGTTTTTTGTGTTAAGTGGCTTTCTCTTTCTGCCTAAATGTTCAAAAGATTTTTTTTTCTTTGTTTACAGAAGACCGGTAGTTTTACTAAAATATGTCCTGGTATTGACCATTCTGGGTCAGTTTTTCTAGGTATACAGTATGCCCTTTAAATACATAGTTTCATGTATTTTGAAAAAATTTCAGCAAAGTTTCTTGAATTCTAGTTTCTAGTATTTATTCTACTCCATTGATGTGATTTCCTTTGAGGACTCCTGTATAAACATTTGTTGAATCTTGTTTGCCTATCTTTTCTCTCGCTTTATTGTAAATCCTCATCTTATTTTTCACTTTTTTGGTTATTACAGTTTTCATCCTATTTACCTGCTTTTAGTCTTAAAGCATTATACTTTGTTTTATCTACTCTTTAATATCTTCTAGTTAGTTTTCACTTCTGAAATGATTTTTCTTTTTTTCTAATTCTTTCCTGAATTCTGTCACCTTATTTCTAATTCTCATTGATTATTTCATATGTTTAATCATTTAAAAAATTTCTCTCAGTCATTTTGCATTAGTAATTTATATTTTCATCTGTTGGTGAACATATCTTTTGGGTATGTTTTCATTTTCTGTTGCAATGTTATTCTGTCTCTTACTCTTTTTTTCCTCAAAATAACTTCACATGTGATCTGATTACAGTCTTTTCTGTTGCTCATTTTTATATGAAATTAGTTTTCTTTAATTGGTAGGAGGGAAGTATGGGCCAGGATAGCTTTTTGTCATGGCTCTAGAGCTTTTCTGTTACTTTCATGAAATTAAACAAATATGTTATCTCATTCTTTGTGAGCGCTCTTGTCCTTCTTCCTCTTTTCCACTTTTATCTGGATCTTTTTCCTTTGCCCCTTCATTCTTGTTGTTGTCAATTTGCAATGAATCTCAGCAATTTTTTCTCACTGTGGTCTTCATCTTGGAAGGAGGGTGTTTCTTTAGCTGATTAGTTTAGAACTGTGCTGTCCAGGGGGTTCCAGTGGCTACTTAATGTTAAATTTAAGTAAATTAAATTTAAGTAAAATTAAACATTTGATTCCTCCTTTGCATTAGTCATGTAGCAAGTGCTTAATAGTCGTACGTGGCTAGTGGCTACTATAATGAGCACTGTTGATATAATATAACGTCATCATCATGACAGAAAGTTCTGTTACACAATGATGGTTTAAAGTGTGCTCACTTCTTTTCAGACTTTATTGTAGACTCTTTGCACTCACGTGCCAATTGCCATGTGCAGAAAAATCCCTGTAAGCTTCTAAACTTGGCCTGCTATGCCTTTCATTGAGGATGTAATACAGTTTTGGAATTTTTGTCCTGTTAAGTCCATCAGACGTTGTGCTTCCTTCTTCTCTCTCTGGCATAGATGCTTATGCCACACTAGTTTTGTAGTTATAAGTGGTTTGTTCCTGTTTGCTTGTATTTTGGTCTTTGTGGGGTGCCTTGTCCTCTAATTTTGTTGTGGATGTTGTGAATGGGTTTTGCTATTCTTTGCTATTTCATGGGGGGAGTATATTAGTCAGGGTTCTGTAAAGAAACAGAACCAACAGAGGGGAGAAAGAAAGATCTGAAGGCCTGAGGGCCAGGAGCGCTGAGGGCAGAACAGTGTCCCAGTTCAGTCAGGCGAAAGGCAGGAATTCTTCCTTCTGCCTTTTTTATTCTCTGCAGGCCTTCAATGGATTGGGTGATATGCCCACCCACATTGGAGGGAGTGCAAACTGCCTTTTGGAGTCCACTTATTTGAATGCTAATTTTGTCTGGAAACACCCTCAGACACACCCAGAAATAATGTTTAGCCAAATATCTGTGCACTCTCTGATCCAATGTACTTGACACATACAGAACCCTCGCAGAGAGATTTGGGGGAGATTCACAAGCTACACTGCAAGCACTGCCATCTTCTAAAATCCCCCCTTTTTTGTCTTTCAGATTCTTTTCTCTCCATAATCTTTGTAATTAACTTTATGTAATTCTGTAGCTTCTGTTTTTTCCCCTCCTCTAAAACCTAAAAATGCTTCCCTTCTTTCATTTAGTATTTCTTCACTGTCAAATTAGTCACATTATTAGCTGGCAGAACAAACTTGGTCATGCTATTTGGTTTCGTTCCACCTTTAGTTGAACCATTTTAAAAATGAGGAAACTGGACTCAGGTTTGTTTTTTCACAGAGGAACCTCATCAGTGTTATCTGTTCATATTAGTAGTATCTAATATTTAAACAGTAAACTTATTCATGATCTTTTCAATACAGAATCCTGCTCTTAAATAAGAGTAGAGATGAAATTATTAGTAGTGCAACTTAATTCATTCTCAGATTAAAAAAGTTTGGTCCCCTAAAGGATATTTTTTCCCTTGAGATTTATCTGTTTGTTATTCTTTACTCCATTAGCTATGTACCTGAGAGTGATTATCATACCTGAGTCAGTCTTATACTGTGTTTATTCCAGGCTATACAGTTGGTTCTCATTTCTGAACAATCTGCAGTTATTTGCAGTTATTGACTAAAGGTCTGAGGCATAGGTTTTCTTGGTCTATTGTTCTTTTAATGCTTGAGTTTAATGTATAAGGGAAGGGATTGTGTACATTTCATTGCAGACAGTCTCTGAAGTAATTTTTAGATACAAGGAAGTAGCTCTATTTCTGTGAGTCATCATTCTGTGTTATATAGTGCTGGGTAGAGGTTTAATTTTTTAGATAGAGATTTATGACTTTTAGAAAGCTGCAAAAAGTGAAATTGTAAAGAATTTTAGATTTGCTATAATTTCTAGTATATATATTGAAATTTGGAGCTTGAGATAAAAATATAGGTAACTGTGGTTGATAAAATTTTCCTAAAATCTCATGATTTTCAATGAGAGATAGAGTTCTTTTTAGTCATTTTTAAAGTGTAAGCTGACATTTTTTTTCCCCTCAGCTCCCGATAAAAACAGGACAACAGAACACACATACCAAAGTCAGTACCGAACACAACAAGGAATGTCTTATCAATATTTCCAAATATAAGTTTTCTTTGGTTATAAGCGGCCTCACCACTATCTTAAAGAATGTTAACAATATGGTGAGTATTTGCATTACTGTTTTATGGGGGAATTTATTTTGGTTTGTTTATTGATTGAAAAATTTGGAGCAGCATATTTTGAAGTACAGTCATTTTCTGTGGACTGTGGATATAAACATTCATCTTAATTTGTGGATGAGCACAGGTAACCTTTTAACTTTGGTTTGAGTTTTTGATTCTTTCCCTTGGATACTTCTCTTGTTTGTAACCCTATCTACTTTTCCATTTTTCTGGAATTAGGATTTCATACAGATTTTGTCAAATATGAGTTGACCATAGTAGTCTGTTAAAATATTTCCCTTAGCTTCTCATTTGAATATTATCAGATTGTCCTAGTTCTAAGTAGATGATAAATGAAATATGACTTTGTAGTCCTAATATATGAGATTGCTTTTGTGAAGATACTGTTTTACTTCCTTCCACCTATAACCTGTGACAGATTCTATAGTAGTTAGAGAACCCACATTGAAAGTATTCCTCAAATATCAATTTGATCAAGTAATTTCACTGTCTGAAGCTTATAATTGCTTCTTTTTCCCCCTGTTTTATAAAGTCTGTTTACATTACTTAGACTTCAGGGTACTCCAGCTTATTTTCTCTTTGTACCTTTGAACATATTATTTCTTCTATCTTTCTCAGGTATTTCCTTCCTTTATGTCAATTCCTTTGTAAAATCTCCTTCATACTCAGTTGAAAACAGCTGATCTGGATATTTCTTGCTCTGCGTGTTTTGAGCACTTATAATGACAATTTGTGTTGTTTATATTGAGCTATGAAACTGAGTTCTGTTTGTGAATTGTAAAAATCAGTACCATTTTCATAGTCATATCATCTTCAGAGTGTTTTCTTTTCAAAAAGTTGATTGGAAAATACCCCAGACTTACCAAATTGGTAAACTGGAAGTATGGGCAATCATTTGCCTTACAAAGATATTTTCTCTTTATGGAAAAAAATTGACTTTTTGAAAAAAGCAGAACCTTTTATAAACATGTAAAAGTGATTTACAGAAATACACTGAACATTTTCTGGAGCTCTTCTGTTGCAGTGTGTGGGGCATAGCAGTAGGATTTTGTTTATATAAATAAGTGGCCATGTTCCCAGTCAGACTGAAAATGTTTTAATATTTGGAATCTTCTTTGAAAAAACGAAAACAGTATTGGCATTCATTTAGTGCTTATTGAGTAAACTGAATTGTGGAAACCATAGTCTCTTGTCAATAAATAGTATAGTATTTGATTTAAGGATAGTGAATGCTTAAAATTCACTATAATTGGTATTACAGTATTTTGTTGCTATAAGAATTTAGACTTTGATTATTCTGTCCATTAAAGTGTTGTTAAATGTTCAAGATTCTGCTAAAGATCTATATGTGTGTCTAAATGCTGGATATTTTTAAAGTATAAACCAGAATATCTTTTACTGTCATAAGACTAATGACACACTGTAGTAAATGCCAGCATTTTTGTTTGTCTTTATTTTGTGTGAGCATTAGGATAAAATCAAAAATAATAGATTTAAATCTAGTATAATCTGGGAGATGAAAATGAAAGACTATTGACTTTCTTGATCCTTAGTCCCTCACTTTTCAGATGTGCTCATTTGTAGTGGAGAGTGATAACCAACTTTTAGTGTTCTGAATATCTTTTCTTTTAGAGAATATTTGGAGAAGCTGCTGAAAAAAATTTGTATCTCTCTCAGTTGATTATATTGGATACACTGGAAAAATGTCTTGCTGGGGTAAGTAAATCTGTTCTTAAATAGGCAGGTTTTGTGAATTTGGTTTTGAGAATGATCTGATATACTGAAGCATAGGTATGGACCAGGACAGTCATGGATTTTTTTGCCTAAGACATATGAATATGAATTTTAGTAACAGTTGGCTGGGTGGCATAGACAGGTTTTCAAGAGAAAATTATTTTCTCATCTTTTGTAAATTAAATAAATATTAAGTTTACTATAAAGTGTTAAGCTTGAGTCACATACCTTTCAGTTTCTTTAGAAAAGATTTTATGGAAAAGTTACTTTTTGAATTAATTAATTTCTCTAGTTGGTTAGGCCTGTGGCATTGCTTTGCTGTCAAAGAATATGATGTGAAAGACCAAGAGTAATCTTGTTTCCCCCATATGAATCTGATTTTAATATTTTACTTTTCCAATCTATATAAAATAGAACTTAGAAAATTAAAGCTGTAACTATTACTGATAAATCCTACCTTAAGAACACTTATTATGTAAATACGAACATGTAAAATAGATATGTGGAGGAGTAATTGGATACAAAACAGTTCTTTCTCACATTTCCTCTAAATAGTTATCTCAGAGTTTTCAACCATGACTTAATTAGAATTTTTTAAAAAATATTTCTGTTGTATAAAGCATAATGTTTCTGTACTTTACCAGCTTTAATTCTCCCTGGAATTAGGTAGGAGTTTATGTAAATAATAAATTTAATACCTCCATATTAAAGATTTGTCTATTCAGTATGTACTGGGGTTAACTTATTTCTTACAATCTCTCTCCCTTTGACACATCTTTTGCTTTTATTCAGAATTGCCTCTCTCTTCCATGTATTACAGTTTTTTTCTATAATCAACCTAGATGGGAAGGGACTTTGATACATGAAGACTGACTGGTTGAGAAAAGAGAGAATGGTCAGAAGTGTTAAAGGCAGGAATACGGCAGGGAGTCGGGAAGAATAATTACATTCACAAATGATGTATCCTTAGGGAAGACAAATATTTAATATGTAGGCCACAAAACCTAAGCATAATGTTTTAAACCCTTTTATTGACCCTTGTCCATATTCCAGAATTGTGAGACAGTGCTTATAAATTTTCTCTTCAGACTGAGGGTGAGCTACTTCTGTTCTAGCTTTGTGTTATCTATTAATTTGTGATGTGCTGTTGCCTTTTGTAAAATGGAGTGAAGGAACAAAAGAACTGTTTAATATTAAGGATGATGGAATTTTGAAGGTGGACAATTTTTTCAATTTCTCTTGAATCAGTTCTTTGTAGTGGTCTTACTACTGTGATTGTAAATACTAATATACCAGTGACACCCATGTTTGAAGGAGGATAGGATGGTTTATTGCCTCTTCAGTTTTACAGCTTTTCTCCATTAGCGTTTGTAATTGAAAGGTAAGGAGAGGTATTTAGGAGAATAATTGCTGGTATTATTGGCTCCTGTTTAGTTTGATGCTCTTTGGACATAGCCTTATTGAAACTCTACTAAGTGGTCATGATATGACTTGTATAATGCATAAAATATATATTATCTTGCTCTGCTCTACTACTGAAAATGTGTAAATGGTTTCCATTAAGTTTATAATTAAATAATACTATTCCTATTATTGAACAATTGTGTTTTCTAAAATTGTCTCCAGTTATTTTGTGGCTTTCTCTTGATTTTCATTTTTAGATCAAAGTATATTGAGGCAGTTTAAGAAGAACTGAGCCTACAAGTACATGTTTATTATATAAGTAGTTGAAATAGCTAAATGAAAGTGAACAAATACGAGTATGATGAATAAAACAAAAATTTTGTGGGTAGAATTTGAGGAATCTTAAATATTTTTGTTCTTGTATATTGAACACTTCTATAATTTTTATTTGTTTATTAATTGGAATTAGTTTCAATATCTGTATTATTTGATTAGCCCATAAATACGAAAGCATTGTAACTCAGATTTTGCAGGTAGTTTGTTTATTTACTGTCCATACATTTCAGTGTATTTGCACCTGAAAGCCCTTGGATTGCAGTTATAGATAGGCATCTTTTGTTTGTTTTTTGAGGGGAGAGGTAACTAGGTTTATTCATTTATTTATTTTTAGAGGAGGTACTGGGGATTGAACCTATGACCTTGTGCATACTAAGCAAGCACTCTACCGCTTGAGCTATACCCTCCCCCAGGATTGTGGTTATAGAGTTGAGCATAGTACATACACCCTTTTAGGAAAATTTGTTCTATGTTATCATGCTTGGTATTATCAAAACTGTCATTCATACAAGGATACTAAAACTGTTAGGTGAAATATTGATGTGGGACAGTGTATCTGCAGGGTAGTTTTACCCATTTGTTAATTGTAGTGATTTACTCTACGAAGTAGAGTTCTCAGTGTTACACCAAAGTTATGAAACTTGGTGTCATTAACAGTGGGACCTCCTGGCATTATGTACTCCTGATGTGATGTAACTTTAGTGACTTACCTAACGTGTTTAACCTGAATCTAATCAGACCATTAGGTTTAGGTTCCAGCTTAACAGAAAAATATAGTAACTAGAGCAATTTACCTCACTAAGACATAATCAGATCAACAATATGGAACATTTTGTAAGGCAACTGGCCATTTTCTTTAAAAAAAACAATGTTATGGGAAATAGAAATGATGTATATGGAGTGTGAAGGGGAAATAGTTTTAGAATAAAGAGACTAAAGTAATGTAATAATCATGCTGTAATCTATGAGCCATTTTTGGGGCCTGGTTGAGTAAAACAAGCTATGAAAGACAGGGGCAGTTGTGGAAATTTGAATACAAATTGGGTGTTAGCTGGTATGAGGGAATTGTTTATTTTTTCTTGGTGTGATGATTGTATTGAAGTTGGAGAATGTCCTTATTTGTAAGAAATGCTGAAGTATGTCGAGGCGGAGTTATGATGTTCAACCGAAACAAAATGACTTGTAATGAGTAATAGCTATCTGTTTTGGTCAGTCTGCCTAAAGGTGGGTATAATTGCCTGTCTAGGAATTAATTTGGATGTTGAGACAGATGACACAATGCTCTCAGTGAATATAAGTAAAGTTTATTTGGGACTCAAAATAAACTAGATATTCCCAGGAGAGGGAGGGCTTATGTAGGAATTTAATTAATGGGGGAGCAAACAGAAATAGGGGAGCTGAAGAGGATGAATGTGGAGGCCTGGGCTTTTATTGTGATTAAGAGGTAAAAAATGGAACCATCCTCTTTATTAGACTAACCATAGGTAAATACGGCAAACGGGATGAAATATTAACAATTGTGGAATATAGGTGGTGAGTATATGGGTGTTCATTATTCTATTCAATTCATATGTGTGTTTGAAATTTTTCATAATAGAAAATATTTACATTTAAATTTAAGAAAGTTTTAGAGTTATGTGATTATTTCCATTTTAGCAACCAAAGGACACAATGAGGTTAGATGAAACAATGCTGGTCAAACAGTTGCTGCCAGAAATCTGCCATTTTCTTCACACCTGTCGTGAAGGAAACCAACATGCAGCTGAACTTCGGAATTCTGCCTCTGGGGTTTTATTTTCTCTCAGTTGTAACAACTTCAATGCAGTCTTCAGTCGCATTTCTACCAGGTTAGTGTATAAATCTGCATAGGACTATTGTAAGTAATAGAAATGTTACCTACATAAAAATAAAAATTTGACAGAAATGAGTTTAACCTGGGCTTTTGTTGGAATTTTATGCATTGATTTCTTTGAAATTTTTATTACGTAATATTGTGATATTGGTGGGCACAATTAAATAAGTACTGTTATAAACTTGAAAGCCTAAATTTTAGGAAAAAATATCACCTAACCAGTCTTTTTTTTTTTTTTTAAACACTAGGTATGAATTTTTGGTTTGCCTTTTTAACATATTATTCCTTTAATTAAATTAGCCTATCAGATAGAATAATTGATGAGTAGTCAGAATTCTAATGATCTTTCAGTTCTGATTCTTATCACAAGATTCTCAGTTACAAAAACAAAAGCACCAGCAATCTGGAAGCACAAGGAAGTGATTAATTGCAAAGTAGAATTTTCTAGAAAGTAGATTGTGTTTTAAGTGTATGAATTGTAAAAGCTCCCATTTGTTGAGCATGTACAACATATGCTATGTGGTTTTATCCTCTGAGTATCTCTGAAATGTAGGTGATACTTTCCCCATTTTACAGGTAAGCAAACTAATACTCAAAGAAGTAATCAAAGTAATATGCCAGATAGTGGAGAACCCAAACTTTCTAAGTCAGACTGGCTTCAGAGTCTGTTTCATTATACCAGGCTGCTTCCCTATACTTCTATTTTAGCCATATTTTGATGAAATCCTTTTTATAATATGCACTCCTGTGCTTTAAAATTATATAATTTAAGCTTATACTGATGATTAGAAATCATCACATGATCATTTGTTGTGATATGCTACAGATGGAGAAATTGGTGTCCATAGTGCTATATGGAATAGGATGGTAGCAAGTAACTCTGGAACCTAATTTTATGCAAATGATTTGCCTTTCTCATGCAGGTAGAGTCAAATGGGTCCTTAATTATGACTGGGAATTATAAATCACCTAGTGATTCAGTGGATCAAGACTAATACAGAATATAGAAAACCAATTTTCTTTGCTTATTGGTTACCTGCATCTTTTGGTTTGTCTGTGTTGTGTGAACAGTGGACTTCCATTAGTCAGTTCAGTTCATTCTTAATGTGACAGATGTGAATGAGAACGTACATCATAATTTGAGAATTTGTGCTATGGTGTTCGGGGGGAATTGGCTGACTATAAAATCCTGCAATCTTTTTAATAAAAAAATGACATTTCTGTAATCATGATGATGCTAGGCAGCAACATTCTTTGACAAGCTTTCATTAGAATTCCTGATACAAAGAAAATTAAAATTTTATTTAATGGCATAATATGATTGATAATGTTGGGTAATGTTTGTACAGTAAAATAATGTCTTCATGAAATCTTTTGAGTGATAACATTTCATATTCTGAGTAATAACACACTGGTTGATATAGCAAGGTGACAAACACCTAGGTGTAGCAGGAGGCGTGAAAATTATAAAAAAACAAAAAACAAAAAACACCTCCTTCTTTGTTTAAGTGACTGCTAGTCTTATTGTTAGAAATCTTACATTGAAGGTAGAAAATGATCAAATGAATAAAATGATTTTTTAGTTTATCCAAGCATGAATTGCTTTAATAAAGCACAGCAAATGTGCCACCTCTGAAAACTCTAAAATTCTTCTAGTCACCAAAGGTTTTATTTTGCAGCATTAGCACGTGTAAAAATAGACAACTTTTGTGTATTTCCTGAATCTAGTTCACTGTTTCCAGAATAGAAGTTAAGTATCTCCAGAATAAGCCAGTTTCTGTAGCTTTCAGGGGACAGACTGCTCAGAAATGAGATCTATGAAATTCATGTTTTAGACAAGTGCATTTGCTCTTTCCTTTAGCTTGTGCTAGAAATAGGAGCTGATCTTATTAGAGGGCCACTCATCTAAAAGACCATTATGATGGCTTAATGTAGAGGGGATTATCTTATGACACTACTGTCAGAGTATTAGGTGACTTAAAATATGCAAGAGACCAGAATGGAAGTTCTTTCTGAAGATTGATTTTATACGTAGTATGTAATAGATAAGTCAATGTCATGAAAATTTGTTGTGCTTGACTGTTCTACCTGTCCACAGATATTTCTCTTTTAGGATTACCATTAGCTTAAGATATTTCTGTCCTTTGTTCTTCTTTAAGGGAATAATACGAGTTACAGATCTTAAGATAACTTTTTTATTCTGCTGAAGTATACCATGTTCTGTGGCTCATATTACTCTTTTATGTAGAAGATTAGCTTCTTTCTCCACAGAATTACTATACAAGGCAGTGGATCTAATTGTTTTGTAGTGGGAGGATCCTTAGGAATATCTAATTTGACATATCACCAGAAGCAGAAGACTCAGTGCCTTTGAAAGTTCTATTTGATTCTTTTACACATCTGCTAGGGTTTGTTTTTTTTTTTTAATGGTTTCTTATTCTTTTTCATAGTTTAAAATTTCTTCCTATATGTCTAATTATTTAAAACATACTTATTTTATATTCTCTTTAAGATTGTTAAATGATTTCATATGTTTGTATGTGCCAACTCTCATTCATAGTAAATTGTTTCTGTTTTGTAAACTTTGATTGCAGATTTATCTTTTAGTGCAGTCTGTATTTTCTTTGGGAATCTCATGTAGCCTGGGGCTGTGGGAGTAGTCTCGTGATGGTTTGCATTTGCTTTTGCAAAGTGTCCAGTTGTAGACCTATATTTTTGTTAATTTCCCAGCCCTAGATTGTATGGGTAATACAAATGTGGGCCTCAAACCCTTATGAAGTGTCAGCCCTGGGTGACTTTTTCCTGTACCAAAGCTTAGGCAGAGCAGAGAGACTTCTTATGCTGGTAGTTTTTTTTTTTTCCTCCCTCTCTTTCCTCTGTCTCTCTGTGTCTCTTTCTTTTTTGGGAAGTTTTTTTAGCCATGTTTTATGCAGGGGCCCTGGTTCTGCTTCCTGAATTATTAAAGTATAAAGCTTTGTATCCAGTCCCATGTAGATGTTAACCCCAAACCCCTAGGTTAAGGAGAGAAAAAAAAGTTAACCAACACTCACTCTTCCTTTGTTGGCCAGATCATGCCTTCAAAACTATCTCTGGTTTTCCGTTTCCTTTACATTTCTAGACTTGGATGGGTAGACAGTATTTGTTTCACTTTATTTTTGTACATTTTAAATATCTTTTTGTTGTTCAGTTTACCTAGTCTTTCTAGATATTTTAGTGGTAGGTTTTCCGCTTCATTTCTTTTGCCCAAACAACCCATTTATTTGATTTCTCTGCTTTATAAATGACATTTAAGCTTCACAAAATGCCCCTTCCCTATGAACTAGACTATAAAGAGAAATAGACTTTTCTTCCATTTTTTTCACAATCACAAGAGTTAGCTTTTCAAAAGTTAGTGTTGCTGATTTACTAAGTTGTTTCCTAAGGAGTCATATTCCATATTTTTAGGCTCTTTGCAGCAGTTGTGGAATTTTTAGCATGTAAATCAGTTTTTAGGACCTTCTCATTTCCAGTGTGAACTGCTAAGCTTTTCTCACCCTGATGATAAGAACATTAATGTAAGTGCTTAGGATAGTTTTAATGTTAGCTGTACATCTGTAGGCTAAAGTGAGTGAAAGAGGAATTTGAGAAGGAAGAAATAGCATTGATTTCATTATTTAGTAACTGAAGGTTTAGTGTGATGATTAATGTCAATTTTTAATATATTAAAATTGTTACAGTTTGAGCTAATATTACAAATAAGGTCATGTAGTTTGTGCTTCTTCACCACCTCTCCCTCTGCATTTGTGAAAATTAGTAATTCCATTCTGTTGCTTACATTTTCTTAATATCTATTAATTGAAATAATCATGCCTCATTAGGAAACACACTTTGGTAAATTAGCAGTACCAATTTTTGAAAAGCTAACCTCTGGTGGTTAATGAAAAATGGAAGAAAACTTTAACCTCTTTATTTAGACTTCAGTAAATTTGTCAGTTTAAAAACTTCTGTATTTTTGTTGTGTTAAATTTTTCTACATTTTTGGTAACTTCATATTTAATAAGAGGGAAATTTGGGGTTTAGAAAGATTCTTGTCATTACAAGCTTAAATTCTACTGTGAGAGGAGGGATATTAATCAAATAATCACATAAACACATGTACAGACTGTGAAAAGTGCCGTGAAGAAGGGCTTACTCTTTTTTAATACAAAGTAAGTATAGCCTGTGAATGTAGATAAAATAGCATTCGTGTTTCTGAAGACTAATTGATGTGAATAGAAGTTAATGAAATTTGTCTTTAACTTACAATTTGAAATATAATTATGTTATAGAAAAATTTTAAAAATACACGTAGCAGGGAGAAAGTATTTCAGATACCCATACATCTCTTACTGTGCTTTGGCAGTTATCAGCATGCTGATTCTTTTTTTTTTTTTTTATTGAATAACTGTGTATTTAAGGTGTACAATATGATGATTTGACATACATTGTGAAGTTTACTAGGTTATCATGGTTTCTTTCATCATACCCCCTGTATCAGTTATGTTCCATTATATCTTCATAAGAAAAATTTATTCTCTTACTTTTATATGTGTATTTTCTCTTAAAAACTCATCTTTACAGTGAGAAGAATCTGTTGAATTCAGAATTTTGGACTATCCTATGATTTCAGTTGATAAATTATTTTTGGTTTTTACTTTTTAGGTTACAGGAATTAACTGTTTGTTCAGAAGACAATGTTGATGTTCATGATATAGAATTGTTACAGTATATCAATGTGGATTGTGCAAAATTAAAACGACTCCTGAAGGGTACGTTCAAATGTATGATATATCTGAAATTAATCAATGTGGGTGAAAAACCAGAATTTTGAATTTATTAATTATATTGTGTTGAGCTAGGACATCAAAATGGATTTTATAATGCAAATGTTTTTGTGAAATGGGCAGTGATACTTTATGGTTCAGTAATTTTTGAACCTTTGAAAACAATACAGTAGAGAGAAAATGAGTATCTTAAATCCTGGCAATGGAAAGTTTTGCTCAGCTACAATTTTTGCTTTTAATAAAGACAATCTAAGAATGCTGTTATTTAATTTTTCTAGAATTCCATCTCTTAAGGATAGCTGTAAGTTACAGAAGGTGTTTGTTTTGCTGTTGCAGTGCTAAAAGTAGATGGTTTAGCAGGATATAAAAGTTTCATTACAGAATGGAGCCAGAAGACTGTGCTCTTACAATGAAAGGAGAAACTGAGTTAGGCATCTCATTTCTGACATTCTGTGTTCGGATCTGTTACTGACTGACTGACTTTACAGCATTACAAAGTCTTTTACTCTTTCAGTGACTAGTTTTGCTTCTTTGTAGAACATGTCAATAGTAGTCACACATGAGGATATTATAATGTGTGATTTTAAGGCTTTGGAAAGTGCTTTACATGATTATGTTCATTGAAATAAACTATCAGAAGAAACTGAGAGAACTTTTGTGATAAGCAGTAATGTATTAATATAAATTAAGTATCAGTAAGTATTATTAATAAGCTGAGTATAAATACCTAAATTCATTTCACAAAAATTGTTTTAGTTTTATGTAATGTTGGATTCTAGCTAATTTAAATGTGAAACCTTATAGTAAATGATTTTCACTTTTTTTTACTTTGTATATTGATTAAAGAATTGTCAATAATGTTTTTTAATGTCTGACCTAAGAGGAAATTTAGTTGTATTAACTTTGAAAACCTCAATAGTTCTGCAGTGTAATTTTCAAAGTACCTTGTTTGGTTTTCTATGGTGAAAGGAATGGAAACTTCCTGTAATAGGAATAGTAAAAGTAGTAATGTGTTTTAAATTGAGTTCAGCAGCATTTGTTGAGAAACTATTCAAGAAACCATGCTAAGTGCTAGGCTTACAAAGGTTAATAAAATATTGAATCTCTCCCTATGGAGCATATGGAGTAGTTTATGGCAAGTGTATTATTATCAGATTATTTGCAAAGCAATGTGACAGAGACAGACAGAGTAGAATAAAGTGAGAGAAGTATGTATGTATGTGTTTGGGGGTGGGAGATGTTAAAAGGAAAAGAGCAAGATATGGAGGTACAAGAGTAGGTCAGGTCATATTAATAAAAACATAGTAATGTTTGTGGCACTTTCAGTATGTGCCCAACATTATGCTATGCAGTTTACATGCTTTTTCTTTTCGTCCTCAAAATAATTCTGTGAAACAGATAATTATTATTACCATCCCCTGTATAGATAAGGAAACTGAGGCTTAAGTAACATTTCCAAGGTCATATCACTAGGGAGTGGCAGGACGAAGATTCAGTTCACATCTGCCCATTTCTAGAGCCAGAGTACTTTACTGCTACCCTGTTTTGCTTATGGGCTGTAAGGCTTTAATTAGTGGCCGTGGGAAGTGATGCAAAGGCTTTTGGGTGGGAATTACCTTGATCAGTATTTTACTTTGGATGTACCACTTTACTTGAAATTTGCAGGATGATTTGATAGAAAGTTACATGAACTTCTGGAACCTAGTTGTTTAGTAATGTGAGTGAGAAATAAGGGTAGTAGAAGTCTGGATAGAATGTGGTAATTTGATATGGTATTTAGGAAGTAGAATACATGGCCTTTGAGTAGAATACATTGCATAGTTTTTGGTGATTGATTTAGGTATGTGAGGTTAAAGGGAAGTATCACCTAGTATTACAGAGCAAGCTGCTGAAAGCGGGAAAGGAAGGGTTGATAGGGGAAAAGAGAGCGGCCAGGAAAATAAATTCAGTTCTAGATCTATTGAGTTTTAGGTATCAGTAGGATATCCAAGCAGAAACATATAGAACTGGCATAATAAAATGTTTATGTATTGGAATTGAGAATAAATTACTGTGTATAACACATTTAAGATGTCATAAAGGTAAAGTAGATGAATACAGGAAGGCAAAAGGATTGAGAGCACTGTGAAGTGTAATGCTATTATTTGGAAATCAAAGAAGGGTTAGAGCAAAGAAGGTTGGAAGATATATTTTAAAACTGACTTGAAGAGCAAGGTACTCATTTGCAAGTCCAGAAAAAATTGACTTTTAAAAGATTTTAGACAATTTTATAGCTTGAAGACTTTATCTTAGAAAGATATTTATATAAATGTAGTAAGTACCTGTATCCTTTCATTAAAAGTCCATAGGGCAAGCTCTCTGCCAAAATAGTTTATAAAAGGAGCATCTTTTCCATATATAAACCTTTTTGTAGATGTAGACAGTAAATTTATAGAAGAGGAAGTTAAAATATCTAATATATCTGGAGAAATGTTTAATCTTGTTTAAAAAATGCAGTCTACTATTTTGAGCAGTCAAATTAGAATAAAAGAAATGAACACATTTAATGGTGGCAAGGATGTGATAAGGGCACATTCATATACTGCTTGGTGGTTGTAGCCTTTGGCCCAACCCTTCTGAAAACTAGCTTGGCAGAATTTATCAAGAACATTAAAAAATCGTCTCTTGGACTGGATAATTCTGTTTCCAGATATTTATGTACTTTAAACAATCAGTAATGTGGAAAGATTTGGATATGAAAAGTATTTATTAGTGTTATTTATAATGGTGAAATATTGGAAATGTCTTAAATGTACGATTGGAAATGTTTAAATAACCAGTGACTTAAATATTCTGAGAGACATCAAAGCATAAAGCCCAATTCAGTCATTTATTAGATCTGTAATCTCATAAACACAGTTGGTTCATTTGTAATATCTGAATGCATTAAGATTTTGAAAGAATTAAATTTATAGGATTGAAAATACCTGGCATGTTGTAATTGTTCAAGTAATAGTTACTATTAAATATAAAGCCATCAAATATATGTATGAGAATTTTTACTGACATGGAAGAAATTGAGAAGACAATGTGAAATTAAAATAACAGGTTTAATATAGTCTGTCTAATGTCAGTTATGGTAAATATGTTTGCCTTATACATGATATGAAAAGGGAAGGAAGAAAATTCACCGAACTGTTAACTGTGATTGTCCCTGAATGGTAGAATCCTGGATAATGTTTTAAATTTCCCTGAGATTGTTGTGTATTTTTAAGGTTTTCTACAACAACCATGTATTTTATATTTGTACATTTAAAAAAAATACAGTTGTTACTAGAAGCAAAACAAAGAAAAAAACTCACAACAGCCTTTGAAAATCAGGGCTTCTTATTGAGTTTTGTCTTGAGTAGACGTAACCAGTGAGTTTTTGGTTTATATTAATTATCTTTACATTGCTTACAAATAATACTGGAACAAAAGTTTGTATGTAAAAGTAAATTTATTTTTACTAGTAGCTCTGAATTGTATTTGTGTTAATACAAATAAATCTAGAATTAATTATGAAACTTTTTTTCCCCAGAAACAGCATTTAAATTTAAAGCCCTAAAGAAGGTTGCACAGTTAGCAGTTATAAATAGCCTGGAAAAAGTAAGTTATAACTTCTATGGTATTAAAGTTTCATTTATTTTTGGTTATAAATGTTGCTGTCTCTCGTGTTTTGAATCAAAAAGTTATGACTTGAGTGATAATTTCACATTAATTTTTAAGAAAAATGCATTGCGATATTCTTGTGAAGGAAGTTAGTAGTTTGTGATATAATTGGAGCCATATGACATTTTATTAGTATATTAAGAAAATAGCACATAAAAACATCTGTTTTGTTATTTGTAGGCATTTTGGAACTGGGTAGAAAATTATCCAGATGAATTTACAAAGCTATACCAGATTCCACAGACTGATATGGCTGGTAAGGATAAGATGGTTTTGTTTTTGTTTTTGTTTTTGTTTTTTAAATTCTTACTTATGAGATAAAAACCTATCATTTCCTAGTTACTTTTGTTATAATGGTGCTTTTAATCATTTCAACATATGTTGAACAACAAAATAGGAAATAGTATTTTCCTCCTATATTTCTGAATTACCCCTAAGCCTTTTTCCTTTCCTTTGAACAAATAAAGTTTGAAATGAAGCTCTGATCTTTAATTAGACTTGTGGGTTGGATATTGATGGCTCTTTGTTATAGAGAAGCACTTTTTGTGCTCTGAGGCTTTATTTTGTATTTAGAGAGGTGTGTTTAAAGTAGGCATATCCTCACTTGGAATTCTCAAGACACAACTGCAAGGCAGAGAATAGAGACTCCTGGAGAGCTCTGGTGATTCCCTTTTGGAAGCTGTTCAGTCTTACTTCTTGGTCACATTACACTTTGCATAAGGCCCTGCACATTGAGACTAAACACAAGTCTGGCTGTTCTAAAATGTGAACTTTTCTAGAATGGATCAAGATAGCTCTTCCAATACATAGGCAATATAACATTGCTTGTCGTAAGGACACAAATGAACTTATCTACAAAACAGAAACAGACTCACAGATACAGAGAACAAACTTATGATTACCAGGGGTTAAAGAAGGTGGGAAGGAATCAGTTGGGAATTTGAAAGCTGCACCTCTTGGGGAGTGATGGAAACGTTAGCTCTCTTGATTATGGTAGTGGTTTCACGGGTATATGCAGCTATCAAAATTCATCAAATTGTATATCTAAAATATGTGTAGTTTACTGTACCGGAACCATACTACAATAAAAGTGTTAAAAAAAAAACAACAGCAAAAAAACCCATTGCTTGCCAGTTTACCTGAATAAATTTGTTGAGTTAAGTGAACTTCCAAGTTTATCTTGAAAATGTAGCCTTTAGCTTTTGGGGTAGTGCCAACTTTTAATTTAACGCCAGAGATTTCTTCTCATTTAATAATATCATTTAATATTTATATTTTTCACATAGAGTGTGCAGAAAAACTGTTTGACTTGGTAGATGGTTTTGCTGAAAGCACCAAACGTAAAGCAGCAGTTTGGCCACTACAGATCATTCTCCTTATCTTGTGTCCAGAAATAATCCAGGATATATCCAAGGATGTGGTTGATGAAAACAACATGAATAAGGTGAGGAGGGCAAAGTTATTTCCACTATGTCCAGATGGGATGCAATTTATTTTACTCAAGATGTATATTACTTTAAGCTTAGTAAGCACGTCATTTCAGGGGACCATTTCTGGTTATCATTGTAGGTTTTTTTGTTTGCTGGCCTTAGCAGAGACACACTTGGACATAAAATTAGTTGGAGGAAAAGTATGTCAGTGATAACACTCACTGATGAAAGATTTAAAACATTCCCTTAGTTGCATTCTTTTACCACAGAAGACTAAACAATACTTCTGTCAGTATTAAACATAATTTTTTCCTCTAATAATCAATGCAAGCATTACCCTACTAAAATTCATCATTTTTGTGGTGTTTTTGCATGTACTTAGGTTTGTGTCCACTTGGTACTAATGAAATTGTCTAGTGACTCATTTTAGGTATTTTAGAATAGTTTTCATAGAATTTTATTAGGAAAGCAGGGTACCACATATGCCATCTCTAGTGAAACTGGCACTGTAACAACTGATAATTCTAAGGGGTACTTAACAAGTTTTTAAAGATAAGAGCGGGGTATTTAATCTCATTATTTTATTTGAATTTCTGTATGTGGTTTGTTTTGATAATACATTTTTATAATATAAATATTAAAAAATTTATATATTTTTGCCCCTTTGGAAGAAATACTCTTAGCTGAATAAACATGAAATGGGCTCCTGCATGACTTGCCTGTGGATGGAGATGTTCAAAATTAGCTGAAATGATTTAATACTTTGTAGAAATGCTGAATAGGGAGTTTTTGCATTGATTGGTAAATATATGAACTAGATAATCCTTGGGAGTCTGTGATTCTGTGGTACTCCACTTAGGTTTATATCCCAGCTTGTCCATTATGAGGACATCTATTTTCATGCTTAGTTATTTTGGAGTCCTTCAAAATAGTATGTATTTTATTGCTTCTCTTTATTGGGAAAATGCACATAAGTACAAAGCTGCTCTACATTCAGTAATACTCCTAAGTGAATTTGTATTTTAATAATCATAACTACATCTTTCCAAATGTTCATTGGTCATTTGTATATGTTTTGTGAATTGCTCATTTTTCTATTAATTTGTCTTTTGTTGATTTGTAGAGTGTGTGTGTACATTTTTTACTTGGTCTCTCTTTTTAAACGTTGTTTATGGGTTTTTGTTTTTGCTATTTATGTATGTAAAATTTGTATGAAGTCAACTCACTCTTGTTCTTTTTGTTTCCTAGTTTTTTGCATCAGACCTCTCTCCCCCAAGATTTTATTTATTCATTTTATTGAGATACAATTCACATACTATAAAATTCACCCTTTTAAAGTGTACAGTTAAGTGATTTTTAGTATACTCTCAAAGTTGTGCAATCATTATCACTGTCTAGTTCCAGAATATTTTCATTGTCCCCAAAAGAAACCCTATACCTGTTAGCAGTCACTCCTTATTCCTCTCTCACCCCAACCCCTGGCAACCACTAATCTACTTTCTGTCCCTATATATTTGCCTGTTCTGGACATTTTGCATAAATGGAATTATACAGTATGTGATGTTCGTATCTGGCACTTTCCAAGATTTTTGAAATAGGCTTTTATATTTTCTCTAGCACTTTTTCTAGGTTAAAGAATTTCAATCTTTAAATCTTTCTGGATTTTAAAAATATTTTTAATGTATTCTCATTCATTTCTAGTCATATTCCTTATGTGCTAACCAGTGTTAATGTTTGATATATATCCTTCCATTCATATCTACTTGCTCATACAAACATTTAAATGAAAATACACACATTAAGGTGCTGGTTGTTATACTTTAAAATGAAATCATTTTATACATATTACTCTGCATCTTGTTTTATTTACTTGTCTGTTTCTCAGAATAGCTGATAGAGATCTAACACATTCATTTAAGTAATTGTGGTTAATACTCTCTGACACTAATGAACCTCATTTACTCTGCCATTTCGCTGTTTTTTGTTTTTTGCCTTTGTATTTAGTCCTTAAGTAATTATCTTTGTTCATAGATTCTTTTTTTGTTGTTGTTGTTGTTCATATATCCTTGTTAGCTGATGCTTTTAATTCTGTAGACCAGAATTCCAAAACTGGTATTTCTGTGTCAAGGGCATTTGCATTTTAAATTTTTAATAGACAATTCCTAGATTTACATTCCCCAGTATTTATTTGTAGCATGTCACATTTTCATGAACACTGAATTAGAATGCCTGTTTCCTTGCATTCTCATCAGGACTACAAGTTTTTCATTCTTTTAAATTTTTGTCAGACAAATGAGGAGAAAAATAGTATCTCATTTTACTCCTCATGGTTAGTGAGGTGCAGGATCAATTTGTGTTTCTTGGCTGTTTGCATGTTTTCTTTTGTGTAAAGTGTCTATTGATTTCCATTATCTATTTTTCTATTTTGTTTGCCAGTCTCTTTTTAACTTACGGGCCTTTTTGTCTATTAGGAGCAGTAATCTTTTATTTTCAGTTGGTTGTAAGTATTTTTCACTTTTTTTTCTATAGTATCTTTTTTAGCAGAAACATTTGAATATAAAATTAATATAATAACCACCCATACTCCTATTAACATTTTGATATATTGCTTATCTTTTTTCTATTTATATATAGTTTAAAAATAGAGCAAATTATATTTGCATAAATTCTCTTTAATTCCAGATAAAGCTCAAGTCCTCTTTGATTCCACTTATTCCATTTTCTTTCCCTCTTCCCTGGGAAAAGCCACTGACAATGGTTGGTGTACCTTCTTCTAGTCTACTTTTTAAAATTTTTATGAGACAGGGAGATTGAGATCAAGATCTAGTTCAGTGCTTTTCAGAGTGTGGTCTTAAGACCAGCAGTGTCAGCATCACCTGGGAACTTGTTAGAAATGCAAATTATTAGATCTCCATTCTAGGCCTGCTGAATCAGCAGCTTTAGGGGTGGGACAGAGCTAGCAACCTGTTTTCATCAAACCCTCCAAGCCATTCTGGGGCACACTAACATTTGAGAACCATTGTTCACTTAGTTCATCTGGTTCATTTTCCCCTCCCTCCAGCCCCTAGCAACCACCATTCTTTCTGTCCCTATGAATTTGACTTCTCTAGGTAACTCATAAAAGTGGAATCATCTAGTGTTTGTCTTTTTCTGGCAGGGTTATTTCACTTAGGATAATGTCTTCAAGGTTCATCCACCTTGTAGCATGTGTTAGAATTTCCTTCCTTTAAGGCTGAGTAATATTCCATTGAATGTATATACCACATTTTGTTTATCCAGTTTCATCTGCCACTGGACATTTGGGTTGCTTCCACCTTTTAACTATTATGAATAATGCTGCAGTGAACATGGGTATACAGGTATCTCTTTGAGACCCTACTTTCAGTTCTTTTGTATATATACCCAGAAGTGGTATGGCTGGATTGTATATAAATTCTGTTTTTAACTTTTGGGGGAATTTTTGTCTCTTTTAAGGTTATTTTTGACAGTTTATTCTTTGTTAGGAAATATATTTTTCAATTTTTATCTGCAAGGAATTACATACCTATGTATTCTATTTATAGTATAGAAATATGTAGATGAAATATATTTATTTACAGTATTTCTATATTCTCTTCTAATTATTTTCTTCAGTATCCACATTTATAACTCTTCCTCATCGCTTATATTTCTAATTTTCCCTCATTCATGTTTACTAGGGTATATCTATTCTACCGGTCTTTAAAACCTGGCCTTTTATTTTTTCTTAACATTACTATACAAAAGTTTAATAATGAAAACTTGGCCTTTTGACTTTATATTTTCTAGCATTTAAAAATTTTCTACTTCATTAATTTTAGCTTTCATTTTATTTATATTTTTATTTCTTGGGGTAATGGTTTAATTTATCTATTTACAGTTGTTATAAAATTGTAGAGTTATCTGTAAGGCTTTGAATTTTACTTTTTTAGCAGCAGTTATGGTTTTCAGATGAAGTGTTCTCAATTTTATTAATTTCCAGTCTCTAATTTTCTTACTTAATGATACAATATTTGACTTAAAGGAATGTTTTATAGTTCCCAAAGTGTTGGGGTTTTTTGGGTGATTTAAAACAAAAACTTTAATTGTGGTTAGAAAATGGTGGTACGTAATTTTTTAAAAAATTGTTTCACAGTTGTCAGAGTAGAATGTTTATTATTTTAGTAGGGCACAGAATTTAATGTAAATCTTTGAAACCACTCTTAGAACTACCATATAGGTGGCTTGAGATAATCCCTTTGTGGGAAATGCTTGGTTTATCTGGCTGGGCTCCCTCAGGTAGCTAAAAGACTTTGATAGTGTGGCAGGACTCCTCCCAGGCTTGGGTAATCATGCTTAACTCTTTATTATAAAACAAGCAAGAAAACAAACAATGAACAAGTAGAACCCTAAACAGATCAGATCAGGCTTTCATTTATACCATCCTAGACTGCAGACTATATATGAAAAGTAGTTCTCTTTTTCAGTTTCTAAATTTTATTATTACTTTTAATTGTATTATTATTCTTTTATTGTATTAGGGTAGATACTATAACAGCTCAACACAACAGAGCTTTATTATACTTAATGAAATAGTACTGAGCAGCTGAACTGAATAGCTCTGCAGGACAGTCCTCCTGTTTGTGGTTTTGTGGATCCTTGGCCAGCAAAGACTCTGCCATTTTCAATACATGGCATCTGTGGGAGTTGTTTCCATTCTGCCAGTTAGAAGGGAAAAAGATGGCATGGAAAAGCATGCTGAGGATTTTTATGGGCCAGGCATCACTTTCATTCACATTCCATTGGTTGAACTCAGTCATATAGCCACATTTAACTGCAAGAGAGAAAAACGGCTCTATCTCCAGGAAGAAGAGCTGAACATGGGAACCAAGGAATAGAGGAACTAGGGGAGAGCTAGGGAGTCAAGGATGGCTTAGACTGATGTCTCCCTAGAATTCCCAGTAATTTATTTATGGATAAAAAGTTAATATATCAAGAGTACCTGTTTACAGGTACTGTAAGAATTGAGGTAGAGCTTGGATAGTTAAGAAAGTTTTATGGAAGAGGTGTGGAACTTTAGTTGAGCTTGAAATAAGAATGGAGTTTAGAAAAGAGAAAGAGAGTGAACATTGTTCAAGCCAGGGTAATCAACAAAATGGATGTAAAAATGTTGAATGTATATTCAGAAAAATTAGCTAGAGTGTGGAAGGTTCATGTAGGCAGTTACAAGAAATGAAGATGAAGAAGCAGATGTGATTAATCTGGAAGACACTGTGATCCAGTTTGAGTTTAAACTTTATTCTTTAGACAATTAGGAAAAGTCTAGAGATTAGTGTTAGAGGTAAGATATGTAAAGTAGTGTTTTTGGCTGATGAAAGTCAAAAATGGGAGCTGGTTCGGAGGAAATATGAGTTTAGCCTTTAAAATTGTATTTACTTATTTATATTGTGGTAAAGTAGCATAAAATTTACCCTTTTAACCATTAAGTGTACAGTTCAGTGGTGTTGAGTACATTCACAGTGTTTTTTGTTGTTTTTGAATTATAAGTGATCTTTACATATTGCTACTTTATTAGATAAGTCTGAAATCTAAAAAACATCGTATATCATCTTACTGCTGTATTTGAATTTTGTAGAAGTTGTTTCTGGACAGTCTACGAAAAGCACTCGCTGGCCATGGAGGAAGCAGGCAGCTGACTGAAAGTGCTGCCATCGCCTGTGTCAAACTGTGTAAAGCGAGTACTTACATCAATTGGGAAGATAATTCTGTTATTTTCCTACTAGTTCAGTCCATGGTGGTTGATCTTAAGGTAACATGCTCATTATTTCTCTTCTACAAACTTTAAAAAAATTAAATGAAAAATAGACTTCTACTATAAATATTATACTAGATCATTATCGAAGATCATTGCTAACACTTAAGTTCGAGTACTCTTCAGTAGTAATAGGACTTGCTCTTGATACTGTTCCTCAGGCTAAATAAAGTGGCTTAGAATGTGAAGAAAACACAGAATCAACCTGTTTTCTTAAACTAACATAAATATTCAGAGTTGGGTTTAAAATAATTTAGAAATTTGGGCCTGAAAGGAACCGTATGTGGTATAGTTAAGAATTTTATCAGACTGATGAAGCACAATATTAGTGTTTTATGTTTCTTCTGGCAATTAAATGTTAGTGCCATTTATGTGGATGATGTGTTATTATTAAATGCTAGTAGAAAAAACACTACCTGACTGTTTAAAGGCTTTTGTTTTCTTTTGGGATTTTCATAGAACCTGCTTTTTAATCCAAGTAAACCATTCTCAAGAGGCAGTCAGCCTGCAGATGTGGATCTCATGATTGACTGCCTTGTTTCTTGCTTTCGTATAAGCCCTCACAACAACCAACACTTCAAGGTGAGAGCATTGGTTTTGATCCAGTTATGTTTATGGATGCTGTTGATCCTTTATAAATGTGAAAAGACTAGAAAGGTGAATAGGTTACACTTTTATTAATATTTCTCATTATTATATGTTAAATTTTTAAGGTCTTGAAATGAACTTTATTCTGTTTTTTAAAAACTTTCTTTTTGTTGTTCCTTTTGTCCTCATTTATGTTCCTGTGTATTTTTCTCATAGACATAATCTGCTATTTTTTCCTTTACTCTGTAGATCTGTCTGGCTCAGAATTCCCCTTCTACATTTCACTATGTGCTGGTAAATTCACTCCATCGAATCATCACCAATGTAAGTTCAAAAGGTATTGCTAAATTACTTAAAACTTCTTTCTTTTTTTTTTCTTTACTCCTTTTTAATTTCTTTTTAAGAAAGATGTTTTTGGTTTACAAAAGTTTTTGGATTTAGATGTATGATATAGGAAGATTTCTCACATGTCATTACACCCAATAATGATAACACACTTATATTTTCCATATTTAATCTTCACCTGAGGGCCCTTATTGAGGAAGGTTGATAATAGGATCCTTTGGAAAGATTAAACGTAAAACATTGTGTTAGGCTCAAAAGCCCTTGAGAACAGTGTCATTGAAAATATTTAGTATTTTCATCCCCAAACTCTTCACATATTATTTTAATACTCAGCCCTTTCCCAGTATTTGATACATTCTGACTTGTTACCTTACTATTTAAAAGTAGCAGTATTTATGTTCTAGCTCATATGTACATTAAAAAAATGGTGAGACCACATGTGAGTGTACTTTACTCTTCCTTCAACAAATGAAATACTAACACTTAAATAGAAGTGTTTACATGATATAAAAGCATACCAGACTAAATAAGCAAACTGATTAAAAGCTACTTGTGAAACCATCAACTCTGATGTGAGTACATTAAGCAGAGTGAAACCTTACCAGTTTGGATCATGGATTTAAAAAATCCTGTTCCTCTGATCATATTTTGAAGGTTCTCAAGTGTTATTTACTGTAGCTCCATCTTATCTGTTTTTAGATACTCACACATATGTGTTAAGTTGTTCAGCTTTTTCCTGTTTTCCTTTCTTAAGAAGGGCTTAAATCATTGATAACTTAGGTATATTTATCCTCTTCATAATCAAATTTCATTTTAAGAGTGTGTCTCTAGTGAGTTAAAAATACCTTCCCACCTTCATTTGCCTTGAATGTGTTGAATTATATGAAATTTTGCCACATTTCCTTTTATCCATTTCTGCAGGGGAATAATAACTATTAATAAAGCTATTCAGTGACACATTTAGTTTTTCTCAGTGGGGTGTTAGTAGCCTTTTTGGTCAGGACAGTCTGTTATGTTAGGACTACCTCATACATTGCAGGACATTGAGCATTCCTGGTCCTCATTTCATTAAATACCATTTGTGCCACTTCCCTCCTCTCCTACCCCTACCCTTAGACATTATGAATAACTAAAAATGCCTGAGAGAATGATACCTCCTTTAGCTGAGTGTCAGTTACAGGCAGAAGTAACATTACTCTTTGTTCTAAAAGGGAAAGTTTAATGAATATGATTGCAGATAAAGTATGTTTGTATTAAAAACTTTAAAAATTTTTACTTAACATTTACTTTCAAGGCCAATTAAAAAAAAAGATTTTACCCTCTCAGGTTTATGTGTAATTCAGAAATAAAATATTATTACTTTTTTCTCCTTTGGCTTATAATACTGAAAACATTCCATTTATTGGAGTGGATAGATTTACATAAATGCTTAAACTTGTGTTTAATAAACACAAATATATACTTTTTTTTGATACTTTGTGGCTAGTTACTTTAATTGTGAAATATTTTTGTCTACAATTGAATATATAGAGCACTTTCAAGCATGGACTTGGCACTGCTGTAAGTGGCTGAGCTGCTCTTTTGTGGGTTTGAAGCATGCCTGGAGTGTCACTTCATGCATGCCTCAGTGTATATGGTGAAGTGATTGTGCATCCTCCTACACTCTAATGAGTACTGCATGTGTGAAGGTGGAGTGTGTCTGTATCAGAGGCCACGTCAGTATGAAATCTATTTTTATAAAGAAAAACCTATATTGACCAATTTTTAAAATATTAAGCATCAGAAGTTTTTTAATGAATAGCTTGGAAAGGAGCATAAGTTTGCGTCTATGAAGTATTTTTTAAAGTTGTGTCTTAGATAATGATACTTCATCATAATAAATTGTTTGATAAATTGCTTCTTGTTAGGGTTTTTCTTTCTTTTGGTTTGAGGCTAATAGATACTGAATCTAAAGTAATTTCTGACTGAAAAGGACTATTTATAAAGTAAATATGCAAATTTATGAAGTTGACTATTACAGAATTTCACTGAAGACAGTTGTGCTGAAAGTATTTTGTCTGGAAATCACATAAAATTTTTCTTAGATATTTGGACTCCTAATCTTAAATTCATTTGTAATAGATTTCCTTTTAAATGATTCTTGGTTCAATATACCTCATAGGTTCTCCTCTTCCGTGGTTCTTTAGCCAGTTCACAGATTTTTAAAAAAATCCCAGATTCTCAAATAAGATAAAAGTTTTACTGATGTGGTTTTGAGGGTTTATGTAGAAGTAGTAATGATGTTTGCAGTTTTGTTCTGCTTTTGTGAAACATACTCAGTTTGTAAGTACTGTGTTTAGATCTACAATAGTCCACTTCCACTGTTCTTCTTAAATCTGAAAGTCTAACTACTGTTTGAATTTGATTATAATTTAAGCTTTAATCAGTTTCTAAAATGGTACTCATATTACTGTACCTTTTCTTTTTATTATGGAGTGCCATAAGAGATGAATTATAGATATAAGATCTGTGTTATATGGAGTTAATCTTTATAGTCTTCCTGTAGGTTAAATTAGATATGTTGTAATAATTGGGAAATTAAAGTAGTAACATACACATATATGAACCAAATACCTTACCCATCAGTGGGACATGCTATATAGCTGGTGTAGGTCTTAGTATTGTTTTTGCCTTATTGCAGTTTATTGTAGTTTGCTTATGGTTAGTTCACATATTGAGAATGCGATGATCTCTTTCTATTGAGAGGTTTTGGTTGAAGAAATTACTTGGAATGCATGTGAACTTAATTTAAATAATCTTGAAGAATTATCAGAAGGGTTATTCATATTGTAAAAGTATTGCCATTTGTTTGGCAATAAACTTAGAATTTCCAAGGACAAAAAAGAATGTCTACTGTAATTGACTAGTTTTAGAAAGGACACATTTAAGAACACTAAAATTTTTACCAATTACATGATGTCTAATTTTTACTGCCTGCTTTATTTGAAAGTGTATCTTTAACTTTTACTTTAAAATGAATAATTGTATATAAATTTTACATACATTTTATGTAAATTTATAAAAATAGCAATTATGAAAATCACTAAATCTTAAGTTAAAATCAAGTTATTTAGTAGGGTGCACTTGGTACCATGATACAATTTCACCAGCTATCAAAATGGCATAATAATTTGGATGGAATATTACATGGGATGCATATGTCTTCAGTTAATCAGCTTCTCATAAGACATTATGGGGTCAGTAGAGTGAGGAGGACCATTCTCTCAATGCATTTTGTGATTATTCAGCCTTTGTTACTATAAGCTGATTAGCACAAGCTGTGTAAATGAATAGATACATGGAAATCAAGCTGTGTTGATTGCTCTGGGCAAGTCAGATGGCCAAATTGACCAAAGTTTAAGGAATCCATTATATAACCAAACTAATAAAACTTGATCATTTGTTAGGAATTAAAGTAAGAGTTGAGAGGAAAGCAGAAACAACCATACTATCCAAATAAAAGTATTTCTTCTTTCACAGCTTTATAGTCTCTTCCTAAGTGGAGTTCAGTATTCAGATTGTATTTTGTAAATTGGTTTTTTAATATACTAGCTAGTAAGTAGAGTTCACAGTCCAAAATTTGAGGTCTGGGTAATATAACCTGATGCTACTGAAAATATTCTGAGAGTTATGGCTAAAGAAATTAAATGTTGAGAATTTAATTAGTTTACTTTTAAATTAGAAGGAGCCTGGAAATAGTATGTAAAGCTATTAATCCCCTTTATCTACTACTTCATTTGTTTTTTCAGGTGTTAGTTTTAGCAGGAGTATTATAAATTGGAAGCCTCTATTTTATTCCTATTCCTTGCCTAGTCTCCATATGTAGTGAAAATTCATCCAGTTGTTTTTATATTAATCTGGTAGATAAACTTTATCATTTTAGTGATTTTCATAATTGTCATTTTTCATAATGTAGTAATTAATTCATTTTAAGTAAAAGATATGCTTTCAAATAAAATAGGTACTAAAAACTAGAATCAAATCTCAACAGGTTAAACTGAAACAAAAATATTTACTTAAAATAATTAACCTTTAAAAAATATTTAGCTTAGAAAAATATGTACATAAAATAATTAACCTTATCATTTTGTCTTTGTGGTACTCATTAGTCTTCTCATGTATTATGCCATCATTGCATATCAGTTTAAGATTATAGGTTTACTAATAGCTTTATCTCATTTACCGATTTCATGTTGTAATTGTTTCTGAAATGTGTAAAACATTAAACTTATTTAAAAAAGAAAAAGATTGGCTACAGAATTATTTTAAAACTCTGTTTTTCAGATTCACTAGCTTATCAGTGAGAAAAAAGTGTCTCATATGCTCATGCTCATGCAATGAGCGATTTGTCTCATGTTCATTATGATATTGTAAAGTAGATGTATGGTTTGTGGTTTGAATTAAAGTAATTACTTGAAGACTTTGGAAATCATGGTGTGTGTTTGCATGGTCTTAGAAATGTTTCTCACAAAATGATAAACCATAAAACTACAGTGATAACCAGTTCATGTAACTCATGCAAATTTGAACTTTTCCTTTCTTATGGTCCCTGTTTTTCTCCAGTCTGCACTGGATTGGTGGCCTAAGATTGATGCTGTATATTGTCACTCAGTTGAACTTCGGAATATGTTCGGTGAAACACTTCATAAAGCAGTCCAGGGTTGTGGAGCACACCCAGCGATACGAATGGCACCGGTAAGATTAATCATGAATTTTGAATTCCACCTTTTTGTGACTGCATTTTCAGTGTTTTTATCCCATTGTTGCTGTTTTATTTTAGAAAATCAAATGAGTCCTTACTTTTCAGTAAGTTATGTGATATGTTGTATACTGCAGTACTGTTGCAATACTGGTTAATGGTGTATATTTTTCAGTATTTCAGTGAGTTTAACTTCCTTCTCAGAGATATTTTCTAACAATGCTGTTAAAATCTTAATGTTACTTTTTCATTCTTTTTTTTTTTTTTTTTTTTTTTTTTTAGTTACCTTTTCATTTAACTTTTCCTTATGGATCAAAATATTTTGATTAGCTTCTTATCTCTTGGGGATGAGTAAGGGAAACTGACTCCTGGGTTAGAGTGAGTGTTCCTACTAATGCAGTTTTGCCCAGTGGATGCTGAATATTGCTCACAGGAAATCAGAAATAAAATTTAAAATTCATACTTAAAAATATTTTATATTTCGTTTAACATGCTTTGAGTGTTTAAAATGATAGGCACTTTGATATTAAAGTTTGTGTTTAAACTTAGTAAAAACAGACTGTTTTCATCACATATTCTGACAGATTAATACTCTTAATTTGGAATTTAAATACTCAAATGGAACCAATTTAAACAGACAGTTGTAGGATGGCAGAAGTAATTTCTTGGTATTTATGTATAGCAGGAGTATTATACATGGCAACTCTTGACATTGATTGGTGGTGCTGTCTTCTGCTTCTTATTTTCTGTTCTTATTGGCTGCTGTCGCTCACATGATCAGATGCCAACCAGTCACTGTTTTGCATGGCAGTGGGCTTCTGTGGCTGTAAGTATGACCATTGTAACTACCTCAGAAGAGTCTTTGGTTTCTTTGACTTTTCTGTGTATAGTTACCATTATAGTCACATCATGTCATTTCAAATGAAATTGCAGGATGTTTTTATCTATTGGTTTTATTAGTAAATTAGCCATTTCTCGCTTAATAAGATAATTTAAACAGCTTCCTTCCTAACATGCATCTCTTTTTCCGAGTTCTCTTAGTAAAGTATTTTGGTTTTATACAGTTCTAGTTCACTCTTATACAGTTGTCAGAAATTGTTTCTAAGGATTGTTTATCTTAGATGTTCAAATAGAGAAGTTTTCTACACCCTTTATTTTGAAATTGTTTTGCCTAAAAAATTATGGCCAAAAGAGCATTGCAATGATATTTAATTAAATAAAATACAAAGTTATTTATAGTATGCTTTTTGTATTGCCAAGTACTTAATTTTTTAAAGAAATGAATATTTCAATTCAAGTATAAATTAATTGGAAATAAATGTAAATTTATAGCTACATAAATGTTAATAACTAGACATTTTAAAAGTTTTAGAAAATGACTTGAAATAAACTTTAAAAATTATTTACTGACCTCTTTATTCAGTCCAGATATCTTCTGGGAAGTTAGAACTTTGACTTTTTAAGTTTTCTACCTCTTCCAGTGGCCTCCAATAATAGGAGTTTGTGGAAAGTTGATATTCACTTCCAATTTGACTTCAGTATCCAGTTTACCAGCTGCCTGTAATTTTCTGTGCATGAGGATTAAAAGAAAATGAAACTAAATTATTCTTTTGAACAAAATCAAAATTTTATTGATAGTCTGAAAATTTTCCCCACATTTAGAAGTTATTTTATTTTTTAGCCCTTGTTATTAGCTGATTCTAGGAGCTGCATCCTTATACATACTATTTATGATAATTATTTCATAAAAGCCATAACTGGACTTCTTCTTTTGGTCCAAGAACACCTGTGATAAGAATTTAATTTTTATTTCTAATTATTCTCTGAAAGTATCAGTAGACATTTGATTTTCAAAAATCATTTTTAAGCTGTTTATATCCATGTATTTATATATACATGAAATTTTTATGTATATATTTTATTTTACATAATGGCTAAAGGACAGCTTTCTGTCTGATACTCCTATCCAAGAAAATAATCAACAAATTTAACATGAAATAATTTTTTAGAATAAGAAAATGTTAGAATTTGGATGATCCTTAAGGCGAACCTCACCCCTCTTAAGCCTGGTGAGTGAACAGTCAGACAACAAATATAGGAAATATTGAACTCCCACTAGCTGCCAAGTACAGTGTTAATGCCAGGAAAGCATGATGAACTAAACAGACACAGAGATGCCCATCTTGTAACTTTTGTTTGAAAACTTCTAATGAAGAGTCTACCATCGTGACCATAAAGTCTGGAAATGGTCAGATATACATAAATGGTTTAGAGATGATCCTTTACGTCAGAATTTCTCAACCTTGGCACTGTTGACATTTTGGAATAGATAACTCTTTGTTGTAGGGGACTGCTGTGCATTGTGGAATGTTTAACAGCATCTCTAGCCTCTATACACTAGATGTCACTAACATCCCCTGCCCCAGAGATGGTCATGAAAACCAAAAATGTCTCGAGACATTTTCAGGTATCCCCTGAGAAATGAAATTGCCTCCAGTTGAGAACCACTTTATTACCTGGTATGGTCAGTGGGTTGTCCTTATTTGCATTGCCTCAGATAATTTATGGCTCTGATAAACCTGAGCTTTCAGCTTGCTGCAAAAGTAGCAATCAAGGAGTTCGGTGTGTAAAAGGTAAAATAATATCTGTGTTTCTAGGCTTTATAACTACCCTGTATTTTGGATATGGATAAATTTCTTTCTGGAGAGAGCCACCTATTTGAAAAATTTTCTCCAAACAAGATTGACTCATATCCCTATCACTCCCAGCCATCATGATCCTCTCTCTCTTTCTGGAGCTCTATAGGACACATATGATTCTTCCATAAGATATCACTGCAGATATTTGAATAAAGTTATACTGTATTCCTAAGGGTTCTTTTTATTTGTACATCATTTTAGCATTGGAAGGGATTTTATTATTTCAGCTTTCTTTAAAAGTGTGTGTTTGCACACTTTGTTTCCTCTGTCTTTCTGGCTGAGGAAACTGAGGCACAAGTAATTTTAAATAAATGACAAATCATCACATGGTTAGTAAATAGTCAACATTCAGTCCAGTGTCTTTCCAGTTCTTCAGATGTCTTCCCTTCCAGTGTGTTAGCTTGCTGAATACATGAGCCTTGTCTGGCTTATCCAGCGCTGAGTTCCTGGTCCCTAGAACAGTATCTGGAACACATCGTAGGCATCTACTACGTATTTGTTGAATTTCTTACTTGACCTGCTTTCAAAACTCTCTTCCATCTGGTACGCTTCTCTTCTGGAAAGAATCTTGATTTCTTTTTTTCAATGAAAATGACACTAAGAGCTGAGTTTAGTGTTCCAGATGTGGCATAGTAATTGATGCAAGCTCTTATCCTGCTGTGTCTGCATATGATATTTCTGCTAATACAGTCTAACAGTATCTTAGATTAAGCTTTTAGTCATTTAGACTCTTTAGCCTTTTTTCATATGAACATTGAGCCATAGTGTCTCCATTTTGTACTTTTGTAGTATTTTTTAACGTTTGAGATATTTATCTCAGCACTGATCATTTACTATTGTAAAAAGTAAAATAGCCTGTTAATAATATGTGTAAATTCTGCACGTTTTCCTTCTTAAAGAAGGTCCTGGCTCTGCACATGCTTCTCACATGTAATTCAGTCATGGTCATGGCCTGTAACTTAATTTAAGAAATGGTTTAGATCCTCCACAGACACCTGGATACTCTGATTTATGAATTTTTCCCTGGGCATGACTGCCTCTTTTCTTTGGCCAATGCACATATCCCTGTTTGAATTCCTACTGACATTTTCAGTGTGGAAGATCAGTTAATAATTAACGAATGGGTTATTTTTCTTACATTTCTAGCTAAAAAGTATATTTCTTCTTTAGCATGTTATTTCTAACTTTATGTAACCCACTACTGGTCACTAATTAAAAGGTATTTGAATTGAAACATTTATTTACATTTTTCAGGTCTTTCTCCCTAGTTTTATTGAGATGTAATTAACCCACAGCACTGTATAAATTTAGTACAGCATAGTAACTTACATATGTTGTGAAATGATTACCACAGTAAGTTTAGTTCACATTCATCATCACATATACATACAAAAAAAAAGGTTTTTTCCTTATAATGAGAACTCAGGATCTACTTTCTTAACAACTTTCTATACAGAAATGTTAATTATAGTCATCATATTGTACATCCCCAGTATTTATTTAACTGAAAATTTATGCCTTTTGACCACTTTCATTCAAATCTCCCAACCTTCACTCCCTGCCTTTGCTAACCACAAATTGGATCTCTTTTTCTGTGAGTTTTTCTGTTTTTTTTTTTTTAATTCCACAAATAAGCGAGACCATATAGTATTTGTCTTTCTCTGACTTATTTCACCTAGCATAATGCCTTCAAAGTCCACCTATGTTGTCCCAAATGGCGGGATTTCCTTTTTTTCAATGGTTAAATAATATTCCTCTGTGTGTGTGTGCGCGCGCACGTGTATACCCCACAATTTCACAACCCGCTTAAGTGGTTTCCATGCCGTGGCTATTGTAAATAATGCTTCAGTGACCGTAGGGGTGCAGATACATCTTTGACACAGTGTTTTCATTTTCTTCGGATAAATACCCCAAGGTGGAATTGCTGGATCATATGGTAATTCTATCTTTAATTTTTTGAGGAACGTCCATACTGTTTTCCATAGTGGCTGCACCAATTAAATCCCACCAGTAGTGCACAGGAGTTCCCTTGTCTTTACATCCTCACCAGCATTTATCTTGTCTTTTTGACGATAGCCATTCTGACAGGTGTGAGGTGATATCTCATTGTGGTTTTGATTTTCATTTCCCTGATGATTAGTGATGTGAACACTTTTTCATGTACCTGTTGGCCATTTGTATATGTTCTTTGGAAAAATGTTTATTCATGTCCTTTGCCCCTTTTTAAATTGGACTTTGGTTCTTGCTATTGAGATGTATGAATTCTTTATGTATCTTGGCTATTAACCTCTTTTCAATTTATGTTTTGTGAATTTTTTTTCCCATTCCCTAGGTTGTCTTTTCATTTTGTCAGTCATTTCTTTTGCTGTGCAGAAGCTTTTTAGTTTAAAAAACATCCCGCTTGTTATTTTGTTATTTGTGATTTAGGTGTCATATACAAAAAAATCATTGCTGAGACCCATGTCAAGGAACTTTTTCACTGTTTTCTTCTGGAAGCTTTGTGGTTTTCAGTCTTAACGTTTAAGTCTTTAATCCATTTCAAGTTAATTATTGTGAGTGGTGTAGGATTTCTCAAGTCTTACATTTTATATTAGGCAGCCATGCTGGAACAAAATTTACATGCTGATACCTGAGATTAAGATATGACATAGTTAAGCTGTTATTTACTTTTTGGAAATGATTAATAAATAGATAATTTTTGTATCTGCTAATTATTCTCTGATCTATGCTTCTATGTAAAGGCTGCATCAGGGAAGAACAGTCAAATTTAGTTACATGTTAGTAAATAAATTTGTTTAATGAATGTTTTACCTTGGTCTAAGATATTAACCTCAACTTAGAATAGAAAAAAAAAGTTTAATGGGAGCATACAGTAAAAACAGCATTTATTAAATACATTTGATAAGATATTTGTTGTGAAATTTTAAATATAAAAACGAACAGTAAGTTTCGCTATATTTTTTTTCCTGTAGTGACTTTCTTGTAGTACATTAGATAGCTGTTCTTCCCTGCTGAGGACGCAAACCTTCATGTTCTTGGGCATAATAACAAATGCATTTCTCAAACTTATACACTGAGAATAATTGCCACGTGTTCTAGATAGACATCTCTACCTTTTATCTTTGAAAGACAGCCTGTTTACTTGGACATTTTTATTATGAATGCATAGCTGCTGGATATTCTCCTATCTGTTATTTGCGTATATGTGCATATGAAGGCATACATGTCAAACCCAGATATTTTTGTTTCCTTTGAAGGTAAAAGGGGTAGTGTTTTCTAAGAATAGAGAGAAAGGTGGTATTGGATCCAGAATATAATTGTTGGATTTTTGGTTGAATGTCATCCATAATTATAGTGTCAACATGACATATACCATAGTATCTCTGTAACTGAAACACATTTTCCATGATTGAAATTTTCTCACAGACTTCTTTCTCTGTTTTATTAGTGTTCTTCAGGCATAATACTTGCATTCTATAACTTAAAAGAGATGGAATGCCATTAAAGGAAAAAGAAAAACTTAAAATTAAACTGTTAAATACAGAGATTGCCTATATAGCATAATTCATCTATTCTAAGAACTTATTTTTAGTTTTTAACTTTTCTGAAATTGGGGGTGCATCTTATTTGTATGTTGTCTTATAGTTGACAGTGAGTTTACATTCCTTGTGGTACATAAAGTAATGATGCATCTTACAATTGATAATGTCACTGATTCTATGAAATATTGAGTGTATATGTATGTGGGATGTTGTGTTAAATGAGTTGCTCACTGTATGTATTTGTGAGAGCTATAGACTAAATATTTTATCCTTAATGTTTTCACATTTGGAATGCTGTTTTTAACATAGTAGTTAGCCTTATAGTAAAGCTTTTAGTAGATTTTCAGTTAAACTTTATTAGATTATATAAGAATAATTTAACTGTTGAAAAATAATTTTTATTTGCTTTTTGAGCTTAATTATTTTAATCTTATACTTCCTATTGAATGTTTCTGCTAGTACCACACATTTGGTGATATAAAATATGTCCCTTTATTTTTTCAGTTTTTTTTTAAGTAAGATTTTTTTTTACTCATTTACAATAAAGTAATGAAGTTATCAAAGGCATATATTACTGTGAAAAGAACATACACTCCATTTTGCTGATGCAAAATTTTTTTAATAATAGATTTGTTTTTAAAAGTTTAATAGCTATTATCCTGATTCTCTGATTCTTACAAGGAGATGTCATATTTTTGTTTTTGTTTTTGTTTTTTAGAGTCTTACATTTAAAGAAAAAGTGACAAGCCTTAAATTTAAAGAAAAACCTACAGACCTAGAGACAAGAAGCTATAAGTATCTTCTCTTGTCCATGGTGAAACTAATTCATGCAGATCCGAAGCTCTTGCTTTGTGTAAGTATTTTTTTATGAAATGGCTTGAAATTACTACACTAACTTAGTTCGGTTTAACTGAAATTTAAAGATCTTGGAGGTGATTGTTAGCTCAAGAACACATACTGATCCTTTCTGATGATATGTGGAACCCAAGGCATCCCTAAAAAAATGAACTTATGGGTAATACTAATATAATTAGATCAGCTTTCTTAACCTTTTGTCTTAATTTTACTTATCATTAAACTAACATACTTTGGTGAAGTCTTCTGTCCATTCCCTGCTACCAGATTATATATTCAGGTGTAATCCGGGGTTGGGGGTGGAGATAATGAAGCAACCATAAATCGAGTGTTTCCTATATCTACACAGCTGGTTTTTTAAATCTCCAGTTGCTAAAAAAACAAAACAAAACAAAACTCCAACTGCTATTTCAACCAGTTTATTTTCAGCAGCTTTCTGTCCCTCTTTCCTCCTGTCATCAACCTTTTATCGCTGACTTTGCCTCCATACACTGTATGTTGGAAGGAGAAGAAGATAAAAATGGGTATGGTTAGCACTCAGTTATTGTGGTAACTCTGCTGTTACAGCCTGAGGTGGTATTAGATTCCTGAGAGCATCACTGTAGTACACAAGATAATTAGGAACTAACAAATGTGGGTGATAATTATATGAAATGATTAAAGACACGAGCTGTGGAGACAGATTAGCTGTGTGATTTGGGTGACTTAATCGCTCTAGCTTTATTTTTCTTATCTGAAATATTGTGATGATAGTAAATAGTTCCTGAGAGAGATTGTAAAGCAGGCTGAGATGTTACAAGTCATGCTTTTAGGAACGGTGCATAATAAATGCATAAAAAGCACTAAGTAAATGTTAGTTATTATTACTATTAATGAAATACAGTTAATGCCCCAAACATGAGATATATATTGTGAAATTCATAGGATAACATATTTAACATCTGTGGATTTTCTCCAGTCCTTGGGGAGCAGCATCCAGAGAGATTTCCTGTTGTTTAGCAACAGGCTTTTAAGTGCTAAGGGTACTTTTAATTTTGATGGTATGTTTTTCAAATTGCTGTACTGTAAGAGTTCATAACTAGATGTCTGCAGTTTCAAGACTTTTATGAACCCCCTGAATTTAAAAACATGTAAATATGTGTGTATTTTTTTCTGGGGAGAGAGAAGAGAGACAATTCCCTAAAGGGTTAGTGACTTCCCAAAAGAAGACCTGTGTTGTTTTGAACTCGTTGAAAAGCCCATCCAACTTTGGGAGTCTAATAGAGTGAATTGTTAAAATTTTGGTGTGGAAAAATTCCTAAAATCTATCAGTAGGACTCCATGAAAGGAATGAAATACCTTTTTTCTCATTTTTTTGGTTATGTAGCTCAAGTTACTTCTGTTAATTCATCATGCATGTCATGTATTAGCACCACTGTTTGCATGTCTGTGGTTCAGGAACAAATGCATCAAAGAGATCAGTGCCTTCTGTGTTAAATATTTTATTGCCAAGGACCAAGAATTTAATCAAAGGCATGTTATTTTCCGAATTTGAAATTTAGCAAGCAGAAAAAGATCATTTAAAATTAAAATTATTTTCTTTGCTGCCATCTAGTGGTTAAACAGCTTTTCTCAGAGTAACTGAAGGTGAGTTAAAATAGTGAAAGATTCATTGTAAACACTTGATTATTTTGTATTTTAGCTAAAAAAAAACTGTATCTTAGTAAATAGGAGAAACATAGGGATAACTATTAAATTATCTAAGTCATGGTATTTTAAAGTAATGTGATTTTATTATCTTCCATATTTATCCTAATCCACATTACTCTCGATTTTTCAAGACTTCTGATTGCTTAGCTTACATCATCTCCTACCTCACTTTAATCATTTCTCTGCACTAAAGTTATGATGATCTCTTCAAAAAGTGAATCTTATGCTTCCTGCCCAGTTTAAAACCTTTTAGTTGAAATTGCTCTTGGGATAAAGACCAAACTCCAAATAGATGATGAGGTCATGCAAAATTTGATGCCCACCTACTGCTTCTGCACCATCTAGCATTATGTTTGTCTTCTTTACTCTAGTCTTGATGACTCTCTTTCGCTCTCTGTTACCACATTCATTCATACCTGTCCATGCACTTGCAGTTCCCTCTGCCTGGAGTGTGCTTCCCTCTCCTCTTCACAAAGTAATCCCTGTGAATTCTGAGCTGTTATCACTGCCCTAAAGAAGCCTTCCTGACTATAACACATTTCCCTGCTACAGTTGCTCATAGTAGCATATAACTTTATAGTTCTTATCTCATTTGAAATTTAAACTTGTTGATCTGATTATTTTATTGCTGTTTGTCTTTCCTGCCAGATTACAAGCTCCAAGAGGGTAGGAAACACATCGTTTTTATTTCCTGTGTCTTTGGTGTTTGATAAATGTTATTGGGTTATTAATGAATGAATGTAAATGTCAGAAAATAGGCTAACAGTTTTGGATTATAGATATACTGGGGTAAGAGCTTACCTTAATCATTGTAATGGGAAAGAGTCTGTAGCCAACAAAATAATATACAGGCGCTAGTTGCATTGGCCTCACTTAAATGAACCATATATGCTTGAAGTGTAAATAGATTCTTCCAAGACACAGGCTTTTTAGTCTCTTTAAGTAGTGGGCATTCACATTTATAGATACTGTTTTGCTTTGGATACAATGTATTTCCACAATGAAAAAGGCTGAAGTGTGGGTATCCGGAGACCTGTATTTGGGTAGATCCTTTGTGCTAGACAAGAGGGCTTCATGGATAATTGGGTAGTCCTCATCAAGCATGCATGTTCTTTGCCTTTTATCACAATAATTTTAAGATCTAAAACTGTAAGTTCCAAATCAGAAGTATCTTATTTAGCCCTGTAGTGTTGCTGAAAAAAAATTATATACTGCTATTGATTGATGAAATTGATGTAATTTCTTAATTGGAAAGCTAATACCTAGTTTTTGTTTTCTTTTAATTAGAATTTCTTTGGATATTATTCACATTAACGAACAAGTATAGAAGTAGATTTAGAGAATTCTTAACAAAAGTAGTTTTGATTTTTTAAAAAAAATTTCCACAATTATTTTTATTGAGATGTAATTTACATACTATAAAATGTACCATTTTAGTATACAGTTCACTGGTTTTTGTTATATTTTTTGATGTGCAGTCATCACCACTATCTGGTTCTAGAACATTTTCATCACCTCAAAAATAAACCTAAAACCCATTAGTAATCAGTCTCCATTCCCTCCACCTTTCAGTCCCTGCCCAATGATTTTTTTAAATTGAAATTTGCTTCTTTTTTTGCAGAATCCAAGAAAACAGGGGCCTGAAACCCAAGGCAGTACTGCAGAATTAATTACAGGGCTTGTGCAACTAGTCCCTCAGTCACATATGCCAGAGATTGCTCAGGAAGCAATGGAGGTAAGGGGAAAATGAATTCTAGGCTCTGGAAGGTAAGGTTGTAACTGTGAACATTCTTTTCTTTTTAAATTGTTTTTTCTATCCATTCCTTTAAAAAATTTTCTTTAATTTTTGTTTTATTAAAATTTTTTTAGTTTAATTTTTAAGAATTACTTTCCATTTACATTTATTATAAAATATTGTCTGTATTCCCCATGTTGTATAGTAGAGCCTATCTTACACCCAGTAGTTTGTGCCTCCCATTCTTCCACCCCTGTGTTGCTTCCCGCCCCCATTGGTAACCATTAGTTTGTTCTCTATTTCATGAGTCTGTTTCTTTCTGTTATCATCACTAGTTTGTTATATTTTTTAAATTCCACATGTAATTGATATCATACATATTTGTCTTTTTCTGTGTAACTTATTTCACTTAGCATAATGGCCTCTAGGTCCATCCATGTTACTACAAATGGCAAAATTTTTATTCTTTTTATGGCTGTATAGTATTCCATCATGTGTATGTATGTGTATATATATGCATACATATATATGTACACATCACATCTTCTTTTTCTGTTCATCTGTTGATGGACACTTAAAGGTTTTTCAGATCTTGGCAATTGTAAATAATGCTGCTGTGAACATTGGGGTGTATGTATCTTTTCAGATTAGTGTTTTCATTTTTTTGGATATATACCCAGGAATGGAATTGCTGGGTCATATGGTAGTTCTGTTTTTAGTTTTTGCAAAACCTCCGTACTGTTTTCCATAGTGGCTGTGCCAATTTACATTCCCACCAACAGTGTACAAGGGTTCCCTTTTCTCCATATCCTTGCCAGCATTTGTTATTTGTGTTCTTTTTGATGATAGCTATTCTGACAGGTGTGAGGTGATATCTCATTATGGCTTTGATTTACATTTCCCTGATGATTAGCGATGGTGAGCATCTTTTCTTGTGCCTGTTGACCACTTGTAGTTCTTCTTTGGAAAAATATCTATTCAGTTCTGCCCATTTTTCAATCAAATTGTTTGTTTTTTTGATGTTGAGTTGTAGAGCTGTTTATATATTTTGAACATTAGTCCCTTATTGGTCATACCATTTGCAAACATTTTCTCTTGTTTAGTAGGTTGTCTTTTCATTTTGTTGATGGTTTCCTTTGCTGTGCAAAAGCTTTTTTAAGTTTAATTAGGTCACATATGTTTATTTTTGCTTTCATTTCATTTGCCTTAGAAGGCAGAGCTAAAAAAATATTGCTACCATTTATGTTAAAGAGTGTTCTGCTTATGTTTTCCCCTAGGAGTTTTATGGTTTCTGGTCTTACATTTAGGTCTTTAATCCATTTTGAGTTTATTTTTGTATATGGTGTTGGAGAATGTTCTAATTTCATTCTTTTACGTATAGCTGTCCAGTTTTCCCAGCACCAGTTGTTGAAGAGACTGTCTTTTCTCCATTATATATTCTTGTCTCCTTTGTCATAGTTTAATTGACCATAAGTGTATGTGTTTATTTCTGAGCTCTGTATCCTGTTCCACTGATCTATGTATCTCTTTTAGTGCCAATACCATACTGTTTTGATTACTATAGCTTTGTAATATAGCCTGAAGCGAGGAAGTATGATTCCTCGAGCTCCATTCTTCTTTTTCAAGATTGTTTCGACTATTCAGGGTCTTTTGTGTTTCCATACAAGTTTTTGTTCTAGTTCTGTGAAAAATGTCATTGGTATTTTAATACGGATTGCATAAAATGTGTAAATTGCCTTGGGTAGTATAGTCATTTTAATAATATTGATTCTTCCAATTCAATAACATAGTCTGTCTTTCCGTCTGCTTGTGCCATCTTCAATTTCTTTCATCAGTGTCTTACAGTTTTTGGATTACAGGTATTTTGCCTGCTTAGGTAGATTTACTCCTAGGTATTTTATTCTTGTTTAAGCAATGGTAAATGGAATTTTTTCCTTAATTTCTTTTTTCTGATCCTTTGTTGTTAGTGTATGGAAATGCAACAGATTTCTGTAGATTAATTTTGTATCCTGCAACTTTATCAGATTAATTGATGAGCTCTAGAAAGTAGTTTTTTTGGTAGAATCTTTAGGATTTTCTATGTAAAGTATCATGTCATCTGCAGACAGTGACAGTTTTACTTCCTCCTTTCCAATTTGGATTCCTTTTATTTCTTTTTCTTTTCTGATTGCTGTGATGAGAACTTCTAAACTCTGCTTAATGGAAGTGGCAAGAGTGGGCATCCTTGTCTTGTTCCTAATCTGAGAGAAAATGCTTTCAGCTCCTCATTGTTGAGTGTGATGTTAACTGTGGGTTTGTCATATATGGCCTTTATTACGTTGGGGTGTTTTCCCTCCATGCCTGCTTTCTGGAGAGTTTTTAATCATACATGGATGTTGATATTGTCAAAAACTTTCTCTGCATTTACGGAGATCATCATATGGTTTTTATTGTTTAGTTTGTTAAAATGATGTACTACGTTGATATGCGGATATTGAAAAATCCTTGCATCCCTGGGATAAATCCTACTTGATCATAGTGTATGTTTGATCCTTTTAATGTATTGTTGAATTCAGTTTGCCCATATTTTGGGGGGAATTTTTGCATTTATGTTCATCAATGGTATTAGTCTGTAATTTGTGCGTGTATGTGATCTCTTTTTTGATTTGTCTGGTTTTGGTATCAGGGTGATAGTAGCCTCATAGAATGAGTTTGTAAGCATTCCTTCCTCTCCAGTTTTTTAGACTAGTTTGAGAAGGATAATTGTTAACCCTTCTCAAAATATTTGGTGTATTAATCTTCTCTAAATGGTGGAATTCACCTGTGAAGCCATCTGGTCCTGGATTTTTGTTTGTTGAGAATTTTTTTTACTATTGATTCAATTTCATTACTGGTTATGATCTGTTCATATTTCCTATTTCTCCTTGATTCAGTCTTGGAGATTATACATTTCTAGGAATTTGTCCAATTTTTTCTGAGTTGTTTATTTTATTGGATATAATTGTTTATAGTAACGTCTATGATCCTTTGTATTTCTGTGGTGTCAGTAGGAACATTTTCTTTTTCTTTTTCTTTTTCTGATTTTATATTTTAGGCCCTCTCCCTTTTTTTCCCAGCAAAAGGTTTATCAGTTTTGTTTATCTTTTCAGGGAACGAGGTTTTAGTTTCATTGATCTTTTCTGTTTTTTTTTTAGTCTCTATTTCATTTATTTCTGCTCTAATCTTTATGATTTCTTTCCTTCTATTAACTTTGTTTGCTCTTCTTTCTCTAGTTGCTTTAGGTGTGAGGTTAGGTTGTTTATTTGAGGGTGTTCTTGTTTCCTGAGGTAAGCTTGGATCGCTATAAACTTCCCTCTTAGAACTGCTTTTGCTGCGTCCCAGAGGTTTTGGATTGTCATGTTTTCATTTTCATTTGTTTCTAATTATTTTTTTCTTTCCTCTTTGATTTCTTCAGTGATCCACTGGTTGTTTAGTAGCATAGTGTTTAGCTTCCACCTGATTGTGGTTTTTGCAGGTTTTTTCTTGGAGTTGATTTCTAATCTCATAGCATTGTGGTCAGAAAAGATGCTTGATATGATTCCAGTTTTCTTAAATTTACTTGCTTTGTGGGACAGCAGGTAATCTATCCTGGAGAATGTTCCATGTGCACTTGAGAAGAGTGTGTATTCTGCTTCTTTTGAATGGAATGCTCTATAAATACCAGTTAAGTCCATCAGGCCTAATGTGTCATTTAAGGCCTGTATTTCCTTATTGATTTTCTGTCTGGATGATATGTCCATTGATGTAAGTGGGAAATTAAACTCTCCCACTACTATTATGTTACTGTTGATTTCTCCTTTTATGTCTGTTAACAGTTGCCTTATATATTGAGGTGCTCCTATGTTGGGTGCATGTATGTTTACAGTTGTTACATTTTTACAATTGTGATATTGGGTAATTCCCCTGGACACCCAGACCCCATGAGTTTAACACTGAAGGTGGTCTGCTTGCCCCAAACATGTTTTGAATTCAGCCTCTAGATCAGTGGTTTATAAGGACCTTTAAGGCTCGGTAAGCATAGTACTCTGTAGCAAGGATTGTCCACGCTATGGAAGAGAACCCCAATAGAGAGAACATCATGAAAGTCTGAAGGAATTACACTGTCAAAGATGCCATCATTGTGCTGTGGAACCATCAAGCCCAAACAATAAATTCTTACTGGAGAAAATTATGTCCATGTGTTCTGCATGACTTTATAGTATCAATGAAAGAGCCAGTCAAGGAAATCATGGAAGAGATTGTGGGTATGGCAAAAAAGGGGGTTGGGGGGAGGGTTTTGAAGATACAGATCTTGGAGCAATTCAAAAGCTAACAGACATCACACCAGAGGAGTTAACAGAGGATGACTTGGTAGATGTGAGTGCTTTCAAACCAGTGCCAGAGGATGAGGAAGAAGATGTAGTAGAAGCAGTGCAAGAAAACAAGTGGCTATTAGATGATCTGGCAGAATGGTTTCAATTATTCAAGACTGCTTTTGTCTTCTTTTATGACATGGACCCTTCTATGTATGGGCTCTGAAACTAAAACAGTTTCAGAAGGTGGAAGGACTGGTACCATAGAGAAACATTTTTAAAGAAATGAAAACAAAGTTTGGCGTAAATTGTGATGTATTTCCATAGAGTTACACCGAGTTTTTCCACCTCTCCTGCTTCCCCTTCCATCTCTTCCTACTCTGCCACCCCTGAGACAGCAAGATCGACACCTCTTCTGTCCCCCTCCTCCTCAGCCTACTCAACATGAAGAGATGAGGATTAAGACCTTTATAATAATCTAGTTCCACTTAATGAATAGTAAATCATCACGCCATACTGTTAATAAACTTTGTTGTGTGTATGTCTTCATGTAAAAATCTATTAATTGTACAGCAAGAACTGTATGAGTATGCCTCTCTGTCTCTCTCATGATTGGAGAAACTATATCAGCCTATCATCACAGATAAGTGGTTTTTAAAAATGTAACAATGCTTCCAATACTGTATTATGAATATGACTATAATACTGTATGCCATAAAATTTTTATAATTATTGATTCTTCAGTGTATAGGCTAAGCTACTGAAATGTAATCATGTCAGTTACACTAGGCTATCATAAAGCGATCATGTTATTGCTGCTTAATTATCAATGCATGAATTTTTATACTAGTAAATAAATATGAATTTTTCATATTCTCTTTTAACTTTTACCTCAGGTGTTAGTAATAACATCTACAGTGTTTTATGTCATAGAAGACAATATTGTAGATACTAACAGATGGATGATTCATCTTGTAAATAGGATGTAAACTTACAGTATTGATCAGTACAGTACTGTAAATGTATTTTCTTTATGATTTCTTAATAACATTTACTTTTTACTAGCTTACTTTATTGTAAGAATATAGTATGTAATACATATGACATACAAAATATGTGTTAATCAACTGTTTCAGTTATTGGTAAGGCTTCCAGGTAACAGTAGGCTATTAGTAGTTAAGTTTTTAGAGAGTAGAAAGTTATATGTGGATTTTCTACTGCATGAGGGGTCAGTGCCCCTAACATTGTTCAGGGGTCAACTGTACTTTGTTTTCATTCATATTCTGCTAGTAGGAATGTAAATTAGTACAGCCATTATTAAAAATTGTTTTGCAGTATCTGCAAAAGCTAAGCATATGACTTAGCCTCCACTGCTCAGTGTGTATCCAACAGAAATGCATATGTATATTTACCAAAAGAGACATACAGAAATATTAATAGTAGTATAACTTGTGATAACCCAGAAAGCTGCAAACAACTCAAATGTATCAACAGTAGAATAGGTAAGTGGTTTTGGATTTATGCATTCCATTGATTACAATGTAAAAAGAACAAGCTACTGCTGAGTGCAAAGCATGGATGAATCTCACAGACATATTGAGTGAAAACAGCAAAACACAAAAGAAAACATGCTGTATAATTCCCTTTACATAAAGTTCATAATGGGCAGAAGTATCTGTGGCTATAGAAGTCAGAAAGCAGCTACTTTTGTCAAGAGGTAATGACTAGAAGAGAATGTGAAAAAAGCTTCTGGGTGTTGATAATGTTGATCTGGGTAATGGTTATATGAGGCATATACATTTGTGAAAATTCATTGACTTATGTATTTAAGACTTGCTGCTTTGTTGTTTATTCTTCATTTTACCTAAAATGTTTCAACACTCATTGTTACACTCATTGCTTGTATTTGTGCTCTTGATCCTATAAAATAATAGATTCTTTGCATTCTTTTCGGAAGCCTATTTAACAGTATGTGGCAGGAGGTGTGCAAATGTCTATTATTTTTTGTCCAAAGAATTCCATTCCTATAATTTTTTTTAATCCTGTGAATCCAGTTCTAAAGGAAAAAGCTGCACACATATATACTTATTACTCTTATTTGTAATAGAACATTAAGAGAATTTAAAATATTCACTAGTAAGAGAATGGGTTAATATTCAGTAACAAGAGAGTGATATTTCAACTTGGTGAACTGTTAAACGTCCTTTGAACCATGCAGATCACACAGCAGTGTGAAAAAATATTTATGATATGTTACGTGAGTATACTGTGTTTACAACTTTGTTAAAACATATATGGAAAATTTAGAAATGGAAAGGAAAACAATCATATTCAGGCAGTAAAAAGATTAACATGTTTTCATATTTCAAAAAATGTTTTGTCAAACAAAAATATTAAATAGAGGATTCCCACTTAAAGTGTCAGTAAATTGTACTAAGTTTGTATACAGTAGTGGCAAAATTGTTCATTTGTGTTGTTTTTCCTTAATATGAGAGGTATAAACTATGTAATTTTTTGGAGATTCTCACAGTGAATTTCAGTTTTCACTAAGTATCTCTAAGTAATTACAGTGAAAATACTTGAAATGAGATAATAAAAATAGGCTCTTCGTATAACTTACAACTTTTGGAGTTATAAGGGTGTCCACGTTAGACATTTTCATATCTTTTCCTCATGTGAGACAGGTTATCATTGCAGCTATACTTGCAGTTTAAGCATGTGACTAAAAGAGAAGAAATCAGTTCTCATTATGTGTTCCAAACAGTGTTTCATTGGAGTTTTAATAAAAGACTTTAAAGAAGAGTAAAAAACCTACAAATATGCTGACCAAGGACATAGAGGACTATACAGAGCTCAACAGTGTGTGTCTTGGGGAAGGATTGTAGAACTGAAGTTAGGATAGGGCTAGTTTGAAGGAAGAGCCTAGTTTTATTCTTTATACTTTTGATTGCTTTAGTTTACATTTAATAGTAATGTTATTGTATGTTAGTTGTTTATTCTTGTTTGTGTTCTATAAGCCAAATTCCAGTTTCAATTCTGTGGTCAATTTAAATGTTTTAGGATGAATAATCCTCTATGAAATGCAAAGTCTGTTTTCATCCCCTTCTCTCATTTTTGAAAAATAATTTATCCTTTCTGTTCCAAAGGAATTTGTGGCAAACAAGATAACTTCTACTTTATGTTGTGGCCTAGACATAAAATATTGTTGTATGTATTAGTTTTAGAGAGCTCTCCTTACTTGGGAGTTAATTTTATTTCCTGTAGAGTTCTTTGATGCTTATTGAAATTATTTGGCTGGTCAATAGGCACATGAAAAAAATGCACAATATCGCTAATTAGAGAAATGCAAATCAAAACTACAATGAGATATCACCTCACACCAGTCAGAATGGCCATCATTCAAAAGTCCACAAATGATAAATGCTGGAAAGGGTGCGGAGAAAAGGGAACCCTTCTACACTGTTGGTGGGAATGTAGTTTGGTGCAATGGAAAACAAGATTCCTTAAAAAACTAAAAATAGACTTACCATATGATCCAGCAATCACACTCCTGGACATATATCAGAGGAAACCTTAATTCAAAAAGGTGCATGCACCCCACTATTCATAGCAGCACTATTTACAATAGCCAAGACATGAAAACAACCTAAATGTCCATTGACAGGTGACTGGATAAAGTAGTTGCAGTATATTTGTACAGTGGAATACTACTTAGCCATAACAAAGAATAAAATAATTCCATTTGCAGCAACATGGATGGACCTGGAGATCGTCATTCTAAGTGAAGTAAGCCAGAAAGAGAAAGAAAAATGCCATATAATATCACTCATATGTGGAATCTTAAAAAAAGACACAAATGGACTTATTTACAAAACAGACACAGCTGCATAGACATAGAAAATAAACTTACGGTTACCAGGTGGTGAAAGGGGGTGGGAAGGGATAAATTGGGAGTTCAAGATTTGCAGATACTAATTACTATATATAAAATGAATATACAAAAGGTTTCTTCTGTATAGCACAGGGAACTGTATTCAGTATCTTGTAGTAACCTATAATGAAAAAGCATATGAAAGTGAATATATGTATGTGTATGCTGTACACCAGAAATTAACACAGCGTTGTAAACTGACTATAAACTTCAATAAAAGAAATTATTTCATTTGTGTCTTAAAGCAGTTTTTACATATATATTGCTATTCTGAATTCATTAGTCATTTGACTTTATGCATACTTGCCATTTAAAGTAAGAACGATAGGAATAAAATGATTTCATTCTATATGTGTATATATATGTATATTTTATGTATATATAAAATTCCCTCGAGATGTAGGTTCTTCAGAGTTTTTCTCTTTTGCCTTATACTGCATGATGAGACTACAATTAAATAGCTTGACTTGTTAGCATTTGTAAAACAAATATTCAAGTTTTGGATTTACCAAAGTTTTTTTGAGCAAGTCTTCTCTCTCCCTGTTTCTTTTTTTATTAAAATTCAGGCTCTGCTGGTTCTTCATCAGTTAGATAGCATTGATTTGTGGAATCCTGATGCTCCTGTAGAAACATTTTGGGAAATTAGGTATCTGCACTCTTATTTTTTAAATTCAATTTGAAATTGTATTTTGTATTTTTTGTCTTCACATATTAACTCTGTAGTACTTGGTTTATTGTAAGACTTTATTCAGTTACACCTCCAGAGGTTTTATGATTCTTTATTTTATTTGACTTGAAATTATTAGATTATTTCTTGCTTTAACTATAAGAACATTGTCACAGCAGTTTATAAAATAAATTTTTAAAAGTTGTGCTAAATTTTATTACCCAACCATAAGTACTATTATTTGGTATATTCTCTTCTCTTTCAGATTTTTATGTGGTCACAGCTGTGTTTTAAATTGATTTTTACAGTTATAACCTTAGAGTTTTAAAACTTTACAACATTAATAGTTTATTTTTTAAACTATGATCTGTCAAACATTTTTCACAATACTAGTGTTTTTGTTGGGTGAATTTATAGTGAATATCTTCTTAGAAGGCAAAAAAAAATACAGAATTTTATAATTTATTTCCTTGATTTATTTAAATTACTACCTTTCAGTGAGCACAAAGGTAACACATTGGGAAAAATGTAAGTATGTAAGCCTCAGGTTTTGTCATTATCATAGAAGTGGGTACACTAAGTCACTTGGCAGCTGAGTTAAAATCTAGATTCTAGAGCTGTGTTCTTTGATAGTGATGTAATGTGAATTACATACGTAAATAAAAATTTTCTAGCTGTCACATTAAAAAGCAAAAAGAAATAGGTAAAATTAATTTAATACATTTTTAACTCTATATATATCTAGAATATTATTTCAACATATTATCAATATGAAAACTAAAAGGTATTTTACATTCTTTTTTTCATAAATTTTTAAAAACTTGGTATGCTTCACACTAGAGAACCACATTTCAAATGCTCAGTAGCCACACGTGGCTGGCTAGTGGCTCCTGTGTTGGAGAGTGCAGCTGTAGAGTAGAAATAAGCACATAGTTTTTATCTAAAGGGCCAGGTTGTCTCTTTTATAACTATTTAATTCTGTTGGCATATGAAGGTAGCTATGGACAATATGTAAATAAAAGAGTGGGGTGTGGCCATGTTCCAGTAAAACTTTATTTGCAAAAGCAAATGATGGACTGGGTTTGGCCTGTAGGCAGTTTGCAGACGTCTGCTCTAGAGCCACTAGGTTTGCATACAGTCTGTGTTGTGCACCTAATCTGGCATTTCTTCTTGAGTCCTCTGCAAGGATGAGATGCATGGATGAAACAATGGGGAGCTGGGAGAGTAGGAGGCCTAGAAATACTTCCTTTTTTAGAAAAACATAATCTGTATTCTTACTTCCTATGATTATCATAACTTTAACATTTTGATAATATTTCTCTAAAATAAGTGCTTGAAAGGAAAATAGCCTTCTCTAAACTTTGTCCATTATGAGAATGCCATTCTCTATGTACTGATTGTATCTGCATTAAGTTGTTTGTTGACAATGCTGGTAACAATGACCTTTATGTTTCTGCAGCTCACAAATGCTTTTTTACATCTGCAAGAAATTAACTAGCCATCAAATGCTTAGTAGCACAGAAATTCTCAAATGGTTGCGGGAAATCTTGATCTGCAGGAATAAATTTCTTCTTAAAAATAAGGTAAGCGTATAACATCTTTCAAAAGGAAGAATATTTGTAATAATATAATGAGACAAGATTAGGAGAGTGTTTATTAGACAAATTAAGTCCTGATTCAGCTCCTCCCTCCTACAAAGTCTTCAAGGGAAATACATGTGCAGAAGACAACGGCTGATGTATCAACACATTAAAAATTATTCTAAGGCTCTAACCTTAAAGCCACAATCCTGATAAATTCTAGTTGAGTTAAGCAGGACTCTGGGAGAGTCCTAGGAGGAATGGGGGCTACTATATATAATCAAGGAAGATTGAGGAACATATTCTATCTCTCCCCTCAGATTTATACATAAGACTTGAATCTTGGCAGGGGGGGCATAGCTCAAGTGGTAGAGCGCATGCTTTGTGTGCACAAGGTCCTGGGTTCAATCCCTGGTGCCTCCAGTTAAAAAATAATAATAAATAAATCTAATTACCTCCCCACCCCCCAAAATAGACTTGAATCTTGTAGCTAGGGTGGTCCAGAGAATGTTATCTATATTTATAAAGAAGCTGAAGGGAAGAGGTTGAGGGTCCTCAATCTAGGGGTTTTTTTTGTTTTTTTGTTTTTTCCTGCCTGAGAGCTTTCACCTCTTGCAAATATCAGGAGTCTTTTTCCTTAGGGTTGAGTAAAAAGTTTTGATTCTGACCTACTGAAGCATGGTGACAGGATTTTAACATTTTTTATTGATTTATAATCATTTTACAATGTGTCAAATTCCAGTGTTCAGCACAATTTTTCAGTCATACATGGACATATACACACTCATTGTCACATTTTTTTCTCTGTGAGCTACCATAACATTTTGTGTATATCTCCCTGATGGTGACAGAATTTTAGGGGAGAGAGTAGAGCCTTAAATTTCTTTTAACATACAGTTTCTATAGTTAGTTAATTAAAAAATTCTTTTATTATGGCATAGTTTTAGTACTATTTGATTCAATGAATTTTTATCTATTTCTAGAATGGGTAGAATCTATGAGAAATCTTAAATGTATCAAATGCATATGCTTTTCAGTGTATCATGCGGCTTATTAAATTTTTTTTGTGTAGAAGTGGGCTAATGGTTGGTTGGATTTATTCACTTCTGGCTTATCTTAGTGTGTTAATATAGTGGAATTTAGCATTACTCCTAAGGTAAGGAACAAGATTAGACTTAAGAGTTTCATGCCCTTGCCTATGGTATAATTCTCCAGAATATAAGCATTAGTAATCCATTAATGAATCTGTTGTCCTCTGGTCAGTGAAGTCACTCTTATAACATACTTGGCATATATACCAGTGTCAATTACTGGTCCAGAGGAACTTAATCCCTGTAGAGTCAGCTTCCAATTATCCTGACATAACACAGGATATAAACCTTATGGGAGGAAATCTTTGTCATTTATAATCGACTGAGAGTTACATTATACTTTTCATATGATAGATTTATGTTGTTGATGTTTTATTTGTGTCCATGTTAATTTGTATATCTAGAATCTGTTGATTCTGATGATTTGAAGAGTGGAAAGCTTAGAGGAATTTCAAAGACACTGAGCAAGTATTACTTGTACTATTGGATTTCTAGTGAGTGTTCCTCAAAATGAGGGTAGTAGGAGTTGGAAGGAGAGGTTTTCCAGGATAGTCTCAAACAGAAAGACAACTCATATTAAGAATTTATTTCTCTTGGTTACCAGTGCTTTGAAAAGGCTTACTTACTTCTTCTTTCTAGCAGGCAGATAGAAGTTCCTGTCACTTTCTCTTCCTTTATGGAGTAGGATGTGATGTTCCTTCAAGTGGAAATACCAGTCAGATGTCCATGGATCATGAAGAGTTACTACGTACTTGTACTCCTGGAACCTCTCTCCGGAAAGGGAAAGGAAACTCATCCATGGTAAGGAGCTGCTTTTGTAGTTTTCTTGTATCATCATCTGTGCTCTGTGTTTTTTTCGGAATGAACTTCAGTAATAACAGCTTAGCAAAGATCTGCTTAGCTTTTAGTTCTATCACTGCTCTTTGTGGAACCTCAGGCAAGTTCCTAATATCTTTGATTCAGTTCCTCAGCTTTAAAGTGGGAATAATAATCATTTCTGCCCCAGGATTGTGAGGATTAAATGAGATTATGTGTAAACAGCAGTTGACTGTTTGACACTTAAAAGCTATAACGGAAGCTATGGTTATTATAAATCTCTATCCCATAAGAAAGATCACTCATACTCCCAGAAGTTTAAAAGTTCTATCAATTAAAAAAAGTACAGATTTACTGGGAGAAAAAGCATTTTGCTTGATGTTATACATAAGTGTTTTAATGATTTGTGTGTGCTCAATTCTCTTTAAAAATGTCATAATGCAGGTGAAAATATCAAATCAGTACAGAAGAGTTTCTATTCCAGACCAAAGCTTTTTTTGTCCCTATTTTAAAATATAATCTTCTCGAGGAAAAAAACAACTACTAAGCAGTGTGGTACTTACTATTGTCTACCTTACATATGGAATTTGCATTCATTTTGCAAATGAGGATTTCTGTATTTTGTGTTTTGGGAATATGTTATCCAGAACCAAGTATATCTTCTAAGCAATGTTTAGTTTTTATTTGTGTCCTTATTTTTAGTCAGTATTGCTGTATAATTATTTTATTTCTTCCCCCTGAGTGAATAGAATTTCATGTTACTTCCTCATCCTGTGTCATTTATAATTGACTAATAAGTGTGTTACATTTTTTTCATTGAGCTGATTTATGTTACACATGTTTTATTTGTGTTCATATGAAACTTAATCTTCTTCATTTCTGGAATGTAGAATAGGATAACACCTATTATGTTTGAAATTGGACAGATAGTAGTATTAGGCTGGTCTAAATAATCTGATTTCTCATTCAAATGAGGTATTTTGGAGTTTGAAAATTCTATCATGGTTAAAGGGGAAAGGTCTTGTGAGTTATTGTATGCAGACATATAGGGCACATAGTTTGTTTCATTATTGGGTTTTGTAGATAAAATTATGTAAGTTGCAAAGTTGCCTCCCACTCCTGACTTCCAGGATAGTGCAGCAGGGTGCAGTGGAACCCCACCAATATGCCGACAAGCCCAGACCAAACTAGAGGTGGCCCTATACATGTTTCTGTGGAGCCCTGACACTGAAGCTGTTCTGGTTGCCATGTCCTGTTTTCGTCACCTCTGTGAGGAAGCGGATATCCGGTGTGGAGTGGATGAAGTATCAGTGCACAACTTCTTGCCCAACTATAACACATTCATGGAATTTGCCTCTGTCAGCAATATGATGTCAACAGGTAAATGTGGATAATGTTTTTTCACTCAGTCTGTCTTTAATCACATGACATCTGATTGCTTTAGGAATGTAGGAATATATTTAAGATCACTACTTTGTAAGTTTACAGGGCTAATTCAAATAGCCTACCTGAAATCCTTTTCTGCACAAGGTAAGGTGAAACTGAATAGCATTTGAAATAAGTTGTTAATTTCTCACTGAGTTTCTAATATGCTATATATTTGTTCAAAAGCTGGCAGTATAGATTGCTTTCAGTTACAGATTATGTAATTTACTCTGAACTGTATATAGTGGAGTTTCAAACACACTGATACATGTTTTGAGTAATTATAGGTGGGGAAAGCTATTTTAGGCTGTGGACATTGTGGAATCCAAGTTAAATACCCCTTTCCTGTGAGGCTGGTAAAAGGAAGTATTCAGCTTTGTCATTTGAAGTGAATGAATGAATCATTCCACTCCTCCTACTCAGCCTTTGGAGTTGGGCTTGCCAGGTTCCCCATTGACAAGCAGGGCTCTAAGTGAAGTAAGTTGATTTTCTGTTGTCCTTGCTTAGGAAGAGCAGCACTTCAGAAAAGAGTGATGGCACTACTACGGCGAATTGAGCATCCCACTGCGGGAAACACTGAGGTATGCCCTTAGCAACAGAATATCCTTTCTGGGCCCCCGACCCTCAGTTTTAGAAGCCTCATGATAAGTATATGTGACCAGGAATATCTTTTGAAGCAAATCTAAGATATGTGCGTATTACAAGAGGAATATTATACATACCAAATTTGAGACCTGTCTATTACTGATTGATTTTTAGCTCTGGGTTTAAAGTTGCTTTCAAGTGGTAATTTCCTTCATTTTAGGCTTGGGAAGATACACATGCAAAGTGGGAACAAGCTACAAAACTAATCCTCAACTACCCAAAAGCCAAAATGGAAGATGGCCAGGTGAGTTCGTAAAGTTGACTTTGTCTTGTTAATTGATCTGCTAAACATATGTACTTCACTTTAGTAGTCTTTTGTGAGTCACTCTTAGTATAGTAAGTGTGTAGTTGTCTTAAGACTGATACTTAGGTGTGGTTCACCTAAACCTGCACTGTCTAATATGGTAGCCACTAGCCATTAGTTAAATTAAAATTTAACTTAAATTAAAATTAAATATGATTAAAAATTCAGTTTCTCTATCATACAATAGCCACACATGGAAATTGAATACTATCTTGGACAGCACTGATATAAAATGTTTCCATCGTTGTGGAAATACTGGATAGCACTGAGCTAGAGATGATTTATGGTAGAGACCATTCCTTTCGCCTCTTTTCTTTCTCTTTCTCCATCAGAGTATTTCACAGAATTTTCAGGAAAGGGATAACAAAGGTAGAGAAAAATAAATTAAAATTGAAACAATACAATTTTACTATTTTACTAGGTATTCTAATTCCAGAAGATTGAACCCATAGGTTAAATGAAATTTTTAAGTTTGGACATTTCATTCATCAACTATTATCATCTGTTACCCTCAAAATTTAAGTTAGTTGATCTTTGTGTACATTTGATTTGTAATGGCCATTTTGCTCTTATTATTAGATGTTTTAGAAAAACTCATTAGTCCCCCATTGTTATTTTCTTGTCATGCTTAAATTAGAACAAGAAAAAAACGTTATGTTTTTGTGAAGCAAAAATTTGTACCCAGTATCACTATTTGGAGGGAACATGTGTCTTTAGAATGAAACCTTCTTTTTGGTAACTTTTATTGAGATATATTCACATACTCTACAATTCATCTGTTTAAAGTGTATGATTCAGTGGTTTTTAGTATATTCACAGAATTGTGCAACCATCACCACAATTTAATAAAAACCTATACCCTTTAGCTATCATTCCCTAACCTTCCCCCTTTCCCCTATCCCCTGCCCCCAGCCCTCGGCAACCACTAATCTACTTTCTGTCTCAGTAGACTTGCCTGTTCTGGACATTTCACATAAATGGAATCATGCAATATATGATCTTTAGTGACTGGTTCCTTTCACTTAGCATAATGTTTGCAAAGTTCATTTATGTGAAACAAAGCTTTTTTAAAAAAACTTGATATTCTGGATTGATTATAGTAGTCTATGACAAAAATAAGTTAGTGGCTCTTTAAAAATGTATATGATAATCTTATGTTTGGATTTATTACTTTAAACTGATTTTTGCATTTTTCTCATTTTTTTAAATTGAAGCATAACATTTATACAAAAATATGTGTAAATCGAAGTGATAGTGCAGAATATTAGGAGGTGAACATACCTGCAACCAGCACCTACATCAAGAAAAAAAAAAGCCTGTTTTTTCTCAATACACCTTTAAAGATTTTTAAATTGTTTCATATCTGGTCAACTTAAGATTTTTAAGAACCTCATTTTTAATTTGTAATAAAAGTTTACAGCTTGATTTAAAAAAAAAAAAAAAGGTCAACAAACTGCAAGCACTTATTAATAAAGGTCTTAGATTAAAAAAAAAAAAAAGAAAAGAAAGAAATCATTACCAGCATCCCAGAAGCCGTCATTGTGCCCCTTCCAGTCACTAATGACCAAGAGTAACCATTATGCTAACTAAATACAGTTATTTTCCTGTTTATAAACTTATGTAAGTGGAGTAATAGAAATACACTGTAATATCTGACTTCTCTCACTCAATATAATGTTTGTGGGGTTCAGCCACAGTATTGCTTGTAGTTATAGTTCATCCACTGTTACTGCAATGTATTATTTCCTTTAACAGTCCACAATTTAATTTTCCTTTCTCTTCTTTTTTCGCATTGGATGGCTATACAAAGACTATTTAGTTATTGCTGCTATGGGTATTCTTGCCTGTGTCTTTTGCTGACCTTCTGGATGTATTTCTGTAAGGCACGCAGTTAGCATTGAATTAGAATTACTGGGTCACAGGGTATGCAGATACACATATAGGGGAATATAAGTGGATACAATCACATAAAAAAACTGTTCAGTAGTTTCACAAAGACTTTTAAAAGACAACTAACATTTTTATATGAACTGCTATAATACCCATATAAATGGTGAAATATTATCCAACCATTAAAAGCATTCTTTTTAAAGAATACATACCAAATGAGGCAGTTAATCCACTAACAGGGGTCTGTTAGTGGTTTCTTATACCTGCATGAACAAGCAATTTTGCTATTGTGATTGTTCAAATTATAGCCCTTTAAAGACTAAAAGTAAGAAATAAAATATTATACATACTTTTCTAATTCAGTTAGATGAAAAATATTTTGAAGTACTTAAATATTCAATAAAATTAAACATTTATATCAGGCCTGGACAGAGGTAAACTGAAAACATATAATATAATGTAATATAATGTAGTATATTCAATTAATAACTGAATTCACTATGTCAGAGAATGGAACAATATTATCAAAGCAGAATAAGACAAAGGAAACCTGAAATTGTACCAGTGGAATAGAACTGAAAATCATGCAACTTGTAGTAATCATTTGAGCCCTAGTAAGAAGTATATAAATATACAGCAGAATTCAAACTGAAGAAAAAACACTAACCTAATTCTGCATGCACTATGTAAGTCAAGAAACAAAAGATCCCCTAGGTGGAAGAACAATGTCATTATCATGATGTTTATATTTCAGGTTCAGTTTAACTTCGTTTATTTAGCTTCTTTTATATATAATATGACACAGTTTAAGAACATTGAATTGTAATTTGAAAACAGAATAATCACCACTATGTTACCAGGGTCAAGAGGAAAATAAGGATTATTATCATTCCTTTGTTTCTGTTGGAAGGGATCTAATCAAGGGAAGTGCTGAAAAAAGCAAGACAGTGATAAAATATGAACCCTGTTAGGGAAAAGTCTTTAAACCTAATATGAAAATCATAATTATTAAAAAATAGATTGGTAATGGTATATTAAATGCTATGAATTTACCATACCTAGTTGATAAGAATATACAAAATGAACTTTGACTACTGCATAAAATTTTTTTAAATTCCTATTTGCCTGTTGTTTCCTAAATTTTCAAGTCATCTTTCAGTGAGTCTCATTCAGGTCTATCCCTGTAAACCAACATGTTAAGAAACAGAGAAATTTCTCTGCTTCATTTATTAATCCTTCAAAAAGATAACTGCATCATCATCTTGGACTATATCCCACAACAAGATTTTTCCTTTCTTCCAAACAGTATCCAAGTTAAATGTCTTTCACAGAATTACTGTTAAGTTGATGTTTATGAATTATAGGTCCTTGACTAAGATGTTCATGGTAAACAGATGCTAAATTGGCAAGATGTTGTTAGAGATGAGATGTTAGCTCTCCATATGAATTAATCTGGCCTAGATCCTCATCACACCCAGCTTCTTCACTATCAAAATCAGCCTTTTTTTTTTCTCCTGATTTTGCACTGACCTGGGAGCTACTACAGCTGACATCTTCTGCACTATGCTTACCGTCAGTCATATCCCTGTTGTGATGGTGATGTTAGTGGTGCTGAATGTAATGATGCTAAATAGCCGACAAGCAAATAATTCATTTCCAGTAGTCCCAAGAAAGTCCCCAGTGCATGTAGTACTACAAGATTTCTGAGGTATTTGTGTTTATATGAGCAGCATTCATTTCCTCTCACATATGTTCTGTGTCTTCAGAGTGTGAACAGGCATCTAACATTTGTATTCGATTATCTACTGATAGCATTGACTCCGTGTTGAAAACCATGTCCTTTCCTGTTCTGTTGCTTGCTGATAGGCCTTGGGAATCCTCTAAGCAAATGCCTGCTTGACTTTCTAACTTTCTATTCTGAATATCTGTACCACAGCTAGTTGTAGGAGGATTATGACCATCATCACTTTCATCTTCTTTAAGGGCTTCCAATCTGCAATGTCTTCTGACTGTACCTCACTGCCAGGGCTCCCAGCTGACGGGCTTACGTTACTAGAATTCACCTCATTGCTAGATCTGTCACTATGCCCACTCTTGCTACCAGGATGACTGCTTGCATCTTCACTACTGTTGGCAGTTTTGTTAGAACTTCCTTGCATGAATTTCTTTGTGTCTGAAAGTTGCTGTTGCATATGTTTGGTTCTGTGTATAATTTGCTCATCCATTTCAACACCACTGCCTCCAGTTTGGTGGGTTTTACTGTTAACGCTGCTTTGAGGACTAACGGCAGGTGACCAAGGTGATGAAGTGGGTCTTCTGAGCTCTTCCTCCTCTTATTTTCAATGGGAAGTATTTAATAAAGATGCGGAAGAACTCTGTTTAGATAGCTGAGCCTTTGCACTAGTACATTATTCCATAATGCTTTAATTAACATCAATGCCTTGTACAATGTCTGTTCAGTTTGAACACTTGGCTCAAGAGCTGAAACCAGGTTAAGGAGATGTCTGTGTGGTACTGGATCCAAATTCTTAATGCATAAAGAAAGTAAGTAATGTATAGACCCAACTACAGTGCTGCAGCCCAAATGTAGTAATGTGCTAAGTACTCAGTCATCCTTCCACTGCTAAAAAATTCAGAATCACTTGACAAATGTTTGATAATCTCAGTGAGAAATTTTGGTCCATATATATGCTCTACTATATTGCTGCTTCTAAGCCAGTCTGCAAGTCATCCTGCAATGAAGTTTCTGTGTTTGATACCAGTGATTCATTATTGCATACATTGTTGAAGGTGTGAAGTTGATTCATTATCTGACTTAGCCCCCAACTAACCTCTTCATCAAAGTAGGTCACATGAAGGACTTAAATGCAAGATCTAGGTTTATGTATCAAAGTGTAATGTATCCAGTGGTTCTCTCACTGTGCTCACATTATCTGTGTCGTCAGCCGTACTCTGTCTTAAGTTCTAATCAGAGAACTTGCATAAATATCTGATAATATAAGTCCTGAAAGGGCTGATGTGCTGCATGATGGCAGAGATATAGCCATATTCTAATATTAGATAAAGCTACAGTAAATCCATGTGCTATAAATGGCAGAGTTTTAGGAGTTCCATATTCAAAGCAATCCATGACAGGCCATTTTTCCCACAAAACATACATAATGAAGCAAATGCAGTGGTACTTCTACATCATTCATATCACAGAATGTCCCTAATATGTTGCTTTCTTAGGTTAACATCCTCTGTAGTAAGATGAGTATTATGTTTATAAGCAGTATGTAACAGAAATTGGATTAAAAAAATTTTTTGCCACACATAGTATGAGTTTTTCTTTCTCATCTCTATTCCATAAACTTAAAAGGATCAGAACTCCTAGAAGATTCCTCCTCTGTCAGATTACAGATTTTTGTGGAGTATGAGTTTTTTTTTCCTATTGAGTTTTGTCTGTCTGAACTCCTTCATTCCACTCTTCTACATTCAGTGGTTCTTCTGTTTAGTTAGTCTCATCTTGCCACGTGGAATCTATGTTAATAGTAGTACAATGTTTACAAAACTGATCCTGGAGCATGTGACCTTGGGCAGGCACTAAGTTAATAAGTTCACACACTACTTGGTTAAAATCTCCAAATGCTTATAGTCCTTAAAGCAGCATAGATATTACCTCTGTGTCCAGGAATCAATATAAGCAAATATTCTGAGAGTATGTTCCTTTCTGAGCCGCAGTCCATCACCACCTTCTATATCTGATACTGGATCTGTGTTTATCACTACCCTCATTTCTGTACGTTAAGACTTACCATACTCAAGCAGTATGACAACCTTGATGTGACTAGAAATGGCAAAGTGAAGACTTGGATTTTTTAAATGTAAAAAATGTTTTTTTTGTCATGGTAGTAATGTTGTATAAAATGTAATTTGTCAGATCTCTCAACCAATTTAGATTGAATTCATGCTTTCCATAAAACTTTTGTGTTTAGGCTGCTGAAAGCCTTCACAAGACCATTGTTAAGAGGCGAATGTCTCATGTGAGTGGAGGAGGATCCATAGATTTGTCTGACACAGACTCCCTGCAAGAATGGATCAACATGACTGGCTTCCTTTGTGCCCTTGGGGGAGTGTGCCTGCAGCAGAGAAGCAATTCTGGCCTGGCAACCTATAGCCCACCCATGGGCCCAGTCAGTGAACGCAAGGGTTCCATGATTTCAGTGATGTCCTCAGAGGGAAACGCAGATACACCTGTCAGCAAATTTATGGATCGGCTGCTATCCTTAATGGTCTGTAACCATGAGAAAGTGGGACTTCAGATACGGACTAATGTTAAGGATCTGGTGGGTCTAGAACTGAGTCCTGCTCTTTATCCAATGCTCTTCAATAAGTTGAAGAATACCATCAGCAAGTTTTTTGACTCCCAAGGACAGGTAAAGTGTTCTCTGCTTTATTTTTCACCTTTCCCTATGAATAGAGTGACTCATTTGAAATAATGAAGCTTTTTTTCTTTTAGATTATTTAATTTAGATACTGGCATGAACTTTCACTTACAATTTAAAAAAACAGGACAAAAATTGCAGAAAGAAGAATCATCTAATGTAGGAATCAGTTTGCTTTTTAGGGACTCTAGGGCATAGATGTGTCTGGGGTTATCAGTGTTTTGAGTATGGATATGAGTGTCTGTGTGATTCTTTGTACCTGTTTGGATATATGCCTGTGGGTGCATTTCTGCAAGGGTATGACGTTTAGATCAGACAGCTTCATCTCTCTGTGGTCTGTCTGCTGTGTATTGATTCCCCAGATGTGTTTTGTCGTCTGTATAGGTTTTATTGACTGACACCAATACTCAATTTGTGGAGCAAACCATAGCTATAATGAAGAACTTACTAGATAATCATACTGAAGGCAGCTCTGAACATCTGGGGCAAGCTAGCATTGAAACAATGATGTTAAATCTGGTCAGGTAAGCATTCTACTGAAGTGTAGCAGGCACACATTGATAATTGGTAGTTAGTGAGATAATTTGCCATCCTTTTTTTTGTTGTTGCACCCAAATTAGGGTGTGACAGTAGGGTAACTAGAAGTTATGTAATTTCTCATATAAGCAAATGGAAATCTTATAGCTTTTATGGTTACATTTCATCATTTTACTTAGAGATTAAAGCATTTAGAAAACCTTCTCTTTTGTTTATATCTGGTAATTTTTTTTTAATGTTTCTGTGTCTAAATAGGTATGTTCGTGTGCTTGGGAATATGGTCCATGCAATTCAAATAAAAACAAAACTGTGTCAGTTAGTTGAGGTAATGATGGCAAGGAGAGACGACCTCTCATTTTGTCAAGAGATGAAATTTAGGTGAGTTCTCAAAAGAGCAAAGTAGGGGCTTGTAAATCTTATTTAGTGAAGGGCAGAAAAATAGTAGGCACATGGTTATCATGGGAAGCGGGGAAGGTGGAAAAGGAGCATTTTATATGCTTTTGTCTTCATGTCTTTTCAACTTTCCCAAAGCTTTGTGCCCATGATAGTGTTACCCCTTTTCCTCAGGTTATACTACACTTGAGCAAAGAATTTGACTCTGTTTCCAAATGGATACCATCGCTAAGGGCTAATGTGGTCGATCCATGTCAAGTTGCCCTTCTTTGTGCCCAAGTTTGTGCCCTTCTCACTGTTAGCTTTGTGATAGCAGTATCTCTTTTATGAAATTGTCATGTTGCCTGGGTGATTTGGCAAATTACTTGCACTTTTAAAAATTCTTATTTGACTAAAATGTGTGATTTTAAAAAAATTGTTTGCTGTTTTCCTTTTCTCTGCCATTCTGTAGGAATAAGATGGTAGAATACCTGACAGACTGGGTTATGGGAACATCAAACCAAGCGGCAGATGATGATGTGAAATGTCTTACGAGGTAAAAAAAAAAAAAAAAAAAAAAAGAGACCTTTAGGTATTAGCAGATTTACTCTAGACATTAGTACTGCTTCATTATAGTTTTTACATATGTATTTTATGTGACTGAAATTTTGGGGGGATCTCAAGCTTTTGCATTTGAATTATATAAAGATACTAATCTTACTTCTTTTTAACTAAAAGACTTTCAGTAAAAACAAATATGAAAGAGTGTTATGTTTAGAAAGTTTGTGCATCTGTTTAGGAAAGATTGCTGGAAAATAAGGTATATAAAGCCTTAGATTGTATTTATTTTTTGATTGGGTAGATAGATATTATTTGAGGAACTTAATTGTTTTGAGTCTTTCTAAAAAGTAATTGCTTAAATTTGCTCTAATGAGAAATACTTATTGTCACATACCAGAAATATTTAAACATTATAAATTACATAATAACCATTCACATATATTTCTTTGACCAGGCTTGCTTCCATAGTTCATGCTTTTAATTTAAGGTAGTCATTTTGCCAAGATTACTGTGTAGAAAGTTATTATTTCCCTCTCCCCAACTTGAAATGTCTTTGCATTCTGGGCTCTGCATATTAACACAAATTATTTAGATTGTCATAGTACTTTGTTTAATGAAATAGGTGGTTCTTAAACTTTGTGTCTGTTAGGAAGAAGTTTATTTGAGGGGAAGGTGGAATTGAAGAACTTGAAAGACTTGTGGACTTTACATTTTATTTTCTTCAGAGATTTGGACCAGGCAAGCATGGAAGCAGTAGTTTCACTCCTGGCTGGTCTTCCACTGCAGCCTGAGGAAGGAGATGGTGTGGAATTGATGGAAGCCAAATCACAGTTATTTCTTAAGTAAGTTTCAGTCACCAAAAAGAAAGCAAAAACCAAAGCCTCACATACAACAAAACAAAGTGTAACTCAAGTGGCAAATGATAATATTTAGAAAATGGACCTCACTGCTTTGTTGCTACTGTGGCCATCAGCTGCTGCCTCACAAAATATAGCACATGCATGAAGCAGTGTTCCCTATGGTAAGGTTGGTACAGGAAAACAACTGTGTTTTGTAGTTTTTAAAGAAAATCATTTGATCAGTGAATTTTTATTGGCAGTTAACCCAGATCACCTCATTAGGTCACTTAAAATTGCATTGTCTAAACTATTTGGACCACTAATTTTATATTCTAAACATTAAAAGTGATGCATTTACCAGGAAATCATTGCATCTATTTGTTTCTTATGTTATGAAGTATGTACTGGGCTTTGTCAGGATAAAATCATACTCAACATAGGACACCTCACAATGAGCCACACTGGCTGATTACCCAAAGACTGGAGAGAAGCAGATACCCAGGGCCACTCATGTGATGCGTATGTGATGATTTCAGAATGTCTTATTAGCTTTTTGGTTGGTGTAGCTTTTACTGGATAAGGGTTAGTCTTTTTATTTTTCAGGTATTTCACATTGTTTATGAACCTTTTGAATGACTGTAGTGAAGTTGAAGATGAAAACGCACAAACAGGTGGCAGGAAACGTGGCATGTCTCGGAGGCTGGCATCACTGAGGCACTGTACAGTCCTGGCAATGTCAAACTTGCTCAATGCTAACGTGGACAGTGGCCTCATGCACTCCATAGGTGAGATAAAATGAAAGCTTCATATAGAAGAAATTTAGAACCTGGAGAATTGGCATGTAAGACAAGTGAAATTACTTCAAGATTGTGTTAGTAAATTTGCATCTATCTGTCCGTATCAGGTTTAGGTTATCACAAAGATCTGCAGACAAGAGCTACGTTTATGGAAGTTCTGACAAAAATCCTCCAACAAGGCACAGAATTTGACACACTTGCAGAGACGGTGTTGGCAGATCGTTTTGAGAGACTGGTGGAGTTGGTCACGATGATGGGTGATCAGGGAGAGCTCCCTATAGCTATGGCTCTAGCCAATGTGGTCCCTTGTTCTCAGTGGGTAAGTTCATTGAGTAAGAGAAGAACAGTGCCTGGCACATAGCAGATGCTTCAAAATTCATTCGTTCAATGAATGTTTATTGAATTAATTGTTAAAACTTTTATAGCTGGAAGGAACTTCAGATAATATGAGTGGTTATCAGCTATGGAAAGTGATTGGCGCTTCTAGCCCTCACCAGATTTCTTAAGTATGAGGATCTTATTTCTCATATTTAAAAGTCAAACTCCTTACCTGCCCCACTGAAAAATTCCACTTGAACACTCATCAAAAGAAAATTAAAACCACTGATCTGGTCTGATGTCTTCATATTTTAAGTGAGATAATTAGGGTTAAATCTCATAATTAGTTGTTAGTAATGATAAAACTAGAATTCAGGGCTTGTGCCTGTTCACTACCTGTAGTTCACAACTCTTTTTTTCCTGTAGTGAATTGTACAATTACAAAAATTTTACTTACTCCTATTTGAACTTGAAATTATAACACTGCTTATTTTAAATACCAAAGACATAATAATGGCTTTTTGGCATCCCTTAATAAAAAAATTTCCTAAGACCATATCATTCTTGACAACATATGCTGAACATTTGACAAGGGCTGTCCTTTTCCATGTTTTAAAATAAAATAAAAGCTGTTGATTTTATACTGTACCCAAAGTGATTTCAGTTTAGTAAATTGTATCTGATAAGGTAATCTAGTTGTTTCCTGTAGATATGCTTCTGCTTAAAAGCTGTGGCTCTTATTCCTCATACTTAAAGTGAGACTCAAGCTCTCTATCCTGGTCTACATGGCTTTACCCACCCTGGGCCCTGCCTTATCTCTGACATCATCTTATGCCATTTTCTTTCTTGTTCACCAAACTTAAACCACACTAGCCATCAAACACGTTAGGCTTATTTCTACGCTTTTTGCTGCTGCTGCTGCCTGGAATGCTTCTTCCCTGATCTCTTGTTATTCAAGTTTCAGGTCAGAAGTCACTTTCTTAGTGAGATCTTCTCTGTCCACACAGTCAAAACCGTGCCCCCAGGTCATTCTGTCACATTCCTTATTGTATTTTTGTAGCATTTATCTACTGTGTGAAATTGTCATGTTCATTTAATTGCTGTTCTCCTTCCACCACATTGTGAGCTGCGTGAGAGCAGAGGCTGTGTTTGTCTTGTTTACTGCTGTGGTTCCAGGTCCTGGAGTGGAGCCTGGCATATAACAAGGACTCAGGAAACAACTGCTTAATTAATGAAGATGGAATCTTGCTTGTAGCAAAGGAATTAGAAAAAGGAAATTATTGTTAAAGCTTAACGTTGGTTCATAAATCTTCCTATGTTTTGAAAATGGATATTGTGAATTACCTTTTAGCACCTGCCTGTAATTAGTCAGCACTAAAAATTATCAGTATTTTTTAATAAAGAATCAATTTAGTTCAAGAAACTTCCATCATTTTTTTCTTTCAGTAAATCATTTCTTATGAGTTTCATATTAAATGACTTTCTTTGAGAAAGAGTTTTACATTAGGCTACATCCATTAGAGCTACATCTGAAGGAGAACAAAATACAAGATAACTTTAAAACATTTTAGTTCTATTTTATAAGTTTAAAATTCTGGTGCTTTAAGTTTTCTGAATTTTGCAGGGAAGGGATTAGAGTGGAAAAAAACATTTAGCACAGCAGTCTAAAAATAGTTTTATTTTGTATCTGAATTATCTCTTGTAATTATACTTGGTTTTAAAATAGAGGATAGACTTTTTATATCTAGTCAATTATGTATTATATATAACTATAAGGAATGCAGCAGAATTTTGGATCTTTGGTTTCTAGAGTATCTGTGGTTAGGATTGTTAAATTTTTTCCTTTACTTAAGTAACAGATTATAATCATCCTGGAACCAGGCAAGAACTAGAGGAGCTGTGGGCCTGACCCTGACTTTGTTGTCCCTGATTGAGGTTCAGGGCATCTTTTTATGGCTACCCCCGTTCTCACTAAACCTCTTCCCAACATGTGTGGTTAAATAATGATTTACTCTCACATTCATTTTTCTTGAGTGTACCAAAAAATACTTTCTTGTGGGGAATTATGAGGGTTGTCATTTAGGTACTAGATGGTAATTAGCCACCCACCCCCACTTTGTACGTTCATCTTGCTGATCCCTTGGTTGTAAATGCACAACTCGGGTCTTTTTTCCTGACTTCCTGCAAATCCTGTAGTTTTTCCATTTTTGCTGTTTCTTGCCTAGCCCATGTTCAGTGTTTGCCAAGTTTCCCTGACCTTATGAGAAGAGAGTAGAGCTGTTATGGTCACCAGAGTCTTATTCCATCTCACTGAATTTCTAAGAAAATTATTTGTGCGTATCAAATTCTTTGCCATCATCTTCTATTTCTTCTTTCTTTCATTTTGTCACATAATTTGAGCTGAATCCTCAATTTTTTTTTCTGTCTTCTGGTAACACCTTGGCCTCTTTTACTTTTTTTCATTTAATCCTCAGAATTAGTAGCTACTATAGATACACAGAAATAGTCATCTATCGTAGACAAGTGTATACAGATAAATCCCAGGGGTAAACTTAATCAGTTACCACATACCTTGATTCTGCAGATTTGCCTTTGGATTTGCCTTTCAGTTTCCTGCTTAAGGATAAATGGGGATGTTCACACTAACAATCTTGTTTTGTTCTCAGGATGAACTAGCTCGAGTTCTAGTGACTCTGTTTGACTCTCGGCATTTACTCTACCAACTGCTCTGGAACATGTTTTCTAAGGAAGTAGAATTGGCAGACTCTATGCAGACTCTTTTCCGAGGCAACAGCTTAGCCAGTAAAATAATGACCTTCTGTTTCAAGGTTTGTATCATTTATCATTTTTTGTGCATGGAGGTATGCCAAACAGTGACTGTGTACAGAATGTACAATAAAATATCTTCTTTAGTGCAGGATATTTGGGGCAGGCATAATAAATTCCTACTTGTGTATTTCTGTAGGTATATGGTGCTACCTACCTACAAAAACTCCTGGATCCTTTATTACGAATTGTGATCACATCTTCTGATTGGCAACATGTTAGCTTTGAAGTGGATCCTACCAGGTTTGTCATCCTGTCATCTGCAACTGCTGTCCATTTTTTCACTATCAGTGCATGAGGCAAGGCCCTCATAATTTCTCTCCTTGATTCTTAAAATTAGTCTTTAATTATAAAAGTTACACACAAATACATTTTTTGTAAAGGAAATTACAAATAACATAAAAGATGTCTTTGACTGTCACGTCTAGAGACATGGTGCTGTTACTAGTTGGGCTGTTCTGTCCTTTTTCAATGCATTTGCATATACATATTTCTAGTGTATATTATAATGTGGGCACTTAATATAAATGGTAACATATTGCATACTTGGTTTTGCAACTTGATTTTTTTGACATAACCCTGTGTCTTAGACCTTTCTTTGTCAGTATAGAAAGATGAATCTCATTCTTTTTAACTGCTGCATTATATTTCATGGTTTGGCAATGTCATAATTTATGTAGCCAATACCATATCAATCCCATTGACTTTTCCAGTAACTTTCTAATTATTGTCCCAGCATTATCTTGTTATTTGCAGGTCACTTGCAGTAGGAATTATTCTGAAACCTAGGCCTTTTTGTTACTTTCTTTCTTAGAAACCATCAGTTGTTCCCCATTGACTACAAGAAAAAATACAGTGTCATCTGACTGTAATCCACCATCACCTCTTGTCATTCTTTCATGTGATCGCTGTACTTTAGCTCCAGTGAAATATGCACATGTTATACATTTTTAAAGTGGCTTGACACATGGGATTTGTTTGGATTGGAGTTGCCTAATAAGTAATTCCTTTTCCCTGCCCAAGTTCAAAACCAAAAGGGCAGAGGGAGGAGAGATGGGAAGGAAGTACCCAGGAATCAACTATCACCTTTATTTCTGATCAAAATGATTAGAGACAGTGGGCTTTAGATCCTGTGGGCATATAGACTTGCTAATATTTCACCTTAAATTATAATCATCTACCCCACCCCTTGCGTGGCTAGATAACTACAGGCTTCTGTCACGGGGGCTGCCAAGCCTTTCCTCACAGAAGTGGAGAGCAGATCAGAATGTGTCTTTTCTACAGGTAGACGTATCTAGAATGAGGAGGATGGCACTGAACTGAGCATGCTTGAATCTGTTTTTTAAAAATCTATTTCACTCTTTCTCCTATAATGAGGAGTGACTTGGAAGAGAAAGAGGCCTAGGTGTGATGCAAGGTGCAGTTTAAAAACCACCATCTCCATGAAACTTTCTGCCCAGCCCTGATTCCATCCATATACACATACTACACATGAGCAAAGAAATATTCTGTGCTCTACACCATCACTGTAATGTTTAATTGTGATGCTGTAGTTTATGAATTTATCTCCCCCTCTAGACTGTTGGCTCTTTTACATTTTATACATCTTTATATCCTTCTGTGAGTATTTAGAATGGTATCTGCAATATAGTTATCATTTCATAAATATTTGTCGAATGAAATTTTAAACAATTATGTTATGCTTGTTTTTTCCAAGCCACGTCTCTTGTCTTTCAGTTAGGACTTTAACATTGTCTTATTTTTTATTTTCAAGTTCAGAACTTCTTGATGGTTGCTCTTCCTAAATAATTTTATTTGGCAGCTTCATATCAGTTGATATTTTGGGCTCTGCTTATGCTGAAGTATCAACTGTAACATCTAATCAGAACTCTGGCACTAAATTAACTAATTACTATTAAAATAAATAGTTGCAGTTTAAAACTTAAAAGCAATATTCTTTTAATGCCATCTTGTTTTATGTCACCATTAAGCAATTTCATTTTCTAAAGGTAAAAAAATTACTTAGTGAGAGTGTGAATTAACTGCCTATAAGAAATCTACTGCACTAAGGGCTCTGATGCACAGGGGAGAACTAGGTGACAAACATCCTATATTTAGGTTACTTGAAATCAAACAGGTCTTCTCTTATACGTAAAGAGCTTGAAAGTTAACACTCCCACATTCACAAGAAAAGCTTAAAACAGAAAATCAGCAGTTTGTCTTAGATTCATCAGAGAATTGAAGGGCAACCCCCCCCACTACCTCCTGCCCTCCCTCCCCCAAAAAAGAGAAAACTGGAGACACAGGCAAATGCAGAGAATCCCAGCTTACTGGGAGAAGCTGCTGTTGGAGTCAGTAACTGGTAGGAACACTTAAACTGTAATTGATGAATTGCTAGAAGTTGAGTATGGATTAGCTTGAGAATTAAAACTTTTGAGGACCTTGTGTCAGAGGGACCCCCACACTTTTGTCAGTTTGAATTCTAGAACCCCTACCAGGTTCTCATGGTGAATATGGGAGAAAAAAATCCCCTTGTGCTCTGGGCAGGGGAAGGGGAAAAGTAACCATTTTGGAATATGCCCATAGTGTTCTTTTCTCCCTTACAAAGGCCTGCTGTCAAGGGAAGCTACCAGAGCCTTATCCGACCTGGAGGGTGGGCAGTTACCCAACTTCAGCCTTATCTAGCTTTCTTGACTCACATAAGGGGAGAAAGAAGGCTAAGAAATTCTTCTGAAGGTCACAGCCCAGGGATTCTGGCCCAATAAAACAATAGAGATGTAAGTGTAAGATTATAGACTGCTTCCCTTCCCCAGTACCTTGCTACTTACACACCAGCAGGACTCCGGTGTATTAACAGTGGGTTACAATAGAGAGCTTCAACACAGTGACTTTATTTAAGAGGAAATTGCTAGGGAAACCCAGACAATTAGGTAGACAAAAACAAGGACACTGGAGGAAATTGACACCTACAACTACAGCAAGCATTAAACACAACTTCAGTCCTAGCCAGGTTAACATAAAACCTTACACTAAAGATTGGTTTATTTCTGTTCCTGATACCCAATATATCTTGGGTCTATTAACAAAAAATTACAAAGCATGCTGAAGAGCAAGAAAAATCACAGTCTAAAGAGACAAAGCAAGCACCAGAACTAGACTTAGGTATGAGAGATTTCAGACTAGGAACTTAAAATAACTTTCATTAGTATATTAAGGGTTCTAATGGAAAAAAAAGTGGACAACATGCAAGAACAGGTGGATAGTTTAAACAGAGACATGGAAACTCAAAGAATCAGAAGGGAATGCTAGAAATCAAAAACATTGTAACAGAAAGGAAAAATGTCTTCGGATGAGCTTGTGTCAGTAGACTGGACACAACTGAGTAAAGAATTAATAAGCTTGAAGATAGAAATTTCCAAAACTGAAATACAAAGAAAAAGAAAAGAAAAACTAAGTGCAAATGAAAATACATCTTATCAAAATGTGTGGAATGTAGTGAAATGCAGTGCTTACAGCATTAAATGCATATGTTAGAAAAGAAGAAAGATCTAAAATGAATAGCCTAAGCTTTTACCTTAGAAAACTAGGGAAAGTTCAGTATAAACCTAAAGCTAGCAGAAGGAAGGAAATAAAAATTAGATTAGAAATCAATGAAGTGAAAAACAAGAGGATAATATGATTAAAAAACAAAAACTGATTCTTTGAAAATCAGAGGGAAACATTTTATATACACAGACACTTAAATAGTTGAACACAAAGCTTCATAATAGATCAGCATTAGTGGAATGGCCAACAAGTTGTCATTGGCATGTGGGAAGCTAGAGAGTTAGATGTTTTATGGTTTTTTCATTTTAATTTTTTTATTGAAGTATAATTGATTTATAAGGTCATGTTAGTTTCTGGTATACAGAAAATTCTTTTTCATATTATTTTCCATTGTGATTTAATACAAGATATTGAATGTAGTTCCTGTATTACACAGTAGGACCTTGTTACTTATTTTATATGTAGTAGTTTGTATCTGCTAATCCCAAACTTCTAATATTTCCCTCCCTCACCCCCTTTCCCTTTGGTAACCATAAGATTGTTTTCTATGTCTGTGAGTCTGTTTCTGTTTTGAAATAAGTTCATTTATATCATATTTTAACCTCTGCAAATAAGTTATATCATATGATACTTGTCTTTCTCTGTCTGACTTACTTCATTTAGTACAATAATCTATAGGTCCATCCATGTTGCTGCAGATGGCATTATTTCATTCTTTTTTATGGCTTAATAGTATCCACACGATGGATATGTGAGATATATATATATGTTTATAGTTTCCTTTGCTGTGCAAAAGCTTATAAGTTTAATTAGTTCCCATTTGTTTATTTTTGCTTTTATTTCTGTTGCCTTGGGGGACTGACTTAAGAAAATGTTACAATATATGTCAGAAAATGTTTTGCCTGTGTTCTCTTCTAAGAGTTTTATGGTGTCGTGTCTTATATGTAACTCTCTAAGCTATTTTGAGTTTATTTTTGTGTAGAGTTTGAGGGAGTATTCTAATTTCATTGATTTACATGTGACTGTCCAGCTTTCCTAACACTACTTCCTGAAGAGACTGTCTTTTCTCTATTGTATATCCTTGCCTCCTTTGTCAGAGATTAATTGACCGTAGGTGTGTGGGTTTATTTCTGGCTCTCTGTTGTGTTACTTTGATCCATATGTTTGCTTTTGTGCTAATACCCACAATGTTTTGATTACTGTAGCTTTATAGTATTGTCTGAAATCTGGGAAGGTTATGCCTCCAGCTTTGCTCTTATTCCTCAGGATTGCTTTGGCCACTCTGGGTCTTTTATGGTTCCGTGTAAATTTCAGGATTATTGTTCTAGTTTTGTGAAAAATGTCATGAGTAATTGGATAGGGATCACATTAAATCTGTAGATGGCTTTGGGTAGTATGTCCATTTTAACAATATTAATTCTTCTAATCCAAGAACATGGGCTATCTTTCCATTTCTTTAAATCATCTTCAGTTTCCTTTATCAATGTTTTATGGTTCTCAGCATACAGGTCTTTTACCTCCTTGGTCAGGTTTATTCCTAAGTTTTGGTTTTTTTTTTTTTTTTTTGATGTGATTTTAAAAAGGATTGTTTTTTAGTTTCCCTTTCTGATATTTCATTGTTAGTGTAAAGAAATTCAACAGATTTCTGTATGTTAGTCTTGTTTCCTGCTACCTTGCTGAATTCGTTGATCAGTTCTAGTAGTTCTTATGTGGAGTCTTTAGGGATTTCTATATATAGTATCATGTGATCTGCATGTAATAACAATTTTACCTCTTCCCTTCCAATTTGGATACCTTTTATTTCTTTTTCTTTTTCTTCTTTTTTTTTTTTTTTTTTTTTTTTGTCTGATTGCTGTGGCTAGGACTTCCAATACTATGTTGAATAGAAGTGGTGGGAGTGGGCATCATTGTCTTGTTTCAGATTTTAGCAGGAGGGCTTTTGACTCTTCCCCATTGACTACTATGTTGGATGTGGATTTGTCATAAATAGCTTTTATTATGTTGAGATATGTGCCCTCGACCCCCACTTTGGTAAGAGTTTTTTTATCATGAATGGATATTGAATTTTATCAGATGCTTTTTCTGCATCTATTGAAATGATCATATCGTTTTTGTTGTTTCTTTTGTCGATGTGGTGTTATCACATTGATTGATTTGTGTATATTGAACAATCCTTGTGACCCTGGAATGAATCCAACTTGATCATGGTATATGATCTTTTTTATGTGTTATTGGATTTGATTTGGTTTGCTAATGTTTTGTTGAGAATATTTACATCTATCTTCATCAAAGACATTGGCTTGTAATTTTCTTTTTTGGTAGTGTCTTTGTCTGGTTTTGGTATCAGGGTGATGGTGGCTTCATAGAATGACTTTGGGAGTATTCCCTTCTCCTCAATCTTTTTGAAGAGTTTTGGAGGATTTGTGTAAGTTCTTCTTGGGTGTGTTTGGTAGAGTTCCCCTGTGAAGCCTTCTGGTCCTGGACTTTTGTTTCTAAGGAGGATTTTATTATTATTATTATTATGGATTCTATTTCACTTCTAGTGATTGGTCTGTTCAAATTATTTATTTCTTCTTGATTCAGTTTTGGTGGGCTCTATGTTTCTAGAAACCTGTCCTGTCCATTTCTTCTAGGTTGATTTGTTGGCATATAATTGTTCATAGTATTCTCTTACAGTTTTTTGTTTTTCTGTGGTATCGGTTGTTATTTCTCCTCTTTTATTTCTTACTTTGTTTATTTGGGTCCTCTCTCTTTTCTTCTTGGTGAGCCTGGCCAGAGATTTTTCGATTTTGTTTATTACCATTTCAAAAAACCTAAGACCTGGCTATGTTAGAGGGACACCTGAAATAGACTGCAACATACCTGCTGCTATGTTAACCCATTAAGAAAAAGTTCCCAAAGAACTGTCATGGTTTCTAGGAATCTCCTCTAGCCCTGTTAAATAAATTGTTAATCTTTTCTTTCATACCACAAAGCTCTATGCCCTCCATATCTCAGATCTGAATTACCGTTACAGCTTCTTAAGTGATATCCCTGCAGAAAGTCCCTATATTTAGACCAATCTCTTTTTAGTATTTCACTTATTCCAAGTTCATTTTCTGCCTCTGGCTTCCTGGCAACCAGTAGGCATGTGAATTAATCATGTCTCTCTCTGGTTTGCTATTTTGTCTTTTATATCTTTGAATTATTGTACTCATTACATAGTGTGTACATGTTTTTTTCCCCTCTCTGAGAAGTTCAAAGGCCAATTGTTGAATCCTCAGCACCTGGCATTAAGATGGCAAATAGTAGATGCATGATTAAATGTCTATTTGATTGAGTTAAGTACTTATCCTGCCTTCATCCTTCTGAAATACTCTTCTGTTTGCCTATGGAAATTCTATCCCACTCTTCAAACTCACCTATTCCATGAAATCTCTCCTGCCTATAGTCTACATTGATTTCAAAACTCTTACTGTATCCATATGCGGTACCACGTGATGAGCTGCATGGAATCTGGAGTGATGGCTTGAGTGTCCCAAACTTTTACATAATATATAAATTAGTATAGAAATAAAAAATGACTAGTTAAAAAATTGAGAGTATTTACTCAGTAACTGCTTTGGTAAGGTACTGTGCTAGTTTTTAAGGGGACAAAGATGAGTACATCCCTCAAGGAGCTTACAGTTTAGTAGGGGAGATAAGACATATAACAAGTAGTTAAGTGGTGACTTTCATAGTGGATGTGTTTTGAGAGTTGATTATGGCAGTTGGGAAGCTCTAGTAAAGCTTTGTGGATTTTGATAGCCATGGGTAAAATTTAAACCCCATAAAGTCGGCATTATCATTATTCCTGTATTATTGATGAAACAAATTGATGCCCAGAGAAGTTAAGTATCTTGACCAAGGTCATAATGGTCAATAGTGGTAGAGCTGAAACTTAAACTTGGTAAGTCTGCCTTCCAAATATCTGCCTTTAATTGCAGCACCAAGACTGTAGAGGTCATACAGAAGAATTAGCAACACTAACGGGATATGGAGAGTAATGGAGTACTGCAGGCACAGATGACATCAGAGGCACCTGAGTGACGTGATTAAAGCACTGATGGTGCCATTGACAACATGGGGAACACAGGCTAAGACATAAGAGTAGGAGGAAAACTCAGTTAATTTTAGACAAACCAAGTTTTAGGTACTTGCAGGAGGGACACATAGCAGTTAGAGAAATTGGACTGGATATGAGAGGCAGTTCGAAATAGGGGGAATCTCAATGGCCACAAAATATTGAAAGCATGTCTAACTTTACCAGAGTCATGGAAATAAAAGTTAAAAATGTGAGATGCCCTTTCCTACCTGCTAGATGGACAAAAAGTTAAAAATTGTATACTAAAATTGTAAGAATATAGAGGGATAAGAATTTTTCATACACAGTTCCCAGAATTGCCTTTTTTTGCAGTTGATTTGTTCAAATCAGGATCCCAACACTGCAAAGTCCAAACATTGCATTTGGCTGAATATCTCTTAAAGAGTCTCTTTTGAAGACTGTGTTTGTTTGTTTAATTGATTTTACTTTTCTTTTACCCCCTTTGGTAGGTTGGAACAGTCAGAGAGCCTAGAGGAAAACCAGCGAAACCTCCTTCAGATGACCGAAAAGTTCTTCCATGCCATCATCAGTTCCTCCTCCGAATTCCCCCCTCAGCTACGAAGCGTTTGCCACTGTTTGTACCAGGTATGCTTAAGTTTAGAGGCTACCTTTATTAATCCAAAGCTAAATTTAAAAGAATGCTTTACCGAAGAGGGATTTAGCTGCTGATAGTGGGTGGTTGATAATACTGAGTAATATTGCTTAGAAGACAGTTTGAAGTATTTTAAGGGGTACTTTAAAAATAGTAAGTTTTTCCTGCATTGGGAACAAGTTTAAAATGCACCAAATCTACTAGTTATAATAGATGTGGCTGAAGTGAGATATACTATGGAATTTTTGTGGTTGTTTTTACCTAAATTACTCATAGAGTCTTTCACATATGAGGCAGGTCTATTCTTTGTTTTTTGCATTGTGAAATGCTTGGTCTATAATTCTGATTTCTTCTTTAAGCTATAATGTGTTTGTGTCAGGTTTTCCCAGGACAGACTGATGTTTATTTTATGTAGGATGCTATTTATAAAATATATTGCATCATCATTCACATCAAATGATTAGACTTTCTAACACTAGCACTGCAAGTAATGCTTCTGAGTTCAGATGTCCACAGTCATCCCCTAGTTGGTGAGGAAATTAGGTCTGTGTTCTTTTATGGCTTCCACTGTGTATTTAAATTGCTTATGCAGTTTCAGAAATGATTGAATCATTCCAAGCAAATCCACATTAGCCTGTTTAAACTATGATTCTGGAGGAAACATTAGTTGGTCTGGAGTTTGGGACAGGGGTAGGTATAGGGGAGAGAATTTATGTATTTACCAAAACCAATGCCTTTTGTGTCTTTTTCTTTGCAGAGTCATCCCCAGCCATTTGTTTTTTAGCACAGGGCTTCAGTTGCTTAGAGACGTTAGCAAGATCAGTGAAATCATCATTAAAATGCTGTTTCAGGCCGCTCTGTGTGAATTTTTCCCCCATTGCTATTTATAAAGATGTATCTGCTGTATCTATAAAAAAACTTTTCTT